>NC_059137.1:41417441-42034506 GCF_020740605.2 Lemur catta | reverse complement strand
GGATCTAGGTTATGCAGCTCCTATGAGAATCTAATGCCACTGCTGCTCTGGCAAGAGGCGGAACTCAGGCAGTGATGTGAGCCATGGGGAGCACCTGTAAACACAGACGAAGCTTTGCTTGCTCACCCACTGCTCACTTCCTGTTGTGAGGCCCAGTTCCTAACAGGCCATGCCAGTCCATGGCCTGGGGGTTGGGGACTGATGCACTAGAGGATCCTAGAATAGCTCCAGTTTGCACTACAATTGATAGTAACATGTCTCAGCTGTGCCAGGCCGTCTGCCTGCCTTGAAAGTCTCTACTTGTTCTCCCTCCATCTTTGAGATCCTCCACTGAATAACTTCATTGTGAGATCACTTTATATGAAAACAGTTCACCCCCATCCTTCTCTCTCTCTTTTAAGATACATCACATATATCTTTCCTTCTTTCCTTCTTTCCTTCCTTCTTCCTTCCTTCCTTCCTTCCTTCCTTCCTTCCTTCCTTCCTTCCTTCCTTCCTTCCTTCCTTCCTTCCTTCCTTCCTTCTTTCTTTCTTTCTTTCTTTCTTTCTTTTCTTTCCTTTCTTTCTTCTCTTTCTTTCTTTTCTTTCTTTCTTTTCTGGCAGAGTCTCGCTCTGTTGCCCGGGCTACAGTGCCGTGGCATCAGCCTAGCTCAAAGCAACCTCAAACTCCTGGGCTCAAGAGATCCTACTGCCTCAGCCTCCCAAGTAGCCAGGACTACAGGCATGCGCCACCATGCCCAGCTAATTTTTTCTATATATTTTAGTTGTCCAGCTAGTTTCTTTCTATTTTTAGTAGAGATGGGCTCTCGCTCTTGCTCAGGCTGGTCTTGAAACTCCTGAGCTCAAACGATCCACCCATCTCGGCCTCCCAGAGTGCTAGGATTACAGGCGTGAAACCACCACGCCCGGCCCAAATATTCTGTTTAATGGATTATAAACAAAGGTCCATTGGTGGGAGGCAGGACAGTGAAACAATTAAGAGCCCAGACCTTAGGGGCAGAGTCTGCATTTGAGGCCTAGTTCTGTCCCGTGTTAGTTGTCTAAGGTTGGTCAAGTTTTTTTCCCTTTCAGAGCCGCAGTTTCCTCATTTGTAAAATGGGAATAATAAATTCTACCTTAGAGAAATGTTGTAGAAATTAAATGAAATAAATCATATAAAAGCACATGCCTGACACACAGTAAACACTCAATAAATGGTTAGCTGTTATGATAGGGATGAAATTAATTTAGAATTAGAATTCATTCATTTTCTAAATCAGTATAATAAGGCTAATAATAATAGCTAACATTTATTGAGAAGTATGTGACCCTTATTCTTATGATGCTTACATTCGTCTGTAGAGTTTACGTTCCAGAATTTCTGCAGCCACCCTGGAGTTCATGGACTTCTGGTACATGAATCCAACTCTGCAGGACAGGGTGGAGCTCTGGGTCCCCAAGTTCAAATGTGTCTCAGCTACTTATTCTTGCGTGCCTGTAGACAACTCACTCATCCTCTCTACAGTTTGGTTTCTTTATCTGCTGATGGTGCAAATAACACCTTACACTGAGTAAGACAATACAGGTGAAATGTGCCTGATATATATTAGGAAGTAATACTACTGCTTTTTTTCCTCCAAGAAAAAGGAATGAATTGCCTTCCTTTAGAAAAATGGATAATTTCACATGCTGCCAAGGCAGCCAATCAGCTAGTGATACCTGCCAGAGGCCAGAAGTTCTGGAAGTTGGAAGCCCTAGAGAATTGGCTGAAAGCATCACAGTCCCCTGAATTGAGATTCTCTGCAAACGTTCTACCATCATATCCTAGCTGATGGACACTCACAAAATCAAGAGTTTGGTGGTATGGGGGAAGAGGTAATACTTCTTTACTTCCTCACTTCCTTTCCTCTAACAAAACTGACTTCCACATTTCTAAAATTCCTCAAACAGCTCTTCAAGTTTCTAGACTTATAAGTGGAAAATTCATAGACTTTCCACTAAAGGGATTATTGTGTCTGTCTGCAAAACAGGGAAACTGAACCTTATGCTCAGAGAGGGCAGAGATTTGATCTTGACCTTGTATTTTTGCCCAATGAGTAGTGATTGTGAGCTAAATGCTAGAGGAGAGTAGTAGACACCAAAATGCAGAATTGCCTTTTTCAGTAAGTCTGCATTTGCATCCTTTTACTCTACTCTCAAGTCCTAGCACACACATTTCTGTGTGTTTTATCAACATTCTCGTCAAGTCCTACTGAAGAATAAAAACAGATTTTTTTTTTTTTTTTTTTTTGAGAACAGATCTTGCTCTGTCACCCAGGCTGGAGTGCAGTGGTGTGATCACAACTTACTGCAACCACAAGAGATAATTTTTAACACGGGTGAGTTGAACAGAAAAGTTAAACACATAGAAAATCATCAAGGATCCTCTCTCTCTTCCCTTCCTCCCTCTCTCCCTTCATCCTTCCTTCCTTCCTTCCTCCCTCCCTTCCTCTTTCCTTCCTTCCTTCCTTCCCCCCCCCCACCCCCTCTCTCTCAGGCCTGGGTAGCTGCAGTCCAGAGGTCTGATGGTTTGGTCCTGTGCTCTTCATGATCTGGAATTATCTATAAGTGGAATCATTTACTTTGACTTTTGCCTCATCCCAGGTGGTGCCTAAGCACTGCCTTGTGGTTGGAGATAACAAACCTCTTCTCCTGTATCATCACCAAACTCTTGATTTTGTGAGTGTCCATCAGCTAGGATATGATGGTAGAATATTTGTAGAGAATTTCAATTCAGGGGACCTTGATGCTTTCAGCCAATTCTCAGGGCTTCCCATCTTCCTGAACTTCTGGCATCTGACAGGTATCACTAGTTGATGGCTGCTCCAGCTGCAAGTGAACTTGTCCATTTTTCTAAAGGAAGGCAATTCGTTCCTTTTTTCTTGGCTGGGGGGCTTAGGAGGATGTCAACCTTATTGGCCGTTGTAGTTGTTATTGTTCCTCTCTGACATTTCTTACTTTATGCTTTTCGTGCTAGTTTGAATAATAATGCTAGACTCCTCTCTTTTTTTTTTTTTTTTTTGGAATAGGCTCCATTTTGTTCTGGGTGGGAAAACTATGAAATAATGATTATGGGAGAGACATTCAGACTTTGAAGAAGCTAGAGAAGGCAGAAGGAGAGCAGTTCCATTTTAGGTCATCAGGGATGATGTTGTTAGGACCACTGGAAAAAAAAAAGGCTTAGTCTGGCCAAGGGAGGAATCTACTCATGTTAGTGGAAAGTGAGTGCTGGCAGAATAAGAAGTCAGGACGAAAAGACCCAGGCTCAGAAAAGGCTGCTCTCGTCCTGCCAGTCGGGTTACCTGGCCAGTGTTAGGAAGTGGGCAGGCAGTGCAGAAACAGATCTGGAAATACAAGGTTAGAACAGCACTATCTAGCATCAGCGAGGGTAGGAAGGAAGCAGAGAGAAACTGATAGAATTTGTCTTGGTACAGAGCTTGGGTTTGAATCTTTGTTCGCTATTTTGGATAAGGAAATAGATTCTCCATTCATTTTTAACAAAGTTCACATGTAAATGTTTCCCCAGCTCTGTGCTTCTAAATTGCAGTGGCAGAGGACAAGAATATCACCTGTTTGGAAAGGGATAGGAAAAAACTATTTTAAGAACCATAAAAGGTTTATACTTTGATGCAGGGATTTCCCTCCTGGGAACTGCTCTTAAAGAGATACTCCAATAAAGGGACAAAGCTTTATGCACCATGGACAATCATTGCAGCATTGTCAGTTTTGGAGGAAATCTGAAAATTGCCTAAAAATCCAATATCAGAAAAGCAAGAAGTAAGTTGAGTTCATCAAATCAATGAACTGTTCCTTAACTATTACGAGTTGTAACTGAAGACTTTTTTAGCAACAGTGGAAACATGTAACACAAAATGAAAGAAAACTTACAAATTTTATATCAAAGCCACAAACAACTGTATAGCATTTATTTTCATGTGCAGGCAAGGATTAGAAAAATAAAAATAGAAATTTTATGAGAGTAATGGGAATGTAGTTGATTTTCTTTTTTATCTTTTTAATGTTTTTTAATATAACATCTGTGCAATCAGAGAATTTTTTTGGACAACGCTAAGGAGGAAGTAGTGGGTGGACACGTGATATAAAGGCTTTTTGTGGTTTTTATTCCCTGATTAGGGCAACCTAAATGAGATTTTGTTTGTTGTGTTCAGTAGCTCTTTGCTCTTTAGCAGGAGGCTGGGGTCAGTAATTGGGGGAATTACAGAGAATTAAAAACAAAATCTCTTGGAAAGCCATGAAAATATTTGTGTTTAAATGCAGTTGCAGCAAAAAGACATCAAATATAGGTCAATGTTAGCAATTTTTCAGCAAGCAAAATTTTTATTGTCCTTGGAGATGCCAGTGGGAATAACAGGTCAGCTGGGTGTGAGCATTACTTGGGGATAGCATCAGGGCTGAGGTTGGAGTGTTTGACCTTGACTATTCTCAGAATGCACTGAGACTGAAAGTGTCATGCATTGAATGTAAGTGAAGATTTCTTCCAGAGATTTTGCAAATTCTAGTTATCTCAGTTAATGGAGGGCCATGGTCACATATATCTCTGAACTAAAGTAATGCACCAGCTCAGAGGGACAGGAGGACCAGGCTTTAAGGAACCTGTCTAAGAATGCTGGTTCCCAGTCCAACCGGGAAGTGTTGCCAAAAGTGGAAGCGACTGGAAGGAGAGGAGGTGCGAGAGAAGCTGCTCTGGAGGCTGGAGGTCAGCACTGCTCACCTTCCTGGAGCAGATATGGGGGTGGACTGGGTTGACCCACAATTAGAAAGGTTATGGGTCCCAGGTCTCTCAGTGTGACATGAAGGGATGCATGGAGGGCGGGCATGGGGGTGGGGGCTGCTGCAGTAGTTACTGTATTTCCTAAGGGCACACGGTGTGCTTGAGGGCAAGCACAGAACCTACTGAGAGCCCGGGGCCTGACGTCTTAGAGCTGCTCCTCCAGGGTCCCTTATGTCAGAAGCCTTTCTCTATACTCAGTCTGCACTTATGCTTAAAATGGAAACAGAGGGACACATCTATTTAAATGGATTCCTTCCCCTTTACCTGCTTCACTATCTGTGCCCACCAGGGAACAAAGAAGAGGGGAAATTAGAGATCATCTAGTTTAACACCTCCACTTTTTAAAAGAATCTCTCTCTCTCTACTCTTTCTTTTTTTCTTCTCCTTTTTTTTAAAATAAGAAAGCCTTTCTGATGAAAAAAAAAAAAAATAGAAGCCCTTATTCTCTTGCTCTGTGGACAGAGAACTGGTCTCAGACCAGCCTCCCCAGCTCCTGGCCCGGCTGTGCCAGCCTGACCATCACCAGCAGGGTCGGGCATCTCTTGTTATGTTTTATGATTAAAAAGATGACTTAGGGAAGACTGGCAGAGGTTTAATGTAGTGGAATATGATTCGGCAGGGTTGCGGACAGACCGTGATTGTGGAGAACTGTATCACCCCAGGATCCAGGGCCAACAGAGGCCATGACCCAGGGAGAAGAAGCGGTGAGAGGAGGATTGGGAGAGAGGGTGCTGAGGTGTCGGCCTCTGTTGGGAGCATAAAAGACTGAAATGCTGATTTGCTCGGGTTCAGAGAAAATGTAATTGGATATATGAACAAGTATTCGTATCTTGTGAGGCAGCAAGACGGTGGCCCAGTCTGGCTTCTGATCTTTCTCGATCTGAGGTCCTGCGGGCTGGGGTTCCTTTAGGACTATAGGTGATGTTTATTGGTTTTCAATGTAGGAAACATTTCAGAAATAGGACCAGGTTCCTTTCCTCTCCTCTCCCCTGTCTTCCCCTCCCCTCCGCTCTCCTCTCCTCTTTCTTCTTCCTTCTATTTTATTATTAGCTGTGCCCCATTTGTTCTCCTGATAGGAGACAACCACAGATGGGACTGAGATCCACTGCAGGCAGGAGGCCAGAGTGGATGCCGGGGAGAGGAGTGGACCTTCTGTGGGAAACGTGGAGCCAGGAAACATGGGCCATATGTGTCTGTGTTTTCCACATCCCGAGTAAGGCTGCTGAACCACATCGTGAAAAGGGTGAGAGCCCTGGAAAACCTGGGGGAATGAAAGGAAGCCAAAGGCAAGCCTTTTTTTAGTTAGGGCGGGACTGAGACGGGTGTTGGCACAGTGTAGTGGCAGGCTCTGGGAAGCTGGTTCTGACAGCAGGAGGGACAAAGCAGCATGCATTCAGGAAATGAGAACGCTCATGGTGCTGTGCACAAAGGGCCTCATCTGCCTTGAGAAAGCACTTGGGCTTTTTCTGGGAGTTGGTGTGGACCACTCTGGCACCAGCCTGCTAAATGGGACAGGCGATGGGTTGAGATGCCTAGGACAAAATTCTAGGAAAGCTAGAGGCAGGATTAGGAGGATTAGCAAGAAACCAGGCAAGAAATACAAAGCCTTGACCTGAGGCAGAGACAGAGGACAGAGAGGCACATGGTAAAGGGGAAGGGAGGCTCAGGGTTTGTTCCAAAGTGAAGGAAGAAAAACTTGGGGATCACATTCCCTCCAGGATGAAAATTTCTACAAAATAATTTATTCATAAGAACCCAAAAGTATTGAATGAGTAAATGTTATACCTCTTTCCAAACCAAAGTTCTAGACAAGTTGGAGAACAAACGAGGAAGGAGAGCAGTAGCAGCCAGGAGGAAGGACTGTCACTTCTAGACAAAACCCAAGTCTCTGGTGACAAAACGCTCCTCAGGCTATGGACACTGCCAGTAGAGTCCCAGGCCAGTAGTGTGGTACAAATGCCACTTCCTTTAGTATGCCAGGTGTGATCAAAGACTGGAGCACACAGCTAAGTTTTAATGAAGGCTGTGGGCAAGGGGAACAAAAGGGAAATAAACATATGGCAACGGTAACATATAATCAGAGAGTCTGGCTTACTAGAGATGGTTGTCTGCCAATGACAGAATTAAACACCTCAGCTCCATAAGGTCCAGATGCAAGAGAGGGGGACCTAGATGAATGAAAAAAGTGGTCAGTCCTTTTGAAGACAGCTAATGACCTCTCTTCTAGCACCCAAATTGTCTCCAATTTCCTGTGAGAGTGACTAGATAGTTGGATAGATAGGTAGAGAGGTGCAAGGGACCTTCAGGAATTTCTTATGTTTTTTGGCCCATTTGCATCTAGCTCCAAATTCAGGAGAGCCGCAAATCGCAGGGAATGGGTCACCTCAAGAGAAGGGAGACAACTGGATGTGATATTTTCCAATGTCTCAATGACTGCCACCAATTCTAGGAAATAATTTCTAGCATCACTTTGATATTTCAGTGTTTAGCAGAGGCTTGTGGACTAGAGATAAATGGGAAAAGGTGAGTAGAGGGAATTCCACTGGGACCGATGTGGTAGGCTATGATGTGACCCCATCTATGTAAAGGATACATGGGGTCATGGGGACGTGGATTTGGAGCAGCAGGTGAAACTTTTGAGGGTTGGCCCTGCTGCTTACCTGAACCCCAATCCCCCGTGTGGGCTCAGCTGGGATCCTGGCACAGACAGAGAAAGTCTCTGACTCTCAGAGGAACAGACCCATTCCTGGCAGGGACTGGGCTCTCTCCAGGATATAAACCTAACACACCAAGGAAATGATGTTTATTTTCCCTTCTCACCAGCAGGGGAAGAGAGAGAACAGCTTTAAATCCAGATGGGTAGAACTCTGCTGGAAAGAAGGGACCAGTAGCAAACCATAAAAAGTAATACAGACCTTTTTATTTAGTCCAATCTGGCCTTTGGATACTTGTGTAGTATGAACAACCAAAATAGCTCCCAATAATTGTTTTCTTAATTTGTGCAATACTATTTATTTATTTATATTTCAAAGTATTATGGGGATTCAAATATACTTGGTTACATGGATCACTTTTATAATGCTTGAGTTGTTATAAGTGTGCCCATCACCCAGGTAGTGTTCACTGAGCCCATTAAATAGGTTATTGACCATCCCCTCCTCTCCTCTCCCCCCAGCTTGATTTTCACTGAGTTTTACTTCCGTCTATGTACATGTGTGCTCCTTGATTAGTTCCAACTTAATAATGAGTATATGTGGTTTTGTTTTTCCATTCTTTAGATACTTCACTTAGGATAATGGTCTCTAGTTTGACCCAAATTGTTGCAAAATAAATGAAGTCATCTTTATTCATGGCTGAATAGTATTCCATGGTATACATATACCACATTTTATTAATACATTCATGAATTAATGGGCATTTGGGTTGATTAAACATCTTTGCAATTGTGAATTGTGCTATAATAAACATGTGAGTGCAGGTGTTTTTTTGATAAAATGATTTCTTTTCCTTTGGGTAAATGCCCAGTAGTGGGATTGCTGGATCAAATGGTAGGTCTACTTTTAGTTCTTTGAGGTATCTCCACACTGTTTTCTATAGAGGTTATACTAATTTGCAGTCCCACCAACAGTGTATAAGTGTTCCTTTCTCTCTGCATCCATGCCAGCATCTAATATTTTTGGACATTTTAATAAAAGCCATTCTAACTGGGACAAGGTAATAGCTCATTGTGGTTTTAATTTGTATTTCCCTGATGATTAGTGACATTGATAATATTTTCATATGTATTAGCCATTCGTCTATCTTCTCTTGTAAAGCTTCTGTTCATGTCTTTTGCCCACTTTTAATGGAGTCATTTGATTTTTTTCTTGATGATTTGCTTGAGGTCTTTGTAGATTCTGATTATTAGCCCTTTATTGGATGTATAGCTTCTGAATATTTTCTCCCATTCTGTAGGTTGACTATTTGGTTTGTTAAGTATATCCTTGGCTGTGAAGAAGCCTTTTAATTTAATCAAGTCCCACTTATTTACTTTTGTTGTTGATGTGATTGCCTAAATTCTTTGCCTAGGCTGATATCTAGAAGAATTTTTCCAAAATTTTCTTCTAGTCTTCCTATGGTTTCATGCCTTGCATTTAAGTTTTTATCCATCTTAAATTAATTTTTGTGACTGGTGAGATATATGGATCCTGTTTCAATCTTCTGCATGTGGCTATCCAATTTTCTTTGCACCATCTATTGAATGGGGATTCTTTTCCCCAGTGTATATGGATGTCTGCTTTGTCAAAGATCAGTTGACTGTATTGGATGGTTTCATATCTGGGTTCTCTGTTCTGGTCAATTGGTCTATGTCTCTATGATTGTGCCTATACCATGCTATTTTGGTTACTACAGCCTTGTAGTATAGTTTGAAGTCTGCTAATGTGACGCCTCTAGATTTGTTACTTTTGCTTAAGATTGCTTTGGCTACTTGGGCTCTTTTCTGGTTCCAAAGGAAGTATAGAATTATTTTCCCTAGATCTATGAAATATGATGTTAGTATTTTGATGGGATTGCTTTGAATCTATAAAACACTTTGGGCAGTATGGACATTTTAACAGTGTTGATTCTGCCACTTCATGAGCAAGATATATTTTTCCATTTGTTCATATCATCTGTAATTTCTTTCCTCAGTGTTGTAGAGATCTTTCACCTCCTTATTTAAGTATATTCTTATGTATTTTATTTTTTTTTGTAACTATTGTTAATGGCATTGAGTCTTTGATTTGACTCTGAGCTTGACTATTATTGGTATATAGGAATGCTAGTGATTTGTGTGCATCGATTTTGTAGCCTGAGACTTTGCTGACTTTATTTATCAATTCTAGGAGTCCCTTGGTGGAATCTTTGGGGTATTCTAGATACAAGATCATTTCCTCAGCAAAAAGTGATAGTTTGGCCTTCTCTTTCCCAATTTGGATACCCTTATTTTCTTTCTCTTGCCTAATTGCTCTGGCTAGGACTTCTAGCACTATTTTGAATAGAAGTGGTGATAACAGACATCTTTTTCATCTTTGTCTTGCACCAGTTCTTAATGAGAATGGTTTCAGCTTTTTCCCATTCAGTGTGATGTTGGCTGTCATATATGACTTTATAATTTTGAGATATGTTCCTTCTATGCCTAGTTTATTAAGAGTTTTTATCATGAAAGGGTGGTGAATTTTCATGAATGTTTTTTATGCATCTATTGAGATGATCATATGACCTTTTTGCTTCTGTTTATGTGGTGAATCACATTTATCGATTTACATATGTTGAACCATCCTTACATCCCTGGGATGAAGCCCACTCAGTCAGGTAGATTATTTTTTTGATGTGTTGTTGAATTCAGTTTGCTAGTATTAATATTTTATTGAGGATTTTTGCATCTATATTCATAAGGGATATTGGTCTGTAGTTTTCCTTTTTTTTTTTTTTTTTCGAGTATACTTTCCTGGCTTTGATATCAAGGTGATACTGGGTTCATAGAATGAATTGGGGAGGATTCCCTCCTTCTTGATGTAATGTAATAATTTCTGAAGTCTGGGTACCAACTCTTCTTTTTAGGTCTGATAAAATTTGGCTGTGAATCTACCTGATCCAGGGCTTTTTTTGTTGTAAAATTTTTTATTAGTGCTTCATTCTTGTTGCTTATTAGTGGTCTGTTCAGGAATTCTATTTCTTCCTCACTGAGTCTTGGGAGGTTGCTTGATTCCAGCAATTTGTCCATTTCTTCTACATTTTAGAATTTTTATGCATAGAAGTTTTCATAATATTCACAGATGATATTTTGTCTTTCTGTGGTATCAGTTGTAACATCTCCTTTTTCATTTCTGATTGAGCTTATTAGGGTCTTTTCTATTCCTGGTTAATCTAGCAAGAGATCTATAGATTTTATCTTTTCAACAAACCAACTTTTTGTTTCATTGATCTTCTGTGTTATTTTCTTGTTTTTTATTTCATTTAGTTCTGGGCTGACCTCAGTTATTCTTTTCTTCTGCCAGCCTTAGGTGTGGTTTGCTCTTCCTTTTCTACTTCCTTGAGATGTGTCATTTGATTGTTACTTTGTAATCTGTCTACATTTTTGTTGTAGGCATTTAAGGCTATGAATTTTCCCTTTAGGACTGCTTTTGTAGAATCCCACAGATTTTGGTAGCTTGTGTCCCCTTTGTCGTTGAGTTTAAGGAATCCTATGATTTCAATCTTAATTTCATCATTGATACAATAATAATTCATCAGGAGGTTGTTTAATTGCCATGACTTTGTGTAAAATTGGGTGTCTCTCTTGGTGTTGTTTTCTAGTTTTATTCAACTGTGGTCTGAGAAGATATATGGGTATGAGTCTAATTTTTGTTCAATTTGTTGAGCCATGTTTCATGGTCTAAAATATGTCCAATTCTGAAGAATGTTCCATGCACTGATGAGAAGAATGTATATTCAGTAGTTTTTGGGTAAAATGTTTTATAAATGACTGTTAGACCTATTTGTTCTAGAGTCCTACTTAAGTCCAGTGTTTTATTATTTATTTTCTGGTTGGATGATCTCTATAGTTCTGTCAGTGGGGTGTTGAAGTCCCCCACCATTACGATGCTACTGTTTATCTCTTTGCTTAGATCTAGTAGGGTTTGTTTTATGAATCTGGGTGCTCCTGTGTTAGGTGTATCAATATTCAGGATTGTTATGTCTTCTTGTTGAATTGCTGCCTTTACCGTTATATAATAACCATCTTTGTCTTTCTTTACCATTGTTGATTTAAAGTCAATTTTATCCAATATAAGAATAGCTATACCTGTTTTCTTTTGCTTACCATTTACATGAAATACTTTGTTCTGTCCCTTAACCTTGAGTCTTTGTGGTTAGATGTGTTTCCTGGAGACAGAAGATACTTGGCTCGTATTTATTTTTTATCCATTCAGCCAGTCTATGTCTCTTGAGTGAGGAGTTCAAACCATTCACGTTGATTGACAGAATTGATATGTGGGATGCTCTTCCATTCCTCTGGTTGGGTAGTACCTTGTTGCTTTGTTTTACCTCTTGTACTGTTGTTTTATATGAGCTCTGAGATTTAGCTTTTGAGTGGTTTTACACTGGTGGGTGGCCATTGTGCTGATCCATGTATAATGCAGTTCTGAGTATTTCCTGCAGGGCAGGTCCGGTCTTGACAAATTCCCTCATGTTTGCTTGTCTGAAAAAGTCTGTATTTCTATTTCATTTGTGAAACTTAGTTTTTTAGGATACAAAATTCTAGGGTGGCAGTTGTTCTTTTTAAGAAGACTCTAGGCCGGGTGCGGTGGCTCACGCCTGTAATCCTAGCACTCTGGGAGGCCAAGGCGGGTGGATCGTTTGAGCTCAGGAGTTTAAGACCAACCTGAGCAAGAGCGAGACCCTGTCTGTACTAAAAAAAAAAAAAATAGAAAGAAATTATATGGACAGCTAAAAATATGTATAGAAAAATTAGCCGGGCATGGTGGCGCATGCCTATAGTCCCAGCTACTCGGGAGGCTGAGGCAGGAGGATTGCTTGAGCCCAGGAGTTTGAGGTTGCTGTGAGCTAGGCTGACAGCACGGCACTCTAGCCTGGGCAACAGAATGACACTCTGTCTCAAAGAAAAAAAAAAAAAAAAGACGACTATAGATGGGGCCCCAATCCCTTCTGTCTTTTAAGGTCTCTGTTGAGAAGTCTACTGTTAGCCTGATGGGTTTTCCTTTGTAAATTACTTGATGTTTTCTCCTTATGGCTTACAGGAATTCATCCTTTGTGCTGACTCTGGCCAGTCTGATGAAAATGTGTCTTTGGTGATTGCCTCTTTGCAATGAGTCTCCCAGGTGCTCATTGAGCTTTTTGTTATTCCCTTGATTATTCCCTTAAATAGGTTTTCCAGCTCTTGTGCTTTTTTTTCTTCACCCTCAGGGATGCCTATGATTCTTATATTTAGCCGTTTTACGTAGTCCCATATTTCTCATAGGGTTTGTTCGTTCTTCTTAATTCTCTGTTCATTATTTCTGACTGACTGTGTTAAGTCGAAAGAGTTGTCTTCAAACCCTGTTTTTCTTTCTTCAGTTTGGTCTAGTCTATTTTTAAAACTTTTGTCTGTGTTTTGTATTTCCTCAAATGAATTTTTCATTTCCAGAAGTTCTATTTGGTTTTCTGTAATATGTCTATCTCTTTAGTGAATTTTTCATTCATTTCCTGAATTGTTTTTCTGGTTTGAGTTGGTATTTCATTTTCTCTTGAATTTCATTGAGCTTCCTTACAGTCTATATTAGAATTCTTTATCTGTCATTTCAATATTTTCATTTTGGTTGGTATTCATAGCTAGAGAGCTGGTGTTCCCTTTTGGGGATGTGTTTTTGCTGTGATTTTTCATACTTCTGGAGTTCTTTCACTGATTACTTCTCATCTGGAGCAGCTGTTGCTTCTTATTTTTGGATTTTCTTTTTTTTTTTTTTTTAGATGGGGCTTTTCCTCCCTCCCTACTCATATGGGTGTATTTGTAGCATATGTTGGGTAAGAACCTTTGGCTTTGTTCCTGAGTGCTTTGATGGTGATCTAGGTTCTGGATAGATGCCTTATTTATGGATATCCTTAGTGTGGTGGTTTTCTCAAGTTGCTAGTTGTTTGTAGGCTGGTAGCAGTGGCCAGGTATGTGTGTGGGCAGATTTCCTGTCTCACTTTGATGAGGGAGGATGGATGTCTTTGAAATCCTTTCTCTCTCTCCAGTCCTGTGGTCTTAACAGTGTGGATTGTACTGGCATGCCCAGTTTAATCTCTGAGACAGTAGGTGGCACTTGTGGGTGACAATCGATGTCACCCTGTATGATTGAGCCAGTAAATGCTCTATAAGTGGTTGTGCAAATTGATCTCCCTGTCAGTAGGTGGTGCTTGCCAGAAGGAACAATCTGCAGTGTTGTTTTTGAGACCTGTGAGGGGCTGTAGTCCCTCAGGTGGAGCACTTGAATGCCCCAGGTGGTAGGTGGGGCCCTAGAACTTCCAGGTGTGTCCTCATTCTCTGCTATAGTGGAGGTAGGTGAGGGAGTGAGGCTGGGTGGGGCTGGGTTTCATGAGCTTGTCCTCAGCCTCCACAACAGCTGGTAAGGTGGCTGTTTTGGCAGCATTCAAAGGTCTGCCCCCTGCTTCTGGGGAAAGCTGCCAGGGAGGGGCTGAAGTGGCCCCACCCAACCAGAAAGTCTTATTGTAGAGATGGAGGTGTCTGAGATTCACAATCTGGCTGTCCAGCTCTCAAACCTCCCCCTGGCCTGCATGTCTGACCCACTACTGTGCATCTCTGTAGAACAGTGGTGGGTAGGGAGCTCCAAAGTTGGGTACCCTGGGTCCACTATTAGTCCTCTAGGGAAGAGGCATGGGCCCCACTCTCTGTGGAGGCTTCAGCCTGGAGAATTCAACCACTGGATTGAGGTGGCCACTCACCAAATTCTCCACTCAAACTTTTCTCCCATTTGGATTGGGTGGAGGAGGGCCTGCAGCTCCTGGTCAGCCCAAGTGCTTGAATATGCCTGGTTGCTATGGCTCCTTGGAGTAACCTATTTCTCCCCAGAAGATCCACCCTAATCTAACAGGGTGGTTTTCCTGCAGGGGGCAGGGCTGGGAAATGGTCACTCTCCCAGATTGCCACGTCTTGAAACCTCACAGTTTCTTGCATCAATTTTGTCCATATGGGCTTCCTTGCCACTTGAGTCCAGCTCCCAGACCTGCCCTGTGTGTTCCCAGTAATCCACTTAGGTCTGGAGGGCATGAGGTCTGGCCCTCTTGTCTGACCTGCTGGTGTGGGACTGAACAAAATGCCAGTGGGAAGGGAACTCCCAAATCAGGCACCCCGGGTTCACTACGGACACCCAAGTCAAAAGACATGAGACCCACTCTCGAGGAGACCCTCAGCCTACAGCACACGCCTGCTGGGGAGAAGTGGCCATTCACTAAATTCTTGGCTCAAACTTCTCCCCCATTTGCAGTGGTTGGGACAACGGTTGGGGAGGAAGCATCTGAATGGAAGAAAGCCAGGCCTCTCATGACACTCTTCCTGGAGGGGAGCCCCACACTGAGTGACCAAGCTCTGGGACCAAGCAAGTTCTCCCCACTATTCCGTGCCACCATGCCTGGGCTTGTTGGGGTGGAAAAGCCTGCAAGAAACTTGGCAGCCCGCTGGGCTGGTCATGTTAGGTAGATAGTTAGGATCTCTGGTTCTCTTGGAACAAGGGCTCCCTGTTTTGGTGCTCTGTCAAGCAAGTGTTCCACCTGGGAAGAAGGATAAGGGTGGGCACTCCATTTTGGTGTCGCCCCACACTTAATCCTATCCCAAGCAACTGCTATACCTGGAGAAGGAAGGAAAGCTTTATCAATCTAGGAATTCCCCAGCTCATAATAAGATTTAGAAAGTGTCTTAGAGTAACCTAAGGGTAATTTATATGCCATTAGCTTGAATCTGCATTGTGATTCACTCCCTGCTCCAGGTGGGTTTTCTTAGAGGAAGAGCCTATAGGCAGATAGAATTTTGAGGACACCTATTGATCATCTGATAACATCCTACACCTGTCAAGAGCCTGCCTCCAGACCGGGCTAATAAAAGGAAACAATCTGAGAAGTCAGGAGTTAAGTGAGTGAGTGGGTCAGTGAGTGAATGAGTTGGTCTGTCTCTCTCCACTTTCAGAGATAGACCTGTTTTAGTCTACAATAAAGAGCTGCTTTTGTGAAACTGCTCCCTGCCTGAGCTTACTCTGTCATAATTGGCCCTGCTGGTGATTTTTCCAAGAAAGGAGTCAGAGGACTGGGATAATAGTCTGGACTGGGCATTTTGGTGTGTCTGGTAATTCTTTGGCCAAGAGCACACCAAGATCTGAGGGCAGACTCCCACCCTGACATCTTTGGTGCCCAAACCCGGGATTCTGACAGTCACCAAAGGCTTGTGGAAGGAAGAGAGGGATCCTCCCTTACTCTTTCACTGGGCTCTGAGCCTTTCTGGGTTTGATCTCCATCCATATCTTTTTTCCTTTATCTTCTTCCTTCTCTGCTTCACAATATTCCCCTGTGAGGTCCCAAGCAAGCTCCGGCACCTCTCTCTATGATCTACACCTGATCCGTGTCTCTTCTCCCCTCTCCTTTATCTGAAATGCAATCTTCCCTCCAGGATGGTCAGACAAGGGATGTCTCTAGTCGGCCATCTTGCCCCCTGCCCTGTGCAATGCTTTTTACATGTAATATCTCACATGATTTTCACAATCTGATAAGGAAGGCATCACCATCCCAATTTCATGCATGTTGAACTAGAGAGGTTCAGTAAGTTGTTCAAGGTCACTCAGCTAATAACTGCCAAAGCTGTTATTAGAATTCCTGGTCAGTCTGATGCCAGAGTCCTTGTTCTCTAATCCAGGGGACAGCCCTCCCTCTCTTATCCATTTTTGTCTCTGCAGGATCTGAAGGCCAAAAGGACAGGAACACAGCAGCAGCTCAGGGGCAGCAAAAGCCCCTCTGTGCACTAGGAAGATCATGTTGCCACTTCTGGGTATTCTTTACAGACCTGGTCACACATTTGTTGTGGTGCCCTAAGACCCTGGAGTATGTCCCCAGCATTGCAACTGGGAAAGGGCCCAGAAAGAGTCCTTAGTAAGGAATCAGCCTTCAGGTGTTGCTGCTATTTATCAGAACAGTCAAGAAGGAATCATGCTCATATTTGAAGAACTTTCACGTGGAACAGGGGTTTCTCTTCAGATATTAGGAATAGACCGACATATGGGCAGATTTTGGCTCACTGTAGAAAAATAATTTCTAAGATCTGGAGTTGTCCACGGGAGAATGAGTTGCCTCTATTTCAATGCCTGTCAGGCATATTGGAAAGATGATTCCTATTATATAAGAATTTGGGCAGATGGCCTCCACGGTCCTTCCTACTATTAAAATTCTAGTCTCTAAAGCTCTTGAAGGTAGATGCCATATTATATACACCATCTAGTTAAGTGCTTTGCTAGATTTGTTGATTGAATAAATGAATGACAAGCTGCACCCTGAGGTTCTCTGCATGCGTGTACACCACGTTCTCCTCATCCTCCCCCACGCTCCATGATCTCATTTCTGACACGAGACTGAGACGCTCTCGCTCAGCACAGCCCTGCAGGCCCACAGGGTGGAAGTATCCTCAGGCATTCACACAGACTGTGAGCAGAAGATCAAAGTAAAAGGGCTGGGGAAGTCTGGCAGCTCTGGTGGGATGCAGTTTCTATCTCCTTGTGCAGGCTCTGGGCGACACAGCCCGACTGATGCCTGGAAGGAACATGTGCAGGCAGAGCCGTGAGCATGATGGGGAGAGATGGAGGCTGGAGAGGAGATCAGGACCTCATTGTCTTTGGGGTGATGTCTACAATCCTGGAAAGCTCTTTACAGAAATCTTTCTCTCCCCAGTTCCCAGGGACTCAGATTCTTTTCATGGGGAAAAAGCCTGTCCTTGGACAAGGAAAACTCAGAATGTCAAATGCAAATGACTCTTGATCATCATCTAAGCTAAAATGAAGTGGAATCTCTCTGAGATAGGTTATGAAGGGGACAAAAGGAGAAAAGGTGGGAAGATTCTGCAACACTGCAAGGAGGCGCTGTAGGGCGGGGAGGGAAAATGCTGCCAGATGACGAGAGCCACCAAGACTTCTGAGGACTCATTTTTCTCTCTCAGTTTTGCCTGAGCTAGAGGGAGATGGTGTGGATACCCCAGTTTGCAAAAGGTTCCACAGGCCTAACTATAGAAGGTAGAATTTCAATAATGCTTCAAGCCTCAGCATTTGCTCTAGAATTTGGACCCAGTAAGCTGTGCCTGGGAGATTTTGGCCAATCCTTCAGTATTAAGAGTGGATTTAAGATTAAGGCCAATCTTGAGGGATTCCTGAGAACCCAGCCCCCAGAGAGCACCTCCATGGTGTCAGTAGATGGCTCTCTCTGCTCCCGCCTCTCCATATTGGAGCCATTCTGAACACTCGGCCGGAGGGACCTTCCTCACGGCACCCTTCAACAGGCTTGGAGCACCCACCAAGCACCAACGGTGGCTTTGTACCACCCACCACAGCAAGTCTACAAGCCTTGCCCTGTCGTAAAGTTTAATTTCCTTGGAAAATAGAAATGTAACAAAAGTTTTTCATAACAATTTTTTGCTTTTTACAGATAGTAGAGTAACAATTTTGATTTGCATAGGTATGAAAACTCTACTCATGTTAAAAAGTATGATTATGTATTTAACCACATGTTTTAAGTAGTTGTAATTTTGGTTTCCAAATGTGTTCACACCAGTTTAAGCCTATTACTTCCAGCTAAGGAGCCTCTAAGGCTTCCCATTGCTTCCAGCATTAGTGCTTAGCTTCTCTGATTACTGGACGCTTACATACCCGACTGATTCTCACTCCTACAATTTGAAACTCTGCACTTTCTCCTTCACACTGCACTTCTCCATTCTGGTTGGCTTTTTCCTTTCTCCAGAATATCATCCTTTCCTTTTTTCTTTCCAAATTATTCTCATCCTCTCATTCTACCGAGGTCTCTCCCCGTCTCAGAAGCCTGCTCCAGTCTTACCATCCCCTCCCTGTTCCTCCTTTCTCTTCCTAGAGCACTTACAGTTTTTACTACCCAATTAAGCTTGACTTTTTTTTTTCCTAGCACACATTGAAAATCCTGATTAGTGTGTTCTTGCCTTGGTGGACCAAGAGCACTTCTTACGTGGGCCTGATCCAACATGGGCCTGTATCAGCGGGAGATGCTGGCCTTGCAGTTCACCATGGCTGAACGCCCCAATGTCCAGCCCATCTATGGTCAATTCTGAGTGAGAACAGAAACCAGGATCAGGTTTCACAGGATTCAGAACACAAATTTTGGATTAAATATTCCCTCAGTCAATAGTCTTTCCTGCCTATTTTTATTGTCTCCAGCATGTAGACTTATAAACATCCAAGAGAAGTCCAAGAGCCACATGCCAGAGTTGAGATATTGCTATTAGGCTGAGAAGAGATTTACAGGTTTGGAATTAGAGGCTGATAACAGAACCACAACTCCATGAAAAGCCTTCAGTTGTTCTAAAGGTGGATCAAAGAGCAACAATGGCTAAAGGGAACATCCTTAAGCTTCAATCCCTCCTGTATCTCAGGCAGAGTGTTAGATTGAATGACACAGGCCTGCAGACTGAGAAAGCCTGGTACCCAGGTTCTGGGAGATTCCAAGCTGACATGTGGGTCTGTAATGTAGAGTCTTAGGCATGGTTATGTTGAGAGATTACATGGACAGATCATACTTAGAATTGGGTACATCCAGGATGGGTCACATGGGATTGTGCCCAAGAAGTGAAATAAAATGTGTGAATCTCAGAGAAAGACTTGCCTTTAGGACTTCACTTTATATCTTCACATGTCCCCTGGGCTCCAATTCTGCATCCCTAGCCCTGAGCACTGGTTGTTTACGGTGATTTTGCCCATTTTGCCTAGGATTTTCCCAGTTGTAGCACTAAAAGCCTGGCATACGGGGAAACCTCTCAGTCCTGGGCAAACTGGGATGGCTGGTCACTGTATGGTGTGACATATGAATGGGTGGTCATGAAATGTTTACTGAGTGGAAGAGGGCATGTGAGTAGGTATGCCACCTGTGCAGGTGTCATGCAGAGGGAAAAGCACAAGCCTCAGCCTAATATAGACCTGGGTTAGCATCCTCACCCCCACTTACTAACTGCGACCTTTAAGAAGTTATTGATCCTTTCTGAGAGGTAATGTATATAAAGCACCTGAGATAGAGCTTTAATATCATGTGCTCAATTAATAGTAGCTATTATTATAGGATTTGAGACATAACAGTGATAGTAGTGAGAAGGTTGCAATCAGTTGCTTCTGATTCATACAGAGGTCCACAGAGACCTAAAAAGGTCTCGTTTGAGACTAGGGACCCTTTTGAAGTCTCGATGTCTAGTGTAGTTTTATGACCTGAGTCTTGCTAAGCTATATAGATTCAGAAGTAACTCTGTATTGTCTTTGTGCCACTGTGAAGATGTTTAGGAGAGGAGAAAAGAAAGCAGGGTTCCCCCTCTGCTCTTCCAAAAACTCATCCTTTCTGATTTCCTGTTTTATGGGGGTTCATGGCAGCAGTTGGTGTGGTGTGGATGGAATGTGAGCAGCCCATGCTATGGAGGACACAGTTCCATAGGCTAGAACAGCGCTGTCGATTGGAGGAGTCTTAGAGTATTATCTAGTTCAACTCCTTCATTTAATGTATGATGAAATGTGTGGGACCCAGGGAAGTAAAGTGAGCTGTCCAATATCATGCAATGGATTAGTGGAGAGCTGGGACCAGAAGTGAGGTCCCTTGATAGCTAGTGAGAATATTCTGTATCATCTGTACAGCCTTTCCTGCACTATGACTGTATCTTCCTTTATCTTTGCTTTTGTTCATAGCAACTTTTAGATTGGAATTGGGAGTTACATTAGTTTTCTATTTTTGTGCAAAAAGTTTCCACAAACTTCGGGGCTTAAAACTTCATACATGTACTATCTCACAGTTTTTCTGGGCCAAGAGTCTCAGCCTGGTTTAACTGGATCCCCTGCTCAGGGTCTCCCAAGGCTGCAATCAAACATTGGATGGAATGATCAAATCATCAAATCAGGCTAATTAGCATATCCATCACCTTAAATATTCATCATTTCTTTGTGGTGATGACATTTAAAATCCTCCCTTTGAGGTATTTTGAAATGTGCAATACATTTTTATTAACTATTTGAAATATCACATTGTACCTCATAGATATATACAATTATTTGTCAATGAAAAATAAAATTCAATTAAAAAAAAAGATGTTGGATGGGCTGTGTTCCTTTCAGAAACTCAGGGCTCTCTTTCAAGTTCATGTGCTTGTTAGCAGAGTTTCTTGCGGTTATGGGATTAAGGTCTCTTTTCTTGTTTGTTAGCTGGAGGCTTCTCTCAGCAGCCAGAGGCCACTCACACACAGTTCCTTGCCATGGGGCCCTCTCACAACATGGTCACTCACTTCTTCAGGCCCAGCGGGTGAATCCTTCCCTTCAAGAAGGGCTCAGTCCCTCTTTTGAAAGGCTTTCACCTGATTAAGTCGGGCCCACCCAAGATGACTTCTCTTTTGATTAATTCATAGTCAACTGATTGAGAACTTAATTACATCTGCAAAATCTCTGCACCTTTGCCACATAATATAATCTAATCATGAGAGTGACATCCCGTCATATCCTGTGCACAATCAAGGGGAGAGAATTATACATAGAAGGTAGATATATGGAGGCAGGAATCTTGGAGGTCATTTTAGAATTGTGCCTACCACAGACGTCCTGAGACATCATGGCTTAATACCCAAAGAATCAAGTGATATGTTTTTATTATTTCCAGAATCCTTGGAGGAGAATTAGGATTACAGTTGCTGTTCTTTAAGCTTAAAATGAGCTTCAATCAAGAGGAAAAGGGAAAATTGCTTAAGTCAGACCCAACAGCTCAAGGTAAAAAATGCCTAGATTCTTTAAAAACGTTAGTTTGAAAGCACTTCTAGTGTTCAGCTCAGCTAAAGGGAAGGGTGCTTTGTTACAGAATACAATGACAGCTCTGGAAAATAGCAGCCTCTATGGCTTCTGACACTGGGAACATAGATGTAGGAGGAGAAACAATTTTGTGAAAAGATACCTTATTTGGAATAAGTCTGGTTTAAGAAAAAAAAAATCCCTGAGCTTTCTAAGTTTGGAAATGAGGAAATAAATAGATATAGGTATTCTTTGGCATCCCTGCCTAGTGTATGCATGTGTGTGACCAGGGTAAGAGGACAACACTGGAGTGCTTTTTCTATAGAGAGCTGAAAATGTCTAACTCTGATGGATTTTTTGCTTAACTGTTTACCTTCCTTTTCTTCCATGTCCCTTACTCCAAATTATCCATTTTTTGCTCTTTTCCAGCAATTGGTACAAAAATAAAATTATAAATGTTGCACTTTATTAAATACAGTAATAAACACACATACATGCAACCACCATCACTATCACTATCATTTAGGAAAATTCCCAAATATTGTGTCTTTTTTCTGTGTTTGTGTGTGTGTGTATATATATATGTGTATTTAATGGATATATGATCAGTTATTTTTGAATTCATTGGCAGTGTCCATCCCAGCACAATAGGGTCATCCTTAAGGATTACAAAATTTTTCTACACCTAAGATTACAACCACTCAGCCTGAGAAACATAACCTATTGATATCCTCTGTTCCCATAGGCTTTGTACAGTAGTTAATGTTTATTATGCCAGTTTGTGCTAAAGGACTAGGAAAAACTGAATTTATCTTTAAATATCTAGGGCTCAGAGTCTCTGGAAGGCCAGGATTTTTTCACATAATGTTTCTGAAATTTGAATGTGCAAAGGGATCCCCTGAGTTTCTTGTTGAAAATGTAGAATGAATAGATCTCTCTGGTGCACAGGAATCCTATCTATCTATCTATCTATTATCTATCTATCTATCTCAAACAATAGATAGTTAGATAGATAGAGTCTTGCTCTGTAACCCAGGTTACAGTGCAGTGGCATCATCATAGCTCAAGTGATCTTCCTGCCTCAGCCTCCTGAGTAGCTGGGACTACAGGCGTGCACCACCACACCTGGCTAGTTTTTCTATTTTTTGTAGAGACGGGATCCAACTCTTGCTCAGGCTGGTCCTGAACTATGGACCTCAAGTCATCCTCCTGCCTCAGTCTCCCAGTGTGCTAGGATTACAGGCTTGAGCCACTATGCCTGGCTGGAATCCACTTTCTAAATAAGCCTTCCAGGGATTCTGGTTGAGGACGTTCACACTTGTAGAAATATAATGGGTAACATAGTTCAAGGGTGCAGACTAAATTTTTTTTTTAAGGAAAAAACAAGTTCAGGAAGGGCACTGGCTCATGTAAACTTTTTTTTTCAAATGCAGTATGTTCACTGTGCGAACACTGATACACGTGGTTATCGCATCCATGGTGGAATCAGCTGCCATCGTCCATGCTGTTGCTGTTAGACAGGTGTTCGTTTTTGCCCCATAAGCTCCACACATAAGCACTGAATTTATATTCCCAGAGGCCTTAGTGACACTCAGTAAGCTCTTAAGCCTTACTCCAATAACATTCAGCCTTCCGCTTTTCCATCTGTCCCAGGCCTTTCGGTTTTTTTTTTTTTTTTCTTTTTTTGTCAGTCAAAGAGGGCTGACTCTGGAGTTCTGAAAAGGTCCACTTGCTTAAAGAACACGGTCCTTCCTTCATGCATTCTAGACATATCCTTTCTTTAGGTTAGGGTCAGAAGCAGAGTGATGTTTTTAGCTCTTGCTAAAGGGCACATTTTTTTCTTTTTTTTGGATAGAAGATCCAAAGCATGCCCAGGGCTCTACATTTAAAGACCTCTTCCTTTGTCCTCCTGCCATTTTGATCAGATTGTCTGCATCCCCAAATCAAACACTCCAGAAATGCATGAACTAAAGTAGGACTTCTTTCCCATAAAGTGAAAGGAAAATCCCCTAAGCCCCTCCTTGCCTTCTGCTAAAAACTGTTGTTGAAGAGGAGGAAAGAATGAGTTCTTCAAGTCAGCTAAATGGTGTGTTATGGAGCATATTGACTTTCCACTCCCTTCTTTGGAGGTCCTACCCACTCTACTGACTTCAGCTGAGCCATGGGAAACCTTCCAGACCCATCCCTCTGGCCCTGTCTTTTCTTCTCAAATTCCTCCCACACTTGCATCTGACCACTGGCCATTTCCACGACCTGTCTTAGCTGGGAAGCTCAATGATAAGAAAACAAACTTACTATCTCCCTTCGTGCAACCCAGTTGTCCCTTCTCCTCTACTCCTGTTACTATTACTCATTCCCAGGCTAGGAAATATGAAGTCATATTTTATTCCTCATTCTTCCACAATTCTACAAATAGTCACTCACACAGTTCTGTTTTTCTTTCTAACATCTTTTATATAAACCTCCTTTTCTTCTCTATTGTACCATCTAAACTTGAGCTTTTAACACCTCACATCTGAAATATTGCAAGAGGCCCTTACCATCAATTTCTACTTATGGATGACTTATCTGACACAGACACACAAACCCACACACAATAAATGGAGAAACTTTGATTAGCTCTTGAGAAAATAATCTCTCTTGAAATTTTGATAGATTAAAAAATTCTGGATTCCAAGTTCTACACATAGGACTCACATATTTACCATTCATAGCACAGCAACTGTTTCTACATTTTGAAAATTCTCCCCTGTCAGCACCTAGGCTGAAGGTAGTTCAGCTCTCAGAAGACTTCAGTGAACAGCGGTCTTCCTGTTTCATACCTTAGTGCTCTGCACAAGCCAACCATGGTCCTCCCAAAACCATCGTGGTCTCTACCCAGACCACGGCCTTGAGCCTCCTTCTCAGGAGGGAAGAGCAAAGCAGGGCTGTCTAGAATCTCCTGGGAAGGGTTGCAGACGCAGGTATCAAATGGCAACCAACCACTGACCACTGGAGAACAGGACACATAAAACCCGCTGAACTAAAAACAGCTGAACTCAGCTATTAGTTGGGGTTCCTGTAACTGTTGAGATCTGAATTAAATTGCCTCATATCTCCCAATACCATAGACTGTGGAAGGAAGTCCAAGCTGTCCTCTGAATTTCTGTTACACGTCAAGCAGCATCTGTTTTCCTGACCTTGGTCCTTAGGGTTCTGGCTTCTCTGCACACACCTCTGTCCTGCTCTACACAGGAACCTTGTTCTCATTTTCAATTTCACCCCCTAAACTCATACAAGTGCTTGTGAGTCTGCTGGACTTGAAGGAAAGTTTTGGTTGGTCTTGGTGCATCGTGTACTTTTCTGCCGTTACACTGAGTCCCCAGCTTCTCCTTCTCGCCCACCTTTGCCCATCCTTGCCTAAATTACTGGCAGCAGCTCCAAATCCTTTCTTTCATTTTATAATTTTCCCTCCTCCTCTAAGCCTGAGAGCCAGCTAACCCTCAGTTCTCAGATTGGGTAGGGAGAGATAGGTACTAGGGAGAGGGGGCAGGGCTTACTTCCTACCCCATGCTCGTAACAAAGTATTTTTTTTCCTCCAAGTTCTCTCTTTTCTCCTTGACATAAATTGGAGCATTAGCGATCAAGATTAAGACATTTTCTGTCTTGCCATATGCACATATCCTATATACATATGAATAGGTATACACACATATATGTATATATAAGAAATATTCCAAATAGAAAAAAATCATATAACTCTTGCTTACACACACATACACACACACACACACACACACACACACAGAGGAAATACACTAAGATGTTAATGATCATCTGAGCGATGGGATTATGGGTGAGATTTATGTATTGATCCTTTATTATAATTTTAACATGTATATATGTGTTATTTTATACTATAAAAAGCTATAACAGAGAGGATGTAACGAGGCATCCCGAGACCCTGCCTACTACCACAGAGAATTCCCAGCCACAGTTGGCAGCAGAGGGGCGGCCTCAGCCTAGTCTCCTATGATATTGGGGGATCATTTCTCCTCTGTGAACTGCTGGGGAAAGAGAATTGATCATTGGATTTGTATGGGTGGAGGTCATTGGAGACCTTGAAAGAGCTATTTCAATGCAGTGGTAGGGACAATTCTGATTTCCAAATGGGCTTATATATATTGTCTTCAAGAAACACTTATAATCTTCTTCAGAGATAAATCACTTCAAAGCCTTGAGAATGCAGAATTTTTACTGTATTTTTCTAGATATGACAGTCATATAATGTTATTCACTGAGTGAGAGGTAGGTAGGGCAGAATGGGCTCATTGTAGGTTTTGCAATGAATTGTAATTTTTCCTCTAGGAAAGGCATATTATAATTTTCTTTGCTGTATCTGTTATTTAATGTATTTTTTGCTTGTCACTGATGAAAATGATGCTATTTATCACTTAGGAACAGGCCCTTGGAATTATTTCTGGAGAACTAGACAAGGCTTTTGAAACATGCCTCAATATTTCTCATGTGGCTCCTCTTGTGACTAAGGGACCCATTTTCAAGACAGTCAGCTGGACATAAAGGTATATTTGTGGTGTTGCGAATACAAGGCTTGAATATAGACATATATAAATCTGAATTCCAAGATTATCACTTACTGGCTTGGTACTTTGGGAAAAGACTTAATTTCCGGAGCTTCAGTTTCCTTCTCTGTGCCTTATTGTCTAGTTGGTAGAATTAAGTGGGACCGCATACATTCCTGAAGTCACCTTACAGCCATAAGTGTGATTTTTCCCTCCCTATGGAACAGAGCATCTCTACACTTGTCCTTGGGGTTGAATTAATGACCTTGGCCTCTTTGACAATAGCACCAGCCAACTGGTCCCGTTAATCACTGAGACAAGTATAGTGTCACATGCAACTCCTATTCTGAGGCATTTTTGTCATGATGTTATATTTACTAGGCAACGTTCCTACAAATGAAGGGAAAGCAGACTTTTCTGCATCAGGTAAAAATCACTTATTGGACCATTGTTTTCCCCTCTGAGAGAGGCAAAGGCTGACCACATGCATGGTGCCGCTATGCAAATAGGCCCCATCAGCCCGCATGGCACACGTCAGGTTGAACAGGAGCTCTCACAGGGTCCTGGAGGAGATGCCATCAGGAATCGACAAGAGACATTTTGCATATTTTTAAATTTGTGTTTCCCATTTCCTCCTCAGTCTCAAAATTTAGGCCCTAAAGATAAAGCATCTCATCAGACAGAGGACTAAAAAGAAAGGGTATTAAAGGTGGTTCAGCTGTTGACCCTCATGTGGGCAACGGAATCCCAAAGTGGGCAGATTTCGTTCTCTAACGCAAAAGTGGAGACCCCAAAAGACAACACCGCTGTAGAAATTACGCAGCTGCTACGGGAGAACCAATAGGTGGCGCTGCTGCTCTGTGCGTCTCCTCTGAGGCCCTCAAGCGTGCACGGAGGAAAAAGTTGCTTTTCAAATGGCGAAGTGTTTTAATGATGCCGGTGCAAGGGTCTGCTAAAAAGAGTAGCCCCTTATTGTATCAGTTAGAAGTAAGCTCCTCTCAGAAGGGGCTTAAGCTCATTTGACCTCGGAAACTGAAGGCTTAGCTTCACCAAAGAGAACAAATATCAGAGGGAGATTTGCAAAGAGCAGAGCTTTCAATTCCCCCATAGAGAAAATAAGGTTAGTGGTCTGGAGACAGCAAGCAAAAACAGCACAACTAAAGATATTAGCCCTGGAGACCCCTGAGGTTAATGTGGATGATAAGAGCCACAGAACCCTGCTACATACTAATTTGGTTTGTTAACTTATTACATCCTTGAGAGAATATTTTTTTTTTCCCCTGGACTGGATGAAGAATTCCCTTGAGCAACAGAGGTTTTTGTACTAGGAGATTAAGTAGCATAGAAAATTACAGCCCTGCATTTGTGCTATTTGAGTTAAGGTGGTGTCAGCATTCCTATTTTAAGCCATTATTTTCAAGGGTGTGAGTTTGCCTGGGACATACAAATTCAGCCCCGGGATCCCACATGCAGAACACAGATGGTCTTGGGTGGGCTCACAGACAACCAAAATCACTGCGGGAGAGGTGGGTCACTGGAGTTATCTCACTCTCATTCTTAAACAAGAAAAGACAAAAGAAGTTAAAAATCCACTGTCGAAATATGTAATGAGTTTTTAAAAAACTGTTGCAAGGAGATTTGTAGTGTAAAGACTTAGTGCTCATGCATGACAACCAAATTGACAAAACACACTCTTATTAGCTTTTAATGATTACTTGGGCCAATGGTCTGTGAACTGAGATAGATCTCCATGAAGCTATAATGGCTGTAAAGAGTATCTGGGTAATAAATACATATTTTCAAAATTGGTTAGCACACAGAGCATTACTCTGAAAGGCCAGCTGGCTGGGTTATATGGTAATTTAGCCAAAATATCTGACAACACATATGGCCTCTCCTAACCTCTATGTGTGCTCATTGCAATCACTGTAATTATAAGGAATAGAAGGTAATAAACACAGAGGCTTTTTTTTTTTTAATGTCCCAGTCTCTATTTATTATCTTATTCCCACAATGACTCCTACAATAATCCCTGTATAATAGGAATTATTGTTCCCATTTTAGAGATGAGAAAACTAAGGCTTCATGAGGTGAAGCAACTTTCCTTGGGTACTCAGATTGATGAGTGCCTGGAATTTGAGCTCAGGATTACCCAACTTGAAGCCCATGACATTTCCATTGCAATAGATCACGTTTCTGTTCCTTAGAAGGTATTTCATTCCCTTTCAATTCATATTTGTTTTTGACAAGGCTACTTAATCTCAGTTTCCTTACCTGTAGAATGAGGATAATATTATCAGCCTCTCAGGGTTGTTGTGAAAATGACTTAGCACAGTGCCTAATGTATAGAAAACACTCCACAACAACTGTCCACCATTATTATGGTGACGTTTGGCACGAAATGGAAAACAAGGCTGGGATAAACAATGAGCTTTGACTGTAAGTACACCTTTCAGCATTTAAGGGAATTGTGCCACAGAAGTGTTAGTTTCCTCAATTTTCTCAGATTCATGAGGTGCAAGAATAGAGTGCATACATTGATTTTCCAGCCAATAAGTAGACAAAGACCAAGAAAGAAAACAGGCATGGAAAATTGCATGTCAATACTTAGAGAAACAAGGTGATTGCAGTAATTGAGTGGAACCAGAAGAAGTCACATGTGTGATTATCAGCTTCCCTTAGGATATTGGTACTGGTCTTGTCTTCATAGTGTTTGAATGGACTAGGTGAGATTGTGTAGGTATGACACCTTCATCTCAAATCAATAGGGTCTATTTTTAAATGGACTGTTTTATACATACAATGAAGTGGTTTTAGAGAAACAATAATCAAGAGTTTTGACAATAAGTACTTATGCAACAATGGTTCAGCCTTTCACAAGGCCCAGTACCCTCTCATGGGTGTCATGATGCCAGGAGGTCCTTCAGGATTTTGTGCTGTAGAGGTCACAAAGATACTTTGGGGAAAAAGAGTCCCCAGCTGGGGGAATTATTGATAGATTGGCAGTCTGGAAGGAGGTGGCATTTGGTAGGGAAAACAGGAAAGGTAGAAGAGCAGAGGAGGGGTGTGTGGAGGGGCAGGGTACAAATACAGAAGAGAGGAAGAGGAACATACACTCAAAAGTAGAGGCAGAGAATGAAAAATAACCCAAAGGAGAGTCTGCCCAGGTCGGTCTTATGATTTAGATGAGTCATGAATGAGAATTTTCTGCACAATGGTTTCCAATGTGTAAGTACTGCAAACACACACGCACACGATGAGCAAGCGAGATCCCTGAGAAACGAACTGCCTTTAGGTGCCTGAGAGTGTGCTAAGTGCTTCTGTACTCATTAGCTATTTAATTAATCCTACTACAAAGATATTACATTTTTTTCCATATTAGGCATAAGGAAATTGACTCTCACTCAGCCTTAGGTCACATAGCTAGTAAGAGGCAGAGCAAAGGTTTAAACCTACCCCCAAACTTTTGTTTTTTTCTAACTGGGCTAATGCTGAATTTTCATTGTGGTGCAAGATGTTGATAGTGGCAGCTTTCTGTGGAGTTGGTTGTGAGAATAAAAGTAGACAAGACTGCGTATATAAAGCCCCTTGAACTAAAACTTGTGCATAATAAATGTTCAGAAAATGTTATTTAATCTTCACTTTCTCATTAAGCAGTCAGAATGTATGTAGCCTAATGCCTCCCTATTACCAAGCTAGACTTGATTCCAACCCTTGTACTGTACTTTGGGAGAAAAAGTTTTTTATAGGAGAAAAACTTTAATTTTATGAAATAGCCTCTAAGAGACCCCAAGAGGTTGCCGAGAATCGAGTTTTCAGTTTCATTACAAATAAAAACAATAGAAGCTGCTGGACAAGGCAGGGTAATCAATTACAGGTGCCTGTCAGGAGTTGTATTTACTGGGAAGCAATCTCGAAGCACAGCAATATTGAAACACCATGCGGATTGCGTTGTTCCTTAATGGTTCTGGCCCTCTGGATGTAGGCAGATGTGCGGGATGTGGGCTTCTTTAAATTACATTATTCTACCTCCTGGGGGATTTCAATTCATCTCCACAAGCTCATCTGCATAGCACACAGGTTGTTGCTGGTACAAAGTGTGTCTTCCGAGGGGATGGTGGTTAAGATTTGGAATGAGGAATCAACTCCTGTTTAATGCAGAGGAAACACTGATGCTAAGTAGAGAACTGTGCAAATTAACACCATCTGGGTTAATAAGGCCAATGATGACAGAGTTTAAAATTGCTTCTGCAATTAGAGAGCCCAAGGAAATCTGTATGTTTGAGTCTCGATGAGGATACACCAAATAGTAACAAGGATTCTTTGCTTCACTAAAAATAAAAAACAGAGGGTTTCATTCCCCACATTTTAAAGGTATGGGAATGGTGTGAAATAACCTGAGCCAAATGGATACTTCATTCATCCTCACCTGCAGCAGCCTATTCGTGGAGTAGCCAGGTAACACCACTGTTTCCCCAGAAGATTCAACCAGGTCTTGGCATATTCCTTGGCATTGGAAGTAAGGCAGCCCATTTACTCCAAGGCTTTGTGCCTTGCATTAAATAAATATTTGTTGTTCTATGGTTACTGTAGCTGCATTTTACGGAGTAGAAAATTGAGGCACCGAAAAATCAAGATGCTCAGAGTCACGGCCAGTGGTGGCAGAGTTTGTATCAGGTTGTGGCTTGGCACTTGCCTCCGGGGAAGTTGTGCACAGGCCATAGATTTTAAAATCAGGCTCAATGACATGTTTTGTTCTCTCTTGCCTAGTGACTCTTGCCGGGTGGCCACAACAACATGAGTGTGGCACCAGTGTCCAGCACATGCTGCAGGCAATTCATGTGACAGTCATGGCTGGGGCCAGCCTCATCTCCTCTTTCCTCACTCCCAACAACATCTCTTAGCAAGGAATTTATAATATTTGAGTTGACTTATTTAACTCTTAGAAATAAAATAAACATCAAACCAGCCACTTCATAAGGAAACCATATCCCCCAAGCTACTAAAATGCCATGAGGCATTTTACTCATGAGATTGAAGAGGTTGGGCTTCTTTGGAGTCATCTCCCCAGGTGATCTCACCAGACAGCATCATCCACAGCAGATTCACCTCTTGTGACATGTCCTCGGAGAGGGCGTAGATTCCCAAAAGCTTTGTGAATCCAGCTGTTCATACCTTTCTTAGTGAAGGAAAGAGCAAGAAACTGCAGTTCTTTTCCTCTTTGTGGTGCAGCTTTACCTTTCTTTGTCTGCTCTGTCTTATTCCTCTCTCCTGCATGGCAGGAGATCTTAGCTGGGGTCTACCCCTGGGCTTCAAGGCCTCCACAAACCCTCTGGAACTGCATGTGAATTTGTACATGTACACTTCCACATATTGTGCACGTTTCAGAAAAGAGGGCCTATGGTTTTAATCAGATTCTCAAAAAGATCATATATCCATCAAAAAGTTAGATTGCATGACTCTATGAATTTCCCTTGGGTGAGCAGGTAGTTGGTCATATGCTTTAGGTCTTCTTCTAATAGTTTGTCTTTACTGTATATTCCATATTACATTTAATCTTTAGATTTCTGTAGCACAGTGGAATAATAAGGATGCCTGTTTGTCACTGCTTACTTATAAATTCTGGACTCCAAAAATGTGGGAAACTTTTTGTGAAGAGTAACTGTATTTTATTACTTTCCTAAAGTAGAGATTCCATATTGGTTACCCATAGGTCAACTCATGAATAATGTTTATAAAATGATCATTTCAAATTGTGTACAACAGCCAGAAATTGGTAACTCCTATTAAGATTGTTGGCTTTTCTTAAATATTTGGAAGACCTACTGATGTTGAATTCATATTCCTGCATGCAAACGCAGGCCGGAGCTGAGTTTGCTCCTCAGCAAGCCAGTTTCTACCTGATACCAAGGTTACCTTTGAGTGTTATTTGTTATTGCACTTGTACTTTTTTTTCTTAGAGAAATATTTTTCTGTACATACAGCCATCTCATTCATGTGCAGGCCTCTTCCTGTAGGCATTTAAGTTTAGGATTTCTGTTCTAAAGCCCTAGGATCAGAATACTATAAGAGGAAAGGGGAAAAGGAGGAGTTACTGTGGTCAAAGCTCCTGGTGTCCAGACCAGATCCCCTTTTCCAGGCTGGTCCCCATCCCCCAGGTCCCCCAAGTGTTGGCTACTAACAGCTCACAGCTCCCCTTCTTATTTCTTCCATCTTGCTGCGAAAGTTACTGCCCTTCAATACCCACTCCCCTCCCCAAACCTCCCCAACCCCCTTGCAGTCCACAGCCAGTGACTAATTAACCAGGATACAAAGGTGAAAGGAACTTTGTTGTGTCCCCAGTGGGGTCAGACTAAAACAAAGGCTGCAGCTGAGCCAGCACCTTTGCTCAGCTACCCTCCCAGCTCCAATTTTGTGATGGAACAAGTGGGAACCAGACTTGGAAACAGAATATTCCCAAATCCTGATCCTCTTCTTTAGCAGAGTAATTCTGATTCCTGAAATGGCAAGTAAATTTCACCTCTCATCTTAATGCTATTAGATTAGTAACTCCTCCTTAGAGTGTTATGTTGAGAATGACTCTCAGGTGTGATTTGTGTCTGGGTCTTAATTTGTAGAGGTGACTGAGTGAGTACACAGAAAGGTCAATGCCATTGGAAAGGAAGTTTCACGTTACAGTTCCCAGAAACAAGAGGCACGGCTCACCATGCCAGGCCACAAGAGGAACACCAGATTTTGGTAAGGAAGCAAAAGCAGGAGCCAGGGAAATGCTTAGGCCATGGCTTTTACTGGGGTTTCCTCAGGAAAGGGAGGCAGGGTAGGATAAACAATTTAGGACTGACTAATTTGAATAATTCCAGGGGCTTTGGGCTATACAGGTGGTCTCTTTAGTTGCCTGGTACTTGGATGATTTAGGGCAGGGGAAATATGGACTTGGTGTGTGAGAGTTAAATGAGGTAGTTGAGGTGTCCACTCAGGATTGGTTGGTTTGCATAGGAAAGGGATACTCTTAGGCTAGTTGTTATTATTAGCTTTTGGAGTTAGCTATCCCTGAGAGGAGCAGTCTCTTTCAGGGTCTGTAAGACTCCCAAATGTCAGAGAATCAAGAATACAGAAAATAAAAAAAGTATAGTAAATACAGTTGGCCCTGTGATGAATGAATGCCAAATAGACAAACAGAGAATCTAAGAAAACACAGTCAGAACAAGGTGACATATAAGCTCAAGGGGAGAGAATGCCAAGAATAGTGATGAGGTCCGCGGGTGCTCAGGATGGGAGGCAGTGGCTTGTTCATTCTTCCTGTCCTGCCCCTTTCTTCAGTGCTTGGCTTGGGTCCCATTTCTTTCTGTATGTCTCCTATGGCTCATGAGTCATGGCTGATGCCCTTTCTCTGAGCTTCTACAGCAACCTGTAATGATCTATTAACATATTGTTATATTTCTCAAATTGCATTTTAATAGTTACTGAGGTATGACTGGCATACATATTTAAATTATATAATCTGATAAACTTTGATATATGAACACACCTGTAAAATCATGACTACAGTCATAACAATGAACATATCATCACCACCTCCACCCCCAAGTTTCCTCTTGCCTTTGTAATCTTTCCTGCCAGTCCGTCCCTGACCTCTGCCCAACCCTGGCTTCCCCAAGCAACCACTCGTCTGCTTTCTTTCAGTATAGACTTCTTTGAATTTTCAAGAGTCTTATTTAATGAAATTCACTATGGATTCTTTTTTGTTTGGCTTCTTACACTCAACATAATTATTCTGAGATGCATCTATATTGTGTGAATCAATACTTCATTTCTTTTTATTGTTGAGTAGTATGTCATTATATAGATGTGGCATAATTTGTTTATCCATTCACCTGTTAATGGATATTTGTATTGTTTCCAGTTTTTGACTATTATAAATAAAGCTGTTGTGAACATTTGTGTATAAGTTAGAGGAATGAAAAGACAAGCCAAAAATGAGGAGAAAATAATTGCAGAGCATATATCTGAAAAAGAACTTGTATGCAGAACACATAAAGGACCCTTAAAACTCAATAATAGGAAAGCACACAACCCAATAAAGAAATGGGAAGAAGATTTGAGCAAACACTTTACAAAAGAAGGGATGGTGACAACAAAGAAGCACATGAAAAGTTGCTAGTATCCTTGTCAATGGGGAAAATTAAAATCAAAATGAGGTATCACTACACACCTATTAAAAAACAGTTTGGAAGATTCTTAAGAAGTTAAACATACACCTACCATGATTCAGCTATTCCACTTCTAGGTATTTACTCAAAATGAATTTTTCTTTTTGATTATTTGGCAGTTTCTTTTATGGGAGTGTAATTGTAAACACCTTGAGTTTAGAGACACTGTTTTTTAAATCTTATTTTATCTTATCATTTTATTTAATGTGTATATTCCTAGTGTTAAAGCAAAATAAGCAGGAGGCCATTAGCCTGGGGTTGTTTCTGCACCTGGAACCCTTATTCAAGTAAACCAAAACTTACAGGCATTCCTTGTAATAGACTAGTTTTGAATTGAGTTTCAGCCAATCTCAGGCAGCCAACTAGCAAATTGATTATATAATTAGGGACCTCCCATTGAACCACACACAAATAAGCAAATGCCTAGCTGTAGCCAGGCAATTAATTTCTTTACTTCACTTCTATATTTACCCTGTAAAAACATCGTGTTGCTTAGGATGCTGGAGTGGACCTCTCTGAACCTCTTCTGGTTTTGAGTGCTGCTTGATTCATGAATCATTCTTTGCTTAAATAAACTCTGTTAAATTTATTTTACCTAAAGTTTTTCTTTTAACACTGGCATCAGATATCATGTCTGAAACCTGAAAACTGCTCAGTAAATGTAATCCATGAATGAAAGGCAAGCAACAAAAAATATTCCTGAATTTAGTTGTCACTAGAGGATCATCATTTTCAAAAACAAAGGTCAGAACACAGAACTGGGACCCTTCAGCCTCTGTCATGATTTTCTTTGCATTTCTAGCAAGAGATTTTCTAGGGTCCCATCAGAGTAGCTACAGCCCACTACCTATACATACATTTCCCAAATTATAGTGGATACCTATAGGTCTATTGCATCCCTGGTGCCACTTCTCTGTATCTAGTTTCTTAGTTATTTGTGCATAGGAGACTGTAAGTTATTTAAGGATAGAATCCAGTTATGATTTATTTTTTTGTCCCCCCTCATAGCCTTTTATTTAGCAATTTGTGCATATATTTGTTTAAATATGGTGATTGGATGAATTAAACACAGCTTTATACCTTAGACATGTTATTTTACTCTCAGGAAATATGGGAGCATTAAAAGAAGTAGACAATTATACTGTTTTTATTTGGCTTACCAAAGTATTGGTACTATCACTAGAACTGACTCTGAAAGTTTTAAAGCAAAATATAAAAAAATTTCCCAATATAAACATTATGCACATTATAGAATATGCATAAAATATGGAAAATGCACTGCTAGTAGGAAAGTAAACATGATGCAACATCTTTTTGGAGGACAATTTGGCAGTCTACCAAAATTTGCTTCTCTTTCAAATCTAGTATCCATATTTGTACAAAATCATCCTATGGAAAAGATAACAAAGCACCCCAAGCTCTCTCCCATGTACTTTTTAGTTGTGATTTTACAAGAGACATGATTTTTATCCACTTTTTTCCAATTAATGCAATGCAAGATGATTATAAGATAATCATTTCTTTGTGTTGTTTCAAAGTCTTTCACATGTTTTTAATGGCTATATGAATGTCTATCATGGGACGATGGTACCACCATTCTCTTATGGTTCATGATTTAGTTTCTTTTCATGGAATGGGGATGGTTTGTGAATATTTCATGGCAGATATCTTTAGAATAAAGCTTTTCTTTTATATCAGATTATTTTCTTATTTGTGAATATTATTTAATTGCTCTTTAGAACAGTTTCCAAGAGGGTCACGCCATTTATTGTACCCCTCCAGAAACACATGGGTGTTTTTAAGCAAATGTAATTGCTGTCAGAAATGTGCTTGATTCTGAGTCAATTACACGATTGTGTGAAGAGATAGGCTAGAATGGACAGTTACTTATTTAGTCTCTGACACCAGCTAAAGATCATCTTCCTGCTCTGTGCATTTTATTTTCACTATTTGCTTATTAAATAAAGCAGAAGTTTAAATATAGCAGAAGACTAATGATTCTTTGACACAGTTGATGTTCTGCAGAAGTTATAAGCACTGATTAAGGATCAAAAGACTCTTGCCATTCTGTGCTCTAATTTTTGCATCAAAGCTTTCATTTGGTACTCAAACACTCTTAATGATATGAAAGTATGACAAGCAATATCCTGATTAATTTGTTTTCTCTGGCTTATGTGTTTTCACTGCTTGCAACATTGCTACGAGACTCTCCTGAAAAGTGAATTTGAAGGCATTTAATGCCCATCTCACAGTTAAAGCAAAACCACCAAATTTCTAATTTAAGATTTGGCTTCATACAAGTTATATGGCTTTTCAGTTCTATGGCAGGAGAGGTACAACTTTAATAGGGATGACAAAATGGCTGTCATCAATATGGTTTGGGATTCAAACTCTGAATAAAAAAATGCAGTTAATACCAATGTATCATATATTTCAAAATTATCAAAAGAGTGGATTTTAAATGTTCTCACCACAAAGAAATGATAAGTATGTGAGGTTTGGATATGTTAATTAGCCCTATTTGCTTATTCTACAATGTATACATGTAATCAAAACATAGTATTTTATCCTGTAAATATATACAATTATCATTTGTCAATTAATAAAAATTTTTAAAAGCCATAACAAAAGAAATGTAATAGGAGAAAGTAAATATCAAGTTTTCATCTTTTCTTTTGAACATGCTGTTTGTTCTTACATTTATGAAGGGATTCATGTTTTCTTTGTTTTACCAGGGGTATCTATCTAGCTATCTCAGCTATCATCTATAACAGTACTAGGTATCAATTGATTGCCTCTCAGCTCTAAATTTGCTGCTTTTTGTCCTGCTTTGTTTTTCTGACGCTGGGCCCTATAAATATTTCACCTTTGAGAGCTGGTTCAATGTTAAGTTTTGCCAGTAGAGAAGCTAGAAGACACTGCAGGCATAGCAAAGAAAGAGGCTGTTCCTCTGTGCTTTTCTCTTCCTCCTTCAGCTGCACAGCTACCGGCAGTGAGTGGCCCTCAATCTGCAGTGAGATTCTCCAGCATCTCAGTACGAAGCTACCTGCAGACCAGCTACAACCTATTGGCACCCAAGTGGGCAGCTTTCCATGGACCAGCTTCGACCCATGGCTCTCTAACGAATATCACCAACATCCCAACATGTGACCTCCTGCAGTCTAGCTCCGGGCCACAGTATCCAGTGAAGTTCTCTGTCATTCAGCAGGCTGCAGTTATACCCTCTCCAGTGAGGTCTAAATCTCAGCCTCTGGGGTGACTAATGCTCTTTCAGTTTTTTAGTTCTTTCCTTAGATATTCTCTTTCACCTTAGGAGTATAATTGCTCCCAACTTACTTTTGCCGTGAGTCTTCTTTAGCCCATTTAGTAGATAATTACTTTTTACTGGTTAAGAATTTTTTTTCATATAAAATTTTCCCTGTTGAAATTTCTGGTGTGGTTTCTTTTTCTTGACTGGACCATGACTGATTCAATAATGAATAGATAGCTACTGAGCTCCTGTTAGGTACCAGACACTATGTTAGGTACAGGAAATACTACAGTAAAGAAGATAGGAAAGGTCCCTGTCCTCAATGCCCTAACAGTTTCCACTTAATGAACAAGCAAGCTGTTAGGTATGGTAGGGAAACATTTTTAGGGTGAGAGTCATGCAGTGGGGTCAAAAATGTAAAATGTTCTACTTAAGGAGGTGACACTTCACCCAATTAAAGATCCATAGAAATGGGTCAGATAAAGTAGAAAAAAAACCTTTCAACAAAGGGAACAGTTTTTCCAAGGATCAGAGTCAGACTTGAGAGTGGCAGGGTGGAAGACCCACAGCATGGAAAGCACACTGCTCAGGGGCTGGGGAGAAAGGGAGAGACAGAAGCAGGGGCTGGATCTCTGAAGGCACTAACAACCACGTGAAGGATGCGGGGTTTTACCCAGCAGTGGTAGAGTTGTTGCATCATTGAAGGGTTGTTAGCAAAGGAGAAATATGATCAGATGTTTGTGTTCTCATAATTTAGAATGGTGGTTCTTAATTCTGGGTGCTTAAACAAAACCTTGTTGCTATGATCTAAATGCTAGTGACCCCCCAAAATTTATATGTTGGAACCTAATATTTGATGTGATAGTATTAAGAGGTGGGGACTTTGGGAAGTAATTAGGTTATGAGGACTCCACTCATAAAATATAGGGCTAGTGCTCTTATAAATGAGGCTTCAGGGAGCTCCTTTGTCCCTTCTACTACACGGGGACACAGCTAGAAGGTGCCATCTTTGAAGCAGAGAGAAAGCCCTTTCATCAGACACCAAATCTCCTGGTGCCCTGATCTTGGACTTCCCAGCCTCCATAGCTGTGAGCAATACATTTCTGTTGTTTATAAAATACCCAGTAGTGTAAATTACGACAGTTATTTTGTTAGAGCAGTTGAAGAGACTAAAACCCCAGATCAATTAAATCAGTCTTTCAGGGAGAATACCAGGCATCAGTAGCTTTTAATGTTCTTCCTGTGATTCCAATATATGGGCAAAGCTGAGAACCACTGATCTTGAGAAGCAAAGAAACAGCAGTATGGCATGTTGAGGCTTAAATGACCAATTTAGGGACAAAGCCCATTTGTAAGTTGGTGAGAGTTTTTTTTTAGCCTAAAGATTACTTAACTTAATCTGTAATGCTTCTTTATGTCACGAGCCATTTAGAATTTGAGAGGCAGAGATTTGGCGTTTCTGTTAATTACAAAGTGGTTAAAGGTGGCAAATATTTTTTAATTACATTTCTTCAAATATTCATTCATGGCAAGGGTGGTATCACTGGAGAGTTTCGCAAATATCAAAAATTTAAAAAAATGAATGCAACACAGACCTTTCTTTCTAGTGAATTTTGCTTTGGTAAAAATCCTGCTTCAGATAGTTGAACAAATATTTGCTGAGTAAATGAATGAATGAATGACCTCTTTGTAATTAGATTTTAACTAAGTAAAAATAAAGGAGGCATATCTGCCACCCCTTGACATGATTAAAATTAATTAAACATTAATTTCTCATCTGAGATTAACCTGAAGATAAACTATCTCTTAGAGCTGTGTTTGACTAATTTATGAAAATCTGAATTTAGCATAAGGGTGAGGAGTATCCATACCTTTGATTTTTTTTTTTTTTCCTGGCACTAAAATCCAAAGTCAGTTTCAAAAGAATCTTAAGCATTTTCTTTGGCTGCACAGCTGTTTCTATTGCTTTCTAACCTGCTGTGCTGACCTCCAAACCACACTGTTTACCTTGCTTTAGAGAGTGAATCAGATGTGCCACCTCTGGAGACCACCCAGGTTAAAGAAAAAAAAAATCATTAGGTTTTGCATTATAGAAGCATGACAGGGAACAAGGATTAAAATCATAATGTAGCCACAGTAGACTGGCTACTCTCACTCGAATGGGACATGGTTCTTGTGTGCCGATTACGTGGCAGGACAACTGATAACACAAGTGGGTTGCTGTCGAGAGAGAATAAATTAATTGATTATCAGAGGTATTTTAGTCAACCTATAATGTGTCTGAAACATGAAAATTAATGTTATTAAAATTCCCATGCACTATTGAATCTCCTTCTGCAGTGCCTATTGTCTATTCTACTTCTTTTGGCCCTCTATTTTAGGAGGTGCTGCTTTTTTTCCTCTAGCCATTGGTTGCACACTTGCAAATCTCCATGGGAGTAGAACCCCTTGAGATTATAGTACCAAGACCATTATAGAACACTTTCCTTTTATTCACATGCCTGGTAGGGAAGTAGGCTCCGAGCTGAGATGTGCAATGTTTTTTGAATTACATTGGAAAGAGGAGTGGATTGATAGTTCATTCCATAGAGAAAACATGTGACTGGATCCCTGGTATCATAAATTATTGCAGTATGATGTAAAATAAAAGACCACATCATTCCCTGGGGTTTCACTCTACCCTGTTTGATACACATGCAGCTTCCTCATACATATTCTATAGCTAAATGACTGTGGCATAGGAAGCTAGGCTTGATGGTATCTGAATTAAAAAAAAAGTAGTAATCAAATAAGCCTAAGTATAATGTATACCATTTATGCGGTACCTGAAATAAGACACAAGAACAATTCTAATGGGCACAAAGAAGCATTGAAGAATGATATCTTAATGACTGAGGATGAAGAAATCTCCCAATCGCTCAACGTAGGCTCAGTAAGTCCTTCACAGGATTGCACTGAGAATTACGCTATTTACATAATGTCTATACCAGACTCCATTCCGCTGCCAGGAACACAATGCTGGGTCCCTCATCTTACATCTGATATTAATAGTGATAATAGAAGGAGGTACAGGAGAGAGAACTGGGAGAGTAGGCTCTACCTTTGGCTGCGCTACGATAACTGTGTCGCGTTGGGAAATTCATTGGCCCTTTTTGGAGGAGACACAGAGAGCCTGATTTTTCAGCCAACACAAAGCATTCTCTGCTGCAAAACCCCTGTGGATGAATCAGCTTCAATGTAGGCACTTCTTTTAAGAAAGAGAGAGCTGATTACTTCTGATATAGCTTATTCTTTTGCTGGACAGCTCAAAAGATTAGAAAGATTTTAATTACATTAAGCGGAAATCTTCAGACATGTAACATTCATCTATTGGCACTAGTCCTTTGGAAGACAGGGTTTAGAACATAGAAAACACACTCTATTAATGTTAATCATCACAATTGTCATTATAAAACCCATATTATATGATCATCCCTGAAAAAAAATCATCCTTGCCAAGTTAATAGGGAAGTAGGAAAAACAATGGCTCATGTTAGAACACTTCAGTGTAAGTAATACTTTCAGTAATTAATTTGTATTGATTCTGAGCCTCAATGTTCTTATTTCCTGTATAAGAATTTCTACCTCACAAGAGCATGCATGGTAAAATATGCTACTGTTGTCTTTTTTTCCCCAAATTTTGATTCTGTTAACATTTTTTTGCTGTGACAATCTTCTCACTCCTTACCACCTCGTCCCCAGTTTAAAGACCTGTAAGGTAAATTCTGAAATGGCAGTCCACTGCAGCCCACACCCTCCTGGGAGCTGTACCTGTCCTATTTACCCTTCTCTGAGCATTTATCACACCATATTGATGTTTATTTCCATCATTGTCTCTCTGATTGCATCATGAGCTCACTGAGAGAAGACTGTATCACTGCTTCTCTGCATCAAACTGAATTAGTTCACCTATAGTGAAGGAGTAATGTGAAGATCCATTGTGATATTGCATGTGAAAAATAATTGGAGAAAGGTGCTGTGTTGTAGAAAGTTAAGGTTGAATTATTATTATGAGTTCTTCATTGAAGAAAAAGAACTCTCTTAGCAGCTAAAGAAATCGTAATGAGATAGTGGAGAGCAGAAGCATGTTATTTCCAACTGGTCTAAGATGACTTCATAAACTTTTGTGGTTCTGAACTTAATTAAGAGTCAACATCAGACAACACACAAGATTTTACTTGTTATTTTTAGCCTCAGAATATTTCTAAGGAACCAAGGTCTCTTCTCTAGAACCATGGAATTTTGGACTGTTTCTCCTTCAATGCTGTCTTAGTCTGCTTGTATTGCCATAAAGGAATATCCGAGGTTGGGTAACTTATAAAGAAAAGAGGTTTATTTGGCTCTTGGTTCTATAGGGTATACAAGAAGCATGGCACCAGCATCTGCTTCTGGCTGGGACTCAGGCTACTCTACTCTTGCCAGAAGGGAAAGGGGAGCCAGCATGTGATGATCGCATGGTAGGAGAGAGCAAGAGGGTGGAGAGGAGGTGCCAGGCTCCTTGAACAATCAGATCTTGGGGGAACTCACTTATTCCCAGTAGGACTGCCCTAAGCCCTTCATGAGGGTCCCAACCGCATGACTCAAACACCTCCCACCAGGCCCCAACTCCAACAACAGGGATCAAATGTCAACATGAGATTTGGAGGGACACATATCTAAACTATTTCAAATGCATTTACAGACTATAAATCTCCTCTAAATTTTTATAAAAATCATTTTTTGTTATCAAAGTAAGAACTTCCCTCTTATTCACTGAAATTCATAATAAAACTTCCTTCAGCCCAACACAACACCCTTTCTTCAATTTTTTCTTAGCTTCAAGTAAAAGAAATGTTCTGACCTCTGTCCTAAAGGAACAGGTCAGATAGTAGATATTTTTTAAGCTTTGTGGGCCATATGGTCTCTGTGGTAACTGCTCAGCTCTGCCGTTGTAGTGCAAAAGTGGCCATAGACAATGTGTAAACAACTGGGCATGGCTGTGTTCCAATCACACTTTGGCAGACAACTGTCCAAAGTCGCCCGGCAGGCCATAGTTTGCCCGCCTCTGATCCAGTACGTTGCCACTTGACATGTGGTCCGTGGAACTTGAGTATCAGCATCTCTTGGGAGCTTGTTCGAAATGCAGAATCTCAGGCTCCATCCCAGACCTACCAAACCAGGATCTGTATTTTAACAAGATTTCCAGGTGACTCATATGCATATGCAAGTTTGAGAACCATGGTGGCAGATGAATCACACAAGGGAGGCATCTGGGAGCGTATTGTATCATGCTCACTAGGGTGGGCTGCCTTCTCAGAATGTAACTTGTGGGCCTTTTTCAGTCTCTCCTTCCTTTGCCAGTTTTCTTCCCCTGGTACATTCTCACCCACTAACCGCATGCTCTGCTCCGGCTGTCAGCTTGCCTTGCCACCTCCTTAGCCGAGCAGCTGCTCATTCCCCAGGTTCTGTGTCCTCAAGGGAGGGTACTGGGAATGCGTCAGATGGAAAGGGTTTGGCTTGTTCGAAGCACTGCTGAATAGGAGACTGTGCCTTGTACGTTTACACAAGGCCCCTGAGTAACCCCCTCTTTTCTGCACCTACCCCCGCCTTCGAGTGTCTATAAATGGAAAAGGAAGCTCAAGGTGCTTCAGTGTCCCATACTGGGATACCGAAGAGCTCATAATACTGATGAGCACTTTTCAGTAATACAATAATGGCAACGACAAGAAAAAATTCTAAGAGTGCCGGGGGGCAAAGTAATTGAGTTGTTCTAGCATTTTCTTAAATGGAATCTAGAGGCCTTAATTATGATGTATGTTTTTTCAGGTAAGACTTTCAAACAACTTAGAAGAGGCAATTATGTAATTTTTCTGCTGTTCTTCCTACCCCCTTCTCTTTTATCCTTTCTTTATTAACATAGGCACCTATCAGAATGAAGTGGCCCACACATAACTTGGGATTGATTCAAGTGGGTGCAAGTTGATTATTCAGCTTTGAAATCTGATTAAAAGTCTCCCTAGAAGAGCCCAGCAGGCTGCATTCGTTTTTCTGTGGTGGAAGATGCAGTGCACTGGCTCATGCTGTCCCCAAGTGTTTGCCTGACCATACTTAAACACACAGAGTGACAGACAACTTATCTACCTGCAATCTAGTGCTCTGTACACACTAGGTCCTCAGTAAACATTTATTGAAGGCATGCCCTTTCTTCTGGGCCAGTACTTGACACTTGGTAAGAGAGAACTTACTAAAATCTCTCTTCTTGTCATTCCTACCTATTAATCTTTCTATGATCTTGTGAAACCCTAGCTTGAGTCCTATAAAAAAAATAGACAGTTAATAAAAATAGCTGTAATTTGCTGGCATTGTATATTCATTTTCTTATTTAATCTTCACTATAAGTAGTTTCTATTCTTATCCCTATTTTAAAGCTGAGGAAACTGAGCCTTGGACAGAAAGTAACTGAAGTTTTACAATTTGAAAGTGAAAGAATGGAGATTTGAATCCAGGCAATATAACTGGAAAGCACATGCTCTTAGCCATTTACAATACCATAGGGCTCATCATAAAAATTTAGAATGTATAGGGTTCTCCAATGATAGCATTTCTAGAAACTTGCAAATATCAGTTGCAAAGTGAGTCACGGACTCTTGAGGCCCCTGCATGGGAAGCTATTACGCATGGGTCATCAGGAAAGGCATTGAAAGCAGATGCTGACATCCTGTTAGTCCCACTAAAGTGCAGCCATGCACAAATCCCTCAATTTGTCAGGGGCCCCATTACAATCAGGAGCATAGCTCTGGCAAGTACAGGCATAGTGGTGGGTTCCCTGCAGAGTGGGCTGGTACCATCCCAGTGATCATCTTCCACTTTCTCCTTGATAGTGAGGTCTCCAGACTTCTCACCAAAGCCTCTAATGCAATTCCAGGGCTGCCAGCTTGCTCCTTGGTGGAAGCAATGCATTACTAGCGTGAGAAATTGCAGCTCACAAGCCCATTCCTTGAGCAACTGTGGTGACAGTAACAGATTACTTCTGCCACCACAGGGGAAGGTCTCCCAGCAGAACACACAATTCCTGAAAATTAGAATAGTCGGGTTCACCTTGAATGCATGGGAATTGGCATTCCGTTCAGATTTCTGTGGTCATGCGTCTGAATATTTGCCTGCAACCTTGCTGTTTCAGGCAGTTACTGAGGCTGATAGAGCTGGGAGAGAGAAAACATTGAACAGCATCTCAGCTACTCTACAAAATCAAACCTGAAAGAGGTGAGAATCTTGTCTTCCTCTGATGGATACTGACAGCAAATCATTGTTTATGGGTGGACAACACAAAAGTTGCCTTTCTAGATGGTGGGATAAGAGATGTTAAATCATTTTATGAAGTTGAAGTGTTATATAAATGCAAGGTAGAAGCTATTGTTCTGCCCCTTAGATTTTAATGGTTATCACTAGATTTGCTTCTGGCAGAAAAACAATGTGTCTCAGCAAACAGGAAAAGGAAAAACAAAACAAAATAGTATGCTGGGAAGACCAGAATGTATACATAAGCTGATAGCATGTTCTGTTTCCAATGTCGTGTATAAACATGGTACTAGAGTATGATTTCAACCCACTTCAAACAAGGCTATGATAACTTGCAGCATCTACCTCTCCTTGGGACACATATGTGTCACTGAAACAGGGTGTTTGTTTCAATTGACCTCCCTTAGATAGTGTCTAACTTACCTAATTTTCCTACACTTCCATTGCTATTCAACAACTTCTGTTGATACTTATAAATTCAGATTCATTCATTTACTCAATAGGTATGTATTTAACACTTACCATATCCTAGACACTGGTCTACACACTGGTACAAAGACGAATCAGATAGGATTCAGCCCTCAGCATCCAGTAGGATGAGAGGGACAAACATGCAGGCAAAAAGGTGTCACAGGTTAATTGAAGTTTCCTGTATAGTTTATAGTTGGAGAAAGAAATAAAGGACCAGTTCTGCCTGAGAGGGAATGGGATGGAGGCAGATCAGGAAAGTCTTCACGTAAGATCTGCTTTAGCCTGGAGGTGGTTATGGCTCTATAAGGAATCTTCGCATATCTCTAATCATCCAATTATTTTATCTGTCCCAGAGGCAATCTTGTTTTCCTTACTTCCAAACATGTATTCAGCACCTACTTTGTGCTAGGAACCATGGATTTGGGAATTTACAGTCTAGTCTGGAGCAGATATACACTTGATTGTGTCTACAGAAGAGAGGCACACTCCAGGAAGAAATTAGGTGGCCTTCACACATGCTGTTGCCTTGGTCTGGAATTCTTTTCCTAAGGCCCCTGACCTCCCCTCCCACTTCGCAGGGATACGGGGTACCTTGCGTTCATGACCCAGTGGAGTCAGTACTTGTGCAAGTCATTCATTACCTAGGACCTGGAAAGATTGCATTTTCTAGCTGTATGGATTAGTGCTGGCCAATGGGATGTGAGCAGAGTGAGAGGTGCCACTTTTGGATGGAGTATTTGAATATTAGCGCCAAACCCTCAGAGCCCTCTTTGTCCCTCTGGCTTACCATTTGGTACCATTAGAGTCAATGGCTGTCGCATTAGCCTGGGTCCCCCAGTAACCATTATTAGCAGAAGCCTCTGCTGAACTGCAATGGATGTTAATAAGAAATAAATTTTTGTTGTTTTAAGTCCCTGAGATTTGGGATTGTGAGTGACTACAGCATAACCCAGGGTGTTCTGATGATATACTTTTTTTGGGAAGGCATCCACATTCCCCTAAATAAATTAGGCCTCTCATCTGTATGTGTGCATTGCTCTCTGCACATACTCTTTAATTTAAAAAAATCATGTCTTGCAACATCTTTAACAAGTTAGACTATAAAATGAGATGAACCATATTTGTCTTATTTATTACCATATCCCTAGGGCGTAGCACAGTGATTGGCACATAGAAAATAAATGCTAGTTGAAAGAATGAATCACTGTTTCTTTCTTCATGGACAAGGGAACCAGAAATTGTTGAATGAAATCAAAAGTTTTTGAAGGGACTCAACTCTTCATACAAATACTGTACTGCTTAGAGCCTGGGGAGTATGTCAAAGACTTCAAAGCATTTCTCTGGCCCTTTCTTAACTGCCATCCCTTGTTTTTAAACAAGCTCAATGTCAAATAACCCTAATTCCAATAGGATAAATTGTCCTTTCTAAAAGAATCAGTTTTGTGAGATCCAGTTAGTAGGCACAAAGGTTTTCTCTGCATTGACCCGGAATTTGCTTCATCGCCTTCACCTACATTGGAGGAGGTGCTGCTCCTGACGGTCTCCTTGGATCTCCAGTTAGATCGGCTGCCTCTGACGTGAACAGCAGCCCACACTCTCTGGACTACCACACGTCTCTCGAAAACACACCTTTGATGAAGCAACTTCCCTCCCTGCGCAAACATAACAATTAACTAAAGCAGGTAAGATTGTGTCTTGGGAAGATAATGAGGTTTATATCCCTGCCTGTATAATTTTGCCCGTGTGTGTCTGGTATCCTGGCTTGGATCTCATCCAGCTCACCCCAGGGAAAACGTAGCTGTGTGCTCCATAGTGCTTTAATGAAGCACCTGCCCATGTTAAGAAAACATCAAAGTTGCTCCAGCTTCAAAACAAGCTAAATTTTGGCAGCCACAGTTTGGGGGCAGTATGGGGAACTCCATTCACCTCTCTGGCAAGTGAACTAAGGACAAGAGAACAAGAACCATTTCTGTTGTGTGTCCCATGTAATACTGAGCCCTGAGCCTTAGCGCATCTATTTTATACGCTATCCCTTCCTTTAGTCTAGGACATGGGAGGTACGGGGGAGAGGCAAGCCAGAAAGGCTTTCCACGCTGTGGAGACCCACGTTCCTGGAGGAGGCCAGGCAGGCCCGGATGTGACCCAGCAAATGCCATGTAGTGCCGCCAATCACTTCCACCCTCCTCTCACCTGTTCCTCTGCTGGGCCTCAAGTTGGCTTGCCCAGTCTATTTTGCCTCAGGTGTAAACTTATTTCAAGTTCCCCCCTCTGAAGCCTGTGGAGTATTATGCACAGAGCCACTGGCTGTGTGGCCGAAGCAATGGCCTGTGCTCACTGCCACCTCTCTCTGTTACACTTGCCTCCACTACATTCATCTTGTTGCTACTTTTTGTTTCCCTGACCATTGGTGATTGCCTGTGTTTTGCCACTGTATGGCCACTCATCCCTATTTTCCAGTGACAAGGACAGTCTCCTTTGAACAATTAAGGGCAAACAAATATAAATACATGATTTATAGACCAAAGTACTAAAGGGTGAAAAAAAATGCTTGTATAACCTCCATAATGTTCAGATAGAAATACACTCAAAGAGTCAGGAAATATAAAAGTCATGTTGTCCACCGCAATGCTACCACTCGGAAGGACAATTCTAGGTTACTTTGAAGAAGATATGATAAAGCTGTGTCAAAATGATAGCGAGTCCATTTTGGCACATCTGCAGTGGATGGGCCCTGCTGGTAAAAGCGTGATGCTAATCAAGGACATTAGTGCAAATCCTGCATAGACCTATGTGTCTCTGTGTGTCCTATGGCTAGAGATAGGAGGCTTCATTCTGGACTTTATTGCTCAGAAAGAAGCTGGGAGTGGGATTGGGGTGGGTATAGGAAGAAATAAGTCAGCAAAGATGTTGTAAGGCAGTGAACACAGGTGTAGTTAAGAAATTCAAGCCTTATGCCTGATCAATGTCCTTTGGATAGACCTCAAACAAGTTTGTTTTCTTTTTTTGATTCAGTTGATTGGAAGCTTTTATTTTCAGAGTCGGTTTGTGGTTCTGAGCCTATCTTGTTGAACCACTCAGCCATTCAATTTGAAGAACATTTATTGAGTGCCCTTTGTTTATAAGCCAATGAAGAGCAAAGGACTAGCATGTCTTATTTATCTCTTTATTATCAACCCTTAGAATGATTCTGGGCGCACAAGACCTCCATAAACGTCTGCAACTGTACATTCCTCTCCTACAGAAGCTATCATCGCACAGTAATATTTTATTGCTGTGTCGCCTTCGCTTGGCTGTGAGCTCCACAGCCAGACTGCTGTTAGCGTTGGCAGCCCAGAGCCTCCTGCAGGGGGAGCTCAAAGCCGTGATGCTGGAAGCTGAGGCTTTCCTTGGGAGAAGTAAAGCATCCAAACCTCTGACTTCCACTTTTCTCTTTTTGGGTTGCTCTAAGCTTAAAGGACATTTCTATTTTTATCATATCTTCTGTGATAATTTTCTGAGATAGGTCCAGGAACCCTCCCTATTCCATTCTTTTAAAAAGTCAAACAGGAACCTAAGTAGGTCCTAGGCAAATCGCTCATGAAGAGAGGTTCATGCAGGGCCACCCACTGCAGTGTCAGAGGTCACCATTCACATAGAATATAGTGTAGATTGTTTACCCTGGAGCTGCTTCTGTGAACACCCACTCTGTCTTCCTCAGTGGTCACTCCTGTGCAAAGAGGCAGCCAGTTCCCCAGGGTAGGAGAGGGTATGGGAATTTAGAACCACAACCTTGGTGTGTTTGCACTTATCTGAAGGATCTCTGAGCAGTGACTGCCCCAGGCTCTGCAGTGGGGACAGGTAGCAGGAAGAATACAATCCTACCCACACTTTACTGTCATTTACAATCATGTCTTAATCTCTTATTCATCTCAGCATCAGGCGCCCTGCTGTGGTAGGTATTCCACAGATGGTGACTGGAGGACTCCACTGAACCGTACTTCTAACTCTACACCTCTTACATAGTTAGGGTACAACACGAGTCATAAAGAAGATAAGAAGGCTTAAGGACTAAGGACATGTGAAGATATTTGATGCTGATTATGGGGCTAAGTTTGATGCTTTTGCTCTTACATATCCTAATTTGAGCACATTAGAAAACACAAACTTTATAGTCAGTTTCAGAGATTCTTTCCCATTTGTTACATATATGGACTAGTTCTGAGCCACATTCCCCTTATCTCAAAAAAAGGGATAATATTACCTATCATAGGTACTTGATAGTTATTATCATGATTATTATCTGCCCTCAAAACCTGGATCTTTGTTCTCCTTTGTGCCCAACCCCTAGTTACCCTTTCCTACCATGTTTGATTTCTGTTCCACAGACTGTTGGTATGACCATGGAATGCCACTGATTTTCTAATTCTTGTCCTGTCATTCTAGATTTGCACTGTCCAGTGTTGTAGCCAGTAGCCAGATGTGGCTGTTGAAATTTAAATTAATCCAACTAAACCAATTAAATTGATTAAATCAATTAAAATTTCAGGTGCTTAGCTGCACTAGACCCACTTCAAGTGCTCAATGGCCACATGTGGTTGATGGCTACCATACTGGACAGCACAGCTATGGAACATATCCGTCATTGCAGAAAGTTTTATAGGTCTATGGTGTTGTAGATATTGTTTACTTAAGACATCTGGACTGTCACCGATCAAGTATCTGAAGAAATAGATTCTGAGGCAGAGATTTACATTCAGGAAATTGATTGGGAAGTGGTCTTGGGAACAAATCTATAAGGGAGGGAAGTAAGTTGATTAAGCAATGGGAGAGGTAAAACTGTGATATACTCACAAATGGGGCCTCAGTATATGCCATGGTGAGCTCTAGACCTGAGGTGGCCTATAGAAGTACCTGGAATTAAGGCAAGAGGGCCTGGCCTCTATTCCTCTTCAACAACAGTCATTAGATATTGGCTGCCCTACATTCCTCCTGAAGAAGGAGCTTAACTTAGGGGAAGCAGCTCTCTTTCAAGGAGGGGAAACCCTGAGGAATGGACTCAGCTGTGAGTTGTCAGCTGCAAATACTACCAGCAGCTGAGGAATAAGTGCCTCAGTCCTGAAGGGACAATCTGGTGGCATATCACAGTGTCCTCTGCATGGCCCCAATGAGGCTCTGATGTACTTTCACCCTGCTGTTACCTGAGGCTTTTGTGCTCTGGGCTTCTGCCTCATCAACTTTTGTCTGCTGACGTTCCTGTCCAGTGGGACACAACTAATGGTCTATAAGGGAGAGAAAGAGTGTGTTTTTCTGAGACTCAGCATGACTTCCATCTTTCAAATGATGGTGCTAACTAAAGCCCAAAGCAAGTGATATTGGTCTCTGTAGGTCTTACCTTCTCATCTTTAAAATGAAAACAAAAGGTGGAGAAAATAGGACTAACTCTGCTGCTAGGTTAGTATTGGCATTGTCCTTTGGCATTTCAATGCAGAATGCTAATCACAAACAGTTGTCTTTGGATGGTTTTGATTAGAAGTAATAGAAACCAACTTAAGTTAATCTAAGCAAAAGAGGAATTTATGAAGATACTGGTGTATCTCATGGAATCCAAAGGCAATCCAGCTGGAATCTAGTCTATACTTTTATTCCAAGTATCATTGTGTTAGATAGATAGGGGAACCACTTTTTCTCCACTCAGCATGTCCCCACATGGAGAAACCTCCATTGCTATAGAACTCTGGGCTATTTTCCACCCTCTCACTCACTCTTTCCTCAGGAAAGGGCGACTTATCTAATTAGTGAATTTGGAAGAATAAACTGGGCATATTTGGTTCAACCTCTTCCTTCTCTTTGGGATCTGTGTGCTGGCAGAAAACATGCATTGTTCTCTCCTCTTTCATCCCATATGTTTTTAGGTGTCTGGAAGGTGCGTGCAGGGAAAGACTGGGTTGGGTAGCACTGACTGGGAAGGTAGGTCTGCCTAATCTGGGGTTAATTTTGCCACACACCTAAAGCTGTATCACCAATGAAGGGGATATTTTGATCTCAGTATGTATTCTGTGTCTGTCGGTGGGTTTATAGCTTAGGCAAGGAAGAGAAGTCTTCATACTGGGTTTTCTCAACACCCAACGTACTCTCTGCATTCTACTTTTACTTCAATCTAGCTCTTTCCGATCTTTCATACACCTGGCAGGAGATGATTATAGTCATATCCTTATGTTCTAGCCACTAGCATCAACTGACCAGTTGCCTTTGAATTTCAATTCCTAATTCATAACCATAGAGTATCTGATTAATTTAACTTTGGTTGTATGTTCACCTTTGGTTGAATAAACTGTATAGAACTAGGAGACGGTAGGTTCACATATTAGAGAAATGATCATTCTGGGTAGAGAAATAGTTGTTAGAAAATGAGGTGGTTGTGACTGTCAAAGCGGTCTTCCATACAACCATGGCAGGGGTTAGGCATTTGGGGCTCATTGTTTTCATTAAGTTGATCAAAAGGTAGCTTTTAAGTCTGTTATTGCCATGGTGGTCCTCATGCTTCTATTGCTATGAATCTGACATTTTTTAAACTGCATCTTCAGCTCATAGCTATTTACACACCTCTCTAGATGGAGCCCTGAAGATTATTTGGTTAAATAAGATTATTTGGTTAAATGGATCTTTAATCCATTTTCCTCAAAGGTTATGTGCTATTGGAAGTTTTGTTGGTCAATTATGTGAGAAGAAAAAGGAAAAGGGGGAAAGAGTAGATATCTCATGGAACATAGTTCAAGCCAACAGGTAGTACACTGCCACTCAGGAAAATTTTCCTGTATTTCAAATCAGGTAATCACCAAGCTTCATACAACTGATAGCTTTCAATGGTATTTTAGACCATCAAATAATCTCTTATGCATGACTGTGATGCTCCATAATAAAATATAGGATCAAACCTAAGTATCTTCTATGCCTTTACTTCAGAATAAGTCATATTCTCTAGAAACTCAAATCTAGCTCAAAGCAGGTTCCTTTAATAATCATTAAGGTCATGTGACCTATGTCACATCAAGGCAAGGTATCAATGGTGAGCCTCCCTGCTGAGCAATTAATCTTCAATCAACATGTGTATAGGTGTCCTTTGGAAGTCACTATTGATATTTCATGATTTCTTTTATTGTAGAACTGAGAGGCATGTTACATGTCAAGATGAAATCAATGCGAAATTGATGGGCTGACAGGAATTTGGTCTTAAGGGCTTTGCAATGGTGTAACAATCAAGTTATTCTTTCCCTTGCCTTACTGAAGTATTTTATTTGCAGTAGCAAATTTTCCACATAAAATTCTATGTATTCTTCCAATCCAACTCCTTTTTTACAAGTCCTCTTAACTACATTGTTTATTTATTTTTTTAAATCATAACATGAATATATGCTTACTTTATAATGCTGGGAACTAGAAAATAAAAAGGATGAAGAATTGTTTATAATCCTACCACCGTAACATTTTAGACTATTTCCCACCAGTTTATATAGGCTTTAAAAAAATAAAATTGAGTTTATTTTGTATCTGTAATTTTGTTCTTAGCTGCTATTATAGCAGGCATTAATTGTGTTGTTATAGCTGTCCTTTAATATAATTTTCAATGACTGCTTAACTAGCCTTCTCTTGTTGGATATTTTGTTTGGTTTCAATTTTTCACATTTATGAAAGATTTTATAGAACTGTATTCATGACACCAAAATTTCTGTATTGCACGTTAAAAGTATATGTATTTATATATGTATTGTTTTTCCTTTGGATTAATTCCCTGAAATGGAATTACTGGGTCAATGTTTCTTTTTTAATTTTCACTTCTTTTTGATTCAGGCCGAAAAAGATTTGCTAGAAGCCTGAGAAAAATACCCTCCCTTGGTCTGAGATTCCTCTGAACAAACAGAAGTGTGTTCTCTTCATTTCAGGGAAGATGATCAAGTCCCTTTTTGCTTTAGAATGTTTTGAGATGCCTTTATTTTCCCCGCCCTCCACTCCACCAACACACACAAAAACGTACACTATTCAATCATGGAAAATGGAAAGTTTCTACTTATCTTGTCCTGGCTGAGAAAGAAATCTCTTGGCAATTTTGAACAATACGGTTGAAAGCAAAGGAGTTCTAAGTGATTGTAAGGTGTTTCTTTTTTCTTTCTTCAGGCACACTGTATACATTTGCTACTGAAATCAGTGACCTCAAATGCCTGTGGTATTATAAATACAGGGGATCCCCTGGGGGATGGAGGAAAGTGCACTGGATTTGGAATCTGAATATTTGGCTGAGGCCCTGGTGCTCTGCCACCTCTGTGTCTATTTCACACCGGGAGAGGTACTTTATTTGAAATGCATCACCTCGTTCAGTCCTTGCAGTGATGCTCTGAGCCAGCTATCACCATTCCCATTAGATTGGCTGGGGAAGCCAAGGTTTAGCAGGATAAGACAATGACACATAGCTGGCAAATGGTACACTTTAGAAAGCTCAGCTCTCCTGATCCCAATCATTTGCTTTTCTCACTGTCCCAGACTGTTCTTATTATCCATGTTTCATTGGACAAGTACTTAACCTCCCTGAGTCTCACTCAGTCCCTTTTAAATTGTAGCTGATTACATCTACCCCACAGGGCTTTTGTGAAGATCAGATGAGATAATTTAAATTGAATGTGCAATTTAAAGTGGAATATAAGTGTTAAGAATTATGAATATGCTAATGAAAAAGATGACTATTATAATGTTTACTTACATGGCTTATATTGACTTCTGAAAAGTTTGATATTTAATTAGTTTCTGTTTTACAAGTTTTCATTTTATCTGTTTTCCTTTTTTTCCCCTTGTAATGATCCCCAAGGAAATAAGATGCAAAAACATTTAATAATTAAATGTTAAGGCATTGGATTTAAGCAAAGCAAGAAGTTTGACTTCCTTTAACACGAGTTTCTCAACCTCACCCTTGACAGTTTTGGGTGGAATAACTCTTTGTAGTGGGGGCCTGGCCTGTATATAGTAGGATAATTATCAGCATTCCTGGCCTGTACTCACTAGATGCTCGTAGTACCCTTCCCTCCAATTGTGACAATGAAAACATCTCTAGACATTGCCAAATGTCTCTTGGGGGCAGGGGTGGGAGGATGCAAAATTGCTTTCATTTGAGAACTATTGCTATAACAGAATGTCTGTCTCACAAGATGCAGATTTTATTCCCTGGTATGTTAGTTTGAGGTTTTTTTTTTCTTAATATGTCAAAAGTATAATGTAGACGAGTTAGTTATGCAAAGAAAAATATCTTTGGCATTTGTTGCCTTAGTCTATTCAAATTTTACAACCTTGTTACTAGATGAACATCATTGTTTTCCTGACTGCCCACATTTCACTGAATGCCAATACCAACATTCGAACACAGAATTATAAAAAAGCAAGAAATAAAGAAAAATAAAAATCCACACAATTACAATGAGAAGCTCATTCTGGGAATAACAACTTCTGTAAAATTTCCCATTTCTATTAAAATTTTGGTTTCAAGAATGGATATGTATTGTGCCATTTTCAGTTCTTGTTACCATCATTGTCATAATAGGGAATGAGCCAAATTGCAATGCCTGGGATAGTCTGTCATTTGCAATAGTACGGGGACCTGCTCTGACCTTCCGTTATTCCAGAGCGAAAAGGAGGCACAGCTGCTGACTAGAGAAGATGAAGCACTCTGGAGAGATCAAAGGCCATCGGGCCTGAGTGGCTGTGCAATTTAGCACTAGGGGTGCTATTCAGCAGCCTAAATTGCAGCTGGTCTGTCTGCCCAGAGAGCAATATGGCACCCAGTTATGTAACATCGCTCAGCTTAGCAAAAGGCAATTCCCATCAAAGCAAGGAGAGGAGAATAGGAAGAGATCTAATATTTCTTGAAGCCTACTGTGTGCCACTGGGCTAAGTACTTTATGCGAGTTTGTTCATATAATTTTCACACCAAACATATGAGGAAAGTATTATTATATCGTTTTGTTTTTTTTTTTCCCTAAAGGAAGTAAAATGACTTGTCTAAGATCAGGTAGAGCTGGGAGATTCAGATCATGGCTTGAAAGCCTCTTAGAACTTCCAGCTGATGTATTGACATATGACCTAATAATTTAATAATAAATCATATTATTGTGTTATGAGCTTGATTCAGATATTTAAAAACTTAATATATTATTTTGAAAAGTGGTTTGTTAATTTTTGGGAGCAGGGAGGGAGCCCCATGACCACTTAAGACCAGTCAGTAAGCAAAAGAAGAAATTTGGGGTATAATGATAGTAATTTAGAAGTTCTCTTCTTCTTAAATTGTGATGGGCTATTTGCTTTCCAAAGAACTCTAAGTCTCTGTGGTGTTGCCACATAAATCAGTGTTACTCTTTGTTCTTCCTAAAGCAAGGTCTATTTATTTTTAGTTATTCAACGAACAGTTATGAAGCTTTGCCACGTGAAAGGAACTGAGCTAGGTGCTAGGAACAGGCATAAAACACAGTTCCTTCCCTCAAGGTCACTTACAGTCTTGTTGAGGATACGAGAAATGTTGATTAATTTCTATAAAACACAAAAGATCATCAAAAGAGACTAAGAAATGTTCAAATGAAAGAAATAGTCAGAGCAGAGACATATACTCTGACTTGGAGTTCACAGCACAGACTTTGAAAACAATCACAACAGCAGCTGCTGAGCTGAGAAGAGCAGACTTACAAACTTTAGGTCAAGGCAAAGGTCACTGATGAATATCTGTTGATGACACATCTCCCTTTTCTAACCCACACAGCCTTCTTCCTCTAGCCTTGTAGGCTACAAAAGAGCAGGAGCAATTTCCTGTCTTGGCACACGCTCACGGTTCCTCCTGCAATGCTCTGGCCACACCTCTCTTTGCTTGTCTAAATCACATCCTCACCTCTTTCATTAAGTCATTCTTAACTTCTTCACTAACCACACACTTTTTCCTTTGTAATTGTCCTGTCATCTCATTCTTGCTGAGGGACTGGCTTAGACAACTCTCTGTTCCATGGGATACTCTCCTTGCCAGGACCAGAGGTTTATGCCTGGACAAAGGGAAACCGTTTCAGCCACGCAGATTCTGTCTCTCAATAACCTGAATTAAGTGACCAAGAGCCTTTCCAATGGCAGGAGAGATGGATCTGCTATGTGAGCTTGACAGTGATGTTGGCCCAAGAAAAACAGAGAAATAGAATACGAAAGCTGAGCGAGACAAAGAGAAGAGTGCATGCCACCTCTTAGGAAACAACTGGAATTACCGACTTTTCAGGGCTCCTTCTACCTCACAGGGGCTCAGTTCATATTTTCCTGCTTTAGAACCCAGACATTTATACCTCAATGCCAAGTTTTCTTTTGACTCAAGCTAATTAGAATGGGTTTCTCATTCTTCCAACCCAATGGCCTTGGCCCAAAACACCTGGCTATGCCGATATTCCCATTCCTGAACTTCTGTTCACTTAGTCTGTGCTATTCATTTTCTAAATCCATGATGGAGACTCCATTCTGATACATACTTCAGTGATCACCAAACCAGGGCAAAGAGAACACGATGAATCATGGCTCTTCTGGATTCTACCTAGAGATTATTCAATGATTTACTTGCATATTTCCTTGGCTAACACAAGTCATAAGGCCAGGCTTAATTTAAAATGTGGGTAGAAGTATAATTCTATCATGGGCCTCAGAAGAGACCCGAAATATTTATGAAAAATCCTTAAGAGTTCTATAAACTCTTACAGTGGCACAACTTAAGGCACATGACTTAACTTCTTTGTGCCTCAGTTTCCTTTCCTTTGAAATGAAGATAACAATAGTACTTACCTGTTGTGAGGATTAAATGTGATGATACATGTCAAGTAGCTCTCACATAGTGTCCAGCTCATTGCTAATGCCATGTAAGTGTTAGCTGGAGCTAACTTATAAATACTTAAAGTCAAAGTTACTTGGCTTGAGTCGTCTTATTCACATCCCTACCTGTGAATCAAAACTCCTAAAAGATACCACAGTTGGCATGCTTCAGGGATGACATCTTGTGAGAATTTCTTACTAATCTTCTTTTATCTCTTATTCATGTAGGGACAGAAATTTCAAATAGTAGGTTGTCTGTGTTTTTCTCTTGCTTATAGCTTGGCTTTCTTCTAAAAAATCAATTGCACTGCAAATGCTAGGCCATCACTTTCTCACTGCAGCACCTATCCTGCCTTCTGCATAAAATGGCATTTGAAATAACTGTTGATAATCCAAAACAAAGGAATATACATCTATTAGCTATTCACTGTGCCCATAATTTCCTCAAGAAAAATAAATGTAATGACAAGTGCTACATTGAATATCTGCAGAGGTTTGGTTTAGGGATTTTTGTTCTTGTTTTCTGGGTAGACTCCCCTAAATAACTTATCACATCCCTAACACTATTGGGAAAGAATTTGCTCTTAGCTTAAATTGCTGTGCTCAGGATAGCTTCAGGGGCATAGCATAGGGTAAGCAGCTCTGGAAGGCCTGACATTACTTTCAGATTTTATATCAGAAAGCTTTCTATTCGAACTGAGCACTGGTTAGGAAAAAGAAAAAAAATATCTTTTAGAAAAGCTGCTTAGAATAAAAAATGGCCTCTATTCTAATAGAGAAGAAACATGGTTTGGCATCAACAAGGGAATGGATAAAATGCAGTGTAATCAGAAAAATGCAGCTTCCAGCCTCATCCTGTGATCAAAGCAGAAGTCTGTTCTTTTGAATAGTTATAGTTGCTCAGATATTTGCTTTAGCACACCCACCAGGGGGCCCCAGTGATTTTTTTTTCTCTCCAGGAAGGACGGTAACTAGCACTTTGGTCCATTGGGAACATATTAGGAAAGTATATATTTATATGGTGTCCCCAGCTTTGTCTCTCTAAATGCACAGAGCCTCCCTCCATTCTGTGTGGAGCTGTGCCAACCCCAAGAGAAGTAAACAGGAGATTGACCTGGCAGTTAGTGCCCACCACATCCTGCCTGCCCTCAACTAAACCTCACCACATGGAGCTGGTGGCTTTTTCTATACAGTCGTAATTCCTCGGGGATAATGCCATTCCTGTCCTTCTCCACTTTCCTTTCGTCTTCCTCCCCCACCATTTCTCTTGATCCTCCCCCACTATTTCTCTTGATCTCTACTGGTCTTGGTTGCATCTTGTATTTTGCTTGAGTGTCATTCAGTGAGCAGGCTGGGTATTATTTTGTTCTATTTCTTGATGGAGGAAAATAAAGTTAGACTAAACTAGAAGAAGGTGTGGGTGTCTCAGTAGTATTTGCTGGTGGCACTCTCCCAAGTCCTGCAAAGATATAGTGGATCTGGGTTGGAAGTTAGAACTAACTAGTGGGCATGTCACCCACTCACTGACCAGGTTTGACAGTGCAGCATCTTTGATGCTACCCAATTTACACGTACCACCTTTAATTAGCTTCACAAACCAGTGAAGTGCTTACCCTTATTATCCCTACTTTACAGATGTTGCAATGACAACTTGGAGAAGTTAAGAGACTTATCCAAGTTTTATACTTTAGCCTCTCCGTGTCTCAGTATCCTCCTATGTAAAATAAAAGGATTCACCTAAATTAGGGTTTTTCAACCTCAGCTCTGTTGATACTTTGGGCTGGGTAATTCTTTGATGTAGGGAGCTATCTTATGCATTGTAGGATGTTTAGTAGCATTCTTGGCTTGTACTTACCAGATGCTAACAACACCTCTCTTTACACAGTTGGGACAAAGAAAAATGTCCCTTGTGGGGGCAAAATTGCCACTTGCTTGAGAACAACTAGCCTAAATAATTTTCATGGTACTTTCTAGATTGAAGTCTCTACAGTTCAATGTGTATCCTCTCTCTTGGTTCTTTCCTCTTAAATTCCTTTTCTTTGCTTAGCTTACCCATCTGTAAATTAGGGATAATAAAAGTGCCCACTTTCACATACAATTGTTTTAAGTATGATAAGAGGTAATGGATACCAAATCCTAAGGACAATCTTGGGCACATATTAAGTGCTCAGTAAAATCCCCTGTCCCCAGAAGCAGGTTAACAACCACAAACCCCACCTTATCTGGGACAAGCTGTGTCCCAACTCTCTGTGAGAGAAGAAAAGAGAGGAGGATGGCTACTCAGAAGACCCTAAAGGAAGCTCTCCTCTTGCCTCTTGCCTGCAGCCCATTTATATTGCAGGCTAGAGGTTCTTGTCGTGCGGGGAAAATTAGAACAGACTTTAAATGTAGTCAATTAATTGATGCAAATCGCATTCCTTTCAGTCAGATTTAGGTAATGGCATATCTCAAATGACAAACCCTGCTATTTGTCATTTTCATGAAGAAAAACCCTCTGCTGCTTTCCATCTGTAAATTCTGAAGAGAGGCTGATAGGTTTCGCTCATTTAAATATAGCATAGATGCATTTTTAAGAACCCGTTGCCTCTGAGGGGAGTGGAATTGACAGACCTGGGCCTTGAATGCTCATTTGATATACCGATGCTCTGTGGAGCTTGGCAAGGCAGTTTTTCAACCCACCCGGGAGCATTTTCTGTTTCCTTCACTGGTTCTATTTTAGACTCTTACTTTACATACTACCTGCAACCAAGGCCAGTGATTATCTTTCCCAGAGAGAAAAACGAAGAATATTTTTTTCTGGAAAGTTCTAAGATCCTTTTTCTTTCCCTGTCCCACAACCAGACCTAAACAATGTCCCCAGTCTCATCAAAAATATGTATGCATCTTTGCCTTCTGCTCACCTCCCAAGCTCCCACCACTGGGCCAAATGCTCTTGCTAGTCAAAATTTTTTTGGTGAATAAGCTTTGTAAGTGGTTGGGCTGGGGCCAGAAGTCTCTCCTTTGAGGTGGTGGTTTCACTTGCACGTTTACATTTTGAAGTCCTATTTTGGCCTTCAGGAAATAGCACCACTGGTCTTCCAGCTACTTTGCACTCTCTCTCCACATTTCATCTGGTCTAATTTCTGTTCTATCCTTTTCATTTAGCCTCTTTCTTTTCTTTCTCACTTTTCTATGCACTTCAGTTACTGTTTACAAGGTGAAGAGGAAGGAAAAACATTGTTCCCCACTTCCCCTCTGTGCTCAGAGAAGACTTATAAGGACACTTCTACCAAAGATTTACTCCATGGATGCTCATTGGATCTTGTTATGGAATTAGGATTGGGTATTGGGAGGTATATCAAATGTGCTAGTTTAAACATTAGCAATTTTTTTTAACTGTAGCATTTCTCAAACTTTTAAAAATGCTAATGTGAATTGTGACTCTCTAAGAATAAAGATAACAAGTACACGTTTCTCAAACATATGATGGCATATTCCTCTTTTTTCTTTTTTTTTAATTTGAGAATATTATGGGGGTACAAGTGTTGGGGGTACAAGTGTTTAGGCTACATATGTTGCCTTTGCACCACCAAAATCAGAGCAAAAAGCGTGCCCATCCCCCAGTGTGCACCGTACCTGTTAGGTGTGAATATACCCATCTCCTCCTCCTCTCTACCTGTCTGACCCCCAGTGAGTGTTACTTCCATATGTGCTCATTAGCATTGATTCATTAGTACCAATTTAATGGTGAGTACATGTGGTGCTTGTTTTTCCATTCTTATGATACTTCACTTAGTAAAATTGGCTCCAGCTCCATCCAGGATAATACAAGATGTATTCACCATTATTTTTTGTGGCTGAGTAGTACTCTTTTTTACTATGGAAGATTTTAGCGTTTGGTGCAATGCATTTTGGGAAGCACTGGTTTAGTATATTTCACTTGTCATATTCCCAGTGCTCCTTGGAGTTGTATATTCTTGATATTTTAAAATTAAATCTCCTTGCTCTGGGCTTAAACCATGGGCCTTCTGATGGCTAAAAAGAATATTAACTTACAAAAGGACAGAAAGCATAGCTAGTATCAATGCTGCCAGAAAGATAGTATGCTTTTTAAAAAAATTATTAAAGTACACAATGCTATATGTGATTTAATAAATGAGATGTTCAAAGTTACTTCCTTGAATCATCTTATTCACATCCCTACTTATGAATCCAAATTCTTGAAGATACCACAGTTGGCATGCTTCAGGGATGACATCTTGGTAGAGTTACTTGCTAATCTTCTTTGATCTCTTATTCATATAGGAACAGAAATTTCAACTGGTGGTGGTTTGCCCTGTTCTCTTGCCTTATAGCTCAGCTTTCTTCTATAATGTCAATTGTACTGCCTCCCTTTTAAAGGCATTTTTTTGAACCTTTGTCAATCAATTTGTGTGGGGAAGCACTCCCTCTTTTCCCCAAAGAGAGAAGGAGGGGGAGAAGTCATTACACTTTCCACCTTATACACTCTCCTACTAATTCTCTTCTATCACCTTTTCGAAGTTCTGGTTTTCCCTTACTGAGGCTGTTATCTAGTTGATGAGGATTAATAATTATTGGGATAGTTCTATTATTCTTACATGGATGAAACTAACATTGTTCTTTAGTGTTATTTCTCATCTATTACAGTTCAGAAGCTAGCAGGAAGACTCATTTAACATCATGTAACACATAAAAATTCAAAAATGCAAGTTTTTGTTGCTTTCAAAAACAATCTTCATTGTTTGAAAATCTTTTGTCCTCAGAGTTAACATTGATATTAATACCTACCTGCATTCATATGCTATTTTCTTGTGCTCTATTCCTAAGAGTAACACATCTAGGTGAAAGGGTGTCAACAACTGTCCAGCTCTTGCAGTTTTATGGCTAAAGTCTATAGTAAATGACTTTTGGAGGAGAGTTCATTAAACTTTTGAAGACCACCAAAGCATCCATTCACAGAAGTTAGAGTAGTGTGCATTTAGTGGATTTTATATCTAACTTCAGTAAATAGAATTGTCTAATTAGATAATTCTTGGATAATTGATTTAATTTTATCTGTCTAAAGCTGTATCCCCTTACCAGTTCCGTGACATGGCAGGATTGATTCCCTGTATATTCCTTCTCATTCATATTCTCTCTGTTTTCTGATTGTTGTTTGCTTCACTGCAAGCCTCCAATAGTGTAATTTCCTACTGGGTGCTCCAGCTGTGAGCGACTCCCTGTATCTCCCTCCCCCCATTCTCCAGCTGTCTCTACAGGCAACATGGAACTGCTGACTTTTAAACACGTTTCCTGAGCAGTTAGCAGGGGTCAGGGACTCCTGGTTAATGTCTAAAATGCGTTTCTGATGCAAAGACATATTTTGTTCCTAATTAAGCCTTTCAGTAAGGGGAAGAATAAGAGTATAGAGGTTTGAGCTTTTAAACAGCCACCATCCCAGAAAAGGGTAGAAAAAAGTCACGTAAGTAATCCAAGAGTTCAAAGGAACCTGAAGCCCACAGTGCTGTGTCTTACGAGTTGTGGGTTCACATTTCTTACCTTTGCTGGGGCTGGCTGTCTGCTGGGAAAGCTGCAGAAATACCTGCCAGGCAAGAACCCCTGAAGCGGGCAACACAAGAGACTGCTTTCATGAAGGCACTGATTTTCACGTGTTCCAGTATCCTGGAGGTATGGTATCATTTTTGAAACAGTCACAACATGCAATGGCAAAAAAGGGACCCTTTGTTAGCTCCATTCAAGGAGGAAAATTGAGATGCAGCTGGGAGAAGCAGGAAGCATCCAGTCAGCAAGATAGCAAGGAGGATTTATATTAGATGGCAGATTGTGGACATGTTTACTTTAAGACAGACACCGTGCTGCTATAAGCAAGGCAGGATGTAAATTATTTTTTAAAAACAAGCGTTGGCCCCAGTTTTGCCTCGAAATAGTGTCCCATGGACCTCGATACTCAGTGAAAGTATTCAGAATGAATAAGAAATGCCTTATAAAGAATAAGCCCTAACAGCATTTTTACTGACTTTCTTGATTGCTATTTTGTAGCATCTTTAACTTGGCATACAAGGAGGATAATAATATATACAGCGATAGAAAAGCTCTGAGTTATCCTGACTGCAACAACACTTACAGCAGGCTTATGGAAAATATATTATTCCTGGTAAACGGGTTCATCCCCGATCATAACATGTTGATGAAATCCCAGAGAAGCCCTTGGAGCTCTGTGAGTTTCTAGTAAAATCCACTGCACTTTACTGCTGGCTCCGTAGTCTCTGCACCTCTCTGCAGTTGTGTTAGTTCATGCTCTCCTGGAAGCGGGTGCTAAGATAGAGTTAGAAGTGTAAGAGATTCTGGGAAATGGCTATGAAAGACAATAGGAAGGGGTGCAGATATAGGTGAGAAAAGCCTCTGACCTAGAGATAGTTTTGACAGCTCTGAAAAGAGGGGGATAAGGAAGGAGGATTTGGTAGGAAGAACCTCAGATTATAGGATAGACCTAAGAAAATCCTGATTATCTCCATATGGATGCTCAAAGCAAAGAGGTGTCCTGCTTTGGTCAGGAATGGCCCGTCTTCAGCACACCCCCTTGTTTAGTCTGGCGGGCAGCAGCCTGGGAAGATGTGGCCTTGGGGCGAATCCAGCAGCAGACTGCTGAAAGGAGGCAACTGGAGGCTGTCAGCTAACCATAAGGTTCTCTTTTGCAGGGCCATCTGAGCAGACCACCCCATGCTCCCACACCATGGCACCATCCACCACTTCACTCCCAACTGCGACGTGCTACTCCTAAGAAGGACATTACTGTATCATTGGAATGCACTTTCCGCTGCCCCGAGAAACCATCGGACTTCTTAACCTTGCCTTACATTCCTGCTTACCTCACTCACCATCAAAAGCTCAAGACTCCCTGGTCATCTACTATATTCCAAAACATAGTACCCATATAGCATTCTGAATCTCCCGATGCTCTACTTTATATCACTGCCAAAGCGCCTAGGCCCTTCTACTTGCTTTCTTGAACTTTTAGTTTGTCATGAGCAAAATTGCCCACACCCTTCTCAGAATGTTCTCTTCACCTAGTTCTAACCAAACCTGGCTCACACCAAGGACGCTGCTTCTTTCTCACATGGTGGTTATTTTTTTGTCTCATGTGGATATGTATTGAGTATATAGTACATTTCCCTGTTTTGCTTTCTTAAAAGCATATCTCCTTTAAAGAATTCATTAGAATATACTCCCTACTATCTTTCCTCATTATAGTCCTCTCTCAACTTCCTGGTCACTCTTCATTCATTGAAAATTTAGCACTATCTTTCTCTTCACCATGAATTCTGTTATTTTTGGGAATGTTAACATCCTTGTAACTAGACTATCCAATACTGGCTGCTCAGTTGGATGAATTGTTCCGACTGCTGACTAAGGCCAACATCTTCAGTAAGCACTGGATCCTTCTCTGTCTCATGTGCTTAGGGAAATGACTCTTACAATGATTTCCTCCTTTCTGCATTCAAAATGTGCCCACTTACCACTGGATTATTCCTATCAGTTGTTATCTTTCTCATTTTAATTACATAAGCAATAATATTAGATAAATGTTTCTCATCCTAAAACCCGCATCTTGACTCACATTTCTTGTAGCTATCACCGTATTTCTATGCTCCCCTTTAAAAAAATGTCACACTTATGTAATTATGTCCTTACTTTCTTTTGTCTCTGTAGCCTATTCTTATCAGGCTTTCATCTCCTATACTTCCCTGTCATTAATATTGACTTTTCCAAGGTTACCAAGGACCTCCACGTTGCCAGATTCAGTGACAGCTTCTCTCTTTGCATCTTGCTGAGCTGCTTAGAAAAATTGACATAGTTTACTATCCGCTTAGCTTTGCAACATTTTCCTCTCTCAGGTTAAGAAATACCATGCTCATTGGCTCTTCCTGCTTAGTCACCTTTACTGGCTCCTCCCTCCACTTTTTGATCTTTAAGTGTTAGCAAGCCCTGGGATTCAGTTCTTGGCTCTCATATTTCTCAGATTACACTGACTCCATAGATGCTCTCATCTAGTTCCATGACTTTAATACCCTTTATATATCTGCAGCTTGGACTCTCCACTGATCACTACAGTCTGTACACAACTGCCTGAAGACAGCTCCACCAAATGAATCTGAAACTTACCACAGCCAAACAGCATCTTTGTTTTTTTCCCACCCTAACGTGTACACGCACGCGCACGTGCACATGCGCACGCACACTCCTCTTCCCATCCCCACTTCTCTCCTCACTATTGTTCATTGTCCACCTCACAGACAGCACTTTGTAGAAATCAGATCACTTCATCTCTTGATGGGGAATCACCATAATCATGTGAAATAAATATTTCAATTTAGCTGAAAGAGAAAAGTATATTTCATAAAAGTTTACATTAGTCTTTCCATATTTCTTTCTTCTCATATATTAGCACCTGTACACATGCTGTCCCTGAAGCCTCTGAAGACCTTTCCACAGCCAAACTACCCAACCTTCACCTGTCTGATCCTAACTTGACTTTTCAGACTCTTGTCAAGAAATACCAATACTGCCATTTGTGTGAAAAAAAACCAAAGAGAGCTGCATGTACACACATAGATGTTTCCATGTTTGTATATGTGTAGCCTTTCTTCATATACTATCACCAGCAGTTGCCTCTGATGAAGGAAACTGGGAAGTCAAGAGACAAGGGTTGAAGGAGTCTTACTTTTCACTGTATGCCTTTTTAGAAAGCTTAAAATATTTTCCTTGTGCATATAATTCCTTTTCAAATAAGTAGGTAACAAAAAAATAAATACAATATGTTAAAACTGAAAAAGAAGTATTAGTACTTCCTTCTCCAAGTCTAGTAAGTTTCTCTCTAGCAGAGTTAGTTTCTGGATCATTTGTGCCTCACTGTATGTGATTTTCACTTTTTTGTGGCTCTGCCACTCTATTTTGTTAATTCTTTATATGTATATATTTTCTTCCATTGGAATTTTAGCTTCTTACTTCTCCACAGTTTTGCATGGTACCTGGCTTATAGATGAACACATGCATTTTTTATGAATAATTAAATAAACAATTTGGCAAACAAAATTTCTGCTGCTATTGTAGGAAGAATATAATCAGTCAGCATAATAGTGAATAGTTTTCTAAAAAACAAAAACAGTATTTAGGACCAGTCACCAAGGGCAGAAAAGGTTGCCATCTCTTCATTAGTCATTTAGAAGAACTGTTAAGGAAAAAGTACTCATGAAATCTAATCATAGGTAATATGAGAGAATCCAAAGTTTAGTTATACACACACCTTGGCTATAAAGAAATAACTTTTCTACCCTTTGAAAACAAGCATATAAATCTGTTTGCTGACTTTTAACAGCTATTTTCTTAAATTCTGTGGTCTCCATTGATAACTTCTATCTTGATTCTGGGTAAAAATAAACCAGAAAACAAAGAACATATGTTTGAAACAAACCTTTCATTTTAAAATTATTGCTGAACTATAGACTCATTTTCCATTCATTTTTTAAAGACAATGTCTGCTATGTGTGGTAAATAGTATTTTAATCTTTTCTGCAGAAGTGTGAGTGGTGCGCACACTAAGGGGTAATTCTGTAGGAATAGACTTTTAAATTCAATTCAGCACTTTTATCGAGAATGGAGAAGCTTAAAAATTAAGCCAGCAGGCATCCAAAGCCTGAGAGAACACTACTGGATGCATTCTTAATTAGAGCCAATAAAGAGTGTTTTTAGGGAGAGCTTTCCCACAGAAAGCTCAATGGCAAAACTCTGAAGCAGCAAACAAATTAAATTCTCTGTATTAACTGCCTGGCACACCGCTTCTTACAGTTTAGCCCAACACTATAGTTGACAAAATTTCACTTTCAAAACTCTAAATAACTCTAAGATGAAGTACCCACTGCTTATATATTTTCTGCAAATATAAAACAATCTATACTAATTTCAAGTTTTACTAGGACAACACTACAGTAAAAGAGAATGCCAGATTAAGAATGAGGAGTTGAATAATGTATGACGGCTTGAAGATCTTGGATTTTGCTTCCATCACTAATTTTTTTGAATTCATTAAGCATATTTATGACTTGGAATATTTATATGTCACACTGTATGTGTTTGTGTAATCATTACAATAAGATCGGGAAGAATGAAAAGAATAGATTCCAAATTGTAAACAGTGAATAGATCTGGGTAGAGGGATTGCAAGTAGGGAGAGGAAACACTCCTTTTTGAAAAATTTTTCCTATCATTATTCTTTGAGCTTGCATGGAATACTTGATAATTAGAGGTTATAATTTAACACTTAAAATGCTTACTAGTTGTTTTATGGAATATCCTTTTCTGAAACTCATTGGTGCCAAACACAGAAAGCAAATACACAGGTTCTGTTCATAGGAGATGGGACTTCAGAGAAGTACTGAGTGCTGTATTTTAAATATGGTGTCATAAATAACACTTTAGTCTTTTCCAAAGATATATTCATAGTGTGCACAATTCAGTAAACTAGTTACCAGAAGATTAAATTGATCTGAGCGCTTTTTTTTCTGAGCCATGCTGTGGAAATCTTTCCAAGTCATAAAACATAAGTATGCCTACTGATTTAAATATAAAATCTTGTAGATCCTTGGGTGATAATTCATAGTATTTTAGAATATTTTGAGTATAAAAGGTATTAAGAAATTTTTTAACTGACTGGACTGTGAGCCTTTTGATATATCTCATTCATTTATTTATTCATCCCCAGAATAAGGTTTTTGATCTTATTTCTGAATTCTCAGCATATAATGGGTACTTTCCTGTATTGCTGAACGTATGAATGAATGAATAATTACTACTCACTCATCAAGGCTTATTTTCCTCTATAAATTCTTCCTCAAACTTTTTTGATGAAGTATATTGAGAAGATTATTTTAATATAACCCTGCTCCTAATGTATAGTACTTTCCAATCTAGTGACACTTAATATTTTATTTGGGGAAAAACTTAAAACTATGTCCAATGGGGAATCATTGAGAGCTCAGAACTGATGGCATGGAGGGCTTCAATTATCTGAAAGACTGCATGAGGGAGAGAGACTTATTTTATACTATTGGAAAGGTTTTTATGAGGGCCAGTGAGCGAAAGCTCCTTAGAGATTTCAGTTTATGAGCTAAGGATGTCCTAAATTGCTTTGGGGTACATGCATTTCTGCTTAACTGGAATTACCTAGTAACAGCGGGGTAACATGTTAAACAAACTGAGGAAAGCATTTTAGCCTCAGATGGGTGACTGGAGTACATCTTGTAAGGGTCTTTTTTAACCTGGGAATTCCTTGGTTGAATCAGTGAAGAACAATGCTGTCTCTCAACCAAGGCTTCACTTGAGTCTAAGTACCAGGCACTTTAAAACTGTAAGTTTTCCCCAGCCTTCTTAGAAAGAATTTTCTGTCCATCTTTCCAAAAAATGGGGTAAATGAAAAACTAAAGGGAATTATTGCTTGGAAAAGATACTACTTTTCCCTGATTTCTTCCACTAATTTAAGAAAACATTAAATTTGTAATGGTTTTAGCCAGTTCAGTATAAATTTTCAGTTGGCATTGTTCTAAAAAAAAAAAAAAAAAAAAAAAAAAAAATTGTGTGTGTGTGTGTATCGGGGGAGTTAGGGAAGGTAGGGTTGGTTTTAAGGGTTGGAAAGTTCTTTAAGGGGGAAAATTGGTAAAAAAGCCAGTTTATACCAGTATTTCTGGTTCTATAAATGAGCGGTCACATGAGGCTAAGAGGTGTTGCTTTAATTCCTTGATGAAAGAGTTTTCTGGACATGTCTCTTTAAGTTCATGCATGTTAAATGGGCAGTAAAGAAAAATAATTAGCTTCTACGTGAATAGAGAGCACACAATCTTTTCAGCATATCAATCTAATTATGTTCTGAAGAACATAGCATGAGTTTTGAGTTAATTATTAACCACCAGTATACATCAATTCTTAATATTTAAACTATTATTAGTTTGCAAATAATTATAAGCAAAAAATGTTTTGTTTTCTGAAAGGCAACACTTAAAAGGAAGTAACGTTGTTTATAAAGTTCTATTCAAGCTCAATTTCTACATAAAATTGTCACTGAAGGATTTAGACTGTATTGCATTTATTGCACAGCATAAACCATGTAAACAGAATAATACCATGTGCTTTAAAATAAGTACCTACTAATATAGTAAGTACCTAAAGAAATACCTAATTATTTTTTATGAACCCATAATGGTACATGTGGTATTTCATTATTTTATTGCTTCAAAAATCAATTATTCTTTTACTCTTAAAATGAAAAGGACATTGATGCAATTTCAGTGGAAACTATTCAAATTCTAACTAAATTATTGATATAGTGAAATCAATGAATAAAGTATTACAAGATTAGAGAGAGCTAAAGGAGCCAAGAAAAAGCAAATATAAAAGACTCTCCTGGAATTGTTCCAAAAAGTAGAAAATTAAGAAAATCTACACTTTCCAATAGCAATGACCAATGAAATAGGAAGGAAAAAGAACTGCATGAGGCCTTGTGGTTCTGAATAACAATTTCAATTGCAGATAATTTCAATAAACAAACTGAACATGCTTGATAAAAATTTAGTAATCAAAAAGACATATAAACAATATAGGAAATTGATAGAAATAGCATTTACATATTAATTTTAATTTATACATCATTTATTGCTTAAACATTTTTAAAAACTCATATTTTTGTCTTTGTAACAAATTAAAGACATGGTAGAAAAGTTCCCAAGAGAGTTCTATTCATAGCTTTGGTGGAGTAGCTTATTGCAGATCATTGCTATCACTGAGCATAATGAAAAAAGCTAATTAAAAAATCTGTTTAAAGACATTAGAGAGCTGTTAAAGTAACCAGGTCTACAGGGGCCAAAATTGTGGGGCAAGGGGAACTGCAGAAAGATGAGCCGACTTTCTGCAGCCACATGTGTCATGGGGCCATTTGTTGATTGTGGGCACAAGCAAGAAGCTAAGAATCCATGGTTTTCTGAGGGAGAGGGGCTGGGTTGAGGGACTAGGTAAACAGCAAAGGTCTGGGGAGTCTTGAGGGTCTGGAAGAGACACAGTTGGAGATGTGAGGGGCCAAAACCCCAGGGAGAAGGGAGGTGTGGAGAACAAACCCTGATAAAGGTTTATTTCCTCTTTAAATATATTTGTTGAATTCTGAATTTACAAGGAACTAGAGGTCTCAAAGCCAAGCAGAAAGCCTCTCTGAAAAACAAAGCAAGGTATTTCAGCAGCCTCAAGGTTCTGACATGAAAAGATTAAAGCCCTGGTGAATGCACCGATCTCAAGGTTTGAAACCTCTCACAGCAGAGGTGAGCTAGAGGTAAATGGAACCTTACCGGAATTGCCCCCCAGGTCTGATTCAACTCAGGCTCCGACAGAGGAAAGGGTGGACTTTTTCTAAAGGAAGATCATATATGGAGACTTTTTTTTTTTTTCCTTCCAATAATACCTGACATTCAATACAATATTCCTGGGCCTGCTAGGATATAGGGCCATAGCTTAAAAGCTGAGATTAAAAACCAAAAACAGGAAAACCCACACAAAATAATAGAAAAAGATTTACAGGTGATTCAGATATTAGAGCTAGTAGAAAAAGGATTTTAAAATTAGTATAACTAGTATGCCCCTCAAATAGAGGGAAAGATGGGCAAATTGGTGAAGAGATGGAGGACCTCATCAAAAAATTATAATATATAAAAAACAATCAAATTTTAGAATTAAAAAATACAATATCTTGAATAAAAAAATCAGTAATAAGTGATTTAAACAAAAAGGTGGACACAAGAGAAGATAAGATTAGTGAAGATAGATCAATAGAGATCAAACTGAAGCTCAGGAAGAAAAAGAATGGTGAATATAGAAAAAAGTGTAAGATGCATATTGATCTAGTGAAAACGTCTCACATATGTGAAATAGAAATCACAGAAGGTGAAGACAGGAAGAGTGGGACAGAAGAATGTTTAGAGTTAAATAAAATAACAAGGAAGGACAATTACAGTCCAATTATTCTCTCAAAATTTATTAAGTTGAAGAGTAATGATTTGTTGTATACTTTTCTATATGTGTATATATATGTTACTGTTCAATAAAAAATGTAAAAGGCCAAATACATGTCTTATGGAAAAATTTGATATTTTATTCTATTAATGTATGCATTATCTATGATACGGAAATTCTTGCCATCCTAGCATTTATCAGAAGAACTAAAACAGAATACCAAAGGTTTTATTTTTCTTTTACATGTTGTGGCTTAAAAGCTGTTTAAAATTTTACAATATAAAAAGTATAAAATAGAAAATAAAAACTTCTAAAATCCCATTGTGCAGATTATATAGCTACAAAAAAAGAACGACATCCTGCCATTTGCAACAACATGGATCGAACTGGAGAACATTAAGTGAAATAAGCCAAGCACAGAAAGACAAATCTTATATGTTCTCACCCATATTTGGGAACTAAATATTAAAACAATTGATTTCATGGAGACAGAGTAGAATGACAGTAACCAGAGGCTGGGAAGGGTAGCAGGGAGAAGTGGATAAAGTGGGGATGGTTAATGGGTACAAAAACATAGTTAGATGGATAGAATAAATAATATTTTATAGAACAAAGCGACTATAATCAACAATAAGTTAGGGTATACTTTAAAATAACTAAGAGAGTGGAACTGGAACATTCCTAACACAAAGAAATGTTAAATACCTGAGGTGATGGATACCCCAATTACCCTAATTTGATTAATTCACATTGTATGCCTGTATCAAAATATCACATGTACCCTATAAAGATATACAACTATTATGTATCCATAATAATTAAAAATAAAAAATTAAAAAAATCAACAGAATACATAAAATGCCATTGTGTGTATCTGTGTGCATTTGTTTTTTCAAATATAATTACATATTCTATTATCCATTTTGTGTTAAAAATGTATTGTTGATACCATGAAATATATGTTTAACTCAAATAGTAAAAAATAAGTTGATGAATTATTATGTACCCATTTTTTAATTTTTATAATCTATTAATAAAAACAATTACATTCATCTTTATTGAAAATATTTTCCTTAAAAATATTACACATGAAAAATATTGTTTCCTCAAGGAGGGTGAACAATATCTCCATCTTATTGGATGTTATTACTTCCTCATACATGTAATATGGAGGCAGTTTTTCCTTAGTGACAATAGCACATTTAGTTTTTCATCAACTCAAGCATATTTATTGATTCCCTCCTAGCACATTATTCTGCACAGACACTGTTCTAGACAATGAAAAATAAGAGTAAACAAAACAGACATATTTGCTGCCCTCATAGAATTTAGTGTCAAATGGGAACACAGACATTGACAAGTAATTATAACAAAGAAGTGTTTTATGAAAGGAGAACTTCAGGGTGCTCTAGTAATGAATAGCAGGATGAAGGGGAAGGAAGGGTGATGGCAGGAAAGTGTTCCCTAAGGATGACCCAGAGTGAATGTTTCCTTATGAATAGGACTGGGGAAGGGCATGTGTATGTTGGAAGAGATGATTAGAGTCAACAAAGGCTGCTTCGTATCATCTTAAAACCTCACACAGTAAAAAATTTTAAAAGGAAACAATTTTTCTAGAAATTTAAGGTGCCAGTATACACAGGTTGTGCTCCAATGGAAAGCCTATTGACTATATAAGCTAGTGAATGGTCCATATGCAATATGGATTTGAATTTCATCCTGATAAACATACCCATTCATTTTAATTTTTTTTATTTCAAAATATTATGGGGGTACAAATGTTTTGGTTACAGGTATCAGTTTTGTTATGCTTGAGTCAGGATTATAAGTGTTCCCATCAGCTAGATATTGTTCATTGTACCTGTTAGGTAGGTTTTCACCCATCCCCTCCTTCCCCTTCCCCCCTGCTTGATTTCCACTTAGTTTTACTTCCCTTTATGCACATGTGTGCTCATCAGTTAGTTCCAGTTTAATAGTGAGTATGTGTGGTGTTTGTTTTTCCATTATTTAGCTATTTCACTTAGGATAATGGTCTCCAGTTCCATCCAAATTGTTGTAAAAGGTCTTAATTGATCCTTTCTCATGGCTGAGCAATATTCCACAACATACATATACCAAATTTTGTTAATCCACTCATGAATTGAAGAACACTTGGACTGATTTCACATCTTTGCAATTGTGAATTGTGCTACAATAAACATTAGAATGCAGGTGTCTTTTTGATAAAATGACTTCTTTTCCTTTGGGTAGACACCCAGTAGTGGGATTCCTGGATCAAATGGTATGTCTATTTTTAGTTATTTGAGGAATCTCCATACTATTTTCCATAGAGGTTGCCCCAATTTGCAGTCCCACCAACAGCATGTATGTTCCTTTCTCTCTGCATCCATGCCAGCATGTATTGTTTTTGGACTTTTTAATAAAAGCCATTCTAACTGGGATAAGGTGATATCTCATTGTGGTTTTAATTTGCATTTCCCTGATGATTAATGATGTTGAACATTTTTTATATGTTTATTGGTCATTAGTCTATCTTCTTTTGAAAAGCTTCTATTCATGTCTTTTGCCCACTTTTTAATGGGGCTGTTTGTTGTTTTCCTTGCTGATTTGGAGTTCTTTGCAGATTCTGGTTATTAGCCCTTTATTGGATGTATATCTTGCTAACATTTTCTCCCATTCTGTAGATTGTCTATTTGCTCAGATTTCCTTGGCTGTGCAGAAGCTTTTTAATTAAATCAAGTCCCATTTATTTATTTTTGTTGTTTCTGTGATTACCATTGGGGTCTCCCCTTCATAAATTCTTTGTCTAGACCGAAATCTAAACAAGTTTTTCCAACATTTTCTTCTAGAATTCATATGGTTTCATGACTTACATTTAAATATTTTATCCATCTCGGATTATTTTTTTATGAGTGGTGAGAGATATGGATCCTGTTTCAATCCTCTGCATGTGGCTATCCAATTGTCCCAGCACCACTTATTGAACAGGGTTTCTTTTCCCCAGTGTATATTGTTGTCTGCTTTGTCAAAGATCAGTTGGCTGTATGTGAATGGTTTTATATCTAGATTCTCTGTTCTGTTTCATTGGTCTATGTCTCTATTTTTGTGCCAATACCAGGCAGTTTTGGTTATTATAGCCTGTAGTATGGTTTGAAGTCTGCTAATGTGATGCCTCCCAATTTGTTCCTTTTGCTTAAGATTGCTTTGGCTATTTGGTCTCTTTTCAGCTTCCAAGGGAAGCATAGAATTATTTTTTTTTTTCTAGATTTGTGAAATATGACATTGGTATTTTGATGGGGATTGCATGGAATCTGAAAGTCAGTTTGGGCACTTTGAACATTTTGACAATGTTGATTGTACTGATCCATCAGCATGATATATTTTTCCATTTGTTTGTGTCATCTGCAATTTCTTTCCTCAGTGATTCATAGTTCTTTTTGTAGAGATCTTTCACCTCCTTGGTTAAGTATATTCGTAGGTATTTTATTTTCTCTTTAGCTATTGTGAATGGTATTGAGTCTTTAATTTGACTCTCAGCTTGACTATTATTGATATATAGGAATTCTACTGATTTGTGTACATTGATTTTGTATCCTGAGACTTTGATGAATTTATTTATCAATTCCAGGAGTCTCTTGGTGGAGTCTTTGGGGTTTTCTAGATATAAGATCATATCATTAGCAAAAAGTAATAGTTTGACCTCCTCTTTCCCAATTTGGGTACTATTTATTTTTCTCTTGCCTGATTGCTCTGGCTAGGACTTCCAGCCCTATGTTAAATAGAAGTGGTGACAATGGGCATCCTTGTCTTGTTCTAGTTCTTAGTGGGAATGCTTTCAACTTCTCCTGATTCAGTATGATGTTGGCTGTGGGTTTGTCATATATGGCTTTTATAATCTTGAGATATCTTCTTTCTGTGCCTAGTTTTTTGAGGATTTTTACCATGAAAGCATGCTCAATTTTGTTGAATGTTTTTCTGCATCTATTGAGATGATCATATTGTCTTTGCTTTTGCTTCTGTTTATGTGGTGAATCATATTTATTGATTTACGTATGTTGAAATATCCTTGCATCCCTGGGATGAAGCCCACTTGGTCATGGTGGATTATATTTTTGATGTGCTATTGAATTCAGTTTGCTAGTATTTTATTGAGGATTTTTACATTTATATTTATATCTATATATTTACATCATATATTTACATCTATATTCGCAAGGGATATTGGTCTGTAGTTTTCTTATTTTGTTGTGTCCTTTTCTGGCTTTGGCATTAAGGTGACACTGGATTTGTAGAATGAGTTGGGGAGGATTTCCTCTTTCTTGATGTTATGAAATACTTTCTGCAGTATGGGTACCAGCTCTTCTTTGTAGGTATGGTAAAATTCAGCTGTGGATCCATCTGGTCCAGGGATTTTTTGTTGTTGTTGTTGGGAGTTTATTATTGTTTAAATCTCATTGCTTGTTATTGGACTGTTCAGGAGTTCTATTTCTTCCTGATTGTTTTGGGAGATTGTGTGTTTCCAGGAATTTGTCCATTTCTTCTACATTTTTGAGCTTATGCACAGTAGAGATTTTTGTAGTATTCACAGATGATATTTTGTATTTCTGTGGTGTCAGTTGTAGTATCTCCTTTTTCATTTCTGATTGAGCTTATTTGGGTCTTTTCTCCTCTATTCCTGATTAATCTAGCAAGAGGTCTATCTTTCCAAAGAACCAACTTTTTGTTTCATTGATACTTGTATTTTGTTGTTGTTTGTTGGCTTTCCATTTCATTTAGTTCTACTCTGACTTTAGTTATTTCTTTTCTTCAGCTGGCTTAGGGTTTGTTTGCTCTTCCTTGTTTAGTTACTTGAGATGTGTCATTAGATTGTTAATTTGTGATGGTCTGTCTTTTGATGTAGGCATTTTAAAGCCAGGAATTTTCCCCTCAGGACTGCTTTTGATGAATCCCATGGATTTGGTAGTTTGTGTCCCTTTTTTCATTCAGTTTGAGGAATCTTTTGATTTCTAGCTTAATTTCATTACTGACCTAATAATTGTTCAAGAACATGTTTAATTGCCATGGCTTTGTGTAGAAGTGAGTGTTTCTCTTGGTGTTGATTTCTAGTTTTATTCCACTGTGATCGAGTAGATACATGGTATGATTTCTATTTTTTGAATTTATTGAGACATATTTTGTGGCCTAAGATAGGATCAATCTTGGAGAATGGTCCTTGTACTGATGAGAAGAATGTATATTCAGTAATTTTTGTGGAAAATGTTCTGTTAATGTCTATTAGGCCCATTTGTTCTAGAGTCCCATTTAAGTCTGTGGTTTATTTGTTTTCTGCTTGGATGATCTCTCTAGTTCTGTCAATGGGGTGTTGAAGTCCCCAGCAATTACAATGTCTCTGTCTATCTCTTTGCTTGGATCTAATAGGGTTTGCTTTATGAATGAAGAATTCACTGAAGAGATAGACATATTAAAAAAAACAAATAAAACTTCTGGAAATGAAAAATTCATTTAAGGAAATAGAAAATACAGTGTAAAGTTTTAAGATTAGACTAGACCAGGGAGAGAAAAGAATCTCAGAGCTTAAAGACAACTTTTTCAAATTAACTCAGTCAAAAATAATGGATAGAGAATTAAGAGGAATGAACAAAGCCTACAAGAAATATGGGATTATGTGAAGTGGCCAAATATAAGAATCATAGACATCCCCAAGGGTGAAGAAAATGCACAAGGGCTGGAAAACCTATTTTAGAAGATAATTGAGGAAAACTTCCCTGGTCTTACTAGAGATTTAGACATCCAGGTACAAGAAAGCTCAACGAATACCTGGGAGATTCATTGCAAGGAGACAATCACCAAAACACATAGTCATCAGACTGGCCAAAGTTAACATGAAGGAGAAATTCCTGCAACCTGTGAGGTAAAAACATCAAGTTTATGTTTTTCCTTATAAAGGAAAAACCATCAGGCTAATTACAGACTTCTCAACCGAGACCTTACAAGACAGAAGGGGTTGAGGCTCCATCTTCAGTCTTCTTAAACAGAATTGCTGCCAGCCTAGAATTTTGTATTCTGCAAAACTAAGTTTCATATATGAAGGAGTAATAAAGACTTTTCCAGATAAGCAATCCCTGAGGGAATTTGTCAAGCCCCTTTGCCCTGCAGGAAATACTCAGAACCATATGATACATGGATCAGCACAGGAGACACCCAGCAGTGTAAAACCATTCAAAAGCTAAAGCTCAGAGCTAATATAAAACAATAGCACAAGAGGTAAAACAAAGCAGTAAGGTACCACTCAGCAGGATGAACCAGAAAAGCATCCCACATATCAATTCTATCAATTAACATGAACAGTCCTGAATACCCCACTCAAGAGACGCAGGCTGGCTGAATGGAGGAAAAAATACAACCCAGGTATCTTCTGTCTCCAGGAAACACATCTAATGTATAAGGACTAATATAGACTCAAGCTGAAGGGATGGTAAAATATATTCCATGCAAATGGAAACCAAAGGAAAGCAGGTATAACCATTCTCATATCAGATATAATTGACTGTATATCAACTATATGAAAGGCAGACAAAGATGGTCATTATGTAATGGCAAAGTGAGCAACTCAACAAGAAGATATAACAATCCTAAATATTTAGGCACCTGACACAGGAGTACCCAGATTTATAATACATACCCATTTTTTGAAAGAATTTTAAATAAATGTATTGATCAAAAGTCATAAGAATGTGATGTCCTAACTAAAGATTTCTTAGCAGTCTGATTTAAGACAGGCTGTTTCGAAAGTAAAGTTTCCAAATATCTCTTTATTTTGAAAAGCAGAATATCATGGTCTATGAGGAAAAGGAATGCAACAAAAAGAATATTACTTATGAATAAAGGGCAGTGTTCCACATTTTACCTACTAGGGCACAGTTTGGATGGATGCAACACATGACCAAGCCCTCTGGGCTGCAAAGTGTGAGGGTACTGCCACTGAGACAGACTATGCCAGCTCGCTCACAGATCTGACAACTAGCTGCATCAGAGCTCAATGTAGCCAGAATCCACAGAAGACCTAGTATAAATGGCACGACAACATAACTGACACAACCACACATTCCCAAGAAGTTTTTCTCTACTTTTCAGTGTCCTCAGGTAGTTTCTTTCTATATTTTACCAAGTAGTTTTACTTGTAATCAGAGTATACTATAGGCCATAGTGGGATTTTCTTTCATTATGAGAAGAGAATCTCTACTTCCTTTTGAAAAGTATCTGAAGCAGGCTAAAAATATTTTATTGTTATGGAATTATCAAGAAAATGGAGAAGTCTTACCGATTTGGGGAGGATCAAGAAGAAAATAATGGTCATATGGGCTATGGATAGCCTTAGGGGTGGGGGGAATATAAAAGATTCAGGGAGAGCCTTCCCTTTAACTGCTTTTCCTTTCTTTTTCCCTGCTCCAGAGAAATTTGCTGATTTTTGCCTGTGAAACTATTTGATGAAACTCTCAGCCCTGCATTTTCACAGAGGATATAAATCTATTCTTCTAAGAAGTCTGTTGCCCCAATTTGAAATTGTTCATTCAATTGGCATATTGCCCCTGCAGGACTACTGTTTCATTCTTAGGGTGGGAATTGATTTTTCTTCTCTTATTTGTCATGTGAGAGTACTAACTATATTACAACTGCAGAATTTTCACACATTATTTAAAAACCTGTTTTCAGTGTTAGGAGGTCTTGCATAGGCTTGTCTGTACTGATGTGTAAAAACCTCCAGCTGCCTTTAAAATTGTGAAGACATGGCAGAGTGCGGTGGCTCATGCCTGTAATCCTAGCACTCTGGGAGGCTGAGGTGGGAGGATTGCTTGAGCTCAGGAGTTTGAGACCAGCCTGAGCAAGAGGGAGAAACTTGTCTCTACTAAAAATAGAAAAATTAGCTGGGCATGATGACATATGCCTGCAGTCTCCGCTACTTAGGAAGCTGAGGCAGGAGGATAGCTTGAGCCCAGGAGTTTGAGGTTGCAATGAGCTATGATGACGCCACTGTACTCTACCTGGGATGACAGAGTGAGACTATGTAAAAAAAAAAAAAAAATTAAAAAAATTAAATTGTGAAGACAAGCTGTTCCTCATTAAGTACATAGACTATGGAAAGTGAAAACTTTCTACAGGTATTTTCCAAAATTTGATTTTTCCTGTATTTAAAATAACTCCATTCTAACCTCTAAGTTTATGCATGCAAATTAATATTTTCATCCATAACTATAATATTTGTTTATAAATACATTTAGGCATTTAAAATCAGTGAGGACATTGAAATTTTTGATTCACATAAGTTAATGAATTTTGAATAAGCACACAAATATTTTTACTCAAACGCTTGTTTGCACAAATTATGCATACATCAAAATTAGAATAACAATTTAAAGACAAGTTTTGGAATTGACACACTGACTGGTCTATACTTTCAGATTTAGCTTTTCATATTCAAATCTACGGTCCATTCAGTTCCATGTCCACTCCTCATACTTCCTTTGATTTTCAACTTTCAAATGGTAGGTTATTCAAACTTTTCCTTGTTAGTAAGAAAACATAGAAATGTTCAAAAACACAAATTCAAAAATAAAGTATGATGGCATTTCCATGGTGTAATTTATTAAATGGGCTTATGTGACATGGTACAGACTGGAAGTCAAAAAAAATCAACAGTCAGAAGACGCGTGAGTCTCCTGTCCTCTCAAAATGGTGTGTCTAGGCACAGCTGGACATTGGGGATGGAATCTATAATAGAATAGGGGTCCCAACCGTTTGCTCTATATTTTTATGGAGCAAGTGTGAGAGTAGCCTTGACACTGGAGACAAATATTTTGAGATACACTGCCAAATAGTTTGGGCTTGAGTGCCAGCTGCTTATGGGAGTTTTTGGAGATTCTGGAGGACATTGAGGTCATTTGCAGCCCTTCCTTCAGGTGGGGGGGAGGGCAGCCCCCAGCCAGCTAGCTGATTGCCAGGATCCTAGAGAGAGCTCTCAGGAGTTTTAGACTATCTTGCTTATCCTTCCATATCCGTTTTTAACAAACTTTTAATTTTTGAATAACTTTAGATGTACAGAAAAGTTGCAAAGATAGTATAGAGAATTCCTGTGCCTTGCTCATTTTCTCCTAATAGTAACATCAGTATGGTACATTTGTCAAAACTAAGAAATTACTATCAATTAAACTTCAGACTTTATTCAACTTTTGCCAGGTTTTCCACTAATATCTTCTGTTCCAAGGATCAAATCTAGGATACTGTATTCCATTTAGTCTATATCTAGTTTTGAGATGGAAGGATGAAGACTATGGTTTTCTGTCACTGAAAATTTTCTGATCATAATCCTTCTGGATATGGTCAGAAGCAAAATTATATGCAAAATATTCCCTACTGATTGGAAAATTCAGTCAGGAGTGTGCTGCAACACCTCTTCAAAGTTTTAGCCACTCCAGGTGTGAGGTCTTGATCAGAATTGAGGTCAGGGACTTATCTTGCACCATTCATTGTACTCAGCATAGTGGCTTGTACATGGGAAATATTCAGTACGTACTATGAAGTTAATGGACAAATGAGTGTCATTCCTTGAAGTTTACTCCTCATGACCTAGTCTAATTGTTAAGCATATCAGTACCACTTTAGTTTTAGAATTCAGATTAGAATTCAGTTTAACAATATAATTCACAGAAAAAATGGAAAACAGTCCATCCTGTTTTTTTAAAAGCAAAATGCAATAAGTAAAACTAGCTCGACCCATTATTCATATATAATAGAGATTTTCCTGGACATTACTGCTCACCACTACCTCTTCCTCCTCCTCTTGTTCTTTTCTAGGAAAAATTAACTTATGCAAAGAGATTGTCAAGAAGTTACATAGTCAAAGTTTTACTTGCCACTCCGCCTCCTTAAATGAATGAAGTGTGGTTATAGATTTTTTTGATGAGTCAAGTTACAAATGTGAAGTGATCATGGGTGAGCTAAGTTAGGATGATCTAAAGTAGTCCTGGAATTTCTCCTTCTGATCATTAGGTAGGTACATTTGTAAATGGAGTTGTTGACTCTGCCCACCACACACACACACTCACACACACATATTCTCTCTTAAAATCAACTGCTCTGCCAAAACATTTTTTAAAGAGGCTCTTCTGATTAGAACAAATAAGGCAGTGAACCGATTAGAAAACGTGTTTCCAATACTGAAGTCACTGGTCACATATAAATAATTACATTTAAATCTATTAAAGTGAAATAAAATAAAAATTTCAGTTTTTCAGTCACATTAGCCACATTTCAAGTACTCAGTAGTCATGTGTGACTAGAACGTGGTAGCAAAAACATTTCTATTACCTTAGAAAGTTCTGTTGGATAGGGCTGCATTTCAAGCTACTTGTGGGACATTTGTTACCAGTTGAGGATTACACTTAAATGATTCTGAAACCAAGCACATTTGGTTCATTTGGTTAAATTTAAAACTTTTACTTTAATTCTGCTTAGCTTCAATCTGAGTAATTAGCCCTAATGGATATGAACACCCTAAACAGTATTTTCAACTTGAATAATCCCAATTTTTCCATTTGGAAGGCCACCTAACAAATGGACAGATTTCCAATGTAGATCTAATATTCTATATGTAAAATTGTGACTTTATGCTCTAGTCCACTCTAGAACTGTTGCATTCTTCAGGGTTTATTCTAATTACATACCGTGCTTCAGTACCACTTCTGTTTCCACATTGCTATATCTTTACAATGTTCCGTTTCTGGTCCAGGAAAATTATTTTTCAAACCTGGCTATTTTTTTTTCACTTTATCTTTTCATATTTTATCTATCATTGCCATTGTTTGACAGAGGGTGGTGGTCATGGGCAGGAGCAGACATGATAGTGTGGATGTACTATACTATCTATGCAGAAAAGAGTTAACATAGCATGCCCACAACAGCTGTCTTTAGAAAGTCCTGCTTGCAGGGTAGCCTTTGGCTGGTTGTCAGAGAGGTCCCACTCAATAGTTAACTGAGAAGGTTGGTTCACTGTGCCTAGACTGAACAAACAATGTGAGTATGCTAAATACCTGTGTTCCTTCTGGGAGTCTGGAATTTTGGTATGCAGTAGGCACAGGGTGCCCATGTGACCAACCCCCAGTAAAAACCGTGGGCACTGAATCTCTCTGGGCTTCCTTGAGCAGAAACGTGGCATGCAAACTGCATTTTCGTTTCTGGGGGAAGTGTGCTCTATATGACCCCCAGGGGAGGCAAAGGCATAAGAAAACCTGCATAAGGATCCTGAGTGCACATTTCCCCTTCTGATACAGCCAGCTGTTTATCCTCACTACTTTGCTGTAATAAATCTTAGCCATGAGTACAACTGTATTTGAGTCTCGTGAATCCTTCCAGTGAATCTCTAAACATGGGGGTAGTCTTGGGGACTCCCGACATACCCTCTTGAACAGAATTTGTTTTTATTTTTAAAAGGAATGGTAAAAAGGCTTTCACTGTAGGCAACTAATAAGTCCCAATGCTCAATTTGAGACAGACTTAAATTCCACCCAACCTGCAAATGTTTTTCTGAGGCAGTTATAGAAAGTGAAATAAAGTTTAAAATCTATATGAAGGTACCTGGTACATCGTAGGAGTTCCAATAATATTACTTGTGTTTCTCCTTCTCCCATTCCTTCCACCCCGAACCCTGTTAGAATGCAATGTTTTTTTAAGTGGGTGGGCATTATGACACATTTATGTTGCCTGTTTTCTTACTGCTGTTTTCTTTGCTAGAAAGCAAATGACATATTTAAAAGTTAGATTATTAAACCAGGTTTGTTCTTTTGGCATCTGGTGTTTGAAGCAGTTTCAGTTTTCACTCTGATTTTTTTATAATGTTCCTGCCAATTGAGTCTCACCTTGCTCTTTCTAAAAGGAGAAATATGAAACACAGAGAGGGATCATTTCATGGTTTCAAAGCCAGCAGAGTCAAGCAGGAGAGCTCATAATGGAAGTCTAAAGTGTGTGTTTTTTTCTTCTTTACAAACCAAAAGGAAGAGAAGAGGCCATGACCCAAACTACTAGCATTTCTGTTGATGGAGAATGGTAGATGTTGAGGCAATTACCAGTGCTTAGATTTCAGGTCTGGAATATATGGGAAGGCACATAGGCACTTACGAGGGAAAGAAGTCCCCGAAGAAATTTCCTTTTCTTACCCCTGGGCCAGTGACTTAAGCTTTTAGCTGAATATTTTATCATGGAATGTGTAGAATAAACATGGCTCATGGGCCAGGCATGGTGGCTCACACCTGTAACCCTAGTCCCCCCTTGGGAGGCCAAGGCAGGAGGATCGCTTGAGGCCGGGACCTCAAGACCAGCCTGAACAAGAACAAGACCCCATGTCTACAAAAATTAGAAAAATTATCCTAGTGAGGTGGCACATGCTTATAGTCCCAGCTACTTGGGAGGCTGAGGCAGGAGGATTGCTTGAGCCCAGAAGTTTAAGGCTGCAGTGAGCTATGATGACGTCACTGTACTCTAGCCTGGGCAACAGAGTGAGACTCTGACTCAAACAAACAGACAAAGATATTATCCACAAGTCAGGTCACTGACCAACTAGTGACCAAAATTTAAAAGATAAGGTTAAGGGCCTGCACCATGATGCTCAGCTGGTCCCTAAGTGCACAGTCAGCACTGGACTCTTCCACTTCTCCCCTGCCCACTTGCAAAAACCTCTTCTCTTTTTTGAACTTGAGCCATGTCTTCAGTAGTGTTCCACTGAATATTGACATCTCCATGTACCAGTCTCCTTGGCATATCAAATTTACTGTGTCTGAAATGAATTTAGTTCAGAGAAGAAAGTCACCATTTTTTTGTGAATACCTATTACGCATCATTTGCTATGCTGAGGAGGTCTACATACACGATCGCGTTTGATCTCATTCTATGTTGGATATCCTGTTACGGCCCTGTAGATGCACTGGTCCTGGCAGTAAATATGTATGGGGTCAGAAAGTGCCTCATTTAAGAGTCTTGGGACAGGCCTTCAGTGGTCCACTGTCTCTGCAGTGGTTGCATGGATCAAAGTGGTGACTACTGGGCACCTTCTAGCTTTGTGAAGCAGTCCTGTGCAGGACACAGGAGGTCTTCCTCTCTGTCCCTCTGCCATTCCTGGATGAATTTAAGTACCTTTCAGTCAAGTCAGCAGGTGAATCACTCAATCTAGCTCTCCATTTCCAGTGCAGCTTCTTTGATGAACAACACAGTTATAAAAAGGTCAGAATTACTCAAACTCAGTGCTGCAGAGTTCCAGCCCGACAAACACCCGCATGTCATTTCCCAGGTCCGAGGCTGTTTGTTCAATACTTGTTTCTCCTTATCTATTTCTCCTGCTGCAGTTTCTTCTGTCTTCCTCCTTACCTGCTGATCACATATTGACCTTTCTGATGCTGGACACTTCTAAACCCTGTAGCTGACTTCAGATGTTATTATCCCTCCTCTGACTGCAGAGTTGCTAAATGTTGTACTTCAAAAAGCACAGGCCAGGAGCAGTTCTGGTTGTCTACCACTGCTCACATGTGTAGCCTGTGGCACCATCCACTGACCCACAATGAAGATATGTATTTTCACATATATGACCCACTGGCTCAAAGAAAAGAAGTGGGTAGATATGGATACAAGAGAATAAAGGAAAGATAGTTATAGTACTTCATGTAGCCATGAGCATACGTCCCATGAAATTAAAATGTACACTTGTAGCAGCTGCAGAGTTTTTATAAACTATGAGACTCTTGAGATTCCGATGTACTACCTTGTAAGTCACCTTTGATACAGCTCAGATTAGAGCTAGAAGGAATGGCACAGAGTAGCATTTGTTGGGCATCTACCATGGCTCTGTTATCGTTTCTGTACCTGAGCACACACGAATGGTGAGAGTCGTTATTTAATCTGAGACTATTACTCAATGTCTAAGAAAATAAGTGTCTATGTATAGAAAAAGGTGATAGTCTAGATAAGGTGTCATTTGTTTCTTTAGCAAGCGCTATATAAACATTTTTAAATCAGTGGGACCTTTTGTCCTAAAATCAAATATTAGTAATAATTATATAACAAATACCACTGGACATGTTCTGGGTAGCCTCTAAATAAAGACAGAGTTAAACTCCCACCCTCTCTGAGGTTCCTGAAATAATACTCCAGAACCCTGGGACTTTGTGGAACACAGTGAGCTTTGTGGTCTGGTGGAAAGAGGACAAATTATCGAGCCTGATGGACCGGGAGTTTGAATCCCAGCTCTGCTGATACTACCTCTTAAACTCAGCCATTTATTTAACTTCCCTGAATATCAGTTTTCTCAACTTCAAAAAAATTAGGGGAAACAGTATATATTATAAGAAAGAGATGTAAGGAGTGAATATGATATATATGTGGGGCACACAGTAGGTATTTTAATGGATGTTAGTTTTCTTTCCCACTTCCTTCAATTGAAGTCCCTCTTTCAGGTTACAATAAAAAGGAAAAGCTTCTGTTAAAACACAAGGATGATATCTGGAATGAAATTCTGAGTACTGCCTTGGGCCTTCTTCCATGTTTGAAGATTGGTTTAGATAGGAGTAGAGATCTGGCCCAGAGAAGATAAGAGTGAGAGCTGGTCAGGTTAGGCAAAGAATGGCAAGAGGCAAGCCTAGGGACAGAGGGGAGAGCTGATGAGGACCAACTGAAGTCAAGTCTATTTAGGGTCTCCCTTATAGCTCCTTAGAGTACTAAGTACAAGGACAGTGAGAAGAACCTAGGCAAAAAAAAAAAAAAGAAGGACCACCACAGGCCAATATCCAAGGAAAGGAATCCTAATTAGATTGTAGGGCCATTTCCAAGATCAATTGTACTATTTGAGGGGATAGAGCAATTGTATCACAGAATTATAGAACTTCTGAGCTGGAAAGGAATTTATCTTTCTTCTGGCTCACCTCCTTTGGTTAATAGATGAGGAAACTGAGGTTCAAAGGGGTTAAGTGACCAGCACAGAGTCTCTCGAGAAGTGACAGGAACACAGTCTAGCATGTTTCCTCCATATATATTGCCTGTGCCTCTAGTCTTCTCCCTCATTTCCAGGGTAGACTACATATCATTCCATATCCTCCCTTAGTGACCAGTTATAACGTTCACGTCCAGAATGTAAACTTTCAAATAAGAAATTCTGTTTTACTTACACTTAACTCATCCAGTAAACATTTTTTCTGATCTTTTCTAAAAGCTACTCTTACCTACAATAAACCTGACTACTTTAGATAAATTAGTGGTGTGTTAAATGCAATAACCCCTTATATATGAGGAACAAATTCACATAGATAAAAAGAAGGAGTTTTGATAAAATGTAGAATCACGCTTCAAACACCTTGTGAAAGAAAGAGAGGACATAGCAGTTTTATCAGGAGTAAGAGCGTTAAAATACCTCCCCAAGATTATATGTAATTCGACTACACTCAAGGAACAGATTCTGGCTAAGGCAGAAAAAGCAGAGTTTTGTTCATGACTTCATGAAGAGTTTTCTTTAGAAGGTATTTAAAAATTTAAAAAGTCAAACGAAATGAAAATACTTTGTTATAAAAACCACAAGGCTTTAAAAATCATGCCTGGGATAGTTTTCGGAAGCAAACAGTAAGATAATCCCTGGAGGGAATGGAGGTTGGATATACACTGATGTGATCACCGCTTTCCAGAAGAGGTGATTACAGAACTCTAGGGAATGTACCTATAATAATGAAATTCATGAGTGACAAATGCACAAATCAGATGTTACTTTATTAATTTTCAGTAAAAATATAATTGCTATAAGAAGAAATTTAAGCTTTATGACACATTCATATGTAGTCTATGCCTACAAACCCAATAATGAAAAAGTAACTAGGAGAGTGTACAGTCAGCACAATGAAAGTTATTTGGATAATCTTAATGGGAAGTGTTATTGAGCTATGATAAGCTGATGTATCTACCTTCCTGATATAGGAGTAGTCCTCCATTCTGACCCGCCATGTGTATTCATAGGTAGGAGGCCATTTTTCCTGCATGGCGCTATTATTGCTGTGAACTCTCCATAAACAGATATCCTTCTTCTGATTGATATATTCTTTTCTATTCATTGATTCAATAAATATTTAATGAATATGTATTGTCACGTTCTGTGCTCATGCTGGGTATAAAAGAGGGAACGAGAGAGACAAAGCTCCTGCCCTTACAGAAGTTAAAGTCTAGTGATGAAACATACACGATTAAACAAGCTGTGACCACAGTACTTACAACAGGGTGCTGTGAAGCGAACAAGAGGGGCACCTAACCCACAAAAAAGGATTGGAGAAGTCTTCTGCAGGAAGTGGTGCCTTACCTGGGATTTGCAGGTTGAATATGAATCAGCTAAGTGAGGGGAGATGACGTCCCAGGCAGGGGACCAGCACGAGCAAAGATTAGAAGTTAAAGGGAGAATACATTGTAAACAAACAAACAAGAAACCCTAGAGATAATCTTTCTTGACAGGTGTACAGAGATTATATTTTTAAAAAAAGGTGAAACCATTGTCGATGAGTGTGTGGGTACATACTTCCATACACTGCTAATAGGAATGTAAATTGGCATACATTTTTTAGGAGGTAATTTGGCAATTTTATATCCAAAGTTTAAAGATGTGTATACATCTAACACCATCATTTTATATATCTATTCTAAAGAAATAATTGTAGATGTATAAAAAGATACAAAATATTTTAGGTCTTAGTTTTATAAAGAGGAATATTGGAAAGAATAGAAGGTAAGTTAAATAAGTTCTTATATTTAATGAAAGACATTATATAACAAATAAAGTATTTTCAAAACAGCTAATGGTCTAGAGCATGGGCTAGCAAACTATTGCCAAACCATGGCAATATGGCCTGCCACTCATTTTCTTTTTTAACTTTTTGTTTTGAAATACCTATAGATTCGTAAGAGTTGTAAAGAACAGAGAAAAGTCCTATGTACCCTTCACCCAGTTTCCCCCACTGGTTACATCTTACTACCACTGCTAACTACAGCACAACACAAAACCAGAGAATTGACATTAGTACAATGTGTATAGATTCTTATAATCACATCTGCAATCAAGATACAGAACTAGTCCATCAACACACAAATCTCCCCTGTGCTGCCCTTTTATGGTCAACCTACCGCTTCTCCCTTGTCCCCTTCTCCCGATTGGCAACCACTAATCTGTTCTCTATCACTATAATTTTGTCATTTTGGGAATGTTATTTAAGTGAAATCATATAGTATATAATCCTTTGAAACTGGATTTTTTCCCCTACGCAGCATAATGTTCTTGAGATGCATCCATTATGTTGCATGTGTCAATAGTTATTCTTTTTAGTGCTGATTAGTAATTCCATGGTGTGGATAATACTACAGTTTGTTTAACCATTTACCTATTGAAGGACATTATGGTTGTTTCTGGTTTTGGGCTATTACAAATAAAGCTTCTATGACCATTTTTATATGGGTTTTTATTCAGTTTTCATTTCTCTGGGATAAATGCCTAGGAATGTGGTTGCTGGCTTGGATGGTAAGTATATGTCTAGCTTTTCAAGAAAACTCTGAGTGGCTGTATCACTTTATAATCCCCTAAACAGTGTAGAAGAGGTCCAGTTTCCCTACATCCTTGTGAGGATTTGGTATTGTCATTTTCATTTTAGCTGTCCTACTAGGTCTATAGTAATATCCAGTCATGGGAGTTCTTTGTCAGATAAATGATTTGCAAATATTTTCTCCCAATATGTCTTTTCATTTTTTTCTTAATAAGGTCTTTCATGAACAAAAGTTTTAAATTTTGATTAAGTCAAATTTATTGATTTTTTTAATTGTGCTTTTGATATGTCTAAGTAGTCTTCACTAAACCCTAGATCTCAAAGATTCTCTCCTAAAATTTTTAGTTTTATGGTTTAAATTTATGATCCATTTTGAGCTCAGTTTTGTATAAGGTCTAAGGTTTAGATAAAGGTTCATTTCTTTTTTTTTTTTTTTTTTGCTTATGGACACCCAATTACTCCAGTGTCATTTGTTGAAAAGACTATCATTCCTCTTTGAATTGCTTTTGCACGTTTGTCAAAAATCAGTTGCATATATCTGTGTCAATCTATTTTTGGGTTCTCTATGCTGTTCCGTTGACCTATGTGTCTAGCCCTCCATCAATATCACAGTCTTAATTACTGTAGCTTTAAACACATCTTAAAATCGGATACAATGATTCTTCCCACTTTAGGTTTTTCCTAGAAAAATTGTTTTAGAACTTTTGGTTCCTTTGCCATTCCATGTAAATTTTAGAATTATCTATATCTGAAAAAATTTTGCTGGAAATTAATAGGAGTGGTCTTAAACCTGTATGTAAATCTGGAAATAAATGGTATTTTTATGATGTTGTGTTCTATGAACACAATACATCTGCTGCCTGTTTTTGTAAATAAAGCGTTTTGGAACATAGTCATGCCTGTTCATTTCCATTTTGTGTACGGTTGCTTTCCCTCTATAATAGTGAAGTTAAATAGCTGTGACAAAGACTGTATGGCCCACAAAGCCTAAAATATTACTCTCTAAAGTATTACCCCTTTCAGAAAAATTTGCCAACCTCTGGATCAGATAAATATCCACGCTATATTGTTAAGTGAAAAAAGCATATCACAGAATAGTATGGTATCATTTTAATTTTAAACATAAGTTTTAATCACATTCATATGTATATCTATGTATATAATAAAGTGACTGAAATAAACCAAAATTTTAACTACTTGTCTCAGAACAGTAGTATTAAGGGTTACTTAAGAAATTTTCTTTATAGTTTTCTGCATTTTCCATTTTCTATCCTAAGTGGCTAAAAGTAATTTAACAGGGTAAAGAAGGATTTCCTTTTCAAATTTCTCTCTCAACAATCCTATGAGACTTACTCCTTTTAGGTAAAAGGATATTTTCAGATTATAGAAGATATGACAATCAATTATTTGTGTTAGAAATAGCCAATCATGCCTGTCTAATATGCCCTTTCAAAACATGGATGAATTCTTGTGGATTCATAATCTAAGCATACTGAGTTGATAAGCACAGATAAGAAAATGCCATAGATATAAAGAGTCTTAATGCTTGGTTGATTCTTGATAATTGACTGATTCACACTTGAGGTTTATTTACCAGCAACTGCAGGCAAATGCAACATGCTTAAGCCTGAACACTAAGATGAACAAATTGGTTACTGCTGAGTGACCATTTCAAATTGTGGGTACTGGAAAAATGAACTGTTGCATTTTTGCTACCCTAACCCTCTATTAACTATTACTGCAGAGTGACAGGTTTTTTTTTTTTTCCTGTTCTGATGGTAGATCAACATAGATATAGACAGCTCAAATAGCAAGTCACACCATGAGTGTCACCGGCTATTTGAGAAACTGAGTATATGGCATAAAACACAGTGATTATAGCTGTGCTTTCATCTGGAAAGGGCTCTGATAGGGTCAGGAAAGACCAAAGGAATGCTCGGAAGGGACACAGGTACCTGACAGGTTAATAATCCACTTCACAAAGTCACAATGCAACTCCAATAACTCCATTTTCTTCCTGAAGTGATTATTTCTTAACCCTAACTTTAAATCTACTCTGAAAATGCTCATTCACATTAAAATAAACATTTTAATAATCTAGGAATTATACATTAATAGCTCCCTCATCATAACCACTGAAGAAAGTTTGTATGGGGAAAAGACAGGAAATTCTCAAAGGCTCTGATCCTGCTCAGAAACAGGAACAAATTTTCTCAAATGAAAACATGTTTATTACATAAAGTCTGCAGATGCTCAGAACAGCTTGTCAGCCCTTTGCTTTTAGGTGATGCCCACACAGCACTAAGAACAGCAGAGATCTGGCAATTTTTCTAATTAAACGTGATCAATATTGACAACCAAATGGCATCATTCTGGCCCTGGAGTAGATTTCTGGGCCACGATTATCCTATTTGTCTGTCTACATTGCTCACATTAACTCGGTAAATTGGCTGATCAAATCTCCACTTCTATAATACCAGCCTGAAGGAGAGAGGTTTAGGGATTTGCACAAGAGTAGAGAATGAATAAAAGGTGTTTATTTGTTCATCCATTCTTTTAACAAATAAAGGTTGACAACTGCCCACTTCTGCTGTGCTTGGTATGTGGAGATCGCAATAATAAACAAGGCATCAATCCTTCTCCACAAGATGCTTAGAAATTAAGATAAAAAACCAGAATGTGTAATGATGAAATTTGTAGGATCCAATGCAGACATATAATATATAGATAGACGCAGTACTGTAAGAATTCAGAGAATGAAGATATTACTGCCTGAAATCAGAAAGAGCTTTCTGGAGGAAGTTACCTTGAGCATGGACTTGAAAGCAGAGTGTAGGAAGGAATACATAGGGATGCAGATAATTAGGACTTGCTGCTAACCCAAAAGGAGTAAGCATAAGAGGAGGGAGAAATTACTGCAAAGCTTTAGGGTGCTTTGGGGGAACTTATGGCAAACATCCGGCCAGGCCTCAGCAAGGAATCAGGATCAGGGTTGGGAAGCAATGAGGAGCCCAGGGAATTGTCCTTCCACCTTTGCAGACTTACTTTTTCTGCTTTTCCATTTTTGTGGTGGACTGTCACTGCCCTCAATGCTTTCATTGAAGGGCAGCAAGGAGAATCTTCTTGCCCCATATTATATAAATTTTATGAACTTTTGCCAGGAGAGTGAAGTCACAAATAAACATAGCTTCCAGGGGAAGAAGATCCGGAAGTTCCTAGATAAGGCAAGATGACTTGCACGCTGGGCTGGTCAGATACTCCCTGAAGGAGTAGCTCCCGTGTTGTGCGAGAAGAACGGTAGAACAGCGCAATTAGCGCACAGGTTTGGAAGGGCAGTTAAGGCAAGATAATGAAAGACTTGGGAAGAATCATTGAGAAGGGTAGTAATATGATCTGAAGTATGCTTTGGAAAAATTAATTTGACAACATCAAGTATGATAAAGTAATAAATTTCCTTTGGTCTCATTTTTGTCTTCCTTGATCTCACTGCCTTACATGCACTTTTATAAGCCACTTTAACTTCTTTTGGAAAGAAGATGCAACATGATACAATAATTGTCAATATTTTTTTAAATGAGTACAGATGAGAGGTAATAGAAATTCGACTTAGAATTTGTGTTACCTACTAATTTTCTTTGTGATCATAGCATCACATTCTGGACCCAAGTTTTCTAGTTTAAAAAATGTGAGGATTGAGTTAGAACAAACATCACTCTTGTGTGCCCCTGCTCTCACTTGCCTGATCCAGAAATCGCTAAAGTCATTGGCTCTTTTCCTCTGAGTCTGGATTGGGCCTCAACATCCTTCTCCATTCTCTAGACAGCTCATAAACACCAATTCACTGAAAGTATTGCCAAAGGACAAAATACTTGCTATCGCTAGACTACAATTTAAATTGCCATGTCTTTAGCATTGCTAAATTGCTAAGGACAGCGATAAAGCCTTTAGTCCAACCCCCTTATCTTATACACGAGAAAACCAAAGCCCAGAAAAAGTAATTGGCATGTATCACACAAACTAGTAAGCTATATCCCAAGATAATGTTCCTCTCCTAGTAATTTTAATGGAAAAATTGTCTTTGCTATTATAAGCCTGCCCATGTGATCATTGATCTTTGGTTTGAATTGTTTTTATCTTATTTTTTTATTTTATTTTATTATCTTATTTTGCATCAGGGTCTCACTGTTGCCCAGGTTAGAGTGCAGTGATGTCATCATAGCTCATAGCAACCTCAAACTCCTGGGTTTCAAGTGATCCTCCTCCCTCAGCCTTCCAAGAAGCTGGGACTACAGGCACACGCCACCAAGCCTGGATAACTGAATTGTTTTTCCTAAATACATGCAACAGAACTTTCTGAATTAAATTTTCGTTTTGAATTTTATACTTCTGACAAGCGGATGGGACATTACTGCTTGAATTTACATTTTCTGGTTAATGAAATCTCACTTTCAGTGGACCACTACTGATATACTGGAATTCAGCAATCAGGGGAAAGCTCATAGCTATTTATCTACTATTGTGAAATTGGAACTTTAACCTACTTATGAATAAATGAATGTTTTCTTTTTTGGTGGCATGTTAAAAGAAAAAAGACCTTAACCTCTAGTGAGCATAAGCTGGTCTGCTTAGCAAATCTGAGATCTGTACTAGGTCTTCCATTACTCATGTATTATTTTCCTCTTCTTGTAAGAGAGAGATGCCTTGATTTCTCAATTGCTAGGGGAGTGCAGAATCAGAATAATAGAGCTTCAAAGTTTTTCTGGAGATCACCTGATCTGGTGCTTGGAGTACAGGGAGATGAGCTTTTTAATTAACCGAGACAGAAAACTACTAAGCCTATTCTGAGTGAAGTCAATAGACATAGACCAGATAAGGATTTTAGATCCTCCTTTGGTACAGACATTTGTTTTAGTTTATAACTCGCCTCCCAGTAGCACTCATGTATTGTGTTGCAATCATTTGTTCAACTGTGTATCCACTCTTGGAGGCCTTTGAGGACAGGCATGTGTATCTATTATCTATTGAAGCACTCAGTATGTAGAGGGGGCTTGATAAATGCCCATTGTTTAATGTATGATGCAAATGTTCAATTGAATTCTATTTTGTTACAAAGCACGGTAGAATCCTGTGTCCTTGTTTTACCCCTTTGGAGGGATTCACATCTCCAGTGCCCCAGCATAGAGACTAATACAAAGTGGCCTATCAAGAAATATTTATTGAATGAATGAATAAAATATGTTTTGACACCTTTTGAAAGTCTACTCATACATTCATTCTTGCAGTATTTCTTATTTTCCCAATGTGTACTGATATATTTAAGATATTTTCCCCTTATAAATTTGTTCATGCCTTGTTAAACTTCAAAATATTAGCCAAACTGTAAGATATAATAGACAAAGATCCCCAGTTATATAATTGCTTCTCATGCTGGGACCTTCCCTTATACTGTCAATTAAATTTAACAAGCAATCTTCAACTCTGTGTGCAAAGTGCAGAGGATGGGGCAGATACTTAAGTCTTTTCAGGAGAGGAGTAACTTACCAAACACCCATGTTCTGTTGCCCCTTCAATGTGGCTGACCCCTTTCCTATGTCTGGGCTTCCTCTCATGCTCTTCCTTTACCTGGGCAGTGTAGCATCATGCTGGCTATTTGATCAAACATTCTAAGTTTGAATCCTGATTGCTACTCTCTAGTTGCATGCCCTTGGAAAAGTTACTTAATTTGAGTCTCAGTCTCCTCATCTGTAAAATGGGCAGAATTATACTTCTGAGGGTTGTTGGGAGGATTATATGAAATAATGCATGTAAAGTGCTTAGCACGGTGCCTGGCACTCAATGATGGCTAGCTGTTTTCATCACCAGTATAAAATGCATTCACTCTTTATTTCCTCACGTCGTACCCTTTCTTCAAGGCCCAGCTCAAATGTTGCTACCTCTATGAAGATGTCTCTGCTCCAGCCAAACTGATCTCTTTTCAAATATCTTTTGTACTTACTAGCTGCACCTCACAATTACTCTCTTGCTACACTGCACTATGTTATTCTTCAATGGTCTGTGGTACCAAATTTAGGATATGTGTATAAACATGTTCAATAGCACACCACCTTGTTCATAAAAAAGTTATTCCCTGCATTTATCTTCTCTTCAGTGTGATTTAAGCAACACGTAGGCGAGGATTATGTTAAGGCAAGACACAAGATCTCAAGAAATATATCCTCACTTAATGACTAAAGGGGCCAGACTGCAAATGCCTTAGCTTCCCACCAGACACCACAGCTCTTTCCAATATCTCCTCTTGTTAACTCCTGCTTTCTGTTAGCTTTCTGGTTTAAATTGCTGCAGTCAATTTCTGGGCATTAAACACTGTAACAATCATTGGTTTTCTGGGCCAGAGTCTATTGTTCCCTCAATCAAAACCCTAAGCATCCTACACTGCTGTTTGGAATTAGCATTTCTGTATTAGCCACATCAGATCAGCCTGGGAAATAGTCAAGTCTGAGTTCTTTATTCATTAATTCAAATAGTTCTAGAAAAATAGTTTCAAGGACTTGCTAGCCAATTGTGGATCACACAGGGCAAAGAGCTGTCTTTTCACCATTATCGGGGACCTCATTCTCTACTTCCCCCAGAGTTTCCTGGCCTTGCCCAAAGTTATCCAGTTAAATTGTGAAGGTACTGACACACACAGATTCCAGGTAGTGGTTAAACTTTTAGGGTGGAGGTTGGAAGAGAGAAGGGAGATGTGAAGGAAAAGAGACTGAGACAGTTTCAAGTATAATGCTGACATTCTGTTTCTTTGTTAGTGGTTACTTGTATGTTGATTGTATTGCTATTTTTTTATACTCGACACTTAAACATGTTGTGTGTACTTTATGCATATATTTTAAAATAGAAAAACTGGGAATTACAAGCTACTGAATATTATTCTTTTCCTTGCCATATTATTGCTGCATTCAAAATGCAGAGTCATCTAAGAATTCTAAAACTTAATTAGAAAAGGAAAGGTCTTCTAGTGATGATCCAGTCAGCAGGGTTTTTAGACTACTAATTCCTAGGATGCTATTTGGAGGTGCCTCAGGCACCACCCCAAGGGGCAAAGGGAAGACAGCAGGTGGAGTCTGGGCCCATCATCCCTTACAGCTGCATTTGAATCTGTTTTACACGTTATGATTGTGGGTAAGAAATGGTTAAAGAACCAGGTGGGATGCCAGAATAGCCATCTTGTAATTTAAAAGGGTGTCAAATGAAATTAGACTAATGGCTATGGCTCCAAAAGGAAGAATGAGGATAAGTGGGTGAAAGTTCCTGAGACAGGTTTTAGTTGGCAGCAAATAGAGTGACTATACATTGCTGTTTGCTTGAGGCCATCCCAGTTTACTTATGCCTATTGTTCCAGGGTAATTTAGTAATTACCCTGTAGTACACCTCCTTCCACCCTCTAAGTGTGCCAGTTTGGATGATAAATTGTAAGGTCACCCTAGCTATAAGGAATACTTATACTAAGTGAAGTATCCAAAGAATGGAAAAACAAGCATCACATGTACTCACCAGAAAACTGGTTTCCCTGATCATCACCTAAATGTACATCAGGGAAGGGTAGCAATTGGATATCAGACTGGGATGGGGGGTGGGGGGGAGGGGGTGAGTGTATGCCTACATGATGAGTGCGTTGCACACCCTCTGGGGAATGGTCATGCTTGAAGGTGCAGACCCGGGGAGGTGGGGGGGGGGAGGGGATGGAGGTATGACTACATGATGAGTGCCAGGTGCACTGTCTGGAGAATGAGAACGGACTCGCTTGGGACTCTGACTCAGGGGGATGGGTGGGACATGGAAAATGTATATAACCTAAACTTATGTACCCCCATGATGAGCTGAAATAATAAAAAAATAAAAAAAAAGGAATACTTTCTAATAAATATATATCTAAGATTACAAAGGACTGCTTTCTGAAGCAGAAGCAAGGAGTAAATGGAGAGGGCCAGTTAGGGAGCTTTGCTTGATCAGTTGTTTTCAAACTTGATATTCTTATTAGTTTTCCCTGGGCTGTAGCCTGGGAAGCTGAATTTCAACAATCTCTTCAGTGAGTCTATATATTGGCCATTTTGGGGAACCACTAAGGAGACTACTGGTTTCCAAATTGTGGACCATGACTCCCAAGGGTGTGTGGGTTACATGATTATTTTAGTTATTCTAAATGATGCCTTTTTTCTTATCAAATATCACTTGTCTGCCTCATAGTTAATATTTGTCAAACCTATAGATGCTATTAAGATATAAATGTGTTTAAAAAGGTATCAAATTAATAGCTATTTGTCTTTAAGGTTTTTTTCCTCTATAAACAAATACTACTGAAACACCAACTTTATCACATATATGTCCAATTCCTTTCTTCAGTTTATAAATGGGTCTTCATACTTTAGAAGGATGGAAATTGTTAACGTACAGAGAAGGCCAGTGGTATGCTACTAAGTAGTTCACAAGCAGCTCTGTGTTTGGGTGGATGTTAAGGGTAGAGAAAGCCCCCGATTTGTACAGTTTACTAGTTTCTGTAAATACTTTCATATGGCCACTAACATGACCTCCTTCGATGTGGAATTAAGAAAAGATGCACACCATTGGCTCTGGCTGAGCTGGTGCAAGCTGGGTCTCATGACTCCTAGTTTAGCGATCTTTCATTACTCTGAAAATAAAGCTGTCATGTTAAGAAGGATGTTATTAATGGAATCAAGGGCTATCATTTTGTATATCAACTCTAGAGCCACCCAAACGTAAAGCCACCCATATATCTGGATTCCTGAAGGTCTTCCTCTTTCTCCACATCACCCTGCTCTGACCTTGCAGCTGCCACTTCTGGCTCTCCAGGAGGTCTCCATGGGTGTTGCCTTCCTCCTTAGCCTGGTTTTTGTTGTTGTTGTTCCATTCTAATTTATCTTCAGGGTAGCCCCTCACCGGGTCTCCACTTTGGTGAGGGACAGCCTGCTTACCTATGACATTAAGGTTCCATCTGATACAGTCTCCCAAGGATCATGTGGTATCTTTGATAAGCAACATTATTCCAGACCTTGCTAATTTTGTTTTTTTATTAGCGCTCTTTAATACAATGCTTTGCAAAATGAGTTCTAAAAAAACAGTAGTCCTTAAAGATGTTTAATGAAAAAAAAAAAGGGGTCGGGGTTCAAGATCAATGTGGCATACTACAGCTGCCTCCTCCCACCCTTGGAGATTCACAGTCTATATTCCCAAATCAATAACTCTGAGCAGTCTGGCAGAAAGAGATAGGCTTACTTTGTTCTTATTTAGCATTTACAAAATGTACTCAAGCATGGACGCTTTCATCACTGATCCTTATTTAAATCCAATGGAATACGCTTTTGGAAATACTGAGCTAATAGCTTCCTGCAGCATCTACCTTCTCACATTTCAAAATCCATATTTCATGTTGGATTACTCTTTAGTTTCCCATGTCTGATGGATATCCCCCGACACACACACCACCATTCAATTTGCAGATTGAAAAAGACTGATGCATTCTGAGATCGATGATTGGCCCAGCTGTTCCAGGCTTTAGTGGCCAGCTTTGTCTCCCTTCCAGGGCCCCTCTTACTCTTCTTGTAGATGTGTTGCCCAGCGTAAGGGAATGGTCTTTTTAATATAAGAAAGCATTTTTATATGGAAGAGCTACCAGACAATATTACTGTTTGCTTTCTTTACTCACATGTACTTGACTAGACTGGGTGGTACACTGGGTAGTAGTGAGTGAGGATAAGGAAGTTTGAGTAGAAGGCAGTAGGGTAATAGAGGACCTTGACATTCAGGCAGAGAAATTAAATGTGGAGATGTTAAGAAACAGGAAATGGAACAGCTGCCCTCTGTTCTAGAGCAGCTCCCTCAAGGGAGAGAAGTAGTGCCTTTATTGAAACTGCAAATTATAATGCATTAGTTTATTTTGCACAGATAATGACATGTCTTTAAACCTGAGCAGCAACGCCTATTATGACCCAAGAGGCTCCTGTAAACCTCTTACTCCTGCTATATTCCTGCATTAGTAACCCTAGACTCCTTTAACTTTTTGTTGTATGGTGCCTGTATGCTTGGTTAATTGTAACCATGCCAATGCTTGGGTCCCATGACAATGGTCATGAATTTCCTCATTGCACAGGGTGATATCCTTGGAGGACCAAACCTGCCCAAAAGGAACGATAAGGGTACTAGTATGTTTCTCATGAGTGCCTAGTGGAATTATATCATTGCTTTGAATTTCTCTCTGATGAAATTTCTTGTCTTTGGGGAATATCTATTGTGCAATTGATCCAATCTGTGTCTGCAGGGAATAGAAATATTTACCCACCCATCATCATCGCTCTAAAGATATTTACCTATCTCAAGAGCCAGTGAGAGAAATGTGGGAACCTTTTAACGCTGCCTTCCTTCCACTGCCTCAGTCACCTTTATCTACTGTGATAAAATGATTCCTGACATGAAAGCCCCTATGGCCCACCTCCCTGCCAGCCCAGCCATTTGATGATTGTCAAACATTTCACCCACAGCCTTATTCTAATTCCCAAAGCTTCTGCACTCAGATCTCATTCTTTTCTGTGTTTGTTTGCTCTTGCAACGTGTAATAGTACGGTCGCTGTGCACTCACCTCTTTACGGGACCTTCCTGGGAATTTGTTCTCCTACTCAAATCTGATTCTTAAAAAGAGGTCACCTAATTTAAAGAGAAAATGTCGAAACCTTCTTAATCTTTTTGTTCCCTGTGACTCAGCTGTTTCTAAGAACTCCTAGTGGAATTTAGGGGGGAGACCATGGTTGGAGTTTTTAAATATTACATTTCAAATTTTGCATCTGCTAACTCCTCAGTCACTAGCAGAGCTGAGCACACCAGTGTTTTGCCTAGGTTTAATCACTTCCATGTTTTCCCTGTCTGCCTTCTGATCCCTGGTCTGCTATTACAGCCGGCCACCTGCCCCCACAATGCCTCTGCAGGCACAACGGTGGCTCAGTCAAAAAGGTCTATTCTTGGTAATTGCTCAAAGCCCCTTTCAATTTATACTATACCCACTGCTCCTTGTTCATCTCCCTGACATTTTGATGTCTGATGTTGTGACTGGGCACTCACTTTTTGGGCTCCATGGTTTTTGTTTGTTATTTTGTTTTTATTTTTTTTAATCCAATTTGGACTCTTTGGCTTATGAACTGATTTCTGTCTTAAGCTCTCTGCTCAGCATACTCTGACTTCCACATTCCTTACAATTTCAGATAAATCATTCTCATGTTGGTCCTGACCAATGTAGAACCCTGCTAGCTGGGCTGGGCTGGGCTGGGCCTCTTAACCTTGAGAGTAGGGGTTTTGAAATTTTGGTTGGAACCCATAGTTCTTTGTCCTTGACTCATCACCAGCCCAGAGACAGTGATTAAAGTCATCAAGATACCATAGTATTATTGCAGGTCCTGCCACAGCTGGTGGCCCTCGTGGCTCAGCTGGTGGTTGGAGTTACTAAGACTTCATTTGTAAACACTCCTGGATGAAGCTTCTACCCTCCCTACCCCATACTACTAGGGCTCCTGCTGCCAGAGAAGTTCAAGTATCAGTCTAACAAACTACCAGACACCCATCTACAAATTCGGCTCTACGTATAAACCTGGGAACACGTTGGGGTCCTGGGAACACTACCAGAAGTCCTTGTTTTCTCTTTGCTGTGAGTTGAAGGAAAACTGAGAAATACATGGTTCTCCCCAACAACCCAGGAGTGTCTCTTTTGTGGTGTTGATTGACGTGGTTGCTGAACTCAAATGGAATTTAGGTGGGAATGTATTCACCTGGCTGAAGGGGTAGAAGATTGGCTTTCCTTTAATGATTCTTTATGTTCTTCTGTTTAATTGTCCTTCTCCTTAACATCTTTCATTCTTCATTTTAGGATGGAGCCATCTCCTGTCATTCTGCATTCTTTTTGGCTTGAAGGAATGTTATAGATAATCACCTGTTTGCCATGTGGGGTATATGTAAATGTGGAACTCATCTTTTGATGTGTGGATGCTGGGCAATTGGGAGGACATGTTTGACATTAAGGGACAGCCTAGGTGCAGAAATAGCTGAAGCAACTGGGTCCATCTGGAAGCATTTAAATTGCTAACTGGCAGATGCCATATATCACATAATAAAGAACCCAAGAGAAGAGAGGACCCTCATTTAGAATCATCAAATCCTCCTCCTCCTGACTTCTTTAATAGGTTCCTTAAATTACAAAGTAATGAGAGAAGTAAAATAAGCTGAGTTGAGAGTGGATTTCAAAAGACATTTTTAATTGAAGTTTTTATTTATTGAGATAATTGTAGATTCACATGCAATTATAAGAAGTAATACAGAGAGATCTCTTGTATACTTTGCCAATATTCCCCCAGTGGTAACATTTTACAAAATTACAGTATAATATCATAATCAAGATACTAACATTGATGCAATCCACTAATATTATTTAGATTTCCTCAGTTTCACTTGCATAATACCCATGTAGTGTATGGGGGGTGTTGAGTTTTATATTGTTTTGTCATCCGTATAGGCTCATGTCTCCACTGCCACAGTCAAGGCACCAAACAATTCCAACACTGCAAAGACCGCTCGGGTTGACCTTTCATAGCCACACTGACTTCCTTCCTGTCCCCATTCCCCATCTCACCCAAGCCCAAACCTTTGGCAACTACCAATCTGTCCTCCATTTCTGAAATTTTTATCACTTCAAGAATGTCATATAAGTGGAATCAGTATGTGATGTTTGGGACTGGCTTTTTTTTTGAGCTGAAATTCCCTGGAGATTCATCCAAGTTTTTGTGTATACCAATAGTTCATTCTTTTTTATTGCTGAGTAGCATTCCATGCTATGTCCCTTGAAGCACATCTGGGCTTATTCCTGGTTTTGGCTGTTATAGATAAAGTTTCTATAAGCATTCATGTGCAGGGTTTTTTTGCATGAATATAAATGTTCATTTCTCTGAGGTAAATACTCAAGAGTGTATTTGCTAGGTCACAATTGTCACATGTTTAGTTTTTAAGAAGCTGCCCAATTTTTTCCTAGAGTGGCCAAATTTACATTCCTACTGCACCTTTGCTGGCATTTGGTGTTGTCACTATTTTTTATTTTAGCCATTCTGATAGGTGTGTAGTGATACCTCATGGTGGCTTTAATTTGCATTTAAATAATGGCTAATAATATTGAACATCTTTTCATATGCTCATTTACCATCTGTGTATCTTCTTCAGTGATATGCCTCTCCATGTCTTTTACACATTTTCTAATGTGATTGTTTTTGTTTTACTGTTGAGTGTTCAGAGTTCTTTACATATTTTAGATACTAGTCCTTTGTCAGATGTGTGGTTTGCAAATATTTTCTTCTAGTCTATAATTTATCATTTCATCCTACCTTATAAAGGCTTTCACAGAGCAAAAGTTTTAACTTTGATGAAGTACATTTTATCTTTTAGAAAAGGAAAGACTGATAACTTTAATGTCAAAACTAAGAACTGTCTATGTAGCCCAAGATCCCAAAGACTTTCCCCCTTTTTTTTTTTTTTAAGTTTCAAAGTTTTACATCAGATACTTAATTCTATGATCCATTTTGAGTTAATTTTTGTATAAGGCGTGAGGTTTAGGTTGAGATTGATTTTTTTTTACCTATATTAAATTGCTCCAGCACTATTTGTTGGAAAAGAGGATTTAATATAAAGAAGGCCTAAATTATATTAGTGTTAGGAAAATATTATCCTTTGATCTGGGCTTGAGATTCTGCTATGCTCCTCTGTAGTGCGAGTGTTCATCATGAGATTCATAAAGATCTATGAGGTCCTATAAAGGAAGATTCTGATTTATGTTGGCACTTTATGGACGATATTACTTCTAAGGGTTTCCAAGTGAATTGAAGCTGAGGCCAGGGGTGGCCTAGTAACCATTCACTGTAGAATATTATCTTTTCATCAGCAGATTGAGTGGAATGAGGTGAATCCATGGTTCTAATTCCAGAAAGCCAGGAAGACCTTGAAGTCCACTGCATGCTCAACAGCACAGGAAAGCAGACCTGCAGCTGCAGGACCTGGGGACCACTCCAAGTGGTCTCTGCACAGCCCCCATGTCTCAGAGGCAACAGAACAGTTGGACAGAGGGGTCTAGTTAACTGGCCAATACAATGAGAAGTTCTCTCCAGCATCTTCTTGTGCTCTAGTTTTTCTAGAACGTTAGCAGTAACTTACCCTAGTTTAAGTGGTCTTGGCTCCTCTGTTACTTCTCAAAGATCTTTCCTCTCAGTTGTCACAGTGAAAGGTGGCAGAAATGTATTTTTTCAATTCTAATGCTAAAAACTTTCAGTAGCAGTCAACTAAAATACACACCATTACTGACCAAAAATCAAGAAATATCATTTCTTGGAAAGGTCCCAATTTAATTGCCCTTTGGACAATTGCAGTCCAGCTAAAGTACCAGGGGAACAGTGAGCTGTGTGGGAAATAGTCCTAGACTACATCTCACAGGTCAGGAAGCTAGTCTAGTCCTCATTAGCTGGGGGACCACAGGGACAGCCCTCGACCTCGTCGTATTTCTGTTTTCTTTCCCTCAAAATGGCAATAAGACTTGTCTCACCTACTTCACTGTGCCATTGTGAAGCTCAAATGAAATCATAAATGTAAAAATGCTCTGGAAAGCTGCCAGACGGAGAAGGCTTCCCTGGCTACTCACGAACCCGACTGCTGCCAACCTCCTCTCCGCCCTCCTACCACACGTTCGCTAAGTCTAATTTTAAGGGACTACATAGGTAAAGAGGTGAATACAGTATCTGGCATCTAAATGTTCAATATATCACACTGTCACATGACTATTCTGTCACGTTTCTTTACACCTCCCCATAACTGGCTAGATGACAAAGCTTGGTCAGCCCTCTCTGCCACAGCCCATTAACCATCTACCAGATCGTCGTGCCCACCCCCCTTCTCTAGCACACACTTGTCACTGGGAAGTGGCTGCCTGTCCATTGACTACATTTCCAAAACCCTCTTGCAGCTAGGTGTGGCCATGTGACCGAGTTCTAGCCAGAGGGATGTGAGCAAAAGTAATGTGTGTCGCTTTAAGGCGTGGCCCCGCGAACTCCCAGGAAGCCCTGTGTTCTTCTCCCCTTGTGGCTGCCTGGAATAGTGATGATTCCCAAGGGGACTCCGGACAGCATGTTCTGAAGACAGCAGAGCCTCTGTCAGCATCCCTGACACCCTGAAGTTCTTCCCGGAGAAAGACTGATCTGCCAACCTATTTATCTGCCCAGGAAAAGTGTTGCTTGAGCAAGAAATACACTTCTATTGTATTTGATTCATTGTATATTTTTATTCATACATTTTTTTATAACAGCCTATTCTAAGGAAGTCATGGCTCTCTCATTTTCATGTGAACATATTATATATATATGTGTATATGCAAATATATAAAAAACCATGTATTACCTTTGTAACCTTGATTCTTGTTCTGCCTGGCCACACTAGGCTCAGGAATCCTGTGTCTTAGGTGACAACCTCAGAGACATCTGCCACCAGTCTCCTCTCAGTTTGTTCTGAGGACTCAGATCCCACCAATTACTCCTCCTTTGGATGCCTCCCTTATTTGGGGATTATTATACAGTCAGGAAGGGAAAATAGTGCAGCCATAGCACAGGTTTTCCGGGCTCTCCAGTGACGGCTGAGGTTGGCTGCACAGGTGGGTCTCTGGTGCGCCCTTCTCCCCATGGGGCACCTCTGCCTCTGTCCCTGGCTCACTGGCTGCTGGCTCTCACCTACTGCTCTGCCAAGGCTTGCCACCTTTACTGTCTCAAACAGAGAGAGATTTTTATTTGTTAAGGGAACTTCTCTTTCTATAAATCTTAAAAGGTCGTTTCCCCAAGTGAGTGTCCTTTGGGGACTCATAAAGTAGAGCTTGGCTTGTTCAGAATCCCAGCAACATCTGTTGGAAAATTGTATTTCCAAAGTCCAAGCCTGAGCACTATTTGAGTAACGCTGTCCTATGCCATACATGGGCTTTTGCATCCAGTGAATATGTCTCATTTCCATCACCTCCCCTACTGCAGAGTAGACTCCTTCTATCAGTGGAGCTGCCTCTACCTTCTCTCTCTCTCTCTCTCCTCTCCTATCTTAATACAGGTGTCTTGATGCCCTACCAACCTCTTCCAAAGTTCCCTTTTTCATTCTTCACAGAGTCCTTGCACCAAGAGCACTCTGGGCCATCTGATTTGGCCCCCAAGAGCCACATGGTGGATATACAGATGGGAGCCTTGCATGGATGGCCCTTGGTGCTGAGCTGTGGCAGATGGGAGCTAATCTGTCCCCACAGCTGAGATGCAGACATGGAATTCATTGGCAGGAGCGACTGAAGAGCTGCCTGGGAATGAAATCATCCTAAGGGGACGACAATGAGGTGCCCAGGCTCGGCTCAGCATAATACCCTCATTGTCGAATGTCCAAGGCAGTTCAGATTCAGAATACAGCATGTTGTTGGTCAACAGATACCAAGTTCAAGTATGAAGAGGATGAGGATAAAAACAAAAAGCTGTTTATGCACAGAGAGTTCCTGAGGTTTGGAGCATAGGACAGTACTGTTTGGGGTTAGTTTTTAAAGAGAATAACACGAAGTTGAGGAATTATTTCACTTTCATCCTTGGCTGCCCAGGTACTCAGAGATGGGGGAACCTGGAGATCTGTCAGCGGTGTTTGTTTCCAGAGATATTGGCTAAGGAGAGACCAAGCAGCTGAAGGCCAGGGAGGAGAAGTGGAGAACAGAAAGATAAGATCAAGTGAAGAGGCGAAGGGGTGGGGTGAGGATGAGAATAACAATGAAAGTAATTAATAGAATCATGTGGCCAGAGAAAAGGGATGAGGGGCAACTAGAGGAGCAGATTCAGGAACAAAATTCTGCCAGCAAGATGAATAGCATTTTTTTCTCCCTTAGCCTATGGTAGAGATGAGATGGAAGTCTTCAAAAACTAGTAAAAGGATGTTAGTGAAGTTACTTAAACTCTGTGCAGGTGAAGGACAAGTGGAATTAAGTTGAGAAAAATATTCTGAGAGGATAAAAGATAATCATGGGGACTTTGGACATCGTAACATATTGTATTTTGCTCTTATTTTTCCCTTATGACTTGTAAAAAAATCAAGTTACATAGAGCAACAATATCAGAGAATCTCTGGTTCAAATAAATCAATCAGAAGTTTTTAAAGTGTCATCTTTCTATTTTTCAAGAGTTGGCTTTATTAAGTAAAATGAGTGTGACCTACAGATAGCAGGCATGCCAATTTTTGTGATGTGTTTGATAAAAGGCATTTCTCTCCATGAGGAATTTTATCTAATCAAATTCTCTTAATATGGGCCACATCAGGGGTAGTCACAGAGACGCTAAACTCCATCTTTACTTCTCAATTCCCACTGTGTTTGTCAGACACAGCATAGCTGTCAGCCCCTTAGCACAGACAACCCCAGGACTGGGAAGCACTAACATACCACACGGGCATTTGGGAGGTGGTTATCACCACAGCTTCTGCAGCCAAAGAGAGCTAGGCTTAGCCCAGCTTAGCCCTCAGCGGATCCAGTCACGGACCTAGTGAAAACAGACCTAAGACTCAGTTTCCTCAATTGAAAGCACAGATAATAGTACCTACCTTTTTTCTTTGATGGAATAAATGGAACACAGATTGTATACACACTTAAATCCAGTAGAAGTTAGCTCTTCTCTTCATAGGAACTCTTATTTAATAACCTGCATCTAAAGCAATTTAAAACATCTCTGCCTGTTTGTGAAAATGAAACTATTTTACTCCAAGTATAGTTATACCATCAACCATTAAAAAAAAAAATTCTGCTAGGTAGACTCCTACCTGGATAGTGACTAATAGTATATATGATTGTGTGTACGTGCGTGTGTGTACTTCTGTATGTGTGTGAGAGAGAATGCAAATAGACAATGACATCTTTAAAGCACTAAAAGAAAAAATAACCTGTTAATCCATAATTCTCTGCCCAAGTAAATTTTTACTTTTTAAAAATTTCCATGTATAACTCTTAATTTCTTTGCATAGATCCTGGTATCATGTTCCTGATACCTGAAGAATTTATCATTTTTTTGTACTGTAGGGCTTCTGGCAATGAATTCACTCAATGTTTTGTTGGTCTGAACAAGTCATTATTTTGGCTCATTATTGCCCATCGTACCCACCAAGCATGCTGCCTTCTGCAGTAGGAGGATGCCCCATCACTACAGGAGAGGTGAAAATTGCCTCAAGATACAGCACTATATGTTTTCCTGATATCCGTTTCTTGTGCCCTAGAGCACCAGCCCCGTGAAAGCAGGAGCATTCTCACACCCAGCTCAGGGCCTCCTCTCAGCCGCTCTTCCCTCAGCAGCCATGACCTTGGCTGCCTCCAATTGGCAGCAGCCACGTTCCCCCACTATTGGACCCTTGGCTGCCCCCACCATTGCCTCTGTGTGGCACTGTGCCATGTATCACTGCTGCCCACCCCTACCCCAGCAGCCAGGTTGGTGAAGTATTGATGTGACAAAGGCTCCACTGTCATATCTGTCCTGGTGATAGCAAAGCACCCCACTGTGATCAAGGAGCTGATGGCATGAGGTGGTGGAGATGGAGAATTAACGGGGTAGAGGTAGGACAGAGGTGACCCTGGGTAGGACCAACTGCACCAGGAATGGCGGGATGGGGGAGCTGAATGAACTGAGGACACCCGTGACTCCCTGGCAGAGAAAATGCCCTTAAGAAGGAATGGGGCCAAGGAAGATGGTGGGGAGGGGGATCAAAACCTGGCAGGGAGGGGTGTGTGTAATAGAATTTGTTGTGATCTGATTGGCTAGAAAAAAAAACCTTTTTAAGTAGTAACAAGCTATTTAGCAGGCAAAGGAAAATTGCATCTACACTCATATGGAGGATGTTAGGAAAACTAAATTGGAGTCTTGGACCTACCACTATGGACTGTAACCTCCCCAAGCTCTAGTTAAATCTCTGAAACATGGAAATACATTACCTACCTCATATGACAAGTAAATAAAATAACATATGTAATGTCCTAGTACTGTACCTAGAATATCAGAACCGTTCAGTGAATGCTATTATTAGCCACATAAACTTGGAAGTCACAAAGACTTTTGTCAAAATATGATTTACCTGCCTTTCTATATTAAATAAAGAGGTCTTCATAGTCACAATGTCCATGGTTCTTTTGAGGTTTATCTACTCCGTGTGAATTCTGTGATGTAATCCACTGTGATTTTAAGTATAAACTCCAATTTGCATGCCAGCCAGACATAGGTAAATGCATGTATAGAAAAGGCTTGAATAGTCTTCAAAGATATTCTAATTATTCATCTTGGTAGTTTTGTTACCCCAAAAAATTCCTTGAAGTGTTGAGCATCATTGTCATTTGTCTAAATCAAGTAAACTCAGAGAGAGTGGTTTGTGGGCTATTTTCTAGTACAAATAAAACTATTTGTTGCAGAAATAGCAGAAAGAATAACTTAGCCTATATTAAGTCTCCTCCCTGACTCATATTTCTCCATTCTCACATTCAGCTTTTCCACCTTATCAAACTTTTGTTTCTAGAGCACAGATCTGAGTATGTCTCATCCCTAACCCCGATCCTCCAGGGTCTCCCCATTGTCAAGTGGCTTTGTCTGACATGCCTGGTATACATTTCTAGCCTCAACTACAATGTCTCCTCAGAGACCTTATAGAGAAGCTGAGACATTTTATTCCATGTCCCATGCTTTCCCAGTGGGAATGCTTAAATTCTACCCACGCATTCAGGCTCAGATAAAAATGGTACATCTTCTTTGAAGCTTTCCCTAATTCCCATGCCCAAATTCAGGGTGATGATTCTTGCCTCTAAGGTACCCTCAGAACTTGATTTTACCTGTTTTATAGCATATTGTGCCTGCCTGTCTACTTGCCCGCCTCTTTCCCTCCCTTTCTCCTTCCGCTCCTCCTTCCTTTTTCAGACATTGTGTGCACCTGTATATGTCACATGCTGTGTTATGTGCTGAGCATGCAGTGATGAATAAAGCAGGGAAGATTCACACTCTGGTGGCTGTGGTAGTCTAGTTGGGGAAAAGATAGTCACTAGTCAGATAATCAAAAAGCATTTCATAATTACACAATGAACTCTCTCCAGTGGTGGGGCCTCAGTGCAGATGCTACTGCCCCTCATCAAAGCACTCCATCTGGGGCCCAAAGATTTCTCTGCCCCCACCCACAATGGCTGGTTTCTACTCTCACCATCTGAGGGGCCTGGGAACAAGCCCACCCAGCCTGGCTTTTCCTCATGCCTTGAAACAGAGTGCATAGCCCAGGGTCCTGAGGATTGGCCAATCTAATCCACCACCTTGGGTACCTGAACACTCTTCCTGAGAGCCTGACGTTGGATGAAACTCCCAGCCACTACTACCTCAGCTATCATCTACTTGCAAACACTGCCTGCGAGCCTGGAAACTGGTCTGCCCAGCTCATAGCAGCTACCACCAACATTAATGCACACCACTTGAGACCCAGAGAGTTGTCCTGACATTGCTATTCCAATCATCCAGGCTACACCAGCTCCCCAGGGGCCCAAGAACCTGCTCACCTTCCAGGTTCACCACTGCCACTACCAGCATCCATTTATCTGTCCTTCCTTTCTCATTCCATAAATGAATCAAGGAGTATCAAAACAGTTGAAATTTCCAGAAATTGTAATTATCCTTGCCTCCAACAAAAATGGTTCAGATGATGCTGCATCTTTTGACAGGTATGCTTTCATTTGTGTTTTAGAGCCAAATATTCAACTGGGCCTTCTAGCTACTAAAAGGCAAGAAAACATGTTTGTTTGAAACATTGGATTAGCAACTTCATACCCGAGTTCAGGAATTGGCATATGAATTAGCTTAATAGTTTTAGCATCTCTTGTTGAGGGTGATTTGTAATTTATTTGGAAAGGATTTTTGTTTTCTAAGTAAAATTCAAAAATACTGCTTGTTTCCCAGCACAGAGAATTTCTAAGGCTTTTAAGAAAGCACTCCACCATGAATAAAAAATGAGTCTATGTGATGAATAGGTGGCCCTTGAAACCTTGAACACTGAGATGTTTATCTGATCCCAAACTATGCTTCAGTGGCATAATCTGATTAACTCCCAAGGTTTGACATTCTGTTTCCAGTCAAGCCAGAATATCTCCAAGGAATAACCACTTAGCTGTAATGTTTGGTTTCCTAAAACTCAAAATAGTACAGACTGTAGAAAGTAATTTTCAAAATTTTGTAACATACACTGTGCATGTACATTTAGATGTATGCTTGCAGGATTAAACTTATATTTAGGTCATCATAAACAGCCTAATAATCTGGTATCTCCTTAAAGCAATATTTTTAAAATAGTTGTACCACATTTATTTAGTGGTATAGGGAAGTTAGTAACTGTATTACTCTTTACGTTCTGAATTAAAATTTTTATTGCATTAAATAAAACAAACTTTTTGTAATTGTGTTCCCTTCCATGGTTTTTAGTCATTCATAATTTGCTTTTCTCAATTGTATTCACTAATGAGAGAAGTAACTTACATGAATGTGACCACAGGTTTGTTCAAGATACAAAGTTTAAAAACACGTTTTCTTTTTAGGTTCAGGTTAGCTAAACATTTCCAATTTTACTGTGGTTCTCCTTCTCTATTTTTCCATTGTTTAAGCTGGAAAATTTCTTAGAATGTACTTAAAGATTTTAAATTTAGGTAAACAAGTAACGTGTTTCACTATAGCATGCAGCACTACGCCATGGTTCTTGTTTTTGTTTCAGATTTTCCTTCAATTTTATTTGACTTTCAACTGCTACTCTGAATGTTGGCGGTTTGGCTTCATGTGTATATGTGATTACTTACAAGGATTTACAGCAAATAATGAATAGCTATATAGTTCTTCAGATCTGGAAGTTTTCCCACTAATTAATTTGAGACAGTTTTGCCACAGCTGAGGGAAATTTTCACATTCTTTCCTTTTCATGCGGCAAAGAGGCTTTCAGGTGTATGGCGTTATAGAAAGAAAGTGAAATCTGGCAGGCTCCTCAGAGATGGGATTCTTTTGTGCCTCAGGAAAGAAAAATAAAATCAAGCTCAGAGAGATGAAGTCAGATCTTTCAAACCTCCTGAAAGATGTCGCCATGCTGCTCTACATGCAGGGGGGCAATGTTCATGTTGTCATCCTTTTTTGGTTTGTCTAGTTTTGGAGTTGCTGTGGTCAACCTGGGAGTGTTTGAACCAAGAGCATTTGAATGTCGCCGTTCTCTGTCTTAACTCCCGTCGAGCATCCACCAGCGTCAACCTGCTGTCTGAGAGTGAGACGCAGGAGACAGAAATTAAACAGTGTTACCGAGAGAATTATTCAAATGCAATTGTGATAAATACTGTAATGGAGCAGAACAGAGTGCTATGAGTGTGTATATAAAAAAAGAGGGTCAGGTGAGTTGAGGAAAACCTCCAGGAGGGAGATCAACTTAAACTGAGACCTGAAGGGTGATTAGAACTTGTGCACCTGAGGGAGACGGTTCCATTAATAGTGCCATCATGAGAAACATCCACTAGTGCTTGGAACGTAGCGTTTGAGACCCTGGGCTGTGAGACCGCCTGAGCGAAATTCTCCCCTTTACCACACAACTAGCTTCGTTTTCCTTGGGCAAGACACTAAAGTTCTCTGTTCCTTACTGGTCTTTTCTGTGAAAATAGGATAGTAATACTATTAGGACATTGTGATTACATTATTATCATATTATGAAAATCCTACGTGAGCCTTACATGAAATAGGTGTAAAGCACTTTAACAAAGGCCGCCCCCCCCGACAGTAAACAACCAATAAATGCAATAAGTGTGGGCATTATTCCAGCAGTCTGCAGATTGCAAAGCATTTTGAGAGGCATCATACATCATCTAACACCAATGCTTCTCTATAGTCCTCAGGGCATATTTCCTCTGCTAATTGTATACGATTCTATTTGGAGAAAGTAAATGCCGTGAACCCCTCTCTTTAGCTTATTATTAGGGGCCAGGAGTATCCTATAGAGAAAATCCAGACACAGCCTGAGGCTAAGGGTCCTGAAGACTATTCAAGAATCCTATTTAGACCAGAAGCTTGCCAGTACTTAAAATTCTAGCATCGTCTCAGAAGAACAGAAGCACGCATTTTAAGGACTAGGTTACATTAAACATTTGACAACATGACATTTATGGTTTAAGTGCCCCTCAGGAATCGTGTCCTCAGACTGTTCAATAATGATGTAAGATGGGTGAGCAAACAATTTAAGCGTTACTCTAAAATAATCTCAGCAGGAACACAATATTGTAAACAGTCATCTCCACATCTCCATTCTGTGAAGTAGCTTTTCATTGTTGTTCATTTATTCCTTTATAACTGTAAGTCTTTGACCAAGTCACTTAGCATCTTCTGACAATTCTTAAAAGATTTTCTAAAGAAATCCACAGCGTGAACTATTCCATTGACTGTGAAATAAAGAACGCCATTTCTATTGTAAAGAGCACACTTTCCACTACACACATTTAACTTCCTTGTATCTGGTTTTGCAGCTTATCTGAGGGTAGGGATGGTAGTGTTTATTACTGCAATTCTATAGCATTTGACACTGGTAGATTATTTTACAGTTTGCAAAACATTTTTTTATCACATTGGGTTTTCATAGCAGCTTTTCTCAATTTTTAGTTAGTAAAAACTGAGACCTGGAGATGTTAAGTTGCCCAAGTTCAGGGAGCTGGTTAGGGACAGAGCCAGGACTTGAACCCAAAAGTTCTGTCTCCAAATAGAGGGCTCTTGCCCCTAAACTTTGATTTTTGCTTCGTTTTCAAAGCTTTCACATGAAGACAAGAGCAAGCGTTTTAGAGATCTAGGACTAGTAGAACACGGAAGATCATCTTTCACCAGTAAAGGGACCCCACTGAACTACATTCAATTCCCAGGAAGTAGTAGGACTTAGGACTTCAAAGACTAGGCAAAAGGATGTTACTGCATCACTGCTGAGCAACAGAGACACGGTCACCGCAGCCACCTTGGGGAGAACCATTGGGGGTATAGAGTTAGAGAAGCCACTAGTCTCTGCGACACCTTCTATACTCGAGAATTCCCCGGAGGCCATGAGGCAGTTTCCCAAGGCCTTTGGGGAGGTTAAAAAATACAACCTCCAACCATTTAAGGCAGCCACTGACAAATTGTTAATGATTCCCCTAGGGTCCCTCACTTCAGGCACTTTAAGAATTGTTTCATTTCAGCTTGAATCAGGGCATCTTTTTAAGAAAATCCAGCTTGTTCTTTTTTTTTTTTTTTTTTTTTTAACCACGTGCCTTTGGGATTAAGTTAAGGAATCTAAAGCCATTATCTGCTTGTAGCTTTGCTGAATCAATGAATTTTACTCACTGTAAACCCACATGAAGGAGCTGTTCTTTTTCACAAAAAGACGGCATAGGTGTTTTTGAACCTGGAGTTTTGAGGAGTACACAGAAGACTCTCTTGCTCCGATAATTAGAGCAGGCATCGTGGCAGTGCACATGCACAGCGCCAAGGCTTTTCCATGTTGGACACATTGAGAGACAGAGCTGCAGATTCTGTTTAAAGTAAGATAACGAAAAGAGGGGCTAGGTTAAGAAGGGATTACTGTAATAGTATCCGGGAATCACAAAAACGGTTTGTCCTTCCTGAATGTTGCTCTAAATTGTTTCTTCCCTTTCGTCGCTTGAAACATCTTTTGTTAAAAGTACATACAGATGTAATAATTTTTCTTTTCTTGGGCAAACATAATGGACCAGCACATGTGGCTTAGGCTCAGCAGTCACAGCTTGGCAGAGCTACCCCATTTTCTTTAATTTCAGACTCCATCAATTCTAAGGTGTGTCATTATCTTTATGCACCACTAAGAAGGAAAAAAAATAGTAGCAGCTGGTCACACTAGCTCCTTATGGCTTTGTATCTTGTCTTTTCAATGGTATTGGTGATTTCTCCTGCCTTTATTTCATTGCCTGGCGTGTGAGAGGCACATGTCTTATACATGCATCCCAATAACAAAATGTAACACAGTTTGATCTACATCTATGAAGAAGTTTTGTAGCTTTAAGAAATTAGGGAATTTCAATCATTACTTCGACAATAAGTATTTCACTAATACCAAATCCACAAGTAGTGGTTCGTTTCAACAAGATAACTTTGTTTCCAAAATGAATATTTTGTTTTTTGAAGACTGACAAGTTATTAATTTTTCTCAAGATCACACAGTAGTTAGCAATAATAGTTGACTGGAAACAACCCAATGCTGTTTTTACACTAGACCAGTGACACCCAACATTGACCTGTATAGTAAAGACACCTGAGGAGCTTTGAAAAATGTTGATGCAGTTTTTCCATCAAGATCAATGATGAAGAGACTCTTGATGTGGACTCAGGCATTTGTGGTTTGCAAAAGATTACTAGGTGATTCTAAAATGTAGCCAAGTCTGAGAACCACTAGAATATGCTTTCTCCATAGGTGCAACATATTTAAACCTAACAAGCAACTAATTGTAGTTTGCATCCTGCATAGGGTAGCAGAAGGGTAAATTGTGAATGCTTTTGGCATTTTTGAGTAGATTCCCATTTTTCAAGCTCCCATCACTTATTCTTATTCCTTCCATTGTTTTCATGCCTAGAAGTGTATAAAGTTGCATATGGTACAACTGCTTTGCTGGTTGTGGCAACTCACAAAACCTGGGAAGGTGGCCTTTGTAACGGAGAAAACAGTACCTGATGTAGCCCTGGCGCTGGTGTATTTGCAGATTGTGCTGCTGGCCACTGAGGGACAGAGTTTTCACTGAACATTTCTATAACAGTATCAATCCACTAGACTGATGGCCTTCCATTCTGTACAGGTGATAGGATTTTTGAAGGTGAGTGAGATATACTCTATGAGAGTACAAGCTCCTAGGAAGAAAGGAATTGTGTAAATGCAAATGATTATTTTTGTTATGCAAATAAGTGAGCCTAATACAGTAATAATTGCAATTAAAAAGAAAGCCAGGTCCCATTGCCCTAGCGAACAACATCTTGTAAAGAAATTTAACAAAGCCTTTTATAACTATTATTATATGCCTTCACTGCAAGGTTTTGAGTAAGAACCAAACTTTTAAGTGGGTGTTTTTTTAATCCATTAGACATAAATTAAGCCAAACCAGGAGATTGAAGTGTCTCCTCCCTCTTAACTCCCACACCACTGTGGGCCTAACCTTAATTTGCTGATGTTTGCAGTATTCGTGTGAGCACTGCTATCTTCTGGAGCAAAAGCAATGCTACTGTGATGATTCAGAGAAAGAATTAGAAACTATATATTTTTAAAATTTCCCTTTTATGAGCAATTTAAATTGACAGGAAAAACACAATTAAGCAATTTCAAAGGTGTAATTTTATGGAGATTTAAACATTACATCTCTAAACACTGTTTTAAAAAAGAAATTTGTAATTAAAGTTTCCTATTATTTATAGTTCTAATCTCTAGAAGACAGTGGTGAAGAAAATTGCCAAGAATGTGATTTTTTACAAAGTACCGTGTGAAAAAATCCCAGCCTAAAATATTGAAACAGAAAAAGGCAAGAATGACTAGAGATTTAAGATGTGGAAAAGAGCAGAGCTGTCCCCTGGGCACCACTCTCGAGATCACTAACCAGGGGAGTCCTGCAGACTCTGTCCTTTAGCTTCAGAAGCCAGAGGCAGATGGGAAAATGTTCTACCTGCAAATAAGAGACTGTGCCATAGATACGGCAGAAGGAACGAGAAATTTCCAGGTTTCTTTAACCCTTCCATTTTTACACTCTACTATTTCCACGTTGGTCTAGTCTGTGAACTCCTTGGGGGGTGAGGGACTGTGCTATATTCATCTCTAAACTCCAAGTATAGGTGCTCAATAAATGTCTTCTCCATTTACTGGGAATAGCCGCATTTACAAATGCTAGGAATTATAGCTTGCCGAGATTATTTGAAGATAGTCTCCAAAGTCTAAAAGCAATAGACAATTATCCATTTGGAAGGATATGAAGAGCTGAGGAATGTTCTATGGAGTAAATGCTTTTTCAGGATCAGAAAGCAATTTTGATGAATCAGGAGGTGTTGGTGAGCACTTTCAGGGTGGAAGATGAAGAATTGAACAAAAATAAAAATGAGACACCTTAGAATTTGACATTGAACAAACAAGACAGAAGGTGATAATATTGCTAGTTTAGAGCCACCCTCAAGGCATGTTTTCTCTAGTTTGTGAGGGGCACTGTCTCTCCTGAGAGAGAGACTGGGTTATTCACACAAACACAGCCAGGGAGATTTGTCCATGGTAAGATAGCCACACTCATATTAAGAGAAGAAAGTCAGCTCACAGTTGAAAGATAAAGGGAAGAAAATAAAAAGCTGAAGAGGCTAGACTTCCCTGTAGGCAAGTCTAGGCTCCCCTGCAGGGAATCCAATTAGTACCTTCTACTTGAGCTGCCAGTTTCTCAGAGCACAATCTGGGGAACAGTGATCTGAAGGAAGCAGGCAGTTGAGGAAAACAACAGCCAAAATCTAAATTTATATTGTTATTTGTAGTGTGTACACTGCACAAGTACATGGTAACATCAGTAATAGTTTCACCATTCCTTGGTTGGGGAAACTGAGGCTCAGAAGGTAGATGACCTGCCAAGGTTGCAGAGGTGATAATTGATAGGGTCAGTACTGGAATCTAGTGCAAGAATTTGATGCCAAATCCTGTGCTCTTTCAGAACATCAAATTGTCTTCTAAAAAGGAACAGAACAGACAAGTATGTGTTTCGAAATCAACACCCAAGCTTCTCAGGTGTTCTGCGAGATGTAAATGAAAGAGTTATGTCCTTAGGAAAGTCATTTAATTTCTCTGAAAAAAAAAATTCAACTCTGACAGTCTTTGACTGCTTGACTCTAAGAATTTATTAAGTACCTAAAATGAATAAAGTACCAGGACTGAGACATCGTAGGAAATACAGAAATACTATAATTGTCTGTTCTTTCATATTCATTTGTTTAACAGACATTTACTAAAAATTTTCCTCCAACCAATCATGCAAAGGTTTTGTTGAAATTCACCTCATAAATTCTCACCTTATTTGATGTCAATCCTATGTTAGTGGTGTTCCTACAAACAAGTCAGAGGATGTTATCCATTTTGAACATTTCTTTCTATAAAAAAAAGCAGTTACTTTCTCATTCAGTGTTAAAGTGTCCCCTTTACCTTGAAGGTACAGCTAGTGTTTGTTTCCAGTAGTTGCTAGGTAACAAAACACTGACTGCCAGTTCTCATTACAGAAAAAGATCAATTTGATATTTGCCTTTTATTTTATATTTTGGAAGATGAAAAATGTATATCTTTGACGTCTACCATTAAAAAAAACTTTGCTACTTCATTAACAGTGGCACCAAAACCTGTTATGGTTGCTCTCCATCTCATTATGAAGTATTGTATCATTTCTGCATTTGGAATAACTATCTGCAAATTCATTGAGTGAGGCAGAAATGAAGTGTAAGACAACCCAAAATGCTGACAGTGAGCGAGTGAACAAGGATGCCACTCTCTGGCACCCCTCCCCCAGTGGGCCATACAGGATAGCAGGCTGGCTATGAGCGATACATATTCCTCTAACATAAGGACAAGAAGTTATAAATAGAAGTTCTAATATTTTCTCTTTCCCTTGATGTGTCAACTTTGTTCCATCTTATACTCCACCCCAGTTGTCACGGCCCAGCTCCCATTGTCCTCTCTCCTCCTAGGTGACTGCAGCTCATTTTGGAAAGCACCCTTTAAAAATATATGCTAATCACAAAAATATTTAAAATTTGTTTTGACTTATACAAATGTATTGGGTACACGTGCAATTTTGTTACAAGCATGGACTGTGTAGTGGTCAGGTCAGGGCTTTTTAGAGTGTCTATCACCTGAATAATGTACATTGTACTCATTAAGCAATTTTCATCATCTACCCCCATCCCATCTCGTTGCCCTTCCAAGTCTCCATTGTCTATCATCACACTTGTGTATGAGAATATGTGATATTTGACTTTCTGTGCTTGGCTTGTTTCACTTAAGATAATGACCTCCAATTCCATCTATGTTGCTGCAAAAGGCATGATTTCATTCTCTTTTATGGCTAGATGGCATCCTATTGAATTACAAAAATATTTAATAACACAAATATATAAAGAAGAAATTAAACATAACCTATAACCTACCAGCTCAAGACAAACATATTACATAATTGGAAGTTTGTTTGTAGCAGTTAGTTGGGGGGGCATTTGTGTGCACACGCACACACTAACGTTAATAACTGGAATATTTCTATTGGTTTCTTGTAAGTATAAAGGAAAGCTATTTTGATGTTATTTAAATTTTATTAAATTTACATTTTATCTAGCTATCTTCCCAAATTCTCGTTAGGCTGTTTACTACTATTCTCTCAATTTCTTATCTTCCCTATCTTGAGATTCCTGTTCTAATACTTTTTTTGGTTGGTCTTTTTTCACATATTTTCCTTAGCATGAGTAATTGGTACAGGTATAACCCCTGAATCCATAATGTGACAGGTGAATGATACTTGTCTAGGGATAGGGCCTTGATTTCCACAACCTTCCCCCTCAGTCTATAAATGTTATTCCATATCCACGTGTTGCTGATGAAGAGCCTGATTTCAGCCTGATTGCTTTTTCCTGTGTATGTAAATTGTTCTATCTGAAATCTTTTAAGATTTTCACGTTATTCTCAGAGAGTATGAATTTTAATATGCTACGTGTATTCCTTTTGTCATCAAACTTTTCTGGAACCTGGTTAGCCATTTCAATCTGAGACTCAAATATTTCTTTTGCTCCTGGAAATTTTGTGCTATTATTTGTTTAGTTGAGCTTCTCATTTATCTGTTTTTCTTTTTGGAACTCATTCAACTATTTGGTTTCCTGGATCTTATTATTTTCCTTGTGATATAAGTCATATTTTTGCTCTGTACCTTAGGATTTTTCTTTCACTTGATTTCTCAGGCCACTAATTAAGGCCTTGAAAATAATATCTACCTTTCATGTACATGGTAATTTTTTTAAGTTCCAGAAAATACTTTTGATTCTGAACTTCATCCCTTGAACCTTCTTAAATATTCTTCTTTCATCCTTCCTCTCCTTTTCCTCCTCTTCTATTGCATTTCTTGAGTAACCCATTTTGGTTAGAAATGCCCTAGTCAGTGTTTTACATCATCTTCTGGATGGTATGCTCGTTAAATGTATTGTTACAGTCCTTTGCTAATAGCTCATGTCCACCTCCCAGAGTCCCTTAGTAGCAGCAGAAGGATAGCAACAGAGAGGTTTTTAGTCCACGTCAAGACACTAGGAGAAAGCCTCTGACTTTAAGTTCTCCAGAATCGGCTATAAGGAAGAATCAGCGCTCCTGTTTAGCTCTGTCCTGGATTCTTACAGAACAAGGAGATCAGGCACATTCATGCTGGCTCACATCACCCATCCCCCTTGAAGCCCTGCATCCAGCACAGCAGAGAGAAAGAAAGTCTTTTATCAGCTTTGTGGGGACCCTAGCAGAGCCCCAACTCTCCTGTAGACTCTAGCAGCCTGCCTGGCTTAGGAAACATTAGAAAATGAAATGGAATTGGAAGCGGAGAGGGAAAACAAGCTTATTTAGGCTTTCATCTTTCAAGAATTCTCTCCTCACTTTTTAGTTTAATAGAGACTCCCTTATGAAACAAGAAAAGAAAAGAGTAGTGGAACGTAGCGGCTGCTTTTCGCTCCTGAGCTCAGTAGCAAAGGCGAAACACATAGCGTTACAGAGAGAAGTGCCGAGGCCAAAGTCTAAGGAGAAAATGGCCTCCTCAGCGAGTGTCCTGCCCATATTTATTTCCAAGGACACGTGCAAAAGGTGAGGGCTGTTTGCTAATTTCTTTAACAACTTCCATAAAGGTCAGCTGTTTTCAGCTGACTTTTACACACAGCAAACAAGCAGCTTTGGGCAGGTGTTTTCACCTAACCCTTCATTCACTCTGCTCAGGTTCTTTCTATCCATCCCTCCATCCTTTCTTCTAAGCCCAGCCCCCACCCCCCCCCCCCCCCAGCCAGTGGAAGGACAAACTTTCATTGAGGAGGGACAGGTCACTCAGAAGTCCAGACTTTATCTCCTGAGGTTCCCAGTGTGCCTGAGGTTCTCTGATGTCTGCTGCTGGCCCACGCCCCTCACACTCTCATTTGGACACATAGATTTTATTATTCCTTAGGTATGTCAAGGCCAATAGATCAGGAGACGACTGCCATTGAAAAGATAGTCTGTTATACTCACAGATCCCAAGAGAAGAGGGCGCTCCAGCCACAGGGGGCCCCAAGGGCAAGCCCCAGGGTCAGTCAGAAGGCAGCAGGAGAGGGCGAGATGCAGGCAAGACAGGGCAGGCAGGTTTAGGATCAGCTAATTATTTATGAATAATTTCAGTTGGGCTCTGGAGCATGTGGCTGTCCCTGGTTGTCTGGTACCTGGCCCTGGGGTGATTAGGGCAGCAGGAGGGTGGCCTGGACTGGGTTGGTTGGCTTGCATTTGAAAGACACTCTCCTCTCCAGCTAAGGTGTTTTTATCTCTAGGTATTGGCTAACCCTGGGGGGCCAGTCCCTCCAAGGTCAGCAAGACCTTGGATGTCAAAGTATCAGAATACAGAAAATAAAAGACATGGCTAATACAGTCTTGCTCTTAGCCCTCCCGACCAGCTGTGGGAAATAACCTCCTTATCTTGATTTTTCACAGCATGCAATTTAAAACACCTAAACAACAGCACAACAAAATGCTTTTCTATGTACTAGAGGAGAAAAACAAAAACAGTACTTCGAGACCACAGAGTAGACTGGTTGAAAGCAAGAATTTGGATGAGACAGACTTGGATTTGAATTCCAATTTCAACTCTTCCTGACTCTGTGTCCTCAGACAAGTTACTAAGCTCTCCAAGCTCGGTGTTACCATCTTAAAAGTGGAGGAACTAATATTATCCACTTTATAGAATTGTCTTAAGGTAAAAAATAATAATATTCTACGTGTACATGATTATCATTATTATTCCAAAATGGACAAATTTTATACCTAACTTTTGTCCTCAAACAGCTAGTATCAATTCCTAGGTGCCTGGCCTGGTATCCTTCATCACAGATTTTAGTGACATCACCTTCAGTCCTGATCTTATTTTCCTCCAACATAAAGAAGGTGCCAAAAGCCCCTGTCCTCTTCAGTCAGGCTCTCAAAGGGGTAGATTCCAGACCTTCAGACCCCTTTGGATCTTCCTATGATATGACCCCAATTTTCAGTTAAGATCCCATTTCTTGATATACGCATGGATTAGCTTTGTCTCTTACAAACCCACGGACACACTACCTTAACCCCTCAGTAAACATCCTGTCAGTCATTTGGATGAAGATAGAGAGTGCTTTTGTGTTTATATAGTTTCTATACATTATGTGTTTATTTGTGGATTTATTATGTATTGATTCCTTCATTAATTAATTATTTATTTATTCATTCAACCAATGTTCATTAACTTTCTCCTACATTAAAGCACTGTTTCAAGAACTGAGGATTGAGTGATGAAAAAAATGCTCTCTGTCCTCAGAAACATTCAGTTGGAACTTATAGTTAAACTACAGTAAGTTATCACAAAAATTAAAGGTGAAATTGTAAGTATAATTTGTGCTATAAAGAAAAGGAAAGATCATTGATAACTTCCCTAAAAAAGCTGAAAATTTACCTGAGATTTAAAAATGGAAAGAAGTCATGCAGGCAAAGGGGGCTGGAAAGGAGAGAAGAGTGGGGAATGAACAATGGTGGTGCTAATTCTTTGTGTAGTTGTCTGGCTATTAACACAGAAGTTTCTAGAAGGTGTTTGTTGGATTATTTACTCAGTTGAGAAGACAACTCTAAGATAAATTCAGAGCTCATATATGGACAGAATGATATGAATTAAATGAGACTATTTAATGTTTATAAACCGAAAATAAGCAGTTTAATTAATGATTTGTAGAAGACGGTCATTGACAGATTGGCTTTCTTACTTTCTAAACAGCAGTAAAGAAAGCTTTGAGTTGTACCTATGTGCACTGCTTTCCGCAGGTATATTTTCATGCATCTTAGATGACAACTTTCCCCTGTACCACTTCTTAAACCTAGCCTCAGTTCCCATATAACTCTGCCTTCAAACTTGGAAGTACATATTAAAAGAAGTTCTCTTTGAGAGCTTCCATGTGAGATTCTATAGGCTCCCTCTGGTGCTGCTGAACTCTGAGAAGTGTGGTTCTGGAGTTATAATGCCTATATTCAGAGCCGGAGGAAAATGGCTGAGAGGCAATCATGTACATAGGTTATGTAGAATGAATGGATACAAGGATGCATATATACAAAATACTCATTAATTTAAAAATAACCTATAAAATTAAGAAGCACAAATTAAGTTAGAGAAAAATGAAGACATTTTGGAGATTCTCAATAGAACTTTTAAGAACTTTTCAGAGGTAACTAGCATTGTTAGCTGTGCATATAAAATATATTGTGAATTTTCTATCATAAAAGAAATTCATACTCATCATAGTATTTTTTGAAAAAAAGGAATTGATAAAAGGAGAAAGAAAAGCATTCCCATCACTAAAGATAACCACTATTATTATTCTGGTATATCTTTCAAAATTATTTTTTGTATATAGTCACATTGGTGTAGTTGAGATCATACTCTATATATAATTTCACATACTGTTTTACGTGATTATTTATAATAATATGTTCCTATATGATATGAAAGTATTTTTAAGCTCATTTTAATTTCTGTATAATGTTCCCAAGTAGTTATATTATGGTTTAAATTTTTCAAGTGATACATTTTAAGTTCTTCTGATTTCTCACTATTTTAAAAAATAATGCATTAAAGATCTTTCGACATTAAATTTTATGTTTCACTTTTCAGATTACTTTCATAGGATAGATTTACAAAAGTCAAATTATTAGGTCAAACAGTATAAATATTAATATTGAAAAAGAACATGCATATTTTAAGGCCTTGAATTACATTGGGAAATTAATTTTAAGGCAACTTTAAACCAGAAGATTCATGTGAAGCTTAAAATATTGGATGGACATGGGTCCCTCCATTCTCAAAGTAATCCTGGATAAAGTTGAAATCCAATGTAAATGTCAACAGAGAAGGAACAATTTAAAATCTGTGGTCCCGGTTCTTCTTTTGTGGTCTATTCTGTTTTTGCCTTTGTCCAGGGAGACAATATATAAATCTCACATACAAGCAAACTTTAGTTCTGCTCTGACCGAATATCTGAGTTATTTACTGACAGTTATTAATGGCAGTTCTGGTGTGTTCTATCCAGCTCAGTCCATTCATCAATACCAAAAGAAATGCAGAAACTCAAGTATGAACCTCAAAAGTGGGTACTTTGAATCTCTGCATTTAGTAGATATGCTTTAATTGCATGAACTGAATCTGGTCCCTGGCCCAGTCTAGTTTTGTTCTGGTTCTGATCATTGCATAGTCACTCCACGCCCTGTGCTCGTGGCATTAATGTGGGAAACTATTATTTTGCTCTGATCAACTGGTCTTGGTAACTGAATGTTCCAGCAACAGGGAATTTGATATCTGTCAAGTGGCAAGAGTCTGGAAATCTGGCTGTCTCTTAATGTTTGGATTCTTAGACGTCTGTCTTGGTGATTCTGGTATCTCCTGACATCTGAGACACTCATCTCTTGCCACAAAACTGACTACACTTATTCAGGCCGTTGGCTGGTGGTCTTAGTCTCAAGGTTGGGAAGTCGCTTGTGTCATTTCCTGTACCACAGATCATTTGTTATTCCATCACTGATATAATTCTCCGTGTAGTCTGTCTGGTCTATATGAACCCTGAAAGCGTAGATATGGTGCCCCAGCTGTAATACCACTGTTTATATATGTAAATCTATGAAATTTTCAAAAGGCAAGATAAAGAAATGGACTTACAGGTTTCTATATTTGCTTTTGAGACAAATATGACACTGAAGCTATCAGTTTTCTCTGTCTCTATGTCTACAAATTTAAAAAGCTCCCTTTTCCCTCAAAGAAGCCTTGTTCAACTGTCTGTTCATATTTACAGCCTTTTTTGTATCTGTGGCCAGATATTCCTCCCACCCCTCCCTCTCTCCTTGCCCCACTCTCTCTCTCCCTGGACCTTTCAAAAATTAGTCAGTCATAATAATCTGTCATCATTTGTGTGCACATCAGGGATATCTTATTCAGACAGTTCTACCCATTCAAAGAGAAGAAATATACTATATAAAAAGAGTAAAAGAATCAAAGAATCAAATTAGTTTATATGGCTTGGAAAGCAGAAAAATCTGAATTCTAAGTGAACTTTGTTTTTTTATGATCCTTATATAAAGGAGCATGAACATGTGTTGGAAAAAATGCAAATTGGTAATTGTTACTTCTGGCTTATCCAGATCTCATATTCATTGCCTCATTATGACCTGAAAAATCTGAAGTATTCCGAGTTCATGCCTTTTTTCTCAGATTTCTTGAAAGTAATAGAGAAGTTTTATAGAAATTCACTAAAAGAGCTAAATCAAGATTTGAGGAAAACCTCTGAATGACTAGAACTAATAAACAAACCTTAGAGTTAAGCCTCTGTACCCAATTGGACAAGTGTTAGAGAAAACAGCTTCTCTGAAATAGGGATGAACAACTAGCTATAAACTTCTTATAGTTAGAAAATTATTCCTACACTACCCAATATACCTACCTAAGAATCAACACCAGGGAAAAGGGCTTCAATACTACAGAGAATAACTGTCTTCAATTTTTCTTACCTTGATCAAGAGATTGATAAGATTCCTTCACTGGATGAGTATATGTGGTTTTCTGAGCAAATTGGTTGGAATACATTTACCTATTTTGGAGAATAACAAATTACATTATAAATGCTTTTAAATTCAAAGGAGCTATTTGAATTGGCTTATAGAGTATAATAAGTATTTCTAGAAACCTAGGATAAGAGAACACAAGACTTTCTAGATAAAAAGACATTTAACTCCTTTGTATTTTAAACGCCCTGGTTCTTTTAGACAGCTTCAGACCTTTGTTGAAGCTATAACTCAGGGGGAGAAAAACTTAGCCATGGGTTAAATTAATAGATGGTGCTAGGTTATAGTAAGTGATATACAGTTTGTAAAAAAACAAAACACTAAGGGAATGTTAGTACTAAGACTTACTTGAAGAATCGTCTTCTCTTTGATTTTCTTTCAGAGTGAAAAATAAATATTTTTGTTCATATAAGACTTAAGGCCATTTGTCATTTATCTCCTGCTTTCTTTCTCTTAAATTCTTCAAACTCCCTAACTGCACCATTCCCACGTAATTGCAGTAGTTGACAGCAATTTTCCAACTGTCGGGTTTGATATCTGGCCCCAGACCCCTCTATTAAGGATTGAATATCCAGAAGTACAGCCACAGTTCCTTTTATAGTAAATATAGGAATATGATTAACCACAATAATTAACTGCTCTTATTAATATCTTATACAACTTCAAAGAAATTCAGAGGACAGGGATCAAGATGGACATGAGATTAATGACGGAAACTATGGTCCAATTATTTCTGATGTAACTATGCAGAAATCATGACAAGATCCATTTAATTTCACCAATTTGTTTGTCTTTCACCATATCCAAACCCATTAAGGCTAGAGAGTGATGGATAGCAACTGATTATCATAAACAACACATTCATGGTCCTCCAGTGTGAATTCTTGGGTGTGTATGTGTGTGTATGTGTGTGTGTGTGTGTGTGTTTTCAGATGGTCCTCCTGTACTCACCACATCAAATCATGGCCTATCCTTTTTATATGGCCATCTCACCTCCTCATGTATTTAAAAGCAACTGCTGTCCCCAATAAATACTGATTATTAACAGCCTAACAATAATTTACCAGGATGCATCTGAAGCTCTGGATACTACCTATTGTATGAGTATTTTTACCCTATTTAGAAGTTCACAAATTATTATTAATATAGAATGTGTGACCCACAATTTAAGGATGACTACGTCCCAGAGAGCAAATGAAGCAGCTCAAGCTTTAGATGCCCAACTGTCCAGCAAAAGCAACCCAGAGTAATAGATTTTCCCTTGACTATTCACTGGCTAATCACAGTAAAGTATGCACAATGACTAAAACACTCTGATGTGCCTAGGTAAATACTTCAGGAAAAGAAGAAACCATCATTAGCTTAGAAAAGGGACACTTGATTATCTAATGTTGACTTAATTATCCGTAGGAATCATTCTCTGGGTTACATCTAAAGAATAAACTACCTACCAATTGGGTTCCAACTATTTCTGATGAATTTTTTGTTGGTCTTATATTTTTTGACTTCTTCCTTTGGCTGATATCCAGTTGCCTATATGTTACCATCATCAGCTGGATAACCACTTGGGGTATCCAGTTGATGATACAGAATCAAAAAGAAAATAAAGTCCCCATGGTCAATCAACTCAGCTCATCTGGAATCTGAGATGGACTTAAATGGGAACTGAGAAACCATGAGGAAATGGTGCAGGCCTGACTTAGCTCTACTGCCAAGGATGGGTCATCAGCAGCCATATCCCAGAGACACTCCTAAAACAGCAGGGTTTCTTAGAAACCTCTCAAATAATGGAAATTGCCTTCCTCTCTAACTCCATCTAATACTCAAGGGCAAACTGTCCTCCTTGGTAGATTTCAGACAATTAGCTATGCCAAAAAACTCTGTTCAACAGATTTTCTGCAATGTTTCCTTTCAAAGCTTTGCCTTTGCCTTTGATCAGTGAAATAATCTATATGTGCTTGGTCCCCCTCACATATGAATTAATTTTAGCTATACTCTAAATCAAGGGTGGACAGAATTATTTTGTAAAGGGCCAGGCAGTAAATATTTTAAGTTTTACAGATCATGTAATTTCTGTTGCAACTACTCAACTCCACCATTGTTGGCAAAAGCAGCCATAGGATATAAAAATGAATAAGCACGGATGTTTTCTAATAAAATTTATTTATGGATATTGAATTTGATTTTGTATAATATTCATGTGATATGAAATATTATTCTTCTTTTGATTTATTTTTAACCATTTAAAATGTAAAAAAAAAATAATTCTTAGTTCATAGAACATACAAAAACAAGAAAAAGCTGTATTTGGTCCATGGGCTATAGTTTGCCAAGCCATGTTCCAGTGGAATATTTCTTTCTGCATTGTTCTTTGACAGAGTGTGACATGTGGAAAAATATAGGGAAACAAAAGGAACTTAAGGAGAAAATCTCTAAAATAACCTGATTGTGTGAAAAGAGGTATTGCCTGCTAGGAAATGTTAACCCTGAGGATATTCTTGGTGAAAAACAAGAAATGGTAAGGAACTGAACTGGAAGATGGGTTAGATATTTTTCTCATTTTCTTCTTTCATTCTTTTTTTTTTTTATTTGATGGATTTCAAGCTTCACAATGGAAACCACTATTGCCTGCTTATTTTATAAATAGACTGCAAAGGAAAGAGTTAGAAATGTTGTTTTGAAGTCATTCAGCTCCTCTGGTATACATGTGCTATAAAGCATTTATAGCTTCCTGATGGGCTTTTTACCTCCCATGTTAATAGTGAATTGGATTTTTGAATCAAAGAAACATAGCAGCATAAGCTTTTCTGAAAAAATCAGAGAAAAACAGTGCCAATGTCTTTTGAGTAATTTGTTCAGAGAGCTTGTAGGAAGAGGAAGAAATAAATGAACATTGTTGAGTAGCTACCATGAAGCAAGTATTATGCCAACATGTGTGTAATGCCTAATATAGTGATTAGCAGAGAAGGTGCTGCACAGACTAGGCACTAAGTGCTGCATTGTAGCAGCTATAATCACATAGTGTCTTCTTTCATCTTAACCGGAGAACTGTGTGCCTTAAGTGCTCTTATGTACTTATGTCTGTTTCGCACTTAGAGAAAATAAGGCTTGCGAGATTAAGCAATTTTTCTCACGTTGCATGATTAGTGAGTGGTGGCACTGGGTGCATAGTAGGCTCTCAATAAATATTTGTTAAATGTTTACATGAGTAAGACTACTGGATTTAAAGCTAATTTGAAGGTTTCTTGCTTCTACCTGGCACAGAGTGCAGTCTATCTAGCTGACCATTTTAATGCTAAAGTAACTCCTTGATGTGCTGCTGAGATCATACCTGATGAATCCATGAAAAGGAATTCATTAGCAGCTGAGGGGAAGTGAACTCCTGACCCAGAATAGATGATGCTCTTAAGGGATTAGCAGTGCCATGCACAGAGTTATGATTAGCTAAATAATTGGTGACACTTAACACAGGGCTTTTGCCAAGGGGGAAAAATAACACTATTTGTTGTTCATGTAATTAGATTTTTCACCTCAAGTGAAAAAGTAAATTGAGCACAAAATGCAAGCAGACCTGAAGTGGCTGCTCAGAGTTGATGTGGGTCTTTAATTACAGGACTCATCAGATGTAGGACTTCAGACTCACAAGGCTGTGCTGATTTGGACTCTAGAAATGTTAAAACCTCTGAGACAACAGATTACTGGTCAGCTCTGCAAATGCTCTGGCTGCCAGGAAATGTGAATCATTTATACTGGCACTTCATGAGGACGTGCAATCAAATCCCACTTGAGGTGCCTTTAAATAATTCTGCTGCTCTGCCCTGGAAACTTTTGTCAATCAGTTAATGGGGCTGCAGTTCCTTCCCGGATTGCTCCCTCCAGCTTGGCAGCAGATGGACCTTTGTGCCCAGAGATTTGCTAATGCATCAGCTCAAAGGCACACATTTCATGTTTCCTGTGCCCTCTCATTTCCTGCCTCTCAAGATACTACCTCTCCAAGGAGCCATCTCAGTGTTCCTAATAGCTACCCTACTCTTGAGACAGTGACTATGATACAAATTTCAGTGTGACTGGCCTCTCATTTTCCAAAATATGATCTTCTATAGCCTTGCCTGAGTGTTCTGGAAAATCATATCTTTCTGTACTGTGCAATACTGTGACCCAAACCAAGAAGAGTGAAAGATTAGGAGAGAGCACAATTTTTGTAGTTGGGAAATGAAATGAAAAAAAGGAGGATTTTGTGTTTTTTAAAAATATAACCTTAATAATAACTAATCACAGGCATCGTTTCCCATAACTTCTAAGTAAAAGTCTATTTTCTGATAGGATGATGTAATTTCAACAAAACACACTTTCCAGGTCTCCTAACTAACTAGAAACTAAAAAATAAATGCTTTTTGTTGACATAATGATATTCTTCATTGCACTGTTCCTGAATTTCTACTCTCTTATATTTTATTTTGTTTTTTGTTTTTAAAAATTCAGATAGAATCCCTGTGCTTCCTGTACCTTGTGATATTTCTTAAGTCTATTTTAATTTATCTTGTGAATACATGCTCATATTTTAGTGTGAGCTGCCCCACACACTTTCTGGAAGTGGGAATGTGTAAAGTATACACATTTATAAAAAGAATAAATCCCTCAGGCTAACAATAACATCTAAAGACTTAAATATATATACAAGAAACATTTCTCTAGTTCTGACTTAATGTTATTTTGTATGGCCAGCTCTGATAAGCTTTTGAATAATGGGCTTATATTTGACAGCTTGTAGATACATTACAATTTGGTTTACTTAGTCCTGAGTTTTATTCTGAGCACAGTGGTTTGCAGAGGTAAATATAGAGGGAAGTTTGGCACAGCAAGGCCTATTCATCGGCAAAGTGCCTGAGCCATTGGCTGAGAAGATGCCTTGAAAACATGTTAGAAATAACTATATGGAAGAGAGAACAGCACATGCCTCTCTCCCAGAGCAGAGAGGGAGGGGACAGGTTTCCTGGGACTGGGACTCCTCTAGAAGTTTCTTTAAGGAAAGAAGTATAATAGTTCTTGTTATGAATAATATTGTTGTGGCTCTTTTATTGTTAATATTGCTATATATATGAGGCCCAGTGGGTTTCTTAGAGGTTGGTTACTCTATGACATAACAGATTTTAGGAGAATAAGGCAAGGAGGTTTTCTTCCTCTTTAAATTTGTTATCCTGTTTTTCTCTTGATTGCATGCATGTACCTTCATTCTGTCAGCCTTTACTTTCTTTAATACTGTTTTGGTGTTACAAATTGGGTGAGCATTTTTCAGGGTTTTCTTAGGAAAGGTATAGTTTATTACCATTGTCCCATTGTCCTGGTGTAATTATGAATAGCGCCCCCTTTCACTCTCAAAAGTGCTTCATTTGGATGGTAAATTATATATGTACTCCAGTTATGAGATCAAAGGAGTGGTTTATAGTTCTCTTCCCCCACAGGAACAGATTAAGATAGAGTTTTTGTATATAGGAGCACTACTTAGGGACAGGTGTGATGTTCAGAGGACCATAGGATAAAAAAGGGAGGATCCAGTATGGAAGATCTTTGGCCTGCAGAGCCCAGGAAGAGCAGGGGGACAGGGGCTCATCTCCAGGAGACCGAGAGCAGGATGGTTGAAGGAGAGGTCCTGGCTGGGCAGAGCTGCAGGAGGGCCTGACCGACAAGGTGATGCCCCCCTGAGCCCTCCTCTTTCCACAGAGTTTTGTTTTTCCTTTTGGTGATTGACTTCCTTACCCTACCAGTAAGACATAAAATCACAAAACAATATACACTTCCAGAAGTTGCAGAGGTTTAAGAAATCTTACCGAGCTCCTATAACCCTCAGACTTGCCTTCATTCTGTAGACCTGGATACCTAGAAGTCCTCTCAAATTTCTCTTCTCATCTCTTATTTCTGAGGGTAGACCTCACCCAATTTCTCTCCTTCAGATCCCACTCTTTCTACCACACAGGGGCACACTCACTCCACTCCTTCGTCCTGATGGCAAACTCCCCTGCCTCGATGACCTGAGAAGACAGTCCTGAGATGTTGACATCAACGTTAGTTAGTCCCATTAAGCATCCACTTCCATCTTAGGGACCACCAGATGTAGCATGCCCAATCCCAGTGGGTCTGTGTATGCTTCTTCCTGGTTTCCCATTTCGGTTGCAAAGGATAATAAATCAGTCTAAGTGGGGCGCTTTAAGCAGGAACTTTGAGAAATGTTGAAGACCTGAAGGAAACTTGCAGGTATAGAATTCCCAGCTTAACAGGGAACATTAGGGAAAAGCAGACTTCAGGAATTGAATAGATATATATTTATTTTGATACCTATCACATTCATGTATTCTTTTACTCATGAAATCAACAAATATTTATTGAGTGCTTATTGTGTCCAGCACTATGTTGGGTCTTCGGGATGCAGAATTGAATAGATAAAGTTCTTGACCTTTAATAGCTCACAGTCAAGAGAGGGAGGCAGAAAAGAAAACCAAGGTTTTTATAGTATTGTACAATAAGTGTTCCAGCAAAAGGCATACATAAAATGTTATAGAAATAGAAAAGGGACATCTAGATCAGTTTGGAAAAATCAGGGAATGCTTCTGAGAATGACTATATATTGAGTTTTTTTCATTATATTCATTAAAGACTCTAATTGAAGCCTTACCACATTTAATTGCTGTGTAGCTTGTGTTTTATAATACTGACAACTGACACAGGTCAAAAATCAAGGCTCTGGAATATGGTTATGACTCTCAGGTTATAATTCTTGAGCTCTGAAAAAGAAGTTCTATAATGCTATTCTGGTCTGGTATGCTGTTGCAGTATGTGCCCCAGAAACATTTCCTGTTTTTATGACAAATTCATATAAGGAATAACCAGTCTACCTGGCTTATAGCTAAATTCATTCAGAAACTTAAGGCAGAGGTTTTCTAACACTCAGTATGAACTCAAGAGAGACAGCAGATGTCAAGCGATTGAAATCAATGGAATACTACAGCACGTAGGGTATCTCTAACAACTTGCAACTCCACCTCAAGCAAATCTTAGCGTATGCTTTCCCAATTTGCCTGATTGTGATACTTTGATTAAAACTAAATTGGGTTATTGGTTTGTTAAAATGGAGAACTAGTACCTCAGAGGAGCTGGCTGCATTCCAGAAGGAAGGAGATGAAGAACACTTTCAGAGAGATTTACCTGGGGAAACCTGTGTTTAGCCAATAATTTGGTTATTAGTTGCTGGGAGTCCCAAATCTTTGAATCTAAGAGCTTTTTCTTTCCCTCATGAAACCATCGAGTTTTTTGATAAGGGTAGTTAAGTATTTAGCATTTTGCCTAACAGGATTTCTTGTTGTCTGTGTCTAAGTGGGAAAATTTCTAAACTGAAATGACTTAGTATAATTATAAAAAAAGGAGTTTATTTCAGATTTTATCTTCACGTATAATATATCTGGGGATGGTTGACTCAAGCTTCCTTAAGCAGTAATAATAAACTGGTGAGTGCATCCACTAAGCAAGGGGAGCCTCCCCACATAGAATGAGCACTCTTACTGTAGAGTTCTTTTATGTGGGAAAAGAAAAGGGAGACATCCATTCATGCAACTGATGTTATTGAAGCAAATCATATATGCCAGGATCTGTGTTAAAAACACTATAGTAAGGTTGAATAAGTCATGCTCCTTACCTAGAAGGATCTTACAGCTGGGATATATTTGTGTGTTTCATAAGTCACAAGATTTTTCTAGCCATCCGAGTGTGAAATGGCTTTCAGAAATATTCCTATCACTCACTGTGATAGAACGGGACGGGGCCAAAGTTTTATTGACATGACATGTCCTATGGCATCTGGCCTCAAAAGCACATGGGTACTGGAGAAGAAACAAGATTTGAAACATATGAGATTCAGAGCTAGTCTGTGAAAGATTCTTTCAAATATTATAGCTCATCAGAGTTCATCAGTAAGCTGAAAGGAAAAGAAAAAATAAAAAAAAAAAACCCCAAACCCCACAAATATTATAGATCATATATGAAAGAAACTGGTCACAGAGTTGCCCAAATTTGACAACAATCCTAAAAATTTACATGACATCACCAAAATAAGATTTGAAGCAGAAAGCAACTTTCTAAACTATCAAAAAGTTTTTAAAAATCACTTTGACCATAGTCAAGGAAAGACTAAATGATCTTTTAATTCTCTCTACTATCATTGTCATATGAAGCAGGTATCAAAAATAGGTAGCCAAGAGTTTTAGGGGAAAAATTATTATAGAGGAGTGTCAGATAACCCATCACAACCAGTTACAACTTCCTTTGTTCCTTCTCCACTCCCACTTGCTTCACTTGACTAGTAAAAAAAAAAAGTATTATATTATTTTCTTGATATTTGGTGTTTGTGGCATTGGTCAGCTTTTAAAAATTTGTAATTTATTTACCATTTACTTTCTCATTCTAAAGCAATATTTACTTTTGTGATATAAAAGTATTATAAAACTTTGTATATGTAAAAGAAGGTCCCCCCCCCCAAATTATATATACTTCAGTCACCATAAAACTTAGCTTCATCCTTTTTGATGGGCTTGTCTTTTCTGGTGGGCATCCTCCTGCGCTGTAGCTTTCAGTCACGCAAGCTGGGTGACTTTCCATGATGTCACTTGGGCCACAAGAAATATTTACATCCCTGTCTTATCTATCTCTGGAAAGGTGACTTGCTTCACAGGACTTCCCACTCTCCTCAGACACCAGCTAGTCAGGCCAAGGAGTGTCTGCGCTCTCTCAGCAAACCTCCAGCCAGGGGTGGTGAGAAAGCAGTGTGCCCTCTGGCAAGGACTGCCCTACCCCACTCCACTCCCTTACACAGTGCTGCTTTTCAGGGTCCTTGCACTCACCTTCAGGTAGAGGAGAACAAGGGATGGGAAATGGCCTTAGACTCACCCTCCTAGGTCAATAACTAAATCACTTCAAAGAAATCTGCCCTGATTATTGTCTTCAGTGATTCTCTAGCCCTTTGTTATGCATGCTTCCGATGTGCACGTTGGACAAAGGTCTCCTAAGTGGTTTCACTTTCTCTTGGCAAGTCCTATAAGGTATCTAGCACCACTTGTTAGAGAATGGGAATAATTTTTACCCATCATTCTCGACTACAATTTCAAAAGAAACAAATTCGGGTGTAACTACTTTTGTCCAAATATGTAGTCTTCTTTTTGACTTTACCATTTTGCTAGCAATCAGGCCAGTGATTGAACAAAAGAAAGGAATTCCAGGCAGATGAGTTGGCCTGGGTGAAGACATTAAGGATAGAAAATGGGCTGGCTCTGGGATCCCTGGGATGTTAAGGCAGCTGCAGCAGAGGATATGCCAGATGAGGTGCAGAGATGGTGTTAGAACACAGCCATACTGCGACCTTTTATAGGATATACAATTGTTTCCCCAAAGGTCAATGATTAAATCTTAGGCAATTCTTTAGTTACCAGTAATTTTCAGCATCCATCTTTTTCTTTTATAATTCCTTTCATGTTTTTTTCTTATGTCCTAAAAGTCGAATTTTGTACTTCCACAAAAATTTCAGAAATCTGTTTTTATCTCATTGGATAATTGATAGCTAGAACATCTTTCATTGCCCTCCAAATCACTTTCTCTCCTATTTATCACAAACTTTGCTTCCAACCCAAACCTCTTTTTCTTATGAAAGAATCCAGTGGCAGAAGAATTAAAAGACTTTTCATGATCTTCTAGGAAAATACTAAGGACTTGGAATGAGGAAATTGGAATTATAATGATTGGGTTCTTTTCCTATACTAGGATAGGAATGTCGTTCTCTTTGCTACAATTTGTCTACCCTTTTTTGGTTAAAGTTCAGAACACTATGTATCAATATAAGTGTTCTAAGGCTGAAAGATATTGGGAAAATGTGAGTGTTCTTGCGCTTGGCACACCCCTCTTTTCAAAGTGCTCTGCTGGACCTTATCTCCTTGGATCCTCTCAACAACCACAAGCAATGTGATTCTAACTGCTACGTACGCGGAAAGTGATACACAGACAGGTAGGGTGAATTGCCTAGACAGTAACGAAGCCAGGATTATGATTCTAACCTCTCAATTTCCATTACTATGTGGTGTTCTATCCTTGAAGCACCGCTGAGTCTGGACAAGGAAACTGAAGAGATCAGATAGAATGGACAGAAACAGAGAAAGTGAAGTAAGCCAAGGACAGAGGCAGGTTGGTGCCTATCTTGCCTCGCACCACAGAAAGACCACAAGTAGCTTGGGCTTGAATGGGGTCAGTTTGTGCCCAAAGGAAGCTGCTTGGGGAAGCGACAGGGTACATGAATCCCCAGAAAGTCCTCCCTAAATGGGGCAATGGAGATGTCTCCCTAAACAGGTCAGACATATTTAGGGACAATTCTGCAAGAATTTGTGGGAAACTTTTAGAAAGCTTGGTGTCCTGGTGTGTGTGTATGTGCGATTTGTGTGTATGTCTGTGTGTGACATTTACAATGTTATTTTGTGCCTTTCAGTGAATTCTTCTTTTTGTCTGGTAAATACTCCCAATACAGTGATCGTGTGAGATGTATTTCTCTCAGAGCCATTGGGTAGGATAAAATGTCCACTATTGTATATTGTTGAAGACAGTGACATCCAGCATGAGATTTTTGCCTTCAGGTTTCTTTTCCTCTGTTTATGTTGGGCCAAGTAAGCCACAGCAGACAAAGTATTACAACATGGTGTGACTTGGCTATTGTTTTGAGACCGACATTTTGGGGTATCACACAACATAAAGAGCGGTTTTATTTGATGACTTAATATTTGAATTATATTAATATTATATCTCACCATATTTATCTAGTAAACAGTCTCAGAGACCATGAAGACTTAGCATCTCACTCAGAGAATATGTGAATGTTCATTCCTCTATACTTCAATTTTGTAATTATTAGAATGCATATAGTTTGAGGAAATTTAACAAATTATTTTTGTTGTTTTACTTATAAATGTCTGAAATCAAAAGCTTTATGGAGCTGCATTTTAGCTATTATGCAAAGAAGGAGTAATTTATTTTGTGTATTAGTGGGCATAAAAGCTATTATAATGCATTTTCAATATTTATGGTAAATTTTTTTCATGAAAAATGAGTATACCACCAACTTTGCATCATTTTAATAATAATTTTGGTTGGCAGACAATACAGTATCTTGGCTGAAACTCAACAACAGATGGCTACAAATTTTTGATTTGTGCAATGAAAGCAAGTGTGCACAAGTGTGCACATATAGATATTTAAGAACAGGGAGAGAAAAGAATTCTAGGTTTAAAAGGAAGCGGCTTTAATCTTGCGACTATTAAGTTGTGAGATAAAACCCACTCACTCCCAACAGGTTTGATTTACTTTAGCAAATATCTTTGAACACCTACCATCAGAAAATGCTTTTACTGGAACACTTGGTATTCCAGGGTGTAGAATGCATTCAGTAAATGGGAAAAGCTTTGCATAGACTGGAGCCTTGTGATGGGGGGACCTTGAACATTTGGGCTTTATTCTAAAGGTAGTGAAGGTCCACTAGAAGCATGCAAATGGGGAATTTGAGAGGGGAGAGGCTGGAGGTAGGGAAATTAATAGTGTACTTATACACTGTTAATGTAATAGTACTATAGTTTAGACCTCTAGGAAGAAACCCAAGAGCCAGAAGAAAGGCAGAAACATTGTGAATTGAAAGGGTTGGGTGGGAGACACAAGAGACATTGAAAGGTGCAACCTTCGGAATGCAGCAGCTGATTAGTGGCTAAGAGATGTCGATGATAACTCTAAGATTTCAAGTACATGTAATAAGGAACATACTGATTGCATTATCAAAAATAGAGATCAAAGGAGAAAGCATTTGAGGAATATGGTGAGTCATGGGGGATATTCCTTCAAAGTTTTCTAACAGGTGGATAAATTGTTATTTGTCTTGGACTTGGTGAAGAAGATGGGGCATTGGGATATATATGTGGGGGTTGTTGGGAGGCATTTGTGGTAGAATGAAAAAAAAGCACTGGATTTAAGTGCTGGGGTTAAGTTTGTAGATTTTGCCACTTTCTAGCTTTTGAGACCCTGGGCAGGTCGCTGCACCTGTCTGAGTCTCTCAGTTTCCTCTTCTCTAAAATAAAGATTGATAGGTTGTTGGGAGTACTTTGTTAGTGTCTAGACAAATACAAAGTGTAGTTACATGGAGAGAGCTGATGGTGAATTTGTGAGATGAGATTTCCAAGGGAGTGGGTACAGACAGGCGAGAGGAAAGCCCCTTTGGGAATGCCCCACAGAGACGGTCTGGGAAGGAGCTCCTGGCAGAAGAGACAGACTGGTTGGCCATAGGCGGGACCACCCTAGTCTCTCTCCAGTAAAGAGAGTTTCAAGAGTAGGTATGAGGTCAATTATGCCAAAAGGTATCAAAGAACACTAAAAGGGTCCTGTTGAAAGGAACCCATCAAATTGAATAATTTGATGTTCATCAGTGACCCTCAGAAAAGCAGTTTGATGAAGATATGGCAGTACAAATCAGAGGGATAAATGAGTGGGAGGGGAGATCTTTCTCTGGTAAAATGCCTTTGCCACTCCTCATGAGCATAGATCCTCAATGCATACATCAAGACCACAATGTTCCTCTTCTTGCTTTCTAGTCTTTTATGTGCTGATACCCTCAGTAGTCAGGTAAGAGGTTACAGATGAGATGGTGAACAGAGCAACAGAACAAAACCTTCCTAACTACTGTAAGTATGCGGTGCCATACATTTTACCAAATGGGTTTGGGTACCATTTATTTTTACCTTTACTCTTGTATCTGTAAGTACATGAATGTTCCATTTACTTGTCCATGTGAGTAACCATCCCAGTGAATTTATAGGAGACTAAGAGCCAAGGGTGGAGTGCATTGCAGTTGACATTTGTCTCATTCTGATGCTTCATCAAACTCCTGCTTCTGCTTTCTACAGGGCAATAGTTCTTCATATTCTGGATAGTAATTCTTACAAACTGCCTGAGTCCTAATAGCTTTCATTCCTATCCTTTATGCTCCCTCGTAGTCTGCGTGTACGTGGTGCTGGTGCTGGTGCTGGTGGTGGTGGGGCTGCACGTAGCTCTGTGGGATGGCCCACTCTACCTTTCTTATAATGTTTCTGATTCCTCTCATAGAATGATTTTCTTCTATTAAACCACAGTCCCTGGAAAGCAAGAAGTCACGTTCCTGGTTGATAGTCATATGCCATATGGTACTCTAATGGAGAAAAATAAATTCTAGTTTTCAAAATTTCCATAAATGAAGATTTATAAAAAAATTTCTACAGCTTACTTACAGTGTGATTTTAATAGTACTTGTCATGAATAAAGTTTAAACAGTCTGTGTCCTTGTGTTCTGTTCATAATGTTTTGTGAAGTGTTTGGGGTTTTGTGCTTTGAGAACCATGAGAAGCCAAAATTTTCCTTCAAGTGAGGAAAAATTTGAATTTCTGTTGATTTTTGTTTTATTCTATTTATTGTGGATGAATGGCAAAGAGGAAATTATCTGATAAATGGTAAAATAACCTGTGTTAGAAATTTCTTTATGACCACAAGTCAACATTCTAATAATGATTATTAAGATCCTATATATGTTGCTAATCTTTACTATGGTTAAGTCCCTTATTGGGACAACTTTAAAAATGTCCATTTTGCAGCACAAGTCATATGCAAGTGAACTGGCTAATTTGCATATTATAGATATGGTCTGTCTAATCACATGCATTATCACTAATTGACTTTATTAGTTCTTAGGATAGATAGATATTGAAATGCTAAAGAGATCAGGTAGACCTACATAAAGGTCATCTATGATAGTATATGTCTCTGCTTATCAAATTTTTACCTTTATAGTTCTTAGATGAATTTGTGGCACAGATAGAAATAAAATAGCTTTGCAAAGAATATAAGATTACAAGAGGTGACCTAAGGGTTTAAATTCCAGATCCATCATGAACCAACCATGCATGTGACCTTGGGCGAATCACTCCACCTCCTCTGGACTCACTGAGTTTTCTCAACTGTAAAATGAAGGTTTGACTAGATTATCTTCAAGGGCCCTTCCACGTCTGTGATTCTCTATTTAAGTTTTCTTTTCTTTCTACCTCCAAAAGATGAAGGATTGAGAGACTGTCTTAGCACTGAGCAAAAGAACACACAATTTTATGCATGCCTGTCTCTCTGAAAGAGTTCACAGTATGAGATTCAGGCCCTGTCACCTTGACACATTTGTGTTTGAGCAGGCTCTCCGGTGCTTTTGTCAGCTCTGGGCTTTTCTTCCCAAAGAGTGCCTACAGGCTGGAATACTCTTCGTCTCTCAATGTCTGAACACCTGCTGCACTAGTAATCAGGGTTTTTTTTTTTAGCACTGGCTCTAATTAAATGAATGAAGTCACCTCAAGTGGCAATGAACCCTTATGTTTCCCTGCATGTCAGTGATGCCTCTAGTAGCCCCATTCAGATTGTTTCAGTTCATGCATACCTGCTAGTTGTTCCACGGTGTCGATGTCTTAGTAGTCTTTCCTATGTCCAAAGAATATCGATACAAGAGGGTTGTATTAGTCAAGGTTATCCAGAGAAACAAAATCAACATGCTTATACAGATACATAAGAGGGGTTTCATAGTGGGAATTGGCTCACATAATTATGAAGGCCAAGAAGGCTCATGTTATGCTGTCTGCAAGCTGGAGAACCAGGGAGGCTGGTGATGTAATTCTGAGAAAGGTCTACGAGTCCGAAGGCCCAAGAACCAGGAGCTCTGATGTCAATGGATAAGAGAAAATGGATGCCCCGCTTAAAAAGAGAAAGAGAATTTCTGCTCTGTCTTTTTGTTCTATTTGGGTGGGTCCTGAATGAACTGGATCAGGCCTGCCTATATTGGTGGGGGAGGATCTTTTTTACTCAGTCTACTTATTCAGCTATCTGCTGACACATAAAAACCATCACAAGGATATTAATTCCTATACAAAATGGCTTTGTTTGTTGCCATCTCATGTCAACATTCCCATTTATAGGTTCATAGGCCCTTTCCACCCTCAGCCTTCTAGGCTCCCTCAACCTCCATTCATGGCCTTCAGGAAACTGTAATAATAAACTCATCTCTTTTCAAGGCACAGCTGGATTCCTTTCCTCCTGTATCTCAGTTTGCCACAGAGGCACAACGAAGCCCTAGTCTTCCAGCATACTCCCTTCTGCTGTAAGGGACCCCTTTCTTATAGTCTCTTGGACTCTGTTACAATTGAGAGTAGAAGCAAAAGGATCGAGTCAAGCAAGGGATTTCTAATTCCCCTTTCCAGATACCCTACCTTTACCTTTTGGTACCTTAGTTGTCAATACTTATTACTTTTTTTGGGGGGGGGGCTTTACTTTTGTATTTTTTATTTGTTTATTTTTTATTTGAGCATATTACAGGTGTACAAATGTTTAGGTCACATATATTGCCTTTGCCCTACCTGAGTCAGGGCTTCAAGTGTGCTCATCCCCCAGACAGTGCGCACGACACCCATTAGGTGTGAATATACCCATCCCCTCCTCCCCCCTCCCACCAGCCCAACACCCAATAGATGTTACTACTATACGTACACTTAAGTGTTGTCAGTTAAGTCAGTTAATACCAATTTGATGGTGAGTACATGTGGTGTTTGTTTTTCCATTCTTGTGATACTTCACTTAGTAGAATGGGTTCCAGCTCTGTCCAGATAATACAAGAGGTGTTAGATTACCATTGTTTTTTGTGGCTGAGTAGAACTCCATGGTATACATAAACCACATTTTATTAATCCACTCATGTATTGATGGGCACTTGGACTATTTCCACATCTTTGGAATTGTGAATTGTGATGCTATAAACATTCTAGTGTAGATGTGTTTTTTGTAGAATGTCTTTTTTTCCTTTGAGTAGATGCCCAGTAATGGGATTGCTGGATCAAGGAAACTATTACGAGAGCAAACAGACAACCTGCAGAATGGGAGAAAACATTCTCATGCTACACATCCGATACAGGGCTGATAACTAGAGCCTATACAGAACTCAGGAAAATCAGCAAGAAAAAATCAAACAACCCCATTAAAAAGTGGGCAAAGGACATGAACAGAAATATTTCAAAAGAAGACAGACTAATGGCCAACAAACATATGAAAAAATGCTCAACATCTTTAATCATCAGGGAAATGCAAATCAAAACCACAATGAGATATCACTTAACTCCAGTGAGAATGGCTTTTATCAAAAAGTCCCAAAACAATAAATGTTGGCATGGTTGGGGAGAGATAGGAACACTCATACACTGCTGGTGGGACTGAAAACTAGTACCACCTCTGTGGAAAGTAATATGGAGATACCTCAAAGAGCTAAAAGTAGAACTACCATTTGACCCAATAATTTTTGTATTCATTCAGACCACAGCTATTTCCCTACCTCCAAGGGAAGCCATTCCTTTTCTTACGCTCTCTTCTGCCCTTTAAGCCTTTATTATTAAGGAAATCAAGAAGAGATAATACCCATTGGTTGTAAAGAAGGTAGCTGTCCTGGGCCCTGTCATAGACCTCTCAGAAACTACCCCCCACAAAAAAGTTCTGTAAGTGCTAGAAATCTCATAGTAGGCTTTACGTTTTAAGTTAGCTCAAGGTGAAGGCAACCCTATATTTTAGTTACAGTCTTTGGCATTTATGATGGCTTATGTTATGTATCAACTTGACTTGGATAAAGGGTGCTCAGATTAAACATTATTTCTGAATGTGTCTGTGAGGGTGTTTCCAGATGATGTTAACATTTGAATCAGTGGACTGAGTTACACAGATTTACCGTGCCAGTGCGAGTTGGAATCATCCAATCTGTTGGCAGCCCGAATAGAGCAAGAGGAGGAGGAAGGGCGAATTTGCTGTCTGCCATCTGAGTGATCTGGGACATCAGTCTTCTCCTGCCCCCAACTGGGACTTAAGTCAGCCCTCTGAGTCTCAGAACTACACCACTGCCTTTCCTGGGTCTTCAGCTTACAGACAGCAGCTGTGGGACTTCTCAGCATCCATAATCATCTGAACCAAATTCTTATACTGCAATGCTTCTCTTCTCTCTTATCTATCTAGCTATCTATCTTATTAGTTCTGTTTCTTTAGAAAACTCTAACTAATACAGTATTCTTATTCTCATTTGATAGCCTATATTCATCTCTTCTCCATGTTCCTGGCCTAGATTTTGAACTGTTAATGCAGAAAAATTGAAGTTTTTGCATATATTTTAAAGACCACTTCAGGCTTAGTCATGAGGTTCTATGAAAGCTACCAGGAACCATCTTTCTGGAGCCCCAGAAGGTAATGAAAGGCAGAGGGACCCTTCCTTTTCTGTTTCTCAAAACAACTTGTATTGCTGATTATCTTTTATTTTTTTCTTGGAGTCTTCCTTTGTTTAGTTTTAGCTTTGCAGAGCTAAGGTGATTGAACCAATGTCCCTGGAAGTCACCTGACCTCTGTCTGGTGAGCCAACTTATCTGGTTACACTTTACTCTGCATTTATTTTTGTTTTTGTAGCCCCTAGTCTTCATTAAGTCTTAGTTCTTTTCTACCATGACTCAGCTATTACGAGAATCACTTGTTCTCTCTCTTGGCCCAAAACATGGAAGGGGACTCAATGTCACATTGTCCTACAGTCCTCATGGTATGGTGGTCACTAATTAGCAAGGTTTTAGTGTCATTTGTTACCTAAATCTCATGAGTCCTTGACTGTACGTGTGTGAATGTCTGCGTGTTGGGAGGCAGCAAGAGGAATTCAAGGATTTCAATATTCCATGCTTGTGAATAAGTGTTTTTCTGAAAGGAGCACAAAGCTTTCATGAGATTCTCAAAGGGATCTATGTCCCCCCACCAAAATTAAGATCCACTGCTCTAGAGAAATGTAAATCTGGCAATAAAGTTCTGGGTGATGAGATTTATACTGGTATTTTCCCTTATGAAACTTTCCCTCCATCACAAACCACAGAGCATCTGCTTCTAGCTTTGCTAAACATGGTGATGATTCATGCCTGCCACCCAGTGGCACCCTGACCTGCCATAATGGGAATTGGCATCTATCTTCATCAATTCTTGGCTTTGATAAGGCCCTTAGCTGAGTCACTGAGCTCATCTCTGGCTTCTTCTATTCCCTGCTGGCCAGATCTGTTTTGAGGCAATCACAAGAAGCTATGAAAGTCAGTTCTTTATAGGCTTGTGATAGATCCCTTAGAAACCTCCAAAGGGTACCACATGGAAGGTAAAAGTTCAGTGGAAGGTTTACCTTCGAAGGCAGCTCATGGTCAAGTCTTTTATATGCCTAAATTAGATTTTCAGACAAAGAAGAAAGTTGGTAATTCTCTCCTCCTTTTTTATATCATATTAAGTTGAAACAAACACTAATTTCTTTGTCAGACTAAGTCTCTCTTTTCTGACTGCATTTCTTTCTGTTTCAGGCAATGCCTCTTTGTTGGGCAAGAGAAATATAATTGTTACACTAGTGTTCAGCACAAACCAGTAATAAACGAAGAGCAAATATTTCTAAATGCATATTTAGACAATAAGTTTTCTGATGTCACTGAAAATCTTTTAAGGTCTCTTAAGCTTCAGGGAGATAAAATGACCATGTACAATTAACAGAGGTAGCCCACGGGGAAATCTCATGCCATTTGTCTCCTTCAAATAGCTGAGTCTTGGCTCCCAGAAAGACTACTGGCCAATTCTCTAGGAAAAAAAAGTCTCCTTTAGCTGTGTGAATTTAACCTCTACAGAGGATTTAGGAATCTAAAAGCAGGGTGAATCTCTCCCAGGCACCACAAAATATTTTCATTGGGGCCTATGGAGAGTTAGAACTTTATCGGTCTGATCAGTAAGACTGCACAAATGGGAAGTTCTAACCTGGCCAGCTCTGACATGGACTTATCTTAAAACCTATCACAAGTAGCCTCCAATTACAATGCTGCTATAACATAGACTAAACCTAGACAACTTAATTGGCGTCGTACTCCAATCTGTTCCTCTTTTGATCGTCTCTAAGCCTGAGCCAGATTTGGACAGATTTAGAACTGTAAAGAAAGCAGGTTCATTAAACTCAGTATAAAAAACTACCAGAGAAAGAACCACTGCAAGATAGTTGTGTGAATAAGTCTCAGAGCTTACACTGGGTTGGGTGACATTTGAATCTGACCAGCCAGAGTAGAAAGACTTTGTTGAACCTGGAACTTTCAGTAGAGACGCCAGAAGGATCACCTTTTTATAACGGAGCTAAACTATTCCTACAATGCTATCCTAGATCCACATTTAAAATCTTAAAATAAGTTTCAATAATTTCAAGATGAAATTTGTGTGCAAAAAAAGCCCCCCTTAATCCTCTTTAAAGGAAGACAAAAATCCATACACTTTATAATATAAAGTATACAATTCCCAGCATACAATACAAAGTTACTAGATATGCAAAAAAGCAAGAAAATGCTACCTATAACTAGGAGAAAGTACATTAATAGAAACAGATCCAGAAATAACAGGGATAATGGAATTGTCATACAAGGACTTTAAAACAGTATTATAAAAATGTTCAAAAAATTAAAAGAAAACATGAGAATATACTGCTAAAAGAAACAGAAGATATAAGAAAATAACCAAGTGGACTGAAAAGCCAAAACACATAATATCTGAAATGAAAAATTCACAGACTTTGCATAACAGTAGATGAGATACTGGAAAAGAAAGGATCAACTAACTTAGAGAAAGAGCAATAGAAATTATTCAAATCAAAGCACACAGGCACACAGAGTCTCAGTGACCTATGGACAATGGCAAGTAATCTAACATGCAAGCATTTGGTGTTTCAGAAAGAAGAATTGGCAGAAAAATGTTTAAAGAAATAATGAGCAAAACTTTACTTATTGATTAAATCTATAAACCTAGAGCTCTGTGCAATTAAAAGAATCTAAGCAAGATAAACACACACAAGAAAAACATACTGGGGCACATTGAGATCAAATGGCTGAAACCCAGTGATAAAGAGAAAATATTAAAAAGTAGACTGAGGGGTACTTTTTATACAGGGGAACAAAGACACGCATTATTGCTGACCTCTCATTAGAAACAATGCAAGCCATAAGACAATGTAATGGTATCTTTAAAGATCCGAATGAAAGGGAAAAAATGTCAAACTAGTATTCCATATTCAGTAAAAATATCCTTTATAAAGTAAAGCAAAAACAGGACAGTTTTAGACAAGCAAAATCAGACAATTTATTGTCAGCAGACCTATACTACAAGAAACATTGAAGAAAAAGTCCTCTCCATAAGCAGAAAATAATACCAGATGGAAACTTGTATCCACCAAAGAAACGAAGAATGCTAACATGGTAAATATGTGGGTAAATATAAAAAGACTTTTGTTTTTAATTTTTTGTTTCTTTAAAATATAATAAATTGTTTAAATCAAATCAACAAAAATATATTGTGGGGGTTATGCCCTATGTGAAAATAAAACATATAACAAATAGCACATGTGGTGGTGGTGGTGTGATGTGGTGGGGCTATGGAGTAAGCTGTTGTAAGATTCTTACATTAATTGCATATGAAGTGATAGGATACTAATGAAGGCAGACTCTAGTGAGTTCAAAGTGCATCTTATAAATCCTAGAGGAACCAATACTGACATAACATTTAAACTTAGAAATTTTTGCTCAAGAGGAAATTCTGTGGCTGTAAAGTGGGTGTAGCCACGTGAAATAAAAAAACAAAAACAACAAAGTTGTGTAGCTAATACACCAATGGAGTAGATAAAATGGAACATTAAATGTACTCAACCTGCTCCTCCCCTCCCCAAATAAACACTAACAAAAAAGAGTAGAAGCAATAAGAAAGACACGAATGGCTTTTCTTTTCTCTGTGAATTTGGAATTCTGCTGAGAGAGAGGATTCACCTGCTGTGGACATTTAGAAAAAGTTGTTGAAAGGAATGGGGAGGGAGGAGAAGGATTTCCTCGTACAGTGAGGGTCCATCTGGGGGTGGAGAACACACATAAATTTGTGTGACATTAGTCCACGTGGTTGTGCATTTTTCCCTGGCAGTGCTTAGCCATTGGACGAGGGGCAGAGAAGTCAGGCCATTAGGGTGATACAAGGTTGGCATGCCAGACAGAAAGGCAGTAATGAAATTGTGGGAACTGATGAGTTCAAATGACGGGTGAGATCTAGGCTGAATACGTGAGGAAATTATTTCACTATGGGCCTCATAATTTAGGAGAAAAAAAGAGTTCAGGGGACTGGAGCTCTTAATAAGGTTAAGGAATAAGTAAAACAGGGGTGATAAGATGAGAGAAGTGAAGGCACATAGATTTAGGGTAGAAAGCTGGAATTGAAGATTTCAGAGGTAGGACAATATAGTTATGAAGAAGTTAGGTGGGAGTGTCCGTTGGCAGGGTGAGCGAGGCTGTCACTGATCCCGTGAGGTGGGATGTTTGTGGACAGTCCATAAAGATGTGGATATTACACAAGATAATAGTGGGATCTGAGGTGAGCAGGATGACTCTTAGCCAGGCGCCAATAGCCTGTGATCAATAATAAATATTTTCAGGGCATAAGAGCTCTTTTTTCTACCAAATCAAGTTCACCATTTTGACCTCTCTGTGTTTTAATCTAGTCAGCTAAACTAACCAGTCACAGGTGTTCGGTAAATGTTGAATATTTATGCTGAGAGAATTAGGGGGAAATTTTTGTACTAGAAGTTTCTTTATGGATAAAATTGAATAGCCATTCATGTTTACCTATATTCTCTTTCCAATCATGTTAAGAAATATAAAAAGCAAATGAATAACTTGCTATATATTATTACAAACTTTAATATATATTATTATATACTTTTCTATATTTTGTGTAGAAACTTTAGGACTGGCAGGATTATAAACGTCAACACCTATGTTTGGACACTATGTTGCATAGGTCAGTGTGTGATACAGAGGAAAGGCTGGAAGGAGCTTGAACACTGGCTGCTTACTATCTGATGTACTTTCTCTCTCTCTAGTGAGGGGGAATGGCTTATAACCACTTTACAGATGAGAAAATCAAGACTCAAAGAAGAGGCGTAAGCTCACTGCGTTGTATTAAGCTGAAGTGGAGAATTTGATCACCTTTGTATCTGGAAGAGTTACCTGGAAAAGTAATTCTAACTTTGAAATAAAGCTGATAAATTGCTTCTGCAGTTAACTGGCCCTTTTTATTCACTCTTCTAGTCATTGCAATTAGAGGTCTGCAGAATGAAAGGAATTATTGATAGATGTGAAGTTATCTATAGCTTTAAGCCCTAGAGCTAAGTTTATAATTTCTTTTTTTCTTTCTCTATCTCTTTCTCTCTCTCTCTCTCTCTCTTTCTTTCTTTCTTTCTTTCTCTTTTTCTTTCTCTCTCTTTCCTTCCTTCGTTCCTTCCTTCCTTTCTTCCTTCTCTTCTTCTCTCTTTCTCTCTTTTCTTTTTTCCAAGACAGTCTCGCTCTGTCCGACCCCCAACCACCAGCCGATGGCTAGAGTGCAGTCACATCATCATAACTCACTGCAACCTCAAACTCCTGGGCTCAATTGATCCTCCTGCCTCAGCTTCCCGAGTAGCTGGGGCTACAGGCATGCGCCACTGCACCCAGCTAATTTTTCTATTTTTTTTTTTTTTTTAAGTAGAGATGGGGGTCTTGCTCTTGCCCAGGCTGGTCTTGAACACCTGAGCTCAAGAGATCCTCCTGCCTTGGCTCCAGAGTGCTAGGATTACAGGCGTGAGCCACAGTGCCAGGCTTTAAGTTTATGATTTCTTTTAATTTTTTTTTTAAATGCTCCACTAAACTATACAGAATGACAAATACATAATTTGACTTCTGATTTGTGATCAGCTTCCTCTCTCTTTCTTTCTTATTTATTCAACTTATCTTTATTTTTCAGACACATGATATATATAAATTTGTGGTTGCTCACCTCCATGACAGATACTGATGGTTGCCAGTTATATTAATAACTGATAACTGTCAAAAATGTTTCCTATCTTAATTTTGTTCTTTCATTTTCTCATCTAGACAATAAACCACACTAACTTTTAGAACATCTTGTGTAGACACTACTCAATTTGGGCCCAAGTTTTATGTACAGTAACTTTTTGAGTTAAAAATATTACATCAACTGAGGTTTACTTCTTAATACAGTTTTTAAATATTATCAAAGTCTACGGCTTTCCTGAATCCTTTTATTTTACTGGAGCTCAGTATTTTGCAACAGGATGGCTCTGTCACTCCTTTCCTTTCCTATTCCCTCCATTCAAACCCATATCTCCACCAGGCAGGGCTATTGTTCTTCCCTCCTCTGCCTGTGATATTGTACTGAGCAAGGTGGTCTATGTCCTTGCTATTCAAAATAGAAATATTGGAGTCGAGCACTAGGGAGGGATGTGGATTACATACCTCTGGGTAAGGAATAAAAGAAGGAAGGAGTACTGAGTCTGCATCGATCCCATCACTCTTCCAAGTGATTTACATATATCATCTCATTAATCCTCATGTCCACTATATTATGTATTATCTTCATATTATTAATGAGAAAACTGAGGCTTCAGGAGGTTTGATTCCAAAGCTCATTAAATTTCTTCTGTTACACTCAATTGCTTCTAAAATAGTGTGTAGTTGAATAAGTAGGTCTGGAAATGAGAGGGAATGAGACTCCGAGAGCCCTAAGGAAAAACGTATTTTTAATGGCAGATGAAAGTTAACAATGTCGGTAATGATGAAGAACAATAATAATGCAACATAAAGGATAAAATAATACTAAATAACTAAGCTGTATGGAATTCACTGAGAGGTTAGGCATGGTTTTCAATCTTTAATGTGAGCAAGAAACCACTGTGGTGTTTGATCATGTGCAGATTTCTGGGCCTGATCTTAGAACTACTGAATCAGAAACTACTGGGATTGGGTCACTGATGGTCTATATGATATATTTAAAAGACACAAGAATGGGGCAAACAATAAATAAAGGCATACCAGGCTAGAAAGATGAAATTAATTTTTCAGTTTTTTCCTCAGACATTGACTAAACTAATGGAACTACTGATGTCCTCTTGCTCAGTCCAGGCTTAGTGCACCCCCAATTCGTCCGAGTGGTGAGTGAGAGCTGACATCTTTCCACGAAGCGGCAATAGACGCACGACCACCTGGCCCCGGGCCTCTGCTGCCCCCTCATGGCCAAGTGCAGTACTACGCACACCTTGACTTTAGTCCACTTTAGGTGGACTGGAAGCTGCTGTGGGAACTTTGAAGAATAGGATGAAAGTGATAAAGCTGAGAATGAACTTTCATTCTGTTTTGAGGAGAGAAGAAAAAAAGGAGTAATTAAGAGGCTTACTGTTTGGGGCCGGCGGTGTAATATCAACATATGATGAAATAGAGGCCATGTCACTCAAATCCGAAATCTCTTTTTTTTCCCACTAAAAACGCACTACTGATTAGAGATCGCATAACTAACGTTATTAGAGAAGGGAAGTAGAACGGGGCCACCCCAAAGGGGTTCAAATTTCCTGATAAAAAGAAATGTAATAAATGTTGGAATATGAGCCAGTGACATTGATTTTAATAAGGATTCTTCATATAAATTGTTTTAGATCTACTTCAAAGGAAGCAATGATCACAAACATCAGTGAGTCAGCAACAAATTAGGTCAGCTATAAATTTACTTCCTTCTTTTATAGAACTACTAAATTAGTGGTTCCAGGGGAGTGTAGATCTTGGGCATCTCATATGCACCAGTGCATTTGAGTTAAAATCTTTAAAGCCGTAGCCACAAAAGTTTTCTTCTGAGTTTACTTAATTCTGTAATCCTTCATCCATCTTCAGTTAGATAGGAAGTTCCAATGTTGAGAAAAGTAGAGTGTTCACAAGGCAAGTGATCACTGCAACCTATCTAGGGTGCCTGTCAAAGCAGACAGGGAAGGGCCAATGATTACATAATTACAAAATCAATAGTTCTGACTTCTTGGTAGGAGATGTAATATGCATTGGATTATGCTATATGTATTGTTTTATATCCTCCTTCTTTTCCTTGAATAAAATACCTGGGAGAGCTTTCATTTAAAGCTGGGTGTACTTGAGAGTAGTTGTAAAGTTTTTCCATGAAAATAAACAAGGCAACATAGTTTTACAGGCAAGTTCTACCAAACTTTCAGAAATATCTATCTAATCTAAGGCAAAATTTTTAAGGAAAAGAGAAAGAGTTCCTCAACAATTTTATGACTCTACTCTAACATTTATACCAAAGCCAGACAAAAATATTATGAATATATATGCAAAAATAGTTTGAGAATTACTTTCATTTCATTTTAAGCTAAGTAGTTGGCCAATTACTTACAAGCTAGCTATCTTAAATACATATTTTAGCATTGTAATACTGTACTAAAATTCTACTAAAAGTAATTGATGTGTCTTTCAATATCAAATGTACATTTATGTTAAAAAGAATACCACACCAACTGAAGTTTGCAGTTTACCTTGGCCTCAGAAGCAGTGTATGTACATAGAAAAGAGTCTCAAATATGTGGAGTTGTGGTGTGTTTTTGAAAATTCAGTGTATCTCAAACACTGTGCTTTGAATTTGCTAATGTGGAGGTAACCGTTTTTGAGGGTAGAGTTGTTCAAATCTGAATGTTGTCATCAAAGGGGAAAACAGAGAGCCCCCCTCCATATTATTAATGAGGAAGTATCTTGAAACTTATCTTGAGGTCCTTTGTGAGAATAACATCTCTTAATAATCAAATATATTTTCTGAGCAGGCTGCTTCTAATTCATTTAAAATGGTTCAAAAGTCTGTATTGATTTTACTATAAAGAAAAAAAATAGTGCCCAGGTTGAGCATTGAGTAAGTTGAAACTAAATTTGTGTTTTTAAATAATGTATTTTTCACTTGTTGGTGTGCAAATAATGAGTTTTCAAAATGAATGCTGAAAAAGCCTGCTTTGACCAGTCTGTGCCCAGGTCTGTGTCCCAAGCTCACTTGGATTGTGCTAACTTAAGTTTCTGGCCCTACAGCACCTACTGCCTGTTCCTCTCCTACCATCTTCCATGCCTTTGCTGAGGGGTCTATTTGTCTGCTACCCCCACTTTGTTTAGGGGGCCTGGGCCTGGGCCAAGATCTTTTACCTCTATCTCTCCCTACCCTTTCCCCAGTTGACTTAGGGACGGGGTTTGGCCAGGCCCATGGGTACCCAGGACCTTCCCTACAGGCCTTGTCATGAACCACTAGGTAAAGTTTCTCTAGGCACCATGACAACATAAACATATTTATCCATAGATAAGTCTACCCTTAATTTTTGGAACTATTAAAAGCTTATTTGTTAGAATATTGGAACTGTTGCTATCTTTTTCTCATTTAGAAAATTTCCGTTATTACGTTATATTACTATAATCAAAAACATGTTTGTGGATGTCTTGATAGGAAAAAAACAACAAATGCTACTTAATTCTTGGTTCACCTCAGCAGTTAAAATGAGTGGGACAACTATTATGGATGGTCATTTTTCTTTTTTGATTTCTATTCCAGGGTCAGGCACTGGGAAGGCCCTGAAAAAATGAAGAGTAATTCTGTCCTACCTCGTATGCAGCTATACTGTGGGAAGAGGTTAAATTTCGATCAGATGTCTGGAAATAAAGGGGCTAAAGGGCCTCTGTGGCCTGATAGAGTTTATTCTGGATTCGTAGAATGTGCTTATATCCCCAGGAGGCCAGTGGATCCTGTGAAGTCCCTGATGAGCATTTAGCTAAAATAGTACTTCAGATAAGTGAACTCTGACATTTGCTTCTCAGTTCAATAACAGTGGAGAATTCCTGTACAGTTTTTGACATTGTACCCAGGTGTACATACATTATTGCAAGCACTTGTTCAAAGCTTGAGAACACAATAGCATTGGGAAATACGAGACCCAAGTTTTAAGAGTTTTCAGGATCTAGGTGGATTCCTGACCTGGAAGTACAATCAAAAGAACATCTATGAGGAGTGACTATAAGAGCAGCTGACCAGGAACTTATAAATGTGTGTTGGAGTCTTGTTCTAGGACAGAAGTGTCTGTGGCCTGGGTTTAGCTCTCCCTGTGGAGGTGGGCATGGGGAGAACCTAGAACGTATGATCAATTTCATGGTAGCATTTGAAAGATAGGAAGGAAGTAGAGGAAATATTGCTACCATTTTCTTTCTAGATGTTCAAAAATACCTACATACTTAAGGACTTATGGATGTTCTAGGCTCTGCCCTTTAAGCACCTCTGTTACAAAGACACCTAAAGCCATTCGAAGCTTGTGCTTGTGAAACTTCTTAAAGCCATTTATTTATTTATTTATTTATGCTACTTCCCATGTTTGATTCACTGCATGCTCTCACCAGGGGAGTAAATGGCAGAATTAAAGATGATACTGCCTTCCCAGTCCTCCAGTTTTTTAAAAGTAGGGCAGAGGCTCAGAGAACTGAAGCTCTAAGGACCAGCAAGTAATACATTTATTGAAAGTCTTTTTTTTTTTTTCTAATATGACTGTTTTGATGAGGTGTTGGTGTAAAGCAAACCAATCCATTTATCTCAACAAAGCATCTCTTGGAGTTCAGCCAGTAAGTAGTTACAGTTAGTTTCAAAGTCTCCAGAAGGTCATGGAAATCTAAAATGTACTTTCTATTATAAATGATATGGAAAGGGGCATGAAGTAGTAATTAGAGAATAGTGTCATCCACCATTCTCGACATACTTGAGACGTTGGAATCTTGTGGGGAGCTCCTGACTGGACCATGTCAGGGCCAGTGCCAGCCCAGACATGGACATTTCTATTATGAGTATGGAAGTGATGGAGAAGACCTTTCTTTATGAGATTTGCACAATCTTGGAGGGGAATATTAAATGTGTGTTGTTTAGAAATCTGCATAGTTAAGTAGGTCTTTGAATCTGTATAGAATTGACCAGGAGATTTCTTAGGAGTGGGGCATGGGTTTGTGAGGAGGTGATCCTTTCCTGCAACACATTTCTGACCTAGATCATTGATTCTTGAGAGAACATTTGAGACTTTCTTATCTAAACCTGAATGGAGTAGAGAAACATTTGTTCTTACAGTTCAATCCTTTTTTACACCTTAGCATGACACCAATCATTGTCCTGATGGTCACCAGGAGGAAGTGCACCCTGAGTGCGCACAGTGAGAGAGCCGGGCAGGAAGGCAGGTCCCTCCTCCCAGCGGCTGCAGTGAGTGAACAGTACCAAACCAGGGACTTCCCTCCTTGCACAGGCGGGAGTTGAAGTGCAACATAGGTTCGCCTCGATATTGAACTATCCCTAAAAGCAAAACCTTCCCTGTAGTGATTTGATTGGAGATTCCTATGGATGAGATTTAGGGATTTCTGAGGTCATCAACAAGGGATTCCATCTTTTTATGGCTCTCCCACAGCTCTTGATGTCTGAAGGACAATAGAGTGTTATTTGGGATTCTAGAGGAACGTGGAGCCACTCTACAGAGATGAGCCCAGGAACTCAGCTGGAGTTCCCATCAGTGTTCAGCACTCTTACTATGTTCAGACCTTGGATCCTACAGGCTTAGAGTTGGTTAGAATCTCAAATAAAGGTATGTATACATTGCCACCTTCCTTAATAAGACCATATTCTTCAGTTGGCAGCAAAGAGAGAATTTCTATAAGTGAGAGGCTTAGCTAGGATCTAAAACCAGACTTTGTTTTCCTTTCTCTAAAGTGTTGCTTGTGAATATTTACTGGCATCAACCTGAAGATGATGGCATGGGTATATGGCATTGCTCCCTTTGAACTTTTTGTCTGAGGGAGAATCCATCTTTCTATTTACAGTTAGGCCAAAGTTGGGATATTTGAGTTATTTACATAAGACCTATCTGAAAGTTGGGGAATAATAAGAGCGAACTAACTGGAGAATAACATGCAACCATGGTTTACAAGAGATGACTGGCTTCTATGATCACATGGTGGATCACCTGAATTTCACAACTAAGAGATGGAGGTATAGAGCAAAAATCCCTTGTCTCCTCCCCAGATAATCGATGACGGTTTCCAGGGGTGACCATGTCTATGTACAATATTAGAACAGTGTCCAGCATTTCATTTGCATCAACATGGAAGCCATTAAGTCTCAAAAACTGTGGCATCCCCCTGTATAACTTGTATCTGTTCTTGACTATTAGTGTGAAGAAGTTGTAGTGCTTTGGCTGTGGCTATTTACAAAAGTTTCAGAGATTATCTGCCCCAAAGTGAGGAATTCTGTGACATCTTCAGCAGAAGGTGTTTGAGACTCTAGAATGTCCCAGAGTGAGGAAAGAGGAAATAAAGCTTAGGATGTAAGGGGTCTAAGAGCATATCCATGCAGGGCTGTGAACTTGCTTAAGACCAGGATCAGGAGACTATGGATATGGGCCATCTAGAAGATAAATGACACCAGGATTGTGGATTTGATGTATTCTTTCTTCTCAGTCTTATCCAAACACAAACTTTGGTGAGAGGGTTGCTGGGCTCCTGGGTGAAGTCTAAGGAATGTTCTGGTTTTTAAAGTTATATTCCAGCAATGAATGGGTTATCCCAATACTAAGAATGTATTTTCTCACCATAATATGGTTTGTTTTTCTTCCTAGGAACACAAGAAAAGAGTGGAAATAAAGAAATAATACTTGACAAACCATGACAAACAAAGTCTCGCTCAGATACACTGTGTTGACATCTTTGTTTCTTCCCAATGGAGTACTGTGTAGTAGAAATCAAATAATGTATAAATGAATCTTTAAATGAAGCTACTGTTTGCTTTTCTACTGTCTTTTGCATTTGCAACAATACATTTGAGTATTGTCCCCCCACCAAATTTCACTGGGACATTTAAAAGACCAGTGCTTGTCTATAGAAAAAAGCCAACTACTATAGAGAAAGGCTAAAATTCATATCAGATGAAAAGTGTTTGAAAGTGCTAGAAGTATTAAAGTTAAAGAAGTAAGGACTAGAACTCGTGATGCAAATAGTGTAAGAATTTCCTAGTGAAAGTTTGTTTTGGGTGAATCCAGAGGGTATCCTCTTTAGCCTTGCCTTCATGGCAAGATTTAAACCATTATAGATAGCTCTGCACAAAAGAAGCCCAAATATTCTTGCAACTTATATGAAGTGTCATTCAACATACACATTAAGATCTAAACATACAGACTTTTCCTTTTTTATATACCCAATTCATTCAGTCACTGACAAAAAATAATTGACAAAAAATGGTTATCATGTGCCAACCATGTGCTGGCCCAGTAATGAACACACCCGCCATGGTCTCTTTCCTCACCCCTTTGACAAAATGCAGGACATTTTATAAATATCACCTCTCATGTCACCTCCCTTGTGATTCTACTTATCTCTTTTAGTTCCCTCTTTTGCCATCATGTATGCCTTTATGAAAGCATATTTTGCATTACATTGTAGTTATTTTTTCATACTTACCCAAGAGTAAGTAAGGTTAATTTTTTCTTTAACTTTATAGTCCTAGCTCCTGGCACGTATCAGGTGCTTAATAAGTATTTGTTAATGAAAGAATGGAATTACAAACATAGCTTTCATGTCCCCAGCTGCTAGGGTTATTTAAGGGGCATCTTTAATGCTTAGTCAAAAGGGAAATGTAAATACTGCCTTTTCTCCATGTCTTTTGCAATCAATGTAGATTGTTCCAGTGTCAATATTGCCCACACCAGAGATAAAAGGATTATAGGGAAAGGGAATCCAACCAAAGATTCTTCTTGCTTTGCTATTAAAATTAAGTCTTGATCTATACTTACCTACTTATACATTCATTCTCTAACAAATTAAATACAAGCTGCTTTCCAAACCGTGCCTTGTGTAATTTAACTCTCATAGCAACCTGTAATTTTGGCCATTATTGAGATGTTGAATGAAACTCTCAGAAATGAAATTTTTTGTCCCAATTTCTATTTTTAATATAGTTGTTAGAGTAGAAAATTATGATGTACCACTGAACTTGTATATCTGTTCAGATTTAACTCAGATCATAAAGCTTTTAAATAGGGCCACCAAGTAATTCTTTACCACTCCATGCCTGTTGAACTTTAGTGGGAGAGAGATCCTTATTGACATTTTATATTTAGACCTTCTCTATAATCAGATTTATCTCAAAGCCTTCCAGTTATTTATAGTTGACCAAATGCTTCTCTAATTGGTTAGGATGGCTGTTCCCTGTGGAGTTACCTCAAAGAGGTGATATTCTCCATTCAGGAATTCCATGTTGATTTCCAAATCTGCCATTTCAGTCGTCTAAAATGATTCTGTCAATAAATGAGAGCTAGTCTAGCTCTTTGATATCTTAATCAGCATCCATACCAGGGTCATTATTTTTTGAAGATGTATGGGGTAGTTTCAAGTTAGTTTAGATATTCATGTTATCATTAAATGAAATAAGAATCAACATCAATTTGATTCCAATTTTTCATTTTTATGTCTGTGAAATATTATTTACCAAAAAGTAGATGGGAATGGAAGGAGTTTAGTTACAGCAATGTCACTTCCTTTAAAATTCTTCTGAGATACATGACAAAAATTGCAGGAAGATTAATCATCAAAAATACTTTTTATGAATGGCTGTCAACTGATAAGTTCTTCAATCAATCTCTCAGAAAGCAAAAAATCAGAAACCCTTTGACTTATAGAAATATTTTAAGAATCCAGTCATGAAGAATTCTTCATTTTCTCAATATTAACACCAATATTTAAATCATCCATTTGTTTGACATCCTGGAGACTGTTAATTGGGGCAATGAAACAGTAAAACCAGAGATGGGTGAGAAATAAGACTTTACCAACTTTCTTAAGCTTCAGTTTCTTTCTCTGTAAACTTGGCATAAAAGTATATGTATCTCCTGTGACTATTGTGAGATATACATGAGTTATGTATCTGTCACAGTAATGATAAGAACCACTCAAGAAGTGATAGCTATTACATGATGCATCCAGACTTGATTTAGGCAGGTGACCTTATCAAAGAGTGGGTGGGGCACAGCATCGAGATTTTCAAGGACAATGGCCAGATGGAAAACAGGAAGCACCATCAAGATTTTGGTACATATTCACATTTTGAAGTACAATTTCATTCATTGGCAACATCCAATCTCTTTGGGGAGGAGATTGGTAAAAATTAGGTTGGATGCCAGAACTCTAGAAATGTGGGTTTAGGTTAATAGGAAATTCTAATTTCCAGCAGTAGGAATATGAGGGAGAATTTGTTCCAGGCCTCTCTTCTATCTTCTGGAAGTCTCAGGCATCCCTTAGCTTGTAGATACATTTTCTGTGTCCACATCATCTTCCTTCTATGTGTATCTCTCTCTCTCTGTGTCCAAATTTCTCCTTTTAATAAGGACATTGGATTAGGGCTCACCCCAATGACCTCATCTTAACTTGATTGCCTCATCTGCAAAGGCTCTGTTTGGGGTCATATTCATAGGTCCTGGGGTTTTAGGACTACAACATTTTTGGGGGACACAATTCAACCCATAACACTGATATATCCTTAGGTAAGAGATAGGCAGATCCTAGAGACATAAAGCATCCATGGGTTTCCCTAGAGAGTGGGAAAACACATGAGGAGGAATTAGAAGCATTCGTTGAAGCCCTACATTTGTCACTTACTTGCTGTCACACACCTGGAAATCCTGAGTCTTAATCTCAGTTTCCTTATCCCTATAATGGGATCAAACCTTCACAGTTTTGTTTGAAGTGTTATAATAAATGAGAACATATGTGTAATAATGATTTGTAAATGTGTTGCACAGATACTGTATATAATTATAGTTGTTATTATGGCACAGATAATCATATTTATTTTGCACCATGTCTTTGCTAGATTATTCCAGCCATTAAGAAAGTTGAAAGCTCTGAGGTAGCTAAAAGACAAGTAGAAGCAGGGACCATTATCTGTATAATTAGCTCTTGAATTAGCAACGAATGATTTCATTGTAAGCATTACCATGGTTTCATAACTGGTTACCATAAGCATAATTTAAAATACATTGCATGTTTCATGATTCATATATGGAATGATCTTTTATATTAGCCTATAGAACATTGAAAGCCAAAACAACTTTAAAAAAAATATTTGCAGCTGTTTGGAAGAAAAGCAATGTACTGATCACCCATAAGGAGAAAATATACCAAATTAAAGAATATACATATATATTTTATTTCTCTGTCCAAACAATGTTGGCATAAGACTGTGCAGGGTCAAACTGGGTTCTAACTGCTATGAGTTAAACTTCAATCTTTGGCTAAATGCATTTCCTCAGCCTCTTATTCTGCATGCTTGGTAAAAGTTTTGGGGGCTGACAGATTGCTGTTATGACCACTGCAGACATTGAAAAATGACTTAGGAGAAACAGCCCCTGCTAGGGAGAGAAAAATAGCTTCCCAGGAGAGAGAGATTCATGCAGGGGTCATTAGCACAGGTTCAACTACCTGAACCTCAAATGTGTGTAGACAGTTCAGTATTTGGCAGAATCAGTACAGGAGCAACCTTTTAATCCTTCCTATTAGGCACCAAACAAACAGAAACCAAGAGAAAATGAGCACAGCTCTTTGACTAGACACTATACCATGTAATTTCTTCAGCATGGTCTCTGTCCTTTAAATGGTACAGATAATCATATGCAAGTCTACAAAATGTGTTTAAGTGCAGACTATATTAGCTAGTTGACACTAAGTAAATATTTAGTGAGTCAACACTATGCCAGGTGGTACTCTTATGTCCAGGGGACAGAGCCAGAAACCAGACAAGGACCCTTCACGGGATTTATGGTTTAGTAAAAAGTACAATAAGCAAACAATTAGAATATGGTGTTAAAATTGCAATGATTGGGAACATAGAGACTGCTGCGAGAGTATGCAGGAGGAGCACCTTACTTAGACTGGGAGATGGGTGTGATGATGTGTAAGAAAGATTTTTTACTAAGGAAGAATTTTCACTTTCCCAGTGAGTTGAAGGTATGAATGTGGCAAGATTTATTATCCTCCTCATTATAAGAAAGGAGGGGAGGAACATTCAGTTTAAAGCCGCTACTGAGAAGAAATACTAGGTCTAAATTTAGTTATAAATTGGACATTTTCTTAAGGGAACTCAAATTCCTGGCTCTTTGAATCCATTTGCCTTGGAAGCCGAGTATCAGTAAAACCATGTGTGGGAAATGCTGATGTTCTGAACAGCTAGGATCTTTCAGTAGAGTTGTCGTACTTCTCTGGGCTCAGACTGCCACCTGAGAAAAATCTCTCAACAGAGGGTCTGCTAAAACCCACACTAACTCCATGCCTCAAAATCACACAGGACAGAAGGCATAAGGCAGTTGGCTTATTTAAATGTAAGAAAAGTCAATATATCCAGCAAATAATATTGACACTTGGTAACTCCAAGTCTCACGGAGTGTCTGTCTCCTACCTGGGTTAAGGACTAATGTGACTTGGCATCCCTGGGAAAAAGATTGTTTGCACAGCAGAGGCTTCTGCTGGCACGAGTAACCCAGCGAAGCTCCCCTTTTGCTAGAAGGATCCATCCTCTGGGATTGTCAATACTGGGTCTGCCTCTCTTCAGCCACAGTCTGTGTCTTATATGCCACAGCAACGTCGTGGGCCCAGATTATACCTTTCCTTCCTATAGAACTGCTGCAATATTTATGATATGCTACTTGAGTAAGGTCAACCTCAAGGGCTTTTCTCTACTATGAAGGTTATTGTTGGTAACTTCTCTCGCCCAGAACCACTTGGAGCTACCGCAGGGAGTCATAGTGGCCAGTGTCAATTCACTCACCTTTTCCTCACTTATTCAGAATGTCATTTTTATAGTGATGTACTTTTTTTCTAAAAACAGACTTACATGTCTGGCCTTTTAATTAATTTTCATTGATCAATTTGTCTATTATTAAACTAGTAATACATGATTTTAAATATTGTGGTTAGATAATCTTTTTTAGTAACTAGTAATGAAAGTTCCTCTTTTTTTCATCGTAAAAAAATGTTAAACTATAAAAAAGTAGTGGGAACAATATAATACTCATGATCTCACTGCCCAAATGAATGTGTTACCATTTCTTTACATTTATTTTATTTTCAAATACAGGAAATTACATATTATAAAAAATTCTCTTTGACTACTATTCTGGGTTATTTTACCCTCCCATGCCCTCCCTAAGGCAACTACCATCATGAATTTCATATTTCATATGTAATTTTCCAGGCCATTGAAAAATATTTTTATATCAATATATACCCATGTAAGAATATATAGTATTGCTTTAGTGTGTAATATTGAAAATTAGTATAAAAGTATCACACATAGCATACTTTCTGTGATCTACTTTATTATCCTATTATATTTTGGTAATCTGCCTGCATTGATGTATTTTTTGCTTATAATTTCTGTATACTACTCCATCATTTGAATTACTACACCTTATTTTTTATTTCACTTTGGAATTTAGTTTGTTCTATTATTTTCCTGTTGAAAACATTGCTTTATTTGAAGCACTGCGTCTGTGATTCCTTGTGTCTACGTATAAGGGTTTTATTAGAGTTCATTCCTATAAGAGGAGTTGCTGGGTAATAATATATGAACATTTTCAAGTTCAAAATATATTCAAATTGCTTTTCAAATGGGACATATAAATTTACATGTTTCACAGTTGTGTATAAAAATATCTCTTTCTCTACCTCTTCCCCAGCAATTGAAGTAATGAGAGTTTTTTGGTTATTGTCAACCTGATGGGTGAAAAATGACATTCATTATTTTAATTTGAATGTTCTGTATTACTAGTGGGGCTGAAAAGCTTTTTATTTGTTTGTTTTCAATTTAGATTTTATCTTCCATGATGTCTTTCATATCCTGGCCTGTTAAAAGAATCAATTTGACTGGTTTTGTTTACTTTAAAGAATTACTTTATATATACTGTGATTACAATTTTTTATCTTTTAAACATGTTGTAAATATTGTCTCACAGTCTGTTGCTTCCCTTTTAATTTTGTTTATGGTGCTTTACTTAGGACTGAAAAGTTTTAGTTTTAATATGGTCAAATTTAGGAGTCTTCTTTCTCTTTGATATATGTGCTTTTTGTGTCTTATTTAATTAAATCCTCCCAGAAACATTCTCCTAAATTTTCTTCTATATCTTTATTTTGAGAATGGTTCAGGATTTGATGTATTGTAATCTTAAAAATGTGCATATATTATGACAAACAACTCTATTTATAGGAATAAACTCTAATGAAACCTTATATATGACATTGTATACAACCTTTTCATGACATTGGATTTGGAAATGATTTCTTGGAAAACAGAATAAAAAGACAACCCACAGAATGGAAAAAATATTGTAAATTGTATAGCTGACAAGGGATTAATATCCAGAATTTATAGAGAGCTCTAAAACTCAAAAACAACAACAAAACCCAATTCAACAGTGGAAAAAAAGACTTAAATAGAAAGTTCTGCAAATAAGATACACAAATGGACAATAAGCACATGAAAAGATGCTCAACATCATTAATCATTACGGAAATGCAAATCAAAACCACAATGAGATACCACCGCACATTCATTAGAATGGCTATCAGAAAACAAACCAACAACAGAAAATAGAAAGTATTGGTGAGGATGTGGAAAAATTGGAGCCCTATTACACTGTTGGTGGAAACATAAAATATACAACTGCTATGGAAAACAATATGATGGTTCCTTAAAAAAATTAAAAATATAATATCATGTAAGCTGGCAATTCTACTTCTGGGTCCACACCCAAAATAATTGAAAGTAAGATCTTGAAGAGGTATTTATAAATCCATGTTCATAGCAGCATTATTTACATTAGCTAAAATTTGTAAGCAATCCATGTCCCTCAACAGATGAATAGATAAGCAAAATGTGCTATATACATACAATGGAATATTATTCAGCTTTAAAAAGAAAGGAAATTCTGACCCGTACTATAATATGGATGAACCTTGAGGATATTGTGCTATGTGCAATAAGCCAGTCACAGAAAGACAAATATAAATTCATGGAGACAGAAAAGAATGGTTGTTGCTGAGGTAGGGGGAATTGGGACACTATTGTCGAATAGGTATAGAGTTGCAGTTTTGCAAGATGGAAAGAGTTCTGGGGATGGATGATGGTGATGGTTGTGCAACAGTATGAATGTACTTAGTATCACCGAGCTATACACTTAGAAATGGTTAAGATGGTAAATGTTATGTTATGTGTATTTTACCACAATAAAAAGTCTTATTCTAAATGTGTGTTGCAAGTATCTTCTCACAGATAGCTTGCATTTCTCAAAGGGTTCTTTTGGTTAACAGAAGCCTTAATTTTAATGTAGTCAGATTTATCAATTTTTTTCTACAGTTAGCACTTTCACAGTTTTACTTATTATTCCTTATGTTTATGTCATGATATTTCCTATATTTTCTTCCAAAAGCTTTAAACCATTCTTCCTTCCCAGTTTCCTGTAAGGAGCCTGGGGAAATACCAGCTGTAGCCCTTGATGTAGCAAGAACTCGAGGCCAGAAAGTTGGACAAGATTGCACGGTTCCGTACTGGCTGCTTTCTATGAAGAGGTGTGCTTGGAAAAGAGAGAGAGTTTTTGGTCTTTTCTTCTTCCAACGAAAGCTCGATTTCCAGATTTTAGATATGTCTTTTCTATAATCACTAAATGGGGAACTCCTTGTCCTTTTTGCAGAGCATAAGATTCGCAAGAAAGAAGGGTCATCTATTTGTAGTAGAGGCAACCTCCAGCTGTAGGATAGTTGCTCATCAGGACAAGTCTGTTGTTTATCACTGGCACAGTGACAAGCGGGCAGGGCAGATTAGGCTAAGCCTATCCTTTCAGGACAGTCTATCACTGGAGTTGACTTTGGTGTTCAGAGGCAGCATTTCCCAGAGGGCAGGCAGGGCAGGGGCCAGTGACGATGCTTGGCTTGTGGGGACATCTATCTTCCTCCCTCTCCTCTGTCCTGAGGACACAGGGATTAGTCATCTCAGCCCCTGTAGTCTGAGCACTTGTACTTGTACCGCCTGTGGCAGCCACTGACTCCTGGGCACAGGACCTGTCAGGGATGTCACATCCATGAGGCCAGAAGACCACGCGTGGAGGCTGAGCAAGCACAGGAGAGACTGTTCACCCCAGGCATAAATGAGGGCTTGTGGGGAGGGGCATGACTTTCTTTCCCTTCTTAGATTCTTACCAGGAAAAAAATAGCTGAAAATCATGATTTCTCTCCAGGGGGTCTCAAGCGATTTTACAGTGTCGAAATCATAAAGGTCATCTTTTTATTTCACACTGAAATTATAGTAGAAATTAATACTAAAAATTCAAACAATAATCTAAGCACCTATTTCAAGAAGTTAGAAAAAAACACTAGATTAAATTAAAACATAAATAAGGAGAATAATAAAGTACAGAAATTAATGAAGTAGAAAATAAACACCAAACAAGATCCACAAAGCCAAAAAAATTTTTTTTAAGACTTATAAAGCTTATAAGTCTTTGGTGAAATAGATCAAGAAAAAACTAGAAATACTAAAAACATAAACAATCAAGAATGAAAAAGGGGAATCAATATAGATCCTAAAGCATTAATAATGGAAGAAGAGTATTTTAAGAATAGCTTTTGCCAAACACAGTTGTAATTTTAGGTGAAATGGACAAATTCCTAGAAAAACACATCTTATGAACAATGACACAAGAGAGAAGAAACTGTATAAAACTGTTTTTAACCATTACAGAATTGAACCTTTAGTTAAAACTTTCTCTACAAAGAAAACAAGGCCTAGATAGCAAACATTTCAGAAGAATATAATGACAATCAGACAAAAATTTTTGCAGAAAATAGAAAGAGGTTATATTTTCCATTTCCTTTTGTGAGGTCAGCAAAACTTTGTTACAAAACCAGAATAGAAAAAAAATTTACAGGTCAGTGTCATTCTAAATATGGATGCAGATGTCTTAAATAAATTCTTAAAAACTGAATCTAGCTTAATATAAAGATAATACTTTATGACCAAATGTATTCTAGGAAAGCAATGCTGGTATAACATACAAAAGTTAATCGAAGTAATTCATAACATTAATGAAATAATGGAGAAAAATCATACAATCATTTCAATAGATACAGAAAAAGCAGTTTGTAAAATCATCGCTCATTCATGTTAAAAATCTTGCCAAGCCAGGAATCAAAAGGAACTTCCTCAATCAGATAGAGAATGTCTATTAAAAATCTACAGCAGACTTCATATGAAGATTTTCCTCTCTGATGGAGAATAGGAAAAAGATTTCCACTATCATCATTTTTATTCAGCATTGTGCTGGGCATCCTAGCCTGTACAATAAAAGTAAAATATAATTAAAAATATAAGAATTAAAAATTAAAAAATAAAACTTTCATTTTCTCAGATATTATAGTTATGCAATCCCACTGGATGTCAGAAGACAATTCTTTCAAAAGTCATAGGAAAGAAAGATTAAGTCTGTAACTATAAATATTATAAAAATGTATATAACTGGTGATAAGACATCAGTTACATAGATAACAATTGAGAAATAATTATTTTTCTGAGACAGATTAAAATATTGTGGGCTAAAGCAGCTGTATACAAACAAGAAGTAAATCATGTAGATTAGAAGGAAAAAACCTTGCTAATTTCAGGTCTTATTTAGTCCACACTTTTCAAGATTTTTTTTTTTTAGCTCTGGGAGCTGTGTAGAGCAATCAAGTTTTTAATAGTGTGAAATCTGTCCTATCATTTGATCATACAGTATGCATTTGAAATAGATGAGATAGATCTGTAAGCTTGCCAGAAGTGGCTATGTTTCTGTACTTGTATATATGATCAAGGGATTTTTTTTCCTTGTTGGATTCTTTGTTTTATCTGGACTTTTATTTTAATTCAGATCGTATTTATGTATGGCCACAAGCAAATCAGACTAGATCAAAGGGTGTTTTCTGCTCCATTTGCTATGGCTTATTCCTATACTTCTCCCAGAGTGTCTTCAGCAGGACCAAGACTTCCTTTCTGCTGGAGCTACTTCACAGATCACACTTCATAGAACAAAATACATTGTGTTGTCAGTCAAAAATCTGGTAAGCTTTGGCCATATATGTTGATTTTAAGATAAGATGAAAGTATGAGAAAAAGGGCCAATGAATTTCTCCCCTCACTCAGCACAACTTTTCCAAACGGAAAGGAGGAGAAGGAAAGGAGAGAAAATATAAGGCAAAAAGTTTATAGAAGAGAAGAGGGAAAGGAGACGAAAGTAGGTTGCTCTAAACAGATTTGTTCTGGCTCAGAATTGGGAAAGTGGAATTAAGATCACTTAAAAAAAAAAGAAAAGAGCATTGGGAATGTGATATAGCATAATGATCATATACAGACATCAGTCAGACGTAGGGTTAAAGTTCAGCTTTACGAATTTCTAGCTGTATAATCTTGGGCAAGTGACTTAACTTTATTAAGCATTAGTTTCTTTATTTGCAAAACGGAGGTGATAAGTTAGACCCTTCTTACAGTGTTGTTATTAGGATCAAACAAGATAATAAATAAAGTGGCCTTAGTCCGTGGTAAATACTAAAGAAACTGTGGTCAATATTACATTTATAATCAATGTTTTCTCTCTCTCTCTTTTATTTTTTTGCTCCACTGTTTTGAGATCCAATGATATCTTATGTTTTGGCCTTCGTTGGGACATAATTACTCAGACAGAAATTAAGCTGAGGTCACCTAGCTGAACAACTTTTCCTGTGAAATGAGTGTTACTCAATTAGTATAATTAATGAATAGAATAAGCAAAATTGAAATTGATTTATTTGTTCAGAAGTACTGATTCAACAACTATCTCTTTTGCTTATTTAGCCTAGTTAGCTAAGTTTAAATTGTTAAGTATATTTGAAAATTAAAATGCTTCTCTAAAACTGAATTTATTTTTAAAAATTCTATATTTATATTATTCAATGGGTCAGATTTTCTTAATTCATTCAAAGAGTAAAGTTTTAGAGTCTAATAAAATTTTTCTTACCTAAGATTTTAAAAAAAATTCTGGGCAGCTCTGTTTTCAGGACAGGGTCATTCCAGCCCACAGATAATCAAATTCTGTTGAATTTGCAAAATAATTAGCCTTAGACTCATTCAAGATCTTAAGCAGGCTGTGGGTGATTATCTAAAGGTTCCACGAGGACTCTTAAACTCTAATGAGAACTTTCCTGAAAACTAAATGTGTTCCATAATACCTCCTTCATAAATTTCTTTCTCTATCAGTAGGGGATATGTAAAAATACTGACTAGAACTTAACTGGACTTTATACTGCTATAATACTTGTCACTGAAAGAACAGTAGATGGAGGGTCTTTATTTTGGTTGGGGCTTTGGTCCAAATTAATCATAGGACCTTGGGTAAGTCATCAAACCAAGCTGGGTCTCAGTTACTTCATTGTAAGATGGGACAGACCTCTAATTTCCCTTTAAATCAAACATTAATCTAAATGAGTCAAATCACGTACCATCTTCTCTCAGATGCTTTCCTAGCCAAAGTAATAACACACTCACTCTTTATGCCTTCAAAATTGACACAAGACTGTTGTTCTTGAGATCATTACACCATTTTATATTTATCATTTCTTCTTCTCTGTAAACTTTACTGGGATAATTATATTTTTAAATCATTTTTTTATGATGGACTTGTGAAGTTGGCCCAATAAGAGCAACCTCACTCCCTGAACCAGGGACAACCTGTCAGCAGTTCTAAAATTGACACTACTCAAATATGCCGCAAACCAAATATTGTTATAGTGAAAGTTTCTGTGAGAGGTGAAACTGGCTAATAGGAAGTTTTCCTGTATTTCCAGAACACAGCAAATGAGGCAAAGCCATAAAAGCTACATAAGTTAAATGCCCATACTGATCAAAACCATTCCCATCACGAATCATGAGAGTGGCACCTATGCCATTAGGGCAGAGATTGGGGGAGGTGGGCTGGGGGTCTGAGGGGGCTGCAAGCTAAATCAGCCTTACAGTAAATTCCCTCAAGTCAAGGATAAGGTCTGAGATTTCAGTCCAAGAAATTCCCATTATACATTCCTATAATGCTTAAAACATATTGTACACTAAATTAGTTAATTTTGTAATTTGTGCACCAAGAAGGGAAGGAATGGAATGCTTCACGTGGGTCTAGATAATGGTGCTCATTCACATAGGGGCAATGTGATATTCAGTATCAGGTAATAGAGATTACTAACCCTCTTTCTTCTCCTCATGCAAAAGGATATTGGCTAGTCCAGGAATTGAGATGCATTTGCATAATATTGCCCAAAGGGATTTTTTTTTTTTTTTAGTTAGGACTTTGTAAAGATAGCAAAATAATAGGGAAGGAATAGAACCCACAGAAAGAATTGTAGCACTTTGTGCTTTAGTATACGTTTGTGCAATGGCGAGTAGTAACCCAAATTCATGAGCAGTAAAATTCATTCGGTAGGCAGCTATGCAGTCTGAACAGAAAGGTTGTGTACTTTAAAAACTGAACTTGACACAGGAGCAGCAAATTCTGGGATCACTTCATAATCAGTGAATACATGTGACCTGTCTGATGAGAAATGGTTTCTACCAGTGTGAAATGTAACACTGTGTGGGTATTTGTCAAGAAAAGCCAGGTTATGCTGCAGTAATTATTCCCCAAACCTCAGTGGCTCAAAAAGCAAACATTCCTTTCTCATTCACATTACACATTCATGTGGGTCTCTAGGGAAACTCTTTCATCATTCAGGGACCCAATCTGGTGAAGAAATCATGTCTTGAGTGTTGCTGATCCCATAGCCCTCGCAATGGGAACAAAATACTTGGTGGAATTTCCCACAGGTAATTTGATGCTCCTCCTGGAAGTAACACATATTACTTCTACTCAAAACTCCTTTATCAAAATTGGCCACATCATCTCACTCAACCACAAGGGAGCCAAATAGTATAAGTCTATCATTTATCTGGAAGGTGGAAACTGGATATGCTTTTGTTAGAAACATAGATGACTACCACAGAATACAATTGCAATGGAATAAAAGTAATGAAAATTAGACCAGATGAGAAAAGTGATTGTACTGCAGATTGCATAAAAATAGAGGGTCACCTGAACAGGAGTGAGAAGGAATTGGAAGTGATGAGCAGACCATGCTGCAAGTATAACTGCACATTATAAAATATTTAGTAATCATTCAATATGCACTGTTCAGGTCTCTCTCCACTCAGGGAGACAGACCTATTTTATTCTAGAATAAAGAGCTTCTTGTGTGAAACTGCTTCCTGACTGAGGTTATTCCATAGCATTAGCCCTGCTGGTGATTTTTCCAAGCAAGGAGTCAGAGGACCAGGATAGTAGTCTGGACTTGACACTTTAGTGTGTCTGGTCATTCTTTGGCCAAGGGTACACCAAGAACCGAGGGAAGACTGCCACACTGACAGAATGGTTTTATATTTAATAATAATTAAAAAAGACTTTGGAGTCTTCATTGATATAACCACCAAATGAAAATGAAACATGAATGCCATTTCTTAATACCCTAACTGACAAATCCATTCATATTGACTGCTGTTTTTCCTCCTCTTTGTATCATTAGTATCTCTTCCATTATCTCCTACAACCAGGAATTACAGCTTCAACTACTTGCAGTCTCAATTAATACTCTGCATGTTTCTCATACAAGAATTTGGTTCACACATTTCCCAGCCAGAATCCAATGGATTTTTCCACAATGTTGAAAAGTTTGCCTATCATTGCTGGAGTATTTCTGTTTTAACTAATCCACTTGAGAATGAATGATTTTTATGTACTAGTATCTTCAGTTTTGTGACCAGTTGTTTACCCTCATGAATCAAATGAGCTACTCATTAGGCAAACAACTGACCTTTAGTGGTGACCACATGTTGTTATAGGAGGAGATCTATAGAGAAAATATCTGAAAAATTCCACCAAGTCATCATTGTTGTTTTACTATTATCATATTAACCCACAACCATACCATTTTGGGGAAAGTGTTTTGGGTATCTAATAATGTTGCTTAGAATAAGTTATGTAACTTATTACATAAAGAGGTTAAAACTGATTTTGGCAAATAATGAAGTTAATTTTTTTCTCTATTTTTTAGAATAGTTTTAGGTACAAAGCAAAATTAAGTGGAAGATACAGAGATTTCCCATACACTCTCTGCCCCCCATTATCATGCATAGCCTCCCCCATAATCAAAATCCCCCATCAGATGAGTCATTTGTTATAATTGATAAACCTACGTAGACACATCATTACCACTCAGAATCCATAGTTTACATTAGGATTCACTATTGCGGTTGCATAGTCTATTGGTTAGGAAAATGTACAATGACATGTATCCACCATTGTAGTATTATATAGAATTACACTGTCTTAAAAATCCTCTGTGCTCTGCTTAGTCATCCCTCTTTCCCCTTGAACTCCAGGTACCCACTGATCTTTTCACTATCTCTATAGTTTTGCCTTTTCCAGTGTCATAAAATTGGGATCATACATCATGCAGCCTTTTCAGATTGGCTTTCACTAGTAACATCCATTAGAGTTTCCTCCATGTCTTTTCATGACTTGATAGCTCATTTCTTTTTAGTTCTAGATAATATTCCATTGTCTAGATGTACCACTTTTTATTTATTCCTTCACCTACTGAAGGACATCTTGGTTGCTTCCGAGTTTTGACAATTATGAATAAAGTTGTCATAAATATCCGAGTGTAGGTTTTTGTATAGACATAAGTTTTCTTTCTACTCCTTTGAGTAACTACAAAGAAGTGTGTTTGCTGGATCATATAGTAAGAGGATGTTTAGTTTTGTAAGAATCTGCCAAACTCTCTTCTCGAGAGGCTGTACCATTTTGCATTTCCACCAGCAATGAAAGAGAGTTCCTATTGCTTTTCATCCTTGCCAGCAGTTGGTGTTGTCAGTGTTTGGGATTTGGAATGTTCTAATAGGTGTGTAGTGGTATCTCCTCATTGCTTTGATTTGCTAATATTTTGTTGAGGATTATTGCATCTATGTTCATGGGAGATATTGATCTGTAGTTTTCTCCTCTTGTAATGTCTTTGTCTGGTTTTAGTATTAGGGTAATGCAAACCTCACAGAATGAGTTAGGAAATATTCCCTCTGCATCTAGCTTCTGAAAGAGAATTGGTATGGTTTTTTGCTTAAATGTTTGGTAGAATTCACCAGTGAACCTATCTTGGCCTGATGCTTTCTGTTTAGGAAGGTTATTCTCAATTCAATTTCTTTAATAGATTTAGGTTGTCTGTTTCTTCTTGTGTGAGTTTTGACCTATTGTGTCTTTCAGGGAATTGGTCATTTTATCTACATTATCAAATTTGTGGGCATCCAGTCATTCATAGAATTATTCTATTATCCTTTTACTGTCTAGGAGCCCTACAGCAATGGCCCCTGTTTGTCTCTCCTTAAGGAGAGCCTCTCTGTGAATGAAACCAATGGAAAGGAACACAGAGCTAAAGGGTTAAAAGAGATAGCTTACTATTGTACCTCTTGAGCATCATGCCTTTCCTGAGGCTTACTAGCTGGAAATTTTGAGTGTATAAGATAATAAATTCAATTTTTTTTCATTTAAAGTATTTTAAATTAGGTTTCTATCACCTGCAGCCAAAATAGTCCTAACTGATATACCTTATTACTTACACAAAGAAGCTAAGACCCAGAAAAGTAATGTGATTTGCTTCAGGTTCACAACCCTGGGTCAGAATCTAAATCTCAATCCTTTCAATCCAGAGCTCTTTCCATTTCACAGCCTCCCTCTTTGGAAGGGGACACTTACACCTGCAATTTGGGTAGCTGACATTTTCCATCTTGCTCCATGTTCATTTTGCATTCACCAACTATATCAACCTCCTGTGTCACACACAGAATGAAGTTCCCAATCATTCATGCTCCTGACACAGAGGCAATGGAATTGATGGATTCAGAAGGAATAAAAAGATGTCCTTTATTTCTGGGTGTTTGTCTTGTCAGAAATAAATAAGGTTGAGCTTTGATAAAGTACCTTGTAAATAATTCTTAGGTAGAATATTCAGAACATTCCCTTTGCCAAGGCTATGACAGCTATTATAAATGGAGAGGGTGTGCTTTCTCTTACCCAATGAACTTTAAAAATAGAACTTTTAATCTTTTTTCTAATATAAAGACTTTGAAAACTCCCCCTTAGAAATTCTAAAGGAAAGGAATTCTATATGACTTATTTTGATGAGAATTTGACCACTATGTTTAATGGTATAATTCTGAATTTTGGAAAACACAAGATTATTACCATAGGTAAAAGGCATATGAAGCTTAATTCAAACAGTCTTTGGTTTTCCAGTGTGTCCCTATTCTTATATGAATATTGATTTAGTAGTTTCAGCCTCCCATCAGGCCAACTCAAGAAGAAAAGCCTTCAGTCTGTGGTACTCTGAAAAAAGTTGGCCTTGACTTAGAGATAAGTATTGCCGAGGATTCTTGTTGCTACATTTCTGATCTAACAGAATAACATGGGGAGGCACTCTGAATATTAAAGTGAATTTGTCTTTTATAGTGCTTGTAAATGGAGTTTGTTCAGCCAACAGCAAAGGCAGATGCAGTTGTAGCATTTCCTGCTGCTTTTCTGCCTTTATAGCATCATAATCTTCAAGGTGGCATCAAGATGGCATCAGTGTGAAAGGAGTCAATTGCCTGTGAATACAGCAAGAGTGCCTCAAGCAAAAATATCAAATGGCAACAATAACAAAATCCCCAATAACATATAACACAAACGCAAAAACAAAAATTCTGAATTTAATTATGAACTTTCATTTCCCATCCCATGTATGGTTGATGGAAGACAAGAAATGAATTTCATTATAAGAATTTTCCTTGTACTTCCATGTTGTTGACTTCAACTGCCATTTAAATTCTTTTGGAGATTGATGTTTGGTTTACCAGTCACTATTTTTTAAAGCGGCATTGAGGCTGTTATGTTTTCAGATTGCATTGTTTTTTACAGGAATAGTTTCTTTCTTGTTGAACTAACGTGTAAATCCTGCCTTCTGAATTGAATGTGACACTTTGGGGCAGGTAGTTGGCTGGTAACAGTGGACTGGGGAAGGAGCAGTTCATCTGGCATTCAGATTACCCAGAGTTGCAGTCATTGGTTTGGCAGCGGCAGACCCAGCCATACTGCAGATGTGGTAGTTTGTTGAACAGAGGGCTACGGGAGATCAAAGCGTACTTGCAATTTACACATGGAACTCAGTCCTCAAATGAAGTTTCCTAATACTTCTGTTTTTGCATTCCCACCATCCTCCGAGTAACATTTGGAATAAGAGTATGGTAGTTTTAAGATTGACCTGGGTCCCATTTGAGGAATGAGGGAGTAAAGCCAGTCACAACTTAATAAAGACTAGTTCCATCAATTTTATGGTCTGGGAATCATAGAAGCAGGTGCTCCTGGATTGGAGTCACCACTTTCTCTGAGCTCATTCCATAGGAGGGGTGGAGTTAGGAGAAATAGTTCACATCATTGAACCCAGTTGCTTGGGTAGGGATTAAGAATTGCTGAACTGTGTGTGTGTGTGTGTTTTATAACATACAGTGAAGAGATTTTGATGAAATGGGGAGAGAGGACACCACCAAGCCTCTTAAAATATACCTTCAAAGATACCATCTACTGAATGGTACCTAGCTGGCTTGAATAATTATGAACAATTTATTTCTTTTTTCTCCAGAAGTTCATATTGGTTCTCTAAAACCTTAAAACACTCTGAAGAGGTATTGACATGCCTAATTAGAAGGGTAGGAAAACTGATACACAGAGAGGGCTGGAGACCTTCTTTGTCACTGATTTCTTTGAGGACGCCTGATAGCCAAGTCAGAAGACTCACTCATTTCAGAGATGACATGCAGCAAATAATATCCATGTAAGAACTATCTTTTATATTTTGGCCTTCTTGGGAAGTGCAGACCCTAAAACATATGCACCAAATCTCAAACAGGACAAACAAAAGGATATGTTTCCTACATGTCTGAGAGAGGAATAGTACAGATTGATTTTGCAAGACCTGACAAGTAGGCATGCTCGCTGTGACACATCATTTTCCCAGAAAAATGTTGATTCGAGTGATACTTGGTAGAGTGCAGGAGGCAAAGTCTGTGGTTTACAATGAAATCAGATGAACATTCAGGCTCGAAAGGTTTAATGAGATCTTTAGAATGTCTTTCTTTGCTTTGAGCATAGTGTTGCTCAAAATTATCTTCAGCTGTTTGCTGATACATGCAGGTCTTTGTTAATTCTGGGTAGCTGGCATCAAGGCAAATTAGGAAACTGAATTGCTCTAGTAATTTAACATTCTGGCCAACAGATAGACACCTGCTTTCTCCCAACATTAGGATCACCCCTCTCGCACTCTCTCTCTCTCTCTCTCTCTCTCTCTCTCTCTCTCTCTCTCTCTTTCGCGCGCGCGCGCGCTCTCTCTCTCTCTCTCTCTCTCTCTCTCACACACACACACACACACACACACACACACACACACACACAGACACACACATCTCCCTCTCTTTCAGTCTTCTCTTTCTCTTGCAGGTTTTCTTCTGGGATGTCCATATGAAACAAAGACTTTGGAAGGACAACGTTTGCTTGACTTTGACAAGCAGACACCTTGAAAAAAATGTGTAGTAATACGTTTTGTAGATGTTTCAGTGTCTAATTACAGACCAGGGAAAGGAAATAGATCAAGTTGACCTTCTCAGCTATGGAACTGGCTATCCTAGAAGACAGGTAGTTCTCCCATCACTGGAAGCTCAAACAGAAAAAGTGAAGCATAGTTATTGACAGCACAGATTTTGGATTTTCGATTTTGGAGACAGGCTGCCCAGTTTGAAACTTTGACTCCATAGTGCATGGGATGTATGACTTGGACAAGTTGTTCATCTCAGGAAATTCAACTCTTTTACTTGTAAAATAGGAACAGCAATATCTATTTCACATGGTAATTGTGAATATTAAATAAAAGAAATACAGATTTTTATAAAGTAGCTCATAGTAAGAACTTAAACTGTAATTGTCAGGACCATTGATTACAGATATTGTATATGAATATACTACAGTTTAAAAATATATATATTCTCCTGTTGATAGACACCTGGACTGTTTCCAGTGTTTGGCTAGTATGATAAATCTACTATGATTTTTCTTCTGTAAGATGTTTTGTGGACATAAGATTTCATTTCTTTTTGGTATATGTATACAGTTTATATGAGTTCCAGTTGTTGCACATTCTTTTCAACAATTGGAATTTTTACTCTTTCTAATTTTAGCCATTCTGGTGGGTGTGAAGTGGTATCTCGTTGTGATTTTACTATATAATTATAAGAAAAATGAATGATTATGTTGAGTACTTTTTCATGTGCTTATTGCCCATTCATGGAGAAAAAACAAAATTGTATGAAATACTCAACCCAAGAGAGACAGGAAAATAGGAAAAAAGGAATTAAAAACATGGGTGAAGTAGACAACAAATAACAAGGTACTATATTTAAGTCCAGTGATAGTGATAATTATTAAATGTTCATAATCAAAACATTCCAATTAAAAGACAGAGATTGTGTGTGAGATTAGATAGAAAATGTCCAATAATATGTATTTTACAAGAAACCTATTTAATCCCCATGATACTATGTTATAATTTTTACTTTAAACAGTCATATATATTTTAAAGAAAAAGGAAAAAATCATTTCTGTTGATAAGCTAAAGTTTCTAATTTGAATGAAGTCTAATGTGTCATTTTTTCCTTTTATGCCTATTATTTCCTGTGTTCTGTTGAAGAAGCATTTGCCTATCTCCAAGTGGCACAAACCTATTTGAGGGGAAGCCACACTTTCTGATTTTTAAGTCCAGTGCTATTGTCACTACACCATGGTGGAATTCTGCAGATGGGAGCACTATGTTCCCTGTCAAGCACTATACCAATAAAGAAAATGTGCAGTTCTTTTTAGGAACCTTATAACTTCCAGTCAATGGCTACCAGGAGGCTAGGAGTTGTGCTGTCAGCAGCTGGGCATCCCTGCCCTGGGAGGCTTCCAGTCCAGGTGTCTGGCTTCTACGAATGCCTGCAGCCATTGTTCCTGCCAGAAGAGAGTCTCCCACGGCAGGTGCTAAGACCATTTGGCTCTCTCTCCATCCTAGCCCTGCTCCCCACAGCCTCTACCATTTCATCAGACAATTGGTAGAACACAGCGTGTGTATAATAAATGTGTAAACACAAGTTTGGGGTGGTGTGCCTCCACCAAGGGACCAGGCAGGAGCTGGAGGTGGGAAATAAAGGGTGGGAAAAAGAGAAGGTAAATAGGAAACCAGCTCTTCTAAGTCAGTGTGGCTTTAGAGTGGATTGGGTGCACAGTGCATTGTCTGGCTTTCTAAATTATAGCTTAACAGAAATGAGTTTAATTTTTTTCTTCTAATTTAGCAGTGTTCTTGTTTAAAACAAATCTTACACAGAACGCTATTACTACAAAAGATAAAATCTTACCTGCTCTGTAAAAGCAGGTGGATGGCCTAGCCGAGAGGCCTACCGCTTACCTTTGGTGGCAGGCTCGAACACAGTCTAAAATAGCAAAGATTATTTATTGACAAGCTTGGAAAAGAAATCACATGAGTCTACACTGAGCTATGTTCATGTAGCTGATGAGCCACCATAAAACAAGCATTATATTCCTAAAACTCGACAGAAAATATTGATAAATTTACCTCTATGAAAGTTTAAAATTGTGTAATGGCACAAAAATAAAAGTTAAAGGATAATAATAATTGAAGAAAACAGATTTCCAACACATAGGCAAAGAACTAACTCCCTTAGCTTACTAAGTGCTTAAAGAAATCAGTAAAAAAAGATGAGCAACCTTATAAAAACAGGGAAAGCCATATAAAGGCAGTTTATAGAAACAAGAAATGTAAATAGTTTAAAAATACCAAGCAAAGATGAAATGAAGCTCAACTTCATTCATAATTAAGGATATGCAAATCAAAGCAACAGTGAGATATCATTCCCCCTCCTCCCTGTCAGATGAGAAAGTATTAAAATGTTTAATGATATCCAGAGCTGGTGGCAAAAGGATGGAGAATGGAAACCCTCATCCTTTGTTGCTGGGAGATAATTGGTGCACCCTTTCCGGAGAAAAATTTAGCAATATCTATGAAGATAAAAATGATCTAGCAGTCCCTTTAGGTATACACTTTATGGATATGCTTGCAAAAAATTTGGGTGACATGTCTTTCAGGAGAGAGTGGGAATCTTTTCTTCTCCTGATGCTTTCTCCTATGTGAAGAGACCCCTGTCCACATAAGACTCTGGCCTTTCCGTGTTTCCTCATTTACTCTTCCCAAGGGCAAGTGGAGTGACCCATCTGATTTGTGAGCTTGGAAGGAGAAACAGACGTATATTTCTGCTTCCACCTTTTTCCCTTCTTTTGAAAGCTATCTGCCTGTAGGCAGCAAACATTCCCCTCTGCCACTCCATCCTGTATTGTGTGTGTGTGTGTGTGTGTGTGTGTGTGCGCGCGCGCACGTGCGTGTAGGGGAGTAACTCTTACTGGGTGGGTAAGTGTTCTGATTCTGGGTTGAATTATTAGGAAGTTCTGTTGCAGATTTAAGCCACAGCCTCCGCTATCAGCTTTATAGTATTGAAAGTAGCATTTTGGCTTTTGTATGCCTTAGTCTTTCTTGTGTCTATCTTTGTCTTATTGGGATGGGAAAAGGAGGGGAAACAGAAAGAATGAGCCTTGAGAAATATAAAGGAATGGAATTTCAGTTGCAAAAGGAACCATAAAGGTTTTTGCCTTGGCAGATTAATATCAACTTATATTGGGTAATGGGCTGTTTGTCTAGAGTTCTGTCCTGTTTTAACTGCTGCAACTGGAATTAATAAGTTTTAAGCCTTATTTCACATGGTCTTTTAACTTTGCCAGGCTGAACCAGCTGTGGCATCTTTGTCCACGGGCTAATGGTTATTCTTATATAGGCCACACCAGCCTTATGCAAGCACGCATGGCCATTGGGAAGCCGTGGGCCTCCACAGACAGGCCGAACTCAGCAAGAACAAATACCCCTATACCCACTGTGCTCCAGAGAGCTAGTTTTGTGCAAGAGGGATCATCTTTGTAATAAACCTTGAATGTCTTATTGTCAAGATCAGTTGAGCACCTACTTGCATGTTAGTGATTTGAAAAGTTGTAGGACAAAAATACAGAGGTCTTGGTTGTTAAGCAGATAATAAATTAGACACCACAAACAATAGTTCCCTCAGTTATTTTTGTGTCTGAGATAGAGTTAGAAATAGAAACTAATCTCCAACATCCCTCATCGTCTCTTCTGATGAGGGTACTCCTTCCTCTTCTGTTATCTATGTCTAGGCCTTGTCAGAACTAATAACGGTAAGACAAGGCTCCGATCATTCTGTGTCGGTGCTTTTGCGGTGGGTGTGCCCACCTCTGCCTACCAAGACCTCTCGTATTCTTCAAGGCCCAGGTGGTATCCTACCTCCTCCTTGAAGTCATTCTTGATTGTTTACACCTATATTCTTCTGTGAGCTCAGAACTTCATAACAAAGGGTCTTATTTACCAGCATCTCTAATGTGCTTGCTTTAATTTATTATAGACCCAAAACGCCATGGGAGCAGTATTCTACTTCGTGCTTCTCAACCTCGTCTCCTCCACCATCAAATCGCAGAGCTTTGTAGCTCCAAGAGTACTCTATGATCATGGGGTAGTTTACAATTTCATCATTGAATGAATTATGAATCAATGATCTTTAACTAATACTTAAAAAGTAAAAAGAAATATTTAATTTCACTTGCCCTTACCAGGAACGATTTTTATTTCCCTATACTTCATGACTCATCATTCTTTGGTCCCTGATCTCATGGCAGATCTACATTGTAGGGAACATTCTGAATTCTGCTTTTTCCTCCTTAACATATCATCATGAATAAGTTCATGCATCTATATGATCTTCAAAATTTTCATCCTTATTGGTTGCATAATTTTCTAGCTTGCCAATAGACCATAACTAATGTGTCATTCCCTTATTTTGGGGCATAAAGATTATTTTCAGTTTCTTATCACAATGCTATAATTAACATTTTCAAATATGTAGCTTTTTGGCTTTGTTATATGCTGAGAATGAACTCCTAGGGTCTTATCTGCTTCATAATAGATGTTCAATAAATAAATGCCATTGATTTTGTCCCCAAACATTTTTGAGTAACTTTATGGGTTGAATCATTATACAAGTTCCTCATTTTCCTTTGGTTGACAACAAAGGATACAAAGAATGTTTACACTTACAAAGGAATTTTCTCCTCAACTCTAATTTCCAACTTTGGGAAATGTGGAGGCACTGGAATCAAAGTCTGCCAAGATGTGGGCTTTTCCCTTTGGAATCTCTGGGCTCCAGATGCAACAGTAACAAAACCATCCACATTTGACTTTGGTTTGTGAGGATAAAACTTTCATGCAGAAAATCCCATTACCCAAATGGCATTGTCTCTAGACACATGGACAGCACAACAGTGTGTCCAAGGAAATATGTATTGGTTCCTCTCATGTCTCTATTGGCAGTTCAGATTCTGTTGTCTATTAAAAATGCAGGAAATTTTGCTTGAATTTATCATGGGCTTACCAGCCTACCCTCCTTTACAGAAATAATCACAAACTATAAAACATGCAAGGATTGAAACAGAGTGTGTGACATTCATATAAAGATGCTCGTGATTTAAGAGACAGGAAATGTAATTATGTGCTGCTGAGGTTCTTGTCCTTGCTTATGCAAGGGCACAGTAAACATAAAGTTCCTGTACCCTAGGCAAGGCAAAGTGTTGCTATGACTTGAGATCTCAAGAACCAAGCCCAAAAACCACCTCTCCTGACATAGCACTTTGTGAACTGCCAAAAATTGATTTGAGTTTATTTTACATGCACATTGTTGAATTGGTGAATAATTGAACCAAGCATCTACCTCCAGAACTCATCTAGAGGTAGCATGGTATCTCTTGTTCTACATATCCAGGCTCTCTAGGTAATGTCTCTTTCACCTTTTGTTCTGTCATGAATCCACCTTGATATTCAACAAGTTATGGACTAAAGGGGAAAGTTCACCACCAGCAACATATTCAACATAAGTAGTAAGCGAAAGGAAGAGGGAAGAGAAGTAAACAAGGGTACCCAGGTGGATGCACCGGCTTGTTTCTGCAGCAAGTCATGAGGCTGTAACTGGTAATTACTGGGTGTGTGCCTGTTAGTGATCTTTCCACATACTCCCTTTCACTATCCAGCATCTCAGATGGTCAAGGTTCTATGACTGGTTTGGTAATGTAAATATTTATTTCAGAGAAGGCAAAGTTTGTGGTGGTTCTGCCCATGTGTAGTGTGAGAGAGTCTGCCCTTAAGGTGAGCAGAGTGGATTTGGAGGTGGTTTAGAGTATCCTCCGGGTTCAAACTCCTTGTGGCCAACAGCAATATTTCCTGTTATTGTCAATCACCCAAGTTAATCCTATGACCCTCTTTTTTGCATAAGGCAGATGGTCCCCAAATGTCCATTGTGCAACTCAGCTATCATTTAGTGGAAGTATTGTCTGTGCTGTAGTAGGAATTGTTCTTCCCATTAATAGAAAATAATCTTTATACCCCAAAATAAAATGTGCTGTGGCTTGGCAGAGTGCTAAGTATGAGATCAAGAGGCAAACGTTTTGAGTTCAGGCCATTAAATGTAGTACCAAGAGGTACCTCCACTGCTGGGTTCCCAGGTGTGGTATTCTGGCTGTGGGTGAAAAAACATGATACCCTGGCCATTCGTTCAGGCATAGATATAGATATATAGATATAGATATCATGCTAACTCTATATTTTCTCCCAGCTGGGACCATATCAATTTTTAATGATCTCCTTTAATATTCTTTGATATTAAAGCTACTTTTGGATGATGAGGTATACAGTAAGACCAGTGATTGCCTCTGGCTTCAAACAGAGTTTGGGATGGAGAACCTGGTTGTTACAGAAGCTTCCCTAAAGAATTTGCAATTGAGCTGAGAGCTAAGGCATAGAGAACACATTTCCTAGATGAAGAGAGCAAGCAGCAAGTGTGTCCCAAGCAGATGGAATAGAATATGTACAGAGCTTGTGGTGGGAGGAAGAATAGTGTATTTAAGAAACTTAATGTGAATAACAATATAGTGAAGCACAGAGACTAAGGGGAAGAGAAGTATGAAATAGGGGTAGAGATATAGGCAGAGGCCAGAGCATATAGGCCTTATAGACCATATTAGGTATTTTTGGTATTTATCCTAAGAATGATAGGAAGCCATAAAAATGGCTTAAATGTTTGTGGGGAGTGCAAAAAAGGAAAAGTTTTTACCTAATAAGATTTGTTTCTTTTACTCCAGCTATGGCAGGGAGAACACGTTGTAAAGGTTCCAAAAAGATGTAGGAAGACTAGTTTAGGGGCCATAGCAATAGTATGAGAAAAACATGGTGGTAGGTTGGTGGCAGTGAAGACAGGGAACAGTATATAGAATTTAAGAGATTTTCAGGATGTAATTGGAGACATAGAGCTAGACGCAGGTCTTTTGTTAAATACCTAAGATGTGAATAGATATTTTGCTGAAAAAAAAAAATAGCATGGGAAAAAATCCTGCCCATTGTCTCCCTTACTTGGAAATTTATGTACTGCATTATTACTGCATGGTCTGTGAGAAGTCTTAAAATGAATAAACTTGCTCAATTTTGTTTAAGCCAGTTTCCCCCAGAAAGGGTTTCATGATTTAGCCTCTGCCTGGCAATCGTGTCACGTGCTAGTCTCCCAACTTGCTGTCCCCCTCTCCACTCTCCTGAACTATTTCTTTAAAATGCCGGACCCTTCTTTTCTCACATCCTTTGTGCAGGATGTTCCTTTAGCCTGGAACATCCTTTTGCCACCCACATTTCTTATGACTGTCTCCAGCTGGAAATCACTCCTGCCAGAAATCCTTCCTTACACTGCTCAAGCTTTCTATAATTATCTGCTCTCCTGTCCTGTGCTCACAATACCCCAATTCCCTGGTTGCTTGCCCTCTCACCCATTGGACTGGAAGCAACTTGAAACAAGGAAGGAATGTGCCTTCTTTAGAGCTGTCTGCCTAGCACCTAGCACAGGGTTGACACATAGCACACACTTTGTACACAGCTGAGGAACAAATAGTGAATGTCCCTTCCTGTCACCTGGGTTGGGGAGGAGGGAAGGGGGTGATTGCTAGAGATGCTGTATCAGGAGACTCCGGCCCTGGGTGAAGCTACATAATTAGAAAACTCTCTGTACTGGCTGGTGCTGGAGCTTTATATTTCTATATTTAATTTCTGTCATTGTTATTCTGCACACAATTTGATATGTGCATGGGCTCACATACATATCCATGCACGCACACAGATGCACACACATGCACACACGATTTGCATTCCCCATTTTCAGTTTTTACTTCCATCTGCCCCAGATTCCTTACGGACTCATGGTTGTTTTCACACTCTTCATGTTCATCTTGATCTCTCTTCCTCCCCTTATAACATTTCCTGTATTTGCTCCTCTGGGCCTTTTGGCCTTTCATTTTGTCTTTTATTTCTGCAGCTTCTTTCCAGGCTGCTTAAAGCACCTCCCAACAGACTTTCAATAGAAATACAGAGGCTCACTTTGGCAGTGCAGATGTTGCACAATGGCAATGTTCAGTGCTTTTTTTTTTCTACAGGGACTAGATGCATACAGTGTTTCACTGCTGATTCTTTGTAATAGTACTGCACAGGCAAAATGTTAATCAATTATAGCAGCAGAACTAATTAAAAGGCATGCATTATACATCTTGTGGACACATTCTTCATTAGCATAAATTCTCACATTACACATTCATGTCAGAGGGAATTAAAAGGAGAAACTTAAAAATAAAAAGGCGTACATACAGAGACCCAAATGCTTTGGTTTTCCCAGGACTTTTGCTGAGCGTGTGCCCTTGTGGATTCAGTAGTTCTTTTAATTTTTGTGTGTGATTTAAAAAGAAGAATACTATGTCCCATTTTTATATACTTTAAAAATCCAATCAGCCTTAAGATGATAAAGTTAATTCCACTCCTTCATCCCCCGAAGCTTAAATAATATTTAGTAAACAGGTTTCTAGAAATAGAAACAAACTTTTAATTTAGTTATTCCATAATATTTCCTAAGAGGTGTTTGATTATAAATGGCTCAATAACTCATCTCTAATATTAGCAACGATGTTGTTTTCAACTCTGTTCTTATTCCAGAGTTCAATGGCAAGACAGGCCAGATGTCATGGGGAAAGGACAGCCCATAATTCCCTTACATTCCAAGTCTTTCTTAAGAGGATACATTGATTCAGACTTTTTGTAATAGTTGTGCTTAACAATATTGGGCCATGAATTGTCTGTTCTCACAGACTTCTCTTGTGCATTAGGAATCCTCATAACTTGCTCTACAGACACCTCCACATGGAAACCAGTTTGACAGACCACAGAAGAGATGATAAGGAGATGGCCGACCGTCCTTTAGTCCCTGAGCCAGGTGATGTCATGATTGGATTCTGCTTTTAACCATGAGTATTCATATTACTTCTTGTTAAATAATTCCTTGCCTCCTTCTGAAACAGGATTCAAGGCCTTGAAATGACTAGCTGCCTACACAATTCCAAGAACTTTCCAACTCTTCTCTCTATTTCCACTCTTGGCACATAACAGTACTAGTGAGCTTTGGAAAATGTAAATCAGGTCACATTGCATTCCTGCTCAAAGCCCTCCAATGCTTCCCATCGCTTAGAAGAAAATTTGAAGTCCTTTAAAGAGCCTGTCGGACTCTACTTGATTTGGCCCTTTCTTGAATTTTCTTTCTTGCCGCTGGCTGTGTTTCCCACTTTGCTCCAGTCATACTGCTGGCATTCTTGTTGTTTTTTGTACGTCAGGCTCACTTTCTTCCTAGGACCTTTGCACATGTCCTTATTCTTTCTCAAAATCTCTTACCCCAGCTGTAAGCATGATTTGCTCACTCAGTTCATGTAGGTGTCTATTCAGGTGTCTCCTCTGACATATCCTATCTAGAACACCAGGTAGCACTTATGGCTGCCTGATACTGTATTGCATATTTATTTGTATATTTTCTCTCTTCTCTATCAAAATAGCAGCCCCTTTGTAGTTAGGAGTTTTGTCTGTCTAGCTCAGTGTTTTTATAGCACAGTCTAGAAGAGTGCCTGATGCATTGAAGGTATTCAGTATGTGTTTATTGAATAAAGGAATGAATGAATCTTCTTGCCTGCAGTGAGTGAGGAGTGGTGTTTAGATTTGACCAGTTATTAAACTCAAAAAGACATATGCCTCTTCAATGCAAGAACTTGAGAGGAAAAAACACAGGATGATGAAAAATATTGCAAACAAAATGTTCAGTATCATTGTAGGACAGCGATTTGGGTTCAGGTGGGATTCAGGTGTGTTTTATGTAAAAGGACAGAGTGACAATGTTTATTATAGATGCTTTCATCAAAATCTAGAGTAGTTCATGAGAGTTTCAGAAAAAGAGCCCTCTCGGACCCTGCTGGTCAAATTGTAAATTGGTATCTCTCTGGAGGTTAATTTATCACTACTTTCCAAAGTTCTCAAAAATTTGCATCAATTTAACCCAGCAACTCCATTTCCAATAATGTAACTTAAGGAATTAATTACAAACATGAGTAAAGATTTAGTTCCAAAGATATCTAGTACATAGTCATATATAATAAGAAAAAAAAATCAGAAACAACCGAAATATTCAACAATAGGTATTTGGTTAGATAAATTACAGTACAATTAAACAGTGGAAGTATGTACAGCCATTTTAGATGGAAAGAGTTTCAAATAAAATGCTAAGTGAAAAAGAAGTTTAGAAAATAATAATCACTCACTTGTAATACATACATATATCAAAATAACAGTTTGTGCTTCTGTTGATTTGACCATCTAAATATTAGCAATGATTATCTCTTCATGTTGGAGCTATTGAATATTTTAATTTTTCTGTTTTTTCATCTTTTTTTAGTGGTTCTATAATAAACATGTTATTTGTGTAATTAAAAATACATACTGATAAACCATAAAAAGTGAACAATTTATTAAAGAGTCTCCTGCATATAAACTCTTACTCCTTGTCTGTGAATATAATTTGTCATGATGTGTCCTGTCTTTTCAGGTCATGCACCCATTCATCTGGCACACACTTACTGAATGCCTACTGCATGCAGAGCTCTGTACTAGGCTATCCATCTGTTAGGGGGATGTTGACTTCAACAGTGCTCTGCCATTGTGGTAAGCATTTCCACAAGACAGAGGAAGGACTCTATTACACATTACTGTATCTTCATTTTTCTTGAAGATATTTCTAAAATGGAAAGTGTCTGCATTAGCCCAATCCCAAGGCTTTTCATTTTGGACAGCCTACTCTAAGAAGACTTTTTGCCAAGAAAGCTGCTCCTTAGTAGCAAAAGTGAGCTTTTGACCTACAGCTGGTTTTGTCTGAGGTCTCCTCCTCACTGTGTCACTGGGCCATATGCCTGGCCCAACTTGCTGTGACAGAACTGATACACTGACGTTTTTCTCCACCGTCCAAAGCTAGCAAAGGCTGGAATAAAAGACAATCTGTTGATTGACTGCCAGACAGAACAGTAGCTAAAGGACAGGCAGTGACTTGTTGCTTCCTTTTCTAGGGGTCTTGTTGAGTGCAGGATCCCCAGTGCTTACTGTACTAACTGACACAGAAGGCACTCGATACATATGTGAGGGGATATTTACAAGGAAGCCAGGTATCAGCTCACTTGTTTCTACTCTCACTGAAAGCACTCAAGAGTGGCCCCATTTCTCTAGATTTCTTCCTATACCAACCCAGGGACATGTGAGAATATAAGGAATCTGGAAATGGTACTATGTATGTAATAACTGACAAAAGCATGCTATCATTTATATAAAAAATGACAGAGATGAGAAGGAACATAAATAACTCATGCTGCACTGTAGAGATTGCAAAAGCATGCAAGGACAATCGGGCTTGTCTCTGTTTAGCATGCAGGCATTTAATTAGAAACCTAAATAATATATTAAGCTTGCTGTGTTGGAATTACTCTATGCCATTTTGCTTATCTGTCCCCGAATGAGATGAGTTTCCAGTTTCAATGCTCTGATTGCTTTACTCAACACCAGCAGGCAACCACTGTTAATGGTCTTTACTCTCCTGGTACTTGGGAGGGAGTTTTCATCCTCCTGGGGGAGGTGGTTGTGATGCTTGGGCCAGAGTTGCACATCATGTCCATCCGCATCATTAACCTCTGGGAAGAGAGAACAATCTCTATCTCTTTCCTTTCCCAATTAACAGACATTTCCAGCCTTACTCAATACCCACGTTCCCCAGTTAGGCAAAGTACTGTTTTGTTTCACTTAACTGCCTTCTATATGAATTGAAATTCTGCAGAAGGGAGAGTGATTTTCTGTAAAAACCAGGTGTGGTTTTTCTCTACCTAAGGGTGCTACAATCTAGTTTTATCTTCTCTTTTACTTCAATTCCAGGAAAATCCATTCTCATTGAGAAAAATATGTCAGAAGAAAAGCAAATCACTCTCTTGTATTTGGGTTACATACCCAATTTTCCAAGCTGGCTAATAAAAAGGGGACTTCATTAACATGAGGGTAGAAGATTTTTGAAGGTGATGAAGAGTGACAATATTTTTCCCTGTGGTGCCTGTGCAATCACGAGATGATAATTTTCAGAGGAAGAAAAATGCCCCTTTGCCCTTTAAGACAGTCAATAGGGTTTTATAAATAGCAACCAAGGACTGCACTGTACTATCATTTAATTTTTAATTAATACTAAATTACAATTGCATTTTCAGAGCATCCCTTCTCAGGCCTACATTAGCAGTAAGAGAGTTCACCTGGATGGATGTTACTGCAAAGAACACCAGGGGAATGAGTAAGAGATCCGAGACTGCTGTCAGCAGAAAGCACAAAAGAGAAATGAATCTCAACTAACAGCAAAGGGAGCTCCAGAAGCTGAATGGCACGTGTACGGCACCGACAATCAGAGGCCTCTTTATGAAATGATTGTAAGGTTTTGTTCTACTTAGGAGAGTTTCAGAGTTAAGAGGTAGCATGGCAGAATGGAAAGAGGATGGATTTTGGAATTAGACAGCTGGAAAGAGGATGGATTTTGGAATTTGACAATTCCAGGTGAAAATCCTATAACACAGGAAAGATGGTGCCAACCTCTAGGGCTACAGGGAAGATTAACAAGCCTATTTTTGTAACGTGCCAGATATGTAGGTGCCCAGTAACTAGTAGCTGTTATCTCCTCTCATTGGGTCTGTAAATTTCAGAGGAGACAGTAAAGACTGGCCTCACTACAAGTAAATTTTGTTAATGAAAATGAACTTTTCAGGATACAACTCGTGTCATAATAGAGGATTTTATCAGAACCATTTTGTGAGGTTCTAGATGAGAGTTGGCAGGTCATTTCTGCTTTGGCAGAGATATTAACATTTTCTTGGCACAAAGAGGACTCAGGATGTTTAATGGAGGAGAACGAGAAAGAGCTGGAGCAGGGAGCTATGATGGGGTAGTGAAATAGTTTCAATCTCTATTTTAAAACCTAGTTTCCTGTTTTGAAAAGACCAAAAGGTATTTTACCATTATAATGACTATGATTGCCTGTGAGCGATGGGAATGTAAAAGATTATTTTTCCTGACATTTCTGTATTTTCTAAATTTTCTATATTGAGCAGACATATATTATTTTTATAATTAGGAAAAATCAAATAAAATTGTACCCTTGTTAATTATTTCAGTATCATATATCTTTTTATGGTCCTTTGAAAGTATAATGTTTGAGAAGCTCCGCTAACTAATGACATACACAAATAGGACGTGACGGGTTTGGAAATTCAAATTCCAGCCTCAGAAATCATCACAGCCAAAGTAGGACAGGACCTTTACCTCCATTCATGTTCACGAAAGGCAAAGGACAGAGTGTTTCATATGAGGGACTCAAGCTTAGTAAACACAACTCTAATCCCCGAAAAAGTAAAGTTGTTTTACATGAGCACTCAAACTCTTTCTCCCTGACCTTTCCCCAATATCTGGATTCTTTTATTCTGGTTTGTGAAACAAAGTCTTTGTGAACCAGCTTGGAAGACAGCATGTTGGTTCTCTGAGAACCTCAGTTAGTAAATGTGACAAACGCCGGTTTATCACACCACGCCTGAGACCTGGCACCGCACTATCTGCAAAGCCAGTAGGAACCGCTACAGGGGAACTTGTCTGCATCTTGCACAACTTTTAATATTGGCAGTTATCTTCTTTCAGCAGACACTTTGGGTTTCTATATTTCAATCACCAGGACTCGTCAGGACAAGCAAAAATCTCAGTAAACTAGAAAATGCTGTGGTGCTCATTTAGACATGAACACTTTCATTAACATATCCACACCGAAATAACCGTGGAGAACAAGAGACAGTCCACCCCCTCTGCATACTGAACATGGTACAACTGACCAGGAGAGTGAGTAAATCTTGGATAATGGGGGGAATAGCTTTTCCTTTGTGTAGTGCTTTTGTTAGCGGGAACCAGGGGCCATCTCCAAGAAAGAACTTGATGTGTTTGAGAGGAGTGTCAGATGAGGGGTGGGTATTCCAGGAAGAAGTTGACTGATGATACTGAATAAGAGAAAAAGAAATTTAAGTGGTTAAAAATTTTAAGAAACAGAACATAGATCTGGGGTTGTGTTCTGAGAAATCAGAGGGACTTTAGTGATAGAGAATGAAAAATCATATTCCGTTGCAGAAAATTAGTGACAACTAGGTCAGAGTCTTGAAGAGTCAAAGAGGAGTAAAGTAAATAAAATAAGGAGAGGGATATTTTCTAGCTGTTGAAAATCCTTTTCTATTCTATCTTTATTTGTTTACATTGATTTCCCTAACTTGCCTTCTTAATATTCTATAGTATCTTTCATACTCATGGCAAATAAAGATGATATAGCAGTTTGATCAACATGCAGAAATCAACTGCTATGAATTGAATTGTGTCCTCCTCAAATTTGTCCATTAAAATCCTAATCCCCAATGTGACTGCATTTAGAAATAGGACTTGTAGGAGGTAATTAGGTTAAATGAGGTCATAAGGGTAGGGTTCTAATCCCATAGAACTGTTGGCTTTATAAAAAGAGGAAGATCTCTCTCTCTCTGTCTCATCCTCCCCTCCTCCCCCTTCCCTCCCATTCTGCATCCATGCACTGAGGAAAGAACAGGAGAGGACACAGAAGGAAGGTGGCATCTACAACTCAAGGAGAACCCTTAACAGATACCAACACTGCTGGCACCTTGATTTTAGACTTTCCAGCCTCCAGAACTGTGAGCAATAACTTTCTGTTGTTTAAGCTTTCTAGTCCATGGTATTTTGTTATGGCAGCCAGAGCTGACAAAGACACTAACAATTTTTTGTTTTGTTTTGTTTTTGAGTTTCTCTAAATTACTATGGCAGAATCTTGGCCCAGAAATTTGTTTTAAAAAATCAAGCTCAGTTATTTTTATCTCATTTCTTAAAGTTTCCTGTCTGAAAAAATAATATCTCCTGGTCATTTCTCATCACTTGCTGTGATATTTTCCACTGGAAAAATAGGCCTTGAAAGGCCTATTTCTTCACACTCATCTATCTGTCTTATGTAATTTATGGTCAGCCTTAAATGCAGACCCCTCAGAATGGGCTATTCTTGATTTCTTTCAGTCCTAAGTCTTGAACAATTTCATTTTAGTTTCCCAAGTTTATATAATAAAGGACAGAGCTATACCAATAATTGTAGGAGAAGCCTAGGTTTCTACTGCAATATATGATTAATAATGCAACACTATTAATGAAAAATTAAAAAGATAAAGAGAAGCAGGAGGACTGTCTTAGAACATTCAAAAACCAAATACAATTCTTTAGGAAAGTATTTTATTTTTGTGTCTCAACAGATGAAATTCATAACCGTGTTTTCTGATAAGACAATTCAAACATACAAATCAATTACAACAATGTGCTTATCAGCTCCCCCTCCCACCCCTATATTTTAAAGCAACCGACAGTTTTGAAGGACACCAAGACAATAGGGCTTAGCTAAACAATATGGCAATTAAAAATGGCCCTCTAAAAAATAATTACAATAGTTGTTGAAAAGTATTTGTCCTTTGAGCAAAACAGACTGAATGAAAAGAAGCATCATGAAACAAGAAGGATTATAGCTTCCCTTCCACGAAAAGGGAAAAGGGGATGTATATTAAAACAATAATACAGAAAGCTGGGGAGTCAGATTGAAAACAACAGAAAGCCCCAGGCAATAAGTTTCTTCAATAAAATGCATCCCCTTGAAGAGATCCATTCAAACTCTTGTTTTGTATTGAAATAAATAACTGTTTCTCTACCCCCAGCACCTGGAAATGAATCATTTCTGTTCTCCTTTGTTAAAATGAGTAATTTTTCCCAGCTAGCATCTCTCAAAGAAGGAGAGTAGGGCTTGTTGTGAATTTTGTAGAAGTCAGTAATATTAAAGATAAACCAAGCTGAATGATGGCCAAGGCCATTTTAGATTCTAGCTGTAAAGGGATTAGACATATCCTGGTAGACGAGGGGCTCCCAGGGGAAGAGGGCTTCATACTCATTGACTCCTAGTCGCTCTAAATCCTGTAGCACCTTTGTGCAAGGTCTCTTATTCTATGTACCATTCCCTCATGCTTTTCGCCGTAAGCCTCACAGCACCCTTGTGAGGTAGGTAGTGTTATGGTCATGTTGGGAGATGGGGATGCAGAGATGTTAAGTAGCTTGCCCATAGAGAAACATGAATCCAGTGACAGAGCCCTACGGACTCTTACTCCAGATCCTTGTCTTTTTCGTACTTAACTATTCTGACTCCCTGAGAGTGGATCATTAAAGCAGGTAGGTCCTTAATGCCAGACTTGTGCCTGGGCAGGTGGACACGAAGGCCTATCTCTTAACCACATGATTTGGATGATAGAAGAAGAAACAGGCTGTGATCAAAATGGAAGCCAAAGGAGTTAATGTGGAGGAACACAGGGTTAAAGTTTGAACCACAATTTGATAATGGCTTTACTGATGTGCAGTTGTTACTATGATGATGATGGCTACTCAGCAGATATTGCATGATTAAATCAATGAATAATGAATGAATGAAAGGAGATTGTGCTTGGATAAGTGGAAAATTAAATTTTCTACATTTATAAAACAAAAGTTGGAGAAATCTGATTTCCAGTTTCTAATCAAGGATGGGAAGGAAAGAATTAAGTAGATACCTGAATTTTCTGTGGGCATGTATTTGAGCTAATATTGGCAGCATTTAAAAGCATTTAAATATACAAACATTTAAAATAATTTTCAATACAGAAGGTGTTTACTTATTGGTTTGGAACCCAAATCATGAAGATCAATATTAGAGGCAGTGTGACAGTGTTTATAAATAAACACCACCCATTTTCCTTTACAATTAAGTTCTCTTATATACGTTTATTCACTCAATGTCACTTATTTGAAAAGCTTGTGCTCTAGAGGTCTTATCAAATGCATTTTGAATGTATTTTGAAATACATTGAACTACCGAAAAAATGAACTACTCTTCTCTAGACTCACCAGCCAGGATATATTTTTCAGTTACTTTCAGTTTTTGTGAACCCTTTTTTTCACTCCAGAAAAACTCAGGGCAGAAAACAGCTGCCCTATATTGAAACCAGCCCTGCATTAACACCAGCAACTTTCTTAGAGTAGTGTCATGAAGGGCTCTCGAGACCACCGAAGTACAGGCTACTGGATTATCCAGGTGTTGCTAAGACAGAAGAGTGTATATAAATCACAGTGGGGAAGCTGACTTGGTAATCTCTTTGCATTACGCATTTGTTGTGCTCAGTGAATTAATTCCCTGTAGGATGTTTGAACTGATATGCTACGAAGCTTAAAGAAACTCTGGATGCCGAAGTATGGATTTGTGTATGTGTGTGTTTAAAGAAGTGTTTTATTTAACTTTCATGAGAGCCCAGTATGTATATAATGTATGTAACCTATTAGTCTTTTGTACATCCTGCTAATAGCCCGTGGCTACAGGAGGAGACTGGATGTAGGGAATTGCCTCTGTGCTACGGCACTAGCATGCTTGATTGCTTGTGCCTAGAAATAACATGACTAGTGATGCCGTGGTTAGGAAGGTTCACATAAATGTTACTTCTGCCTTAGAGGGGGACTTGGTAAACAGATTTATCTCCCAGTGTGATAATGAAAATTCTAACATCATTCACTATAGACATAACTTTTACTATCACGTATAAGATTTAGTCTTTCAATCAGAGGTAACCTATCTAGTGGTGTGCTGCTTTTTATGGAGACTCGCCCTGGGTTTTCATCTTGCAGACCCCGACTCCTTAGTGATTGAGTTGTGTTCTTAGGTTTTTTTTTTTATTAGCTGCCAAATAGAGTGTCGAGGATCCTCAGATAAGCCATATATTTTTCATCTGCCTTTTCTTTTTCCTTATCTTCTCTACAGATAATTTTTAGTAGTATATAGGTATATGCATGTGCTTCTGTGTGCATGTGTGTGTTTCTGGCATTACAACACATGTACTATTTTAGAGAGATTTATTGACATGTCATGATTTACCCAGTTCAGAGTATTATGGAATGAAACAATGCCTGCATAGCTATAACAAGGGACTTCTTTTCCAATCTAAAATTTTTGATAGAGAGTCATAATTTTTGCATGTAGTTATTTATAAGAGTTGCTGCAAGGCACCAGTGTGACATGCCCTAGAAGCCAGCATTTCCAGAGTGGCAAAAACGGTAGGTGAATTTCCCCCTAGGTTTCTCAATTTTATCCTTAATTTGGCTTTATTCCACGTTAATCTTCATTTCCTATGTTTTAGGTCTGATAATGAGGTAATTAAGAAAAGAATATAAGGTTGTACAATAAGCTTATCTGTCTAAAAGGGAGTAGGCAGGAACTCATAATTTTTGTTTAGACTATGACAAATGACACAGAAACAGTAACAACCACCTCGCAAGGGCAGTATGCTCCTGACTGAGGAAACTGAGAGAAAGAAGAAACAAAATAAAAACAGAAACATAAAACTATGATAAGCTTCTAAATTTCTGAAGTAGCACATGACCAGAAAGTCTTTACAAGTACAGAGCCAGAAGCCAGGCCACTGAGTTAAAAGTATGTTTAGCTTTCATTTAAGAATTTGACTTCATTAAATTATTTTCTTCTCATTGTTTAAGAACAAGTCCTGAAGTATTGGGACCATCTTATTCCTAATTGGTAAGTTTACTGGACAAACTAACTTGTCATATTAATTGGCAGAGATGAATACCCAATACAGTCAAAACTACGTTTACGGAAAATCGTTCTTTGTTTTAGTTATACTAGTTTAGTGGTATAAAACGTAAGTCCATTGTTAGAGATGTGACTCTTACCCAAGCAGCTCTGGCATTACCAGAAAATCTTCAAGGGGGAGAAAATACCTCTCTGGTGGCAAGCTCTTCATTTTGCAATTAAAGAACAGCAAAGGGTCCTTTTCTGAATTTCTTGCTAGCAACCTAGAATTTGTGTGTTTGCTTCTGCCTGGAGGTGAATTCCAGGCCTCTTGTCATCTAACAATATGACTTCCAGGTACCAATACTGTCAGCTTTTTTGCTTCCTCCTCCACCTCCTCCTTCTTCACTGGAAGGCATCCAGTGAGCTACAGGGGGTGAGGGTGACACCACAGACGATGACCGCTACCTGAGCACATCTTTCTAAAGCCCATTCCCTCAAGTACCAAAGGAAAGAGCATCTTCACTCTCAGCACAAAGTTTGCACAAGAGCAGTTTTTAAATTTTCAATTCATTTCCTCTTTAACACTAGACAACCTTTGCTTTCTCTTGTTATTGATTTACTTGAAGACAAGAGAAAAATTTTTTCTTGTTAATTTTTTGTGCCTTTCTACTTTATACGATGTCTGGAATCATTAAAAGTTGGGTGAGTGAAAGCTAACTCAGAAAGAAAAACCCTATGACGGTGCTGTATGTGTGGCTTGCCAAGCCCTTCACTTCTTGCTCAAATACATTTCATGCCTAAAGTCATGCCCATCATTTGCGTATGTAACCAAGTCAAATGAATTGGAGATAATTTGGCAAGTGGTACAGAATTTATTTTCACTAAAGTGGAATATCTTTATAGTGTGGTTGATATTACATAGATTCCAATATTCAACATGTCAAACTATGACCCCTTCATAATTTGGCATACAAAGAACCCGGTAGCCTGGCCTCTGATTCCTGTCTGAGTCGTCTCTACTAACCCCGCATTTGAATCAGATTCCACTGGCTCTGCCTCATCTCTGACAGTCAGGTAGATTATTCGATCAAAACAGCACTAAAGTGATTTGAACAACTTCATGTCCTTGTGAGACTCACATAGCCTGTTTCTCTCAATAAGAAAATATTTTCTAATATGACTCCAATTGCCTTTTACTACATTTCATTTCTTAATAATACTTCAATGGATTTAACAAAGATGTCAGATGCTTAAGCCCTTTTCATCAGCAAAGAAAACATGTTTTCTTAACTTGTTTTTACATGTTAAAAAAAACATGCCCACAACAATTAACCAATAATAATAGTCAATGAGACACAAACCTAAACTCAAGATACATATTTTCATTAGCACTATTTTTTTTTTTTTGAAAACAAAAACAAGCTATCAGGCATTTTTAAGAAAAGCTTTGTTAGGTTGTTGGTTAGTAACTTCCAATCATGGGATATTCCCAAAATAGGATTTTGATAAAAGACATTAAAGGAAAACACAGACACACATTCTGTTTCTTTTTTTTTTTTCTCCTGCTCAAGCTTATCAACTTTTAAAACAGTTACATTTTAAACACTTAAAAAAAATCAAACCTCCCTCCCCCACATATTTATATATGTATATATGAACAATAGCTTTTTAACTAATTATGATTTGGGACACTCCATACCATATGGAAAAAACATGTGAGGACAACTGTCTTGTGTATCCAGTGACCAGGTGTGTATGGCACACCTGATTTTGTGAGCGGGGAGGAAAAGAGCATGTGTTCTTCCAAATGGCCTCTATACACAGTTTGTTCATGGCTCTTTGCCAATCTCTTGCTATCCACGGATATGTATACGAGCAGTATGTTGCCGGACATACATTGTTGTAAAGCATGGAAGAAATTTTTTTGCAAGTCTGAATTAATTTCTTGATTAATAATTATTTGATTATATTGTATTGTAGATTTTCTTGATTACATTGCAGCATAGATTAAAGATATATTAAAGCAATTTAGAATAGGAGGTGTGCAACCAACTGAAGAAAAGTAACATGGCAATTTCCGCCCTTTTTTTTTTTTTTAGTCCTTTTAGAATAGGCACAAAATCTTAGATTCTGACCCATTTTCAGTGTGGACAGTTACCTTTTGAACTTTATAGGAATTAATATAGTTAACCAATTTAGTAGAACGTAAATTTGCATTTTTGTTGTCTTCTAATGGCTATTTTGCATATTAAAGGTAGAGCTTTCCTTAAAATGTGAAGTACTCTCTTGATTATGCCAGCTCTTTTTTCATTCTGCTAAGGCTATAAATAAAGCTTTCTATTTAAGACTGGCATTATATCAACCCACCTGCTTCTGGAAGAGGGAGAGGAAAAAAAAAATCAGAATCACTCAACCTGCAGATTGCCGTCAGCTTGTGATTATGTGAATGGTAAGTCTTAACTTTTAAAGTGTTATGTGAGATAGGCTGGAGGGTTTTTTTTTTTAAAGCAATTTCCAGTTTAACAATTACCCAAGAATTTCTGAGTACTAATGAAAGAAGACTTATCCCTGGAGAGAGTATTCATTGATGAGGCATGACAGCAACTCGGAGGTGACAGTGGTGAGCAGGCAGAGCAGGAGAATGAAGGATCATTTCAGTTGTGGCATCAGGAAGGGAGGCAGGAATGCTGGGGAAACCAGAGCTTTTCTCTCTCTGTGGGCAGGTCTCAGCAGAGTTAGTCCCTGCTCTTTTCCTCCTTCCTAATCAGGATATTCTCCTGGGAGACTGTGGTGGGGGGAGGGAGAAGAGGTATCCAAGACCTCGGTGAAAGGAGAAGGGCAGTCTGGGGCACATGCAAGCTTGTCCTGATTAAATTCCCATATACAGAAGAAGGAAGATCAGCTCCAGTCCTGTTTCAGAAAAACAAACCTTTTACAAAGATCTTAGTCGTGACTTTTGCTGCTGTTGCAAACCTTTTATCATAAGTCTTCTTTTGAGAAGCTCACATAAAATAAGGAGTTTCCAGTCCCTATGATTTTTTGAGAAAACATGCACCTACATGAACTGTTCCCAAAACAGACAAACCAACTTCAGGTGGAAGACCTGTCATTAATTGCTCATTTAAAACATAGTTTACTTGGCTAAACCTTGCAAGCCTAGACCATGGCTCCTGAACCCGGTGTTTAAAAGGTAAACTGAACTGATGATCATGGCAATCGGCTATCATTTCATCTTGTAGTCCTATGTTGTGAAGTTGTCCTTTCCCGGAAGTCACACATTTGCTGGGGTGTAAATGGGAAGGCTCTTTTAGGAATGGCTTTTGAAGGGGTAAAGGGTAGTGTCATGGAAAGATTCCTGTCAAGTGTTTGCTAAAGTACCAGGAAATGCCCTTTGTTGCTTAACCAAAATAAAAAATTCTAAAATTAATAAGTCAAATAATATTTCATTCTTCAAGGCTATCTACACATAAAGGCAGAATAACTCCAAAACCCCTCAATCAAAAAATATCAAGGGTTTTAGAGGAAAGGAATTGAAGCTCCCAAAGCCAGTGGTGGAAAGTCAATGGAAATAACCAGGCACATAATATATTAGTCTAACGGGGACTGTTAATTCCAGTTATAGAGATGACAAATTGTTACCTAAGTACTGAGTAGAATGAATGGCTTTGGCTTCAAAGATTTTGTTACTAGGTTCATACGCCACAAAATCCATTTGGAATAGCTCATGTGAGCTATAGGTGACCAGGTCATAGAGAAGAAGGATAAAAAAGACAACAATGAAAGTTAAAGAAGAGCATAATCTCTGATTATTCTTCAGGTAGGCGATAATAACTATAAAAATTAGCAATAAAGAAAATAGGATTAAAATGGATCAAGTGTCTCCCTCCAACCTTTTTAAAATTCTTGATATATCTCTTTGTTAGGCCTTAGCCTCCCAAGCTGAAAATGATGTACTTTTTTCCTCTGCTAGAAAGCCTCCAGACACATTCTGTGTTGTTGAACAACTGAGCACAGTCCTGAATTTAAAACAAATGTCTTGACACAGAGATGAAGGGAGACCCTGGAAGTATAAGTTAATTTACATGGGGCTCTACTCAATTTTATTTCTCCAAGATCACATCCTCTTTTGTACTTCTAATATAAAAATACTTTTGTTCCTACTTGAGTAATGGAAAGTGACAAACGTCAGGCTTCAATGCAAGTGAGATTTAAATAATCCTTTTTTTAAAAAGTCATAGAAGATTGTAACTTCTGGACTTTTATAAGAACTGAGGAGCACAGAATATTTGATAGAACAGTGAAAAAAGAATCTACTCTAAATACTACAGAGCAAATCCTAAATGCCTTTGTGGGGAGTTTGGTGATAAGCAAAATTGTTGAGAAAGCTGAGCAAAACCAGAGTTCTGACAAATGTCCCTAGGAAATGGGAAGTATCAGTCTTGGTAATTTCTGGTTTATATTTTCAAACTTTGAGAATATCTGAAAAGCCATAATTATAAATGCAATGAGAATGAAAAGTGGCTTAAAAAATGGGTAATGTGAGAATTTGGAAAAGCAGAAATCCCTTACCAGGAACACATTACACAAAATTGTTTGGGTGAGCTATCATACTTTATGTATGTATTTCAGACATTTGGGACCGTGTGTCAATCATCTTAGACCATTAGGGCTTAGTCATAGAATTTTTTCTTACACAGATTTAATGGCTGGAGAGAATAAACACATCTCTGAAAATGCTTTATGTATATAGAGAGAGTACTGGTCAACTCAGAATGAATTGCTAAGACAAACAACTGTATTGCATACTTTGAAACAAACCCTCTTGGAAGAAAATGACTCAGAGATGTCACACCTAAGGGGATAATTTGGTGCTGGTTTGAGCTGTTATTCTCTACCATGGTCCAGTTTGAGCTAACAGAGAGGTAATTTGAAGCCATAAGGGAAAATTCATGCAAGTGAATACCTTTGTGAAATTGGTTACTTAAATACCAGAGTTACAGTCAATAGAATGCCAGAGCTTTGCAGATATAAAAAGGAATCCAAGATCTGCTCCATCAGTGAGAATGTAGAAAATTAAATGTCCAATCAATTACCTATAAATCCATTACTATGATGGATGCTTCAGGCAGAAAGTAGCCAATTCTTCTGGAAATAGTCAATATACTTTTATAATCTGAACATTTATGCAAGTGATATATTTTTTGGTAATCTATGGGAGCCCAATTCAAACAGTAATTTTCCTCTTATTAGAAATACTATGTTTAGGAATACTTCAGAAAAGTATTACTCTAATCTAATGTTGACCAACCCTAGTTTTTGAAGATGTTAAAAGTTACATCATAATAAGAAGTGCTTTCTGCTCAAATAAGTTAGAGAAACCCTAAGATAAACAATATTAAGCAGTATTCCTGTTTACAGGATTTTTCAGAGGTTTCTTAGGCTGATACAGATCTTGAACCGCTAAGAGGTGGTTATAGGATGAAGCATTTCCCCAAGATATTAGTCAATGGGACTCTTTTTTGAAAGAATTCTTAGTAATATCTTAAATAACTATTGTTCCATGGATCAGAGTAGGGAAACCCCTGAGAGTCATCTAATGGAATAATAACTAAATCTTTTAACTAAATATTTTCATGGATGAGTTAACTTTAGTCCGATTTCATTTCACTCAGCTGTTTTGAGCCAACTTTTATTTTGACAGAAAATAGCAGTTAGAATCACAAAATTATTTCATTAATTGCTCAGCATTTCTCTCTTTTTGATAATTAAATACTTGCTTCATATAATGCTGCAAAACTAAGATGAAGTAGTTTTTATTAACTTTTGGAAGACTATCTATCCACTTTCACTTTGTTTTTAAAATTTAAAAGACCCCATTCCTTTTGTACACAAGTTGGATTTGTAATAGAGTCTACAGCAGAGCTTGATTTGCATTGTTTGATATAAATAAGGTAATTGTCACAAATAGAAAATGAATTTCTAAAGGATCTGTGATAACCATCAGGAAAAATGACTTAAATAGGCAATTCTTCAACCTTTATCTTACTTTCCGCCCTTTGTTAAGGGAGAAATGTGTTTAACTGTGTTGCTATCCAATTGAAAAAACAATTTCTGGGCCTGTGATTGTTTTTATTGGGGTCAATTTAATTTTATTAAAGTTCCTCAAAATTTCAAATACTAAAAAGAGCCAGGTTTTTGAAAGTCAAACTCCCAATCTGATATGCCAAGAAGCAAATTCCAGAGACTGTCTTCTCCAGCTTACATGCTATTTAAAAGGGGACCTGTTTTCAAGTTCCTCTCAAAATGTGAAAAGTGTAGAAATTTCCTATCTGTTCTATGCTAATTAAATATATGACATTTCATGAGCACAGTCTATATTCAATACTTTCTCAGACCAAAGTCATTCACTCAATATTTAGCCAACTGGAGCTACGTCCCCTTTGAACCTGATCACTGATGGTAACAACATGCTGCCATTTTTTTTAAAAAAACTGGAATGTTCAACTTTGAGGAATAAATAATCATTAATGCACACTGAATTGGGCAAGAATCTTTGGGGCAGGGAGGGAAAAGAATCAGCACGATTTGACGTCTTGATGGGGCTCTAACTTTTCCCTCAGTAGAGAAAAAAAATCAGTAAGTGTTTTTTGATCCACTTTGTTTCTTCTCACTTTAAAGACAAGATGGATTCCCCCTATCTACCCAAGATAACTTTCAAAATAAAAACCAAAATCTACTTGGTAAGGAAGCCGAGAGAAATCCTGAAGTTGCCTATTCAAGGTGATACTGCGTGTAGAGTATTAGAATAGAGAATATCAGAGCAGCAGTAACCAGATGTTCCCTTCGCCTAGCAGCAATCTAGCCCAGAGGCAGCTATCCCGTTTTAAACATATCCTTAACTATGCACAGATCACCCTGGTTTGTGTTGGCATCTGAGAACTCCTTCTTATCCAGAGTTTCTGAACATCTGAATTCTTGATCTCAGCTATTGGTGAATATTACCTTAGAATTATATATAATCATTACTTCTTTTGCCATTTTCTATTAACTCATTAGTAGCAACTGATGAAAGTAAAATCAAGAGGTGGTTAAATGGATCATTTGGATTATTAACACCTACCTTGCATTTTACAGGTACATCTAGTGGCACACCACCACCTTCTGGAGAAACCAAGGGCTTTGTTACAGTAAACTGGTCCAGTGTGATATTATAAGTATAAAAAATATTCCATTCTGTATCAAAACTAGGCACATGCCTTTATTTATAGTAACAGAAATTAACAGAGTTGGGCAGCTTTGCCTTGGGTCCTGTTTCTTGGCATCCTAAATCAGACAAACACGCCTCTCAACATATCTCCGCCCATAACTCCAGGGGTTGTGGTTAGTCTCAGGGTTATCTGTAGGCAAAGGAAGGTGAAATCACACTTGGATCTATAGTGGTGAGTAACTAAAAGCACAACCTCTCATTCATATTGCTTTAAAACACATACAGCATATATGTTTTAAAAATAAAAAGAAAAGTAAAGAATATATTGACCTCTTTGTGGTGCTGAACCAACAATATGGTATGATGCAAGGCTTTAACAAATGATCATCATAGATACAAATTGTTCTGTAGAGTATGTTTTAGACAAATGTGTCTTTTAAATATGTAAATCCTACACTGTAGGTTGTTCTTTTTTATTTTTTCTTTTGTTTTTGCAGTGGTAGAAAATGCTGAATAATTGTCCATGAGCATGAGCCAAAGGTTCAAGTTCATTACTGAGATCCCCAGAATGCCAATATTTGCAATGCAAACAATTAGTATCCCACTGTGTGAAGGGCTCTAACACACGTCTGCCTGCCTCTAGATGGAAAGTCTCCACAAGAAGTCCTTCTGTTTCCACGAACCCTGCTTTGACACAGGGGCAGCTGCACGAAGAAGCAGCCTCCTAACCTAGTAATTTACCGTGCCAGACTGTCTTACTGATTACCAACAATGACAAAGAGACAGTAGTGTGAGTGGTGGACCCTCAAATCATTTTCATGTTGAACCTCCTGGGTCCAGCCACCTCCCCTTCCACAACAGCACCATTGTTTTTTCGGGGCACGTACTCAAGGTCAATGCTGTTTTTGTGCTTGCCTTTCCCTCGGCTCCACACAAACAGGAGAAGAAAACAAAATAAAACCACTCCCAGAAATGTGAAACAGCCCATGGCTGTAGACACCAGTATTGTTTTAAGGTCCAGGGAAAAAGTATTGGCATTGGTGCCATTGGAAATGGTGTCATTGGAGTCAGTCATGTACATAGGGGTCCTGTTTGCGTAAAGAAAGCGATCTGAAGTGAATCCTTTCACAGTTAAGGAGGCTGTGAAGGTGTCATTCCCAGCAGCATTGCTAGCAATGCAAACATACATCCCACTGTCTTGATCCTGGGCAAAGCGGATTTCCAAGGTGCCATCACCCAGTACGGTGGCTCTTCCATTGGACTTGGCGGTGATGAAACGCCTTCGGGGTGTCACCCAGGATATCACAGGCTGTGGGTCTCCATCAGCATTGCATTCTAGCTGAACCGTCTGCCCTTCATCCACTAGCAGATGCTGCAACTTCTTTTCACGGATTTTGGGTTTTTTGCAGGTAAAGTAAAAAGAAAGGGCAGTGCTATGGAAATCCTTGAATGACCTCTCACGGATGGTGTCTGGGCCAGCACACATGGGCTGCTGGCCACCAAACTGTAGGGTGGGCTGTCGCTGCAAGATCCAGAGGAGACGGCAGTCACAGGCCAATGGGTTGTTATTAATACTCAGGACCTCCAGAGCCCTAGGGGAGGAGAACACATTCTCTTCCAATGTTTCCAGCAGGTTCTGAGACACATTGAGCACGCGTAGGAAGTGGAGCCCTTGGAAGGAGTGAGGCTCGATGGTGCGAAGCTGGGCCCCCACTATATGAAGCTCCTGAAGGCGTGTCAGGTCAGAGAACATGCCTGCTTCAATAGTGCTGATGGGATTGTAGGAGAGGTTAAGGTGGGTCAGATATACCAGGTGTTTAAAGGCAAGGAAAGGTACAGTAGACAGGTTGGTATTGGTGATAGAAAGGGATGTGAGGTTGAGACCATAGAGGCTATTGGCAGGCATCATATCCAGCAAAGGCCAATAGTCAATTTCTAGGTGTTTCAGGTGGAACAATCTTTTAAAGGCATACACAGGCATGTTATTGATGTTGAGATGCTTCAGATGCAGGCTGATGAGGCTGCGGAGGTGGGAGAGGGCTTCTGTTGGTACTGCTGTTAAGTTGCATTTCTCCAGGGTGAGCTGCTCTAAGCTAAGTAGCCCACTGAAGGCCCTGTGAGAGATATAAACCAAATCATTGTCCCCCACTTCTAGGGACTTCAGGTTATGTAGATCCTGAAACATGTAGTCTAGTAAAATGACAATCTTATTCTCACTAATGTCAAGCTTGGTGAGATTGGACAGCCCCGTGAATACCCCCAAAGGGACCAACTTGAGGCGATTGCCTTTCAGGCGGAGAGAACGCAGGTTAAAGAGATTGTTAAATGCCCCTGGTTCCACATTGGCAATGATGTTGTCACTCAAGTCTATCTCCTCCAGCAGAGGATATGATATGAATTCTTCAGGGTTGACGCTTTTCAGCCTGTTTTTACTGAGGTCCAAGATTTTGGTCTCGATGGGAATGCCCTCTGGGATGGCGATCAGCCGCCTTCTGTGGCAGCTGACAGATTTGTTCTGGGCAGAGCATTCACAGCGAGCGGGGCAGCCGATGGTGGATCCCATGAAGACTAACACCACAGCCAGACCCAGGAATGGCTGCCAGCATGATATGGCCGTGTGAAGCATGACTCCACTTCTTAGTCTACACCTTGGTCACAGGCCTGCACAGAAGGGGTGAAAGAAGGGAGGAAGAGAAGTTGAGTGAGGACAGAGATAGGTGAAGGGGCACAAATAGCTCAGCAAGTATAATGGAAAGGACACTGGATTTGGATTCAGCCAGATCTGGGCTTACACCTAGGGGTTGTCATTATTAGCGAGGGGATCGTGGTCAAGTTGTTTGACCTCTCTGCACCTCAGTTTTCTTGGCTGTAAAATGGGGATAATGGGGGTGATAATAGTAGTAGCTTCCCAGAGTTATCATGACAATTTCAGTGTTTGACAACTATAAAGAGATAAATACAGTGTCTGGCACAGACTATGAGGCAAAACAGCATAAATTTCACACTCAAAAGGCTCTATTTTGAATTCAAATGAGAGAAACAGAGGTCAACGGCTCAGAGGAAACCAGTTCAGCTTGAATCTGTGTCTGTATTGCTAATGTTTGGGATATCATCCTTCATTCAAAATGAAGCTCGCGGAAGTTTCGTTCAGCAGCAGGCCCTTAGGCTCAACGTAGAAAACAAAGTTACATTCAATGCAAGCTGTTGGGATTTTTATCTTCACATATACATTTTCTTTTTTAAAAAAATCTTTCAATTTTAAGGAATACCACTTTCAGAATTCAGTGAATTTTGATTTATGAAGGGATTTTCTTATTTGAGGCAAACAAAAAGAACCTCAAAATATCCCTGTAATGTTTTTGTGTTTCTTATAGGGATGAGGCAGAATCAATGTACCATGATGGCTATGATGAAAATGCCCCCTTTGTGATTTTGGGTTAAATATTGAGCTATGGGAAGAGTTGTAATTTTAATGAAAAAAATCTTTTAACATAAATGAACTATCATTCTTTCATATTCATTTTTTTTTCTTTTCCCCATTTCTTTATTAGGAAGAGACTTTCATATTCAAACTCAGATCCAGGGGACTCGTTCAGGTGAAGTTCCGTGGGTACCCAATGACATTGGAAATATATCTAAATATATTTGAAAAGTTAGTTTAGGTTATGTTATTTTAATTCAGGGAGAAAAATATAAAATATTGACTAGACAGTGGGAAAAGTTGTATATCAAGTTTACCCCTTCCAACAAAATAAATTCCAGATGAATTAAAGATTAAAACGTAAGAAGAAAAAATGTATTAGAATAAAATTTAATAATTTTATAATATTAGAGTTAAGAAGCATGATCTATGAATAAAGCTAGAAACTAGGAAGGAAAAGAATGATTGATTCTATTAAATGCATTTTAAAAATACTGGTATAACAAGCAAACAAAAAACAACACATACACACAAGCAATTGGTAAACTGGAGAATATATTTAAAACTCCTATTATAGATAAGGGAGTAAGTAAAAAAGGCAAATGCCAGTAGAAAATTAGGCAATGAATGTAATAACCAAATAGCGAATAAATATATGAATAGATGATTAATCACTAGTAAGCAAAGAAATGCAAATTAAACAATAAGAGTATATAGTTGTTGCCTGTTAGATTGACAAAGTTTGATAATCATTTTTAGCCAGAATTAACAAGGGTAGAATGAAATAAAAATCCACATACTGATATAAGGAATATATTAATAAACTGGTATAACCTTTAGCAGGTTCAAGTACAACAATTAGAACTTTAGTTGACATTACAAATGTAAATACATCTAAGTTCAATATGCTCATCTTTTTGACCCATTTTATTCCTATTACTAACAATGCATCATTAGGAAATAATTGAACTAATATACATAGATGTTTGTTACAGATTTGTCTATAATAGAGCAAAATGGAAATGTGTAATAGTAGGAGCTAAGTACGTAAGTTATGACCTAGCCATACAGTAAAATGCCATCTGGCCAATATGTATAATTCTTAGGTCTATACTTATTAACATGGAAAAATGAAATCATGATATATATTCTACTGCCATTAGTGTGTATGAACATATATAAATATATCTATATTTTTATATATATGAATATATACATACGTAAGGACAAAACTTGAAGGATATAATGAAAATGTAGATAATAGCAATTATTTTGAGGTTGTGGGATCAAAATGATTTTTGCTTTCTTTTTGTAACTTTACATGCATTCTGAATTTTTCTACAGTACACCTGCATTAGTTTTATAATTAGAAAAATGAAGCTATTCTAATTTTTTGAATTTTTTTTATTGATACATAATATTTGGACATTATTTATGGGGTACATGTGATATTTTGTTACATGCATAGAATGCACAATGATTAAGTCAGGGTATTTAGGATAGCCATCATCTTGAGTATTTATTATTTCTGTGTGTTGGGGACATTTCAAGTTTTTTCTTTTAGCTATTCTGAAATATACAATATATCCTTTTTAACTATAATCCCATTAGAATTTATTCCTTCTACATAATTGTATGTTTGTAATTATTAACCAACCTCTCTTCATTCCCCCACCCCACATACTCCCTTCCCAGACTCTGATATCTATCATTCTACTAACTCCATGAGATTAACTTTTTAGCTCCCATATGTGAGTGAGAACATGTGATACCTGTCTTTCTGTTCTTGGCTTATTTCACTTAACATAATGACCTTTATTTCCATCTATGTTGCTGCAAATGACATGATTTCACTCTTTATGGCCTAATAGTATTCCATTGTGTATATATACCACATTTTCTTTATCCACATTTGTCCAACACTTAGGTTTCATATCATATCTTTCATTTCATATCTTTGCTATTGTGAGTAATGCTGCAATAAACATGGGGGGGCAGCTATCCTTTTGATATATTGATTTATTTTCCTTTGTATAAATACCAGCAGTAGGATTTCTGGATTATATGGTAGTTCTATTTTTAGTTTTTTGAGAAATCTCCCTACTGTTTCCATAGTAGCTGTACTAATTTACATTTCCACCAGCGGTGTATAAGAGTTCCCTTTTCTTTGCATCCTCCCCAGCATCTGTTATTATTTTTTTTTTCTTGTCTTTTTAACAATAGCCATTTTAACTGGGGTAAGATGATATCTCATTGTGGTTTTGATTTGCATTTGCCTGATGATTAGTGATGCTTAACGTTTTTTAATATAAATGTTGACCATTTGTATGTTTTCTTTTGAGAAATGTCTATTTATGTCCTTGAGATTGTTTTGACATCTAAAAAGTCATGGATATATTTTACAATGAAAGATAAAATTTGTGTGAATTTTTTAAAAGTTTCAAATAAGTCATTTATTTAAATGTCTGTGGTTTCAGTTATCCATGATCAACTGTGGTTTAAAAGTAGGTAGGTACAATACAACAAAATAATTTGAGAGAGAGAGAGAGAGACCACATTCATGTAACTTTTATTATAGTATCTTGTTATAATTGTTCTGTTTTTTAGCAATTACTGTTGTTAATCTCTTACTGTGACTAATTTATAAATTAAACTTTATCATGGATGTGTACACATTGCAAAAAACAGTATATATAGGGTTTGGTATTATCTGCAGTTTCAGGCATCCACTGGAAGTCTTGGAACATATCCCCTGCAGATAAGGGGAACTATTGTAATACAAGCTTCATAAAGCCAGTTGGAAAGTATTCCCTTGTCCTCTATTTCTTAAAGAGTTTGTGTAGGATTGCTATTAATTCTTTCTAAAATATTTGACAGAAATTAGCAGTGAAACCAACCAAGCTTAGAATTTTCTTTTGTGTGAATGTTTTGAAGTACAAATTAATTTCCTTAGTAAATATTGGAATCTAGCTTTTCTATTTCTTTTTGTGTCAGTTTTGGTAATTTGTTTCTTTCGAGGAATTTTTCTATTTCATCTATCAAATTTGTTTGACTTAAGATGTCATAAAGTTCCCTTATTATTCTCCTAATGTCTATGAAATCTAGAAGTCTGTTTCATTGCTGATATTGGTAAGTTGTGCCTTTCTTTTTTCTGATAAGTCTACCTAGAGTCGTTTCAATTTCATTGAATTTTTCAAAGAACCAGCTTTTGCTTGTATTGATTTTCTCTATTTTGTATCCTTTTATCTCATTATTTTCTGTTTTTATCCTTATTATTTCTGATACTCTATTTACTTTGGGTTTAAGTCCCTTTTTGATTTTTTTTATCTTCCTAAGATGGAATCCTGGGTCATTAATTTTGGACTTTTCCTCTCTAATATAACATATAGTTTATAATATAAACTATAACTATCCTCCTCATGCATTTTTTTCAGCTGCATTTGATAAATTTTGTTTTTTTAAAAAATATTATTCAGTCAAAAATATTTTCTAAATTTACTTTGTGCTTTTTTTCTTTGACCCATGGATGGTTTAGGATTTAGTTGGTTTATTTTCAAAAATTTAGATCTTTTCTAGATATCTTATTGTTCTTTATTTCCAATTTAATTCTGTTGTGGTCAGAGAACATACTATGCAAAATTTCAGTCTTTTGAAATCTACTGAGATTGCTTTATTGGACCAGCACATGATCAATCTTGCTGACCATTCCATGTGCACTTGAAATGGATGTGTATTTGCATTTTGGGGGGTAATGGTTGCTAAACATTATTAAAGTTAATGTGGTTGATTGTGTTGTTCAGACCTTCTAAATCCTTATTAATTTTTTTAAGTTACTCTATCAATTACTGAAAATATGTGTTAAAATTCCAAACTATGAATGTAAATTTGTCTATATATCCTTAAGTTCTGTAGTTTTGGTTTCATGTATGTAAAAGCTCTCATATTAAGCACATGTTCGATTTCTGATGTATAGATCTTTTATCATTAAGAAGGGTCCATCTTTGTCTCTAGTAATACTCCTAGTCTTTAAGTCATTTCTTTTAGGCAATATTTTTAGGTTTATTGCATTTTAGTTCATTATTTTTCAGAAAATAAGATATTGAAATATATGACTAAAAGGAGAATGTTCAAGATAACAATAAAAAACAACTAGCTTCATTCTATTTTGGCATTAAGATCTTAAAAAAGACAAGCTGTTAACATCTGGTTGCTCTTCTCATCGAATATGTTGAGAAATAGAGTCTCTATCTCTAGTTATTAAATCTAGAGCTGAAACTATTTTCAAATAATTATGTTCCACTATTCACAGTCCACTGGAAACACACTCGAAGCCAAACATTTCCCTGGCTACAGAAGGTGAAATGATAATATGCAATAAAATATGATCCTGAGAAGTATCTATACAGACAATATTGCTCTGCCATTGATGATTCCCTATCTTGCAGCAATAATTTACCCCCAGCAAATACCCTTTGCCTGGTTCATAGGATATCTTTCTGTTGTTTTCTCTTTTGCTCTTTGATTTCTACTTGTCTCTTGCATTTTGTTCCTGTTTTTCTCCTTCTTGCTTTATTTTCTTTGAACTTTAATTTTAATGTTGTATTTCAAGTCCTCTTTTTACTTTTTAATCTATATTTCATCTTATTTTTATTTGTTGCTCTAGGGATTAGAGGATACAGATGGTCCCTGACTTATGATGGTTGACTTACAATTTTCTGACTTCAGGATGGTACAAAAGTGATATGCATTCAATAGAAACCATACTTCAAGTACCCATACAACCATTCTGTTTTTCATTTTCAGTATAGTATTCAATCAGTTATATGAGATATTCAACACTTTATTATAAAATAGGCTTGTGTTAGATGATTTTGCCCAACTGTAGGCTAATGTAATTGTACTGAGAGTGTTTAAGGTAGGGTAGGCTAAGATATGATATTTGATAGGTTAGGTGTATTAACTGCAAATGTTGACTTATAATATTTTCAACTTATGATGGGTTTATTGGGATGTAACCCCATTGTAAGTTGAGGAGCATCTGTATATCTTTATCACAATATACTTTAATGTTCAATTGCTTGAAGTAAAATATTGGAGCCTTGGAACAGTATATTTTAGTTTACACTCCTCCCCCATCCTTGGTGGAGAGAGGTTTAGTGAGTACTAGGCATGGGAGCAATATGTGCAAAGGCTTGGAAACAATGGAAAACACTCTATGATTGGGGACTTAGAGTTCAGAACAATTGGAACAAAAACTGAGGAGAAAAAGACTCTGATAAGATAATTAGGGGAATGATTTACAAGGGGCTTGTAAACTGTGATAAACTGTACCTTATCCTGAGGGCAATGGCAAGCCATTAAAGTGGCTCGCAAAAGAGTGATATGATCAGATTTACATTTTGTAGAGATTAATCTGACTTCAACATGAAAAATAGACTTACAGGAAAGAAAGACTTGAAGCTGGAAATTGAGGACACTATTGTATAAGTTGCAAACCAGGAAGAACTGTGGTTGCAACCAGGGTCTTGGGAGTAGGCTTGGGTAAATGGACAAATTAAGGAGGCTTTCTGAGACAGAACAGAAACGCTTCAGTTATGGATTGGCTGCAGAGGGTGTAGGACAGGAGTAGCAGAGATTATTTTCTGTCTTTTGGCAACTGGGTGAGATCTGGTGTCCTTCACTGAGATGGGAAACATAAAGCAGTAACAGGATGAGGAATTCCTGGCTCCCTCAAATGTGTCTATCACTGGACCACAAGTGTGGGGTCCCTGGTCAGAGTAATGATTTTCCACCTCTTAAAAATAATATTTTTCTAATTTCTTTTAGTATTTCTTTGGTAGGGCAGGAAAAATGTATATTCTATTATAAATGTATGACTCTTTATGTTCAATATAAAAGTTACATACTTTATAATTTTCAGTTCCTTTTAAATTGATGGTACAAGGTGAGTAATTTTTAAATAAGTTCCACTGGAGAGTACTAATAGGTGGCCTTACTAATAACATATCTAACAGAGGAAAATAAGCTAACAGAAGGTAAGAGAAATAAACTCACAGCACATCGTTGCCCCTTGGAAGAGAAAACTCATAACACAACTACCCCCTTTGTTTTGTTTTAATTAAAACACCTGTGCCCTAACTCATTCTCTCTAAGAGCTTTCTTTTCTCAGCCTTGAAGAGCCCTAAGTGGACAGTACCCTACGAACTTCCCTCTCCAGCTCTCTGCCTCAGGTCCTGCCAGCAACAATTTCAAGGACTCAGGTAAGCTAGCCTCACAGAGAAAAGAGAAACAATAAAGAGCACCTGCAATACCTTTCCAGCACTTCTGTTATCAGTCTGCTGAAGCAGAGGGGGAAAAAGTCATTTTTACCCTTGAAAAACTCCAAACAGCTTTTCCTTAATTGCCTGGTACTTCCTTCCTTCCTCTGTGTGTCATGGTCACTCCCTCCTTTTCTCTCTTTCTCTCTCTCTTGCTCAGAAAAATAAACTTTTTGCTTTTATATATCCTAATCTCTGCATGAGAGATCTTTCTCCACCCACAGCGTAAGCACCTAGTGGGATTTCCACCCTTACAGGTACTGTCTTCTTTGGCAGAATTTGCCCAATCTACGTATCACCAGTTAGATAAGGAGATGGCTGGCATCTTATTTATGATTTATTTCAATAATGGTTTAGGGAAAAGTTGTTTATTGATTGGGTCCCTTCATCGGGCACTGAGTGTGTCTACCATGGAAGGCAATGTCTAATTAGATCATGGCTACAACTAAACCAGAAAGGAGCTTGACTAAGGTGGATTGTATCTAGTATTTTTTTTTTCTTCCTCAAATGGTTATTTTGGCTCCAGTCAAAGTGAAGTACTGTCAAAAAGAAAGATGGAGAAGTACTCAGCAAGCAGGTAGCATGCAAGGTCCCTTCAGATCTGGAACACCTTCCCATTCTGTAAGCATACCCCAGGGCCATTCAGACTATAGTGCTAGGCTAGCTCGAGGGAAGATATTTTGTTTCCAGTATGCTTCCAGCTTGTTCTGTCTTAAAAGTTTAGAATTAACCTGCTGCTTGCTTACACAGCTGCCAGGCACAAGATTAGAAAACAACTTGAGGAAAAACAGATCAAGAGTGTGGAATAGGCCAACAGCAGACTGCTGATCACAAGATCCACCAGACCAACCTATTGTTTGCTGACTTGCACAAAGCTTGCTTTTTGCCACTAACCCCCTTTACCTCTCTCCCCTTTATAAGTTGCTCAGTAAACAGAGGAGATGAAATGGTCTTTGAGATAATAGTCCACTATCCCCTCAGGCTGCTGGCACTTGAATAAGCCATCTTTCCTTCACCAACACTTGCCTCTTGTGTTCAGTTCTCCAGTGGTGGGGCCACTCAACCTGCTTTCGGCGACAACTCTACTACTGTCCAGCTGGGCAGAAGTAGAAAATTTGGGGCCAGGTCTCATCAAAGTTTTTGGATATGGCTTGGAAATTGCAGGGGAAGGTTGTGCTTTATTATTCTCATCACAAATATTTCTCAGTTTTAGTCTAGAAGGGCAAACTGCTGACTCCGTTTAGCTTTCACTGCCAGCAGAAGTCTTACAATCAAAGCTTGTTCATAAATGTCCAACTGTGACCAAGGTTTGACAAGACGAACTTTGTTTCATTAGGAATAAAGCAGGAAACTAAAATCTATAGGGAGCTGACTAGAGCCTTTCCATTAATTCTGATCAAAGGGACCCTCAGGCACAATGATTAGTACCTTTTGAACCTAGTGTGTGATGTTGGATATTTTTATACTTACATTTCTTATATGCTAGCTATTTATTTCCCACTCATTCTATTAATGTAAAAAACACACATGAAAACATCAGGGAGTGGGCTTAAAGAAACAACACAGAAGATGGAAATAGCAAAAATTTGGGCTCACTCACACCTGGCTCAATATGACATTTGTTAGCTGTGGGACATGGATAATAATGTCTATGATTTTCATCATGTCCTCTGTTAATTTGTGATAACAAAATATAATAAATGTGAGCATTAAAGATGGTATATATCAGGTGCCTAGCACATAAATAGTAGCTGTTACTATTATCATTTTTTATAGGATAATGGTTGGATTTGTTGAAGCAGTATTTGTCAGAAGAGACAGCAAGCCAAAGAAAGACATGGATTTCCCTCTGAGGACAAGAGAACACAGCAGAAAGAAGTCCTCAAACAGATGATACAGTGACAAGGTGAAGAGCCTGGTAAAATGAAGAAAGAGAAATGGAGAATTTCCAACAGCCATTATTTTTAAAAACACAAGTAGGACAGGAAAGAGGTGGTGGCTACTGTATGTTATAAAAAGAAAGTTTAGAAGGGAAACAGCTGCTTTGATGGATGAAAAGGCAAAGATAAATTACCCAGCCTGGGAATTCTATGATTAATTTAGTTCTCTGACTGGCAACTGAACAAGGGCACAAAACAATAAATGGGTAGCACAGAAATCTCTTTAAACCTTCACACCAGCTAATGATAGGATTTTTTTTCTGGTAAAGCTATTTCCCAAATGGAGAGGAGTGGGTGAAGGGGGTGGGGGTGAGGTGAGGAAGGAAAGAAAGCAAAGGATTTAATGAATAATGGTGTCTAAAATACATCTGAGGTTATAATTTCCAGGTGTCTAGAACTGCAAATTCAGAAATACTAGTCTGTGCCAAAATCAGATGCTGAAGAGTTATGAAAGTTGTATGAAACATTTTTAAACTAAGAGAAATCAATTTTAGTGTGAGCAAATCTTGAAACTCACCAGGGTTACCTAAGTTCTTTGAAGGACCCAAGTGAACTTGAGATTGAAGCCCAAAGTCCCAAACCTGGCAGGAAACATTGGATTTGAACTCTCTTTCTAAAGAAATAAAATATATCCTTCTACATGATCTCCAATTACCCTCCAAAGCATTGTATTTTTACCTTTTTTTCTCCGCTTATTTTTGATAGGGAAGAAATGGAAACTTTCAACATTGAGGCTCAACTTGGAGAACATTCAAGGGGAAATGGAAACAAACAACATGAAAGCAAGACTTGGAGAACATTCAGTGTGTTTTATATTATAAAATAAATTTTTTAGGTAAAACTTAAAGGCATAATGATACAATTACTCAGTGGCTCAGGCAAGTGGGTAGACAGTTACCTACCATTATATAAGAGATACCTCTCAACTAGCCATATGCAACTCACTAATTCTGCAGGTAACTGAAGAAAGCATTTTGATCTGTAGTTACTTGGCTAGAGACTATTAGATGCTTGCAATTATCATTTGGTTTGAAGCCTACATAGATACTGTGAGATTCTATCTGTACGGAAATTAGCTGTTAATATGATTTAATGCAATGGAATTGATATAAATTGATATAAATGGGTATGCAACTAGTAAATTGAATAAGCAGGACTCATGGATGTAGTCAGATAGCATCTTTATTCTTTTCCTCTATTGTCACCTTATAATTTATTCAGAAGATATAAGAAGATCAAGAAAAATTGTTATTTAACTGGAACTGTTATAGATAACTTGGTGCTCTCTGGGACTGGCAGATTTTAAAGCTGACTACTTTTGTGTAGGAATTTCCAGCCTCTTTGGGATCTACAATCAAGGGATATTTCATATGTAGTTCCTTTTGCTCTAGATGAGTGAGTCTCTCTTCTGGCTTTTTGAGTAGATATCCTATAGCTCTGAGGAATATTGTATTTGCTGTGTCCTCATTAACCTTTTAGGTGGCCTTACTGTAAAGGACCAAAAGTAACCCAAGTACTGGCTGTCTCATGTATGTTGCCTTTATTTGCCCCCCAGAAAACCCCTGGAAATGCAGAAAAATCCCCATACAGCATCAACTTCCTTTACCACAGAAGAGGATATCTAGCCTAATATTCATTTTCTAGATTTGCCAGGAAGGAGTTGGGCAGAAGACATGATATACCTTTAACCACAGAGGAAAATTATTAAGGATTCCATATAATCCCGTTGAAGTACTTTTCTCTTGATTTCAGAAGGGGAAAGAACTTTTCTTGCTTGATGAGTCATTTGTCTAAGGTTTTAGTAATGGAGCAAATATTTCTAAGCAGGATTTTTTGACTCCTTGGTTTTTTCCTTTACAGGATTTTTTGAGGTCTTTAGCATTTATGCTATACTTCTCCCATCTTTTCTCATCCATTATCTGTGAATATAGCTCATCTCAAATAGATAGCAACTATAACTACCTTTTAAAACATACTTTTTTCTTTTACAGTAACACTTTCTTTTAAAAATAGGGAGAAACATACAATTTTCTCATCTTCCCTCTGAGCTATGCTTTGGTATCTTTTTCCAGGGTTCTGAATTAGCTTTCCACTGGACTCTATTTCAAAACCTGAGTTCATCTTGTATTCAAGTGACTAGTGAACAATTAGCAAAGCTTGTCCTAAGTCATTAATTAATAGTTTCTGTTTAATCTTTCCTGAAAGTGGAGAGCCCTCTGTTCTCATGTTTATTTTAATCTCTTTGAAATGCAAATTATTTGCTCTTCTCCTACAGTTCTGAATCTCCTTTTGGCCTACATAGAAATACTTGGACATACAGAGTATGCCTATTCCACTTAAAATTTTTAAACATGAAAGTGGTTTTTGCCTAGCTTTGAGGTTTGTCTCTTTGAAATTAATATTACTAATTAAAGGGTAGTTGGCCTAAGATGCCTGATGGTCTCACAAATGTAAGCAAAATGCTCCAAATCTGTAAGGCAGTATAAGGTACCAGCTAAGAGCACAGAGATGAAACAATAAAAATGTGTTCAAATCGTAACCCTCTCTTATTCTCAGTTTTCTTACTTCCAAACTAAGAACAAAAGCAACTATCCTACAGGGTTATTGTGAGAATGAAATGTGATAGTGCGTATCAAGTCAGAGCTCCATACTTTTATTATTACTATTATTATTTAGAGAAAGGGAAGTGTTGCACATGGTGCTGGCATAAAAGCCTCTCAATTGAAGGGAGTGCTAAAAATATTTTTTTGGTGTAAATAGTCACCTAAAGGATAGGGAATCTGGAGTCACTGGATTAATCTATTGAGGTAGATATTAAGGTCTCTTAAGTATTTTGTATTACAGATGCAAAATCTGAGGTAACCACAACCTAGGGCAAAAATTCCTGCTAAGAAGTTACTTAAATTCCTCTAAAGATAGAGTTAGGAAAAGCTATGAAATATGTGCCTCACTCTGGAGTCAAACAAAGGTTGGCTGCTTTTCTGTGATAACTGCTCAGTTCTCAAGACCCATGTAGGCCAATCTGTAAGGAATGTGCAACCACTGAGGAGAACTCCTCCTCCTTTATAAGGTTATTAAATTTTACTTGAGAAAATAGTATTAAATAGAGGAGAATTCTGTTAAGTAGTTTCCCTTTCAGATTCTTGAATTTTATCTATTGTCTGAAGAAAACCTGCACTCTTTGAAGCGTGGATATTCACAAAGGAGAATCTCTCTGCAGATTACCTGGTTTTAATTAGTTGGTGCTAAATGCACCTAGACATTTTAGCTTCTTTCTCATTTTAAGCCATTCAGACAAGATAGCTGTCTTAAATCCCTCCTGGAACACACTGGAAATGAATAAATACAAATTTCTACCAGCTTTTATAACAGATAGACCCTGAAATCTCAATAGTTTAAAACAGTAGAAGTTTGTTAGTTCTGCTCCATGAAGACATTGAGGGACTTGGGCTCTATTTTGTGGCTCTATCCTCTTCTAGGTCTTTAAAGTCCTTTCCATTTGATATGGAGAAAGACAAAGAGGATCATAACTAAGAGATTTTCATGAATAAAACCTGGCAATAGCACTCATAATTTTTGCTCACATTTCATTAGCCAGGGCACACCCAACTGCAAGAGAGACTGAAAAATGTAGTTTAGCTACATGGTAATGAGGAAGAGAAAATAGGTTTGCAAATAGCTAGCTATTCTCTGCCAAAATAAATATAAATTGATATTAATTGTGAATTTAGTATGTATGCCTATATTTATGCTTTTAGTTTTTGTTTATTTATAAGTTATTCCAGAAAAGACTTAGGTGTCAGGAAAATTACCTGAAAGGACAGCCTTGCTATAATAATAAATTAGCTAATAGAGAAAGATAAACTATCAAACAGAAAGTAAGAGGAATAAACTCACAGCACAGCTGCCCTTTGTTTGATTAAACCACCTGGGACTCAACTCTTTGTCTTTAAGATTAAAATTGTTTTATTTGAGAGTTTCATTTTCACAGCCTTGAAGAGCCCTAAGAGGACAGCAGGGGTGTGATGGTGTTCCTAGAAGAGATTAGCATTTGAATCAGTAGAAAAAGTGAAGAAGATGCACCCTCACCAATGTGGGTGAACATCTTCCAATCTGTGAGGGCCCTGAGAGAATAAAAAGGCTGAAACAGAGCAAATTTCCTCTCTTTCTGCTTGAGCTGAGACATCCATCTCCTCCTGCCCTCAGATACGGGAGCTCCTGGTTCTCAGGCCTTTGGACTCAGACTAAGTGACATCACTGGCTTTCCTGGTTCTCCAGCTTCCAGACGGCAGATGGTGGGACAGGCAATAGGGCATTTTGAACAGCCATAGCTGAGTCCAATTTCTGATTTTGCAACTAGTGATAACTTACGTTAATCGTGATACATAAACTCACAGAGCCTCGGTTTCCCCTGTCAAGGATAATATCTGTATCTTTCAACTATTTATTGTGATTATTAAGTGAGCTGAAGTGCATAAAGTATTAATGTATTAAAGTATTAATACATAAAGTATTAATAGAGAAAGCCCTCAGGAAATTTTGGATCTTTTCTCCTCTATTTTTATTTAAAATAGCAAAGTAACAACCCAAGTCCTATAATTATACTCTATAACTACACTTTTCACATTAATTATATAAGAAGTCACAGTCTTTCTTTTCCCTCCTGTCTCTCCCTCCATTTTTCCTTCTTCTCTTTCTCTTTCTGTTGTCTTCCCTCTCTCCATCTTTCCTCCTCATTCATCTTTTTTCCTTTTCCACCCTCCTCCCTTCTGCACTCCCTTCTCTTCTTTCCCCCTCTTCAAAGACCCAAGGTGGCCAAAGTATTATACAGCGTACATACTGTACATGAAAAATAATTTCACAGAATCAGAAGTTTAACCTTTTTAAAATCAATCATTATTAAAATAATTAGCTGTTTAATTAAGCATAAGTCAAGTTTGTTTATAAGGCCTTTGGGGAAGGATTTCAATGACTGCATTTCTTATAAAAGTAACACTTAAAGGATGTGCAAACTGCTGACTTAACTTTTTCCTTGGGATGAATTTCTCTGTAGCAAATAGAAAAATGAATGTTACATTTAGATAGAATGCTCTTCAAAATTAGTTTCATTCCTAAAACCAAATAAAAAATATCGTGATATGTAAATATTTAAAGCCTTTACTGTACTTACAAAATGGAAACTTCTGTGTTAGGGTCCATGTTTGTCTATATGAATATTTTCTTTGACTTTCTCCCCATGGCTTTCAATAATGGGTACTGGCATGAGACCAAAGTCATGAAAAGATGTATAAAAAGAGAATGAAAAATATGTAGGTAAAAGAAAGAGGAAGAAGTCAAAGAATCAAACTTCTTTGTCTTGGTTTAGGAGATGGTGAGGGCATCTAAGGATTTATTGTATGAATTTGATTTTTTTAGTACATTTTAGCATCAGCAGCTGGGTTCTGGTAATTGAAAGCTGATTAGCGTGTAAAGGAGTGAAAAATAGATGTTAATTAGATAAAATTGTCTGAGGAGAATAGCAACATTTTGGAAACCTGGGATACAAGAAAGCCACATTTTCTGCAAGTTTGTTTAATAAGGGAAAGTTTCCACTTCTCATCAGGATCCTCCTCTCCCTAACCTAAGAATCCTCCAGCAACCTCTGGCATGAAGTGGTCACTGCTCCACAGTGCAGGGTCTGGGGTAGCACTGACCTCAGCAGTGATGGAAGCCTGTGATTTGGATGTGGCTCTCCACCACCATCAATCTAAGATCTAGTTACTGTAAGGCCAAGTTAAAGAATAAAGGGCTTCACTGTCTTTTTCATGCAAGTAGAAATTTCTGGGTATGTATTCCATACAGGGTGGTACTGATGCTTATTGGAGGGGTCAAAATGTTTTTTTCCGCTTGGAATGCTCTGCCTCAATTTTTCCATGTGGCGTACGCCTTAACTTCCACCAACACTGCCACGAAGGACACAGTGATGATTAATTTCATATGTCAGTGTGACTGGGCTAACGGATGCCATGATAGCTAGTAAAACTTTATTTCTGGGTGTGTCTGTGATGGTGTTTCTAGAAGAGATTAGCATTTGAATCAGTAGAAAAAGTGAAGAAGATGCACCCTCACCAATGTGGGTGAACATCTTCCAATCTGTGAGGGCCCTGAGAGAATAAAAAGGCTGAAACAGAGCAAATTTCCTCTCTCTCTGCTTGAGCTGAGACATCCATCTCCTCCTGCCCTCAGATACGGGAGCTCCTGGTTCTCAGGCCTTTGGACTCAGACTAAGTGACATCACTGGCTTTCCTGGTTCTCCAGCTTCCAGACGGCAGATGGTGGGACTTTTTGGCCTCCATAATCACATGAGGCAATTTTCATAATAAATCTGTGTGTATGTGTGTATTTGTGTACACATATATTCTGTTTTTTTTGGAGAATCCTAACCTATAACAGACACTTCACAGAAAAGCCGTGTTGGCTGAAAGCAGTGCGTTCTCCAGTTTTAATGTATAAGGAATCATTCTAGAAAAGCATAAGGACTGGAAAGTATTTGTTCTGATTCATCAGGTCAGGGAGGTACCCATGAGTCTTCATTGCTAGTAAACACTTTCAGGTGATTCTGATTCAGGTGATGAATGGTCCACTCTTCTCATAGAAGAGTGCAGATTAGAAACTCTATTTTAAGGAATTCACACTTCACAGGAGCAGGCTGAATTCGCTTCCTGCCTTATGAGAATAGTTGTGAGAGTAGAGCTTTAAAACATTTAAGAAAGGAAAGGTACGGAGGCCAACCCGGTCAGTTTATTACCTAAAAAAAACCTCACTGGGTGGGGTGGGGACAGTCACTGCTGGCTCAGCCCAGCCTTCAGGTTTTCAGATGTGGCTCCGAGTACCTTTCCTCCAGTACTGGAAAGAGAACCTGTGTATCCTTGAAAACAGAGCCTAGTATTGCTTTTGCTGGAAAGGAATGTTCTTCTAAGAATGCCCAAAGGACATGCTGGTATTCATCAGTCTTTTGGATTTTTATTAGTGTTCTATCAAGAACCAGATAGAATGGCAGTTGTCTATATGTGTGACCAATGACATTAATATTTATGGCACATTCTTACGGCATTCTCAGATTAGGGGTTTGTGGAATAGATAAACTATATTGAAGTAACTCTACTCTTTTCATTTCTACTGACGAGTACAAATAGACTCATGAATAAGTAAAAACGATGCCATTATATGGAGAGTCATTGATTCACTCTGCTTGCTAAAAAGGTCAATCATTCACAAACTTTCACACTCTAGCTGTCATTGGTTAAAAACAAATGACTGGTCATACCTCTCACAACTATTCTGTGAACACATAGTTGGAAACTGATGATAGAGCTACAGTTCCTGGACCTGAGAGGATGAGGGTCCTATGCAGCCAGGGTGGGGATTCAGGACAGAGGCTGTTCCAAGCTGCAGTCCTCAGTGCTGCCCCCCATCTGGGTCCTCTGCTCTCTCCCTGAGACTGAGGAAAAGTTATAATTGAAGAATTTTGTTTCTCTGCACTGTCTTATTAGGAGTCATAACAGGTCTTTAGAGAAAGCTTTCAGGTGGCTTTTGAGTGCACTGGTGTTGGTATAGTTTTGAAGAATGATAGGAATGTTTGAAAACCATAGAGGAGAGTCACCTTCCTATTGATGGAGCCAGCAAAGGCCTGGAGGTACTATTGGGATAATGTAAGACCCCTTGAAGAACCTGCAACACAGTCCAGACAATGCTAGTCACCATGGCTGTGTTTATTACCATCTGGTATTGCATGCTTCTATGCAAGGCTTATCATAGCATCAAGTGATTCCAGGGCAGACACAGTATTCTCTCTGATGACTGAATGGAAGTTTTGACCATCAACAGTTGGGCTTAACAAACAGGGTGTAGGTAATTGAAATAACATTAAAGTCTGTAATTTACTCAAAAGTTAAAAATGTAGCCATCACTAAGATGAGAGAAGAAAAAGTTCATTTCTTGCTTTTCATCTTAGAGAAAAGAAAGGATCAACAGGGCAAATGTAAGAATAATCTCAACCTAATTGTTTGAGGAATTCCAAACCTATTTAATGCTAGAAAATTCCAAAATGCTACGTGGTTTTAGGAAATGCTTGCTACAACAGTTAAAGACAGGCGGTTCAGAAGCACTATGACTATGCTAACTTATCAGACCTGTCCCAGACACACTCCACATTGTTCATTCTGTTACCAAAGGAGTTATTAAAATCTAAACTTCTGATTTGCATCCTAGGACTACTACAATGAGGACCTGGGGCACTTTTCCCTCATCATGTATTTAGTTTTAAGGACTTTGCAGAAATAATTATTTAGATACTAAATAGCAAAGGGATGAGAGATAAATTCTGTGTGTCTAATCCACATTTTTGGTTACTGGCAAGAATTCAGCGATTGAAGTTAAGAAGTCAATACTGTGATTAACATGCTATTTAATGTTCCAGTCTTAGTAACGTACTGTATAAATTACCTTTCTTTTTAAAAGTCCCTATTAAGGAAAATGTGTGTATTTGGTTTGGGATTCAAGACCTGCTAGAATAGTGGTAAATGTTTAAAAACTGGCTTTCCGAAGAGGGGTGGAGGAGGCCTGTTTTTTAGGTTTTGATTTCCGTGGTGTAAATACTTGTACCACAGCCAATTTCTACCTGCCAGTGTGATATCAACACGTTTATAAAATTCATGAAAAATTTAAAATTGACTCTTGCAAAGCTGGTAAGTGTAAGTTGTATCCAGCACTCAAGGTAACTGGACTCTATTGCTTTGAATTAAATAGCCCCATATATACTAAGGCACTATTTTATTTATTACATATAATTTTGTATATAAACTTTATGTGAACAAATACATTGTATGAAAAAAACTTGTTTTTGGGTTCAAAACACTGGTAGGCCTCATTTAATAAAACTCATTGTTTCTGAAAAGCTGCAAGTGCGTTGAAAATTTCCCAAATTCACTACAGAAGAAATCTCACAAAAGATATTTTTCTTGTCCTGTCTTGAAGAGTTCTTCTGGTGAAAAAGCACATATTTAATTTGTTTTGTGTTGCTGCATTTTCACATTTATTAGCTGTGTAGCAAATGAGAGAGGCTCTTAATCATACTTGGTGCTGTTGATTTGAAAGCAAGTGTCTATTAGGGCTGGAAGGCAGCACAGACTTACCAGTAAGCCCTGCAGTCAGGCTGGAGTCAGGCTGGTTTTACCACTGACCACCTGAATGAATTAAATTGGGGAAGTTTCTTAACCTGTCTGCCTCAATTTTCCCTCTGTAAAATGAGATTAAAAAAAGTATCTCATAGAATTGTTGCAGTTTTAAACAAGTTAATATATGCAAAGTGCTTAGAACAGTCCCTGCCACCTAGTAAGTACCACATGATTGCCATTTTTATGGCCACTGATAGTGTATTTTGGGAAGGTAATTAACTAAAGCCCTAAGTGTAGAACTTAGTATTGTCTTAGATTAGGGTTCTCAAAGTGGGGGGAACCAGAAATCTGTGCTTTAACAAGCACACAGGTAAATCTGATGCATACCAAAGTTTGAGAACCACTGTTTGAGAATACCACTAGGAATTCCTGTGTTCTAAGAGTTACTGTTCTATCTGGAGGAGTTGACTGATCATTTGAAGACTGCCTGTCCTAGAATCATCTGTAGAGCTTGTTTAAAATGCAGATCCACATTTGTGTAAAACATGAAAAAATACTTAAACATATATTTGCCTATATGTGAATAAAATAGCTTTGGAAGAATACAAAGATAATATTGTTTACTTCCAGGATCAGAAAATTGGGTAGATGGGAGACAGAGGTGGGAGAGAAACATTTTACTATATCTATTTCTGTCTCCTTTGAATTTTGAACCATATATAACTTTAAAATGTTTAAATATTGAAATTAATATATACTATATTATTATATCTTGTAAATATATATTATAATTAAATATAAATTATAGGTATAAAGTACAGATCTGTCAGTTTTACCCAAAGCATGCTTAATCTGAACCCAGAATAGAACTTGCCAAATCATAACCCTTGTTGTACATTTCTAGATTCTCTGTATAGTTGCCTTGGTTATCACGAAGGCACATAGGCAGAAACCTATCTGTTACAACAAAGATTTCTGGTGGTTTGATGTTGCCTGAATTGCTGTCTTCTCTGGGGCAACAAAAAAGTGGAGAAGTTTCCGTATGTGGAACGTAACACTGATGGAAGGCATTATTATGGCTTGTACCACTTGGAAAGCCTATACATATGGGATGTTATTTGAGACTATGACCTAGGAGAATTGTATTCTAATCTGACCCTGCCACTCACTGGGTATCTTCTCTGGGTAAGACCCTAGTTTTTTTTTTTTTGTCCCTCAGGTTCCTTATGTCTCAAATGAGAACATTAATATTAATATAATACAATAAGCTAAACTTTTCATTCAAAATCGGAAATTTCATATTTAATGACCTAATAACTATCCTGCTTACCTCACTGGGTCAAATGGGACAAGATCTGAAGCAATTTCTAAAGTGCAAAGTTAGTGCAAAAGGTAATTACATCTGGCTTTGATAGATTGATTGCACATTGATCACATTTATGACATTTTAAGGACCCTTCAGATTTACTTGAGACAGAGGTCTCTTATACAGCAAATTGGACATGAGTTTTTAAATAATTTAAAAACTGTACAAAATTTATGTCTAAAAAAATCTATTTGCCTCCGATAAGAACATGCAGAGATTAATTGCCTGTCTTTAATTCCATTCAGGTTGTACAAAGTATGTGGATTTTATAGTATCTCTAATACTCTGAAAGACTTTATTATTCCAGCAGAATTGAACATATTCAATTGATCTACAATGCCCTTGCCAAAACAAAAGCATTCACTTTATCTGAATTATTATTAATTAGCTTCCCACAGGCTGTAAAATTGCCATGTGCAAATCTGCCCAAATGTAAGGGGGAAGTAGATGAAGCGATGGCTCAAGCAATGAAATAAAACAACATGAGGTCTTTTTTCTCTTCATGCACAGCCTGCCTCATTGCCCTTTTGTTATAACAGGAGAAGCCAATGTCTGGGTTTCCATGCTACCTGGAGAGCTGCTTGGCCCCCACTAGAGGGTACTGTCCTTAACACCTCTGCCCCAAAGTCTTCCTTTGGGGAGGAAAGTAGACTTGTTCTCATGAGGCATTAAATTCTCCAATCTTGCAGTAGAGTCCCTCCTCTTCTTGACAACAGAATTGTTATATTACAACTAAATCAAATTACTCCTTTCTATTTTGGCAGGTCCAGAGTTTGCTTTTCCTTCCATATTATAGCTTTGGAGACCAAATGGCCTGAATTAAGAAAATTACTTAATAATAACATAATAGCTATATCTATAATTTATATGCCAGGCATTATGCTAGGTTCTTTCTGTGTATTACAACACTTATTCCTCTCATCAACTCTGTGAAGGGGGTACTTCTATTGTCTTGGCTTCACAGATAGGCAATTGATTCTCAGAGTCCTTAAGAAATGTGCCTGATGTCAAATTCTAGTAACAGGTCTGGCTCTATCATCTCTACTTTTATCCACTGTACTCTATAGCCTCATGTTTCTAAAAGGGGACTATTAAAAAATCTCACCTTCATTTTTTAAGAAATTAAGTTTTAGGAAGGTGATTCATTAAGTTGTAGGAAGGTGCAAATTTAAATGTTATATCCTTTGTAGAGGACTTGCTTAAGTAGATGCTGGACTGGGAGTCAGCCTTGCTGGAAAAGAATTATTTGTGTGACAGGAATATACAATGAGCGGGACCACTCCCACGACATTTTGCAGAACCTTCTGTATATATATATATATATATATGTTTTTTCTAAGCTTGGTTCCAAGCTCATAAATCTCTGAGAAATCCTGTGAGAAGATTCTACTGAGGCAGCAGCAAAGACTTCTGTTTCAATTGACTTTTTATGTAAATGGGAAAAAAATAAATTGGAAGCAAACACCTGAAAATTCATGAGCTGCTATCTCTCAATAATTACGCAACAATCATGGAAATAGACTCTGGGCCTTATGCTAAAATTTGGACTTTGTCTATATTTTTGCACTTTCAAAAAGTGGAAGACCAGAAGGGAGCATATAATGGACACAAAGACAGGAGAAGGCATTTCAGGGTTAATCCTAATGCTAAGTGTCTGAGAATTAAACCTCCCAAACAACCAGGGAGGCTCAACTGCTGGGAATATTCACACACTTTTGCGTGACTAATTCATTACTTCAGGAGACAGAGAACTGAAAGGGCACTTAAGAATTTTGTGTATGTGTGGCCTACCCTTATCACCTCAAAAGAAAATTAATTTTTCCTTTTACACTTATGCAGGTTACCATGACTCCCTGGCTACTAGTATAAATAAAAATAAACTATTCAGGAGCATCTATCACAAATGGTAATATTCTAGGGAGAGCTCTTGACTGCATATCCTCAGAAGACAATTTTGGAAATAAAAAAGGAGTGTGAGTATGATAAACAGCAGCACTATCACTATGCACTTTTAAAATATTTTACTACTGTGTTAGTGAAATATTTAAAGTTATTATCCGAACTGTTTCCCCCATCACATGGGAGCCTGAATATATCACCACCCGATACAAGTGTCTGACAATCTCACATTGGCACAATGCTTCCCAGAAAAAACAATTCATGTCAAGGAGTGACTGCAACCATTTTTATTTTTAATAGGAAAGAAATAGATCTCATATTAAATAAATGCTAAGGCTAGGCATTAAAAGATTCGGCAAGCCATTTGTCTCAGATTCTGGCTCTGCAAACAAGCCCCAGCAGGCTTCTATGAAAACATCATTTTTGGTTTAGTCGAGTGTGTGCTTGACTGCTTTTAGCTCCCAGTCCCTGAATGGTGTCACTGGAAAGGACATCTAATAAAAGAGCCTCTTGGACTTGGTTATACTGTGTGGGTTGTTTGTCCTTGGTAGCCTTTGCTCCTGGGATGCAGTGTAAGAACACTTCATCTACAGATTTAGCTTTGGCATTGATTCTATCCTGGATTCTAAAAACTTTTCAGGCTTCTTTGTACTGTAAATGAACCATCTTTAGCTGAACTGCAATGTAATGCCATAGATGCCACGGAGGGACATTGAGCACATAGCTGAAAATGAACTAAACAGGTTCTAATGCCTAGATTTATTTCTAAATGGGGTCCTTTCCATACACTGAATGTTTGTGTCCCTCAAGATTCATGTATTAAATCTTAATTCCTAATATGATGATATTTGGAAGTGGGGCCTTTGGGAGGTGTTTAGGTCATGAGCATGGAGTCCTCATGAATGGGATTAGTGCCTGTATGCAAGGGACCCCAGAGAGCTCCCTTGCCCCTTTTCAGCATGTGAGGGCACAGGGAGAAGATGTGGTCTGTGAACCAGGAAGTGGGCCCTCACCAGACACTGTATCTACTGGCACCTTGATCTTGGCCTTCCTACCCTCCAGAACTGTAAGAAACACATTTCTGTTATTGATAAACCACCAAGTCTATGGCATTTTGTTAGAGCAACCTGAACGGACTATGACAGGTCTCTCCTAGACCAATTTACATTTATCTTTAATATAGAATCTAGCACCAAAGCCTAAGATACCACCAGATAACTCTCCCCACATACATTTTACTAAATCTAATGTTGCAAGTTAAAAAATGGAAAATGCGGAAAAGTCAGTGATTCTTTTGGACCACTGGATTGATACCATTGATTGAGAACTTACTAGGTGCTGAGCATATGATACACATATGATCTAACAACCCTGAAAGGAAAGTAGAATTATTTCTATTTTACCAAAGAATTTAAGGGTCAGAGAAGTTAAGTCACTTGCTCAGGGTCACACAGCTAGTAAGTGTTAGAATTGGAATGTAAACATTGGTTAATCCTATTCTAAACCCCATACACTTAAATTGCTAAATGAGAAAGACAAAATATGCTTTGCCTTATGAACTTGAACTGTAATTAGTGGGAAAGGCCACCTGAAGCAATGGGTTGAGATGGCTTCTAAGGCTAAGTGTGTGGGCTTAGGAAGTGTGTTTTTCCTATATGACCTGAAGGAATAAAATTGAGTGGTCTTTGGGATTAAATAATTTTATGTATAAATATGTATTTTAAAATAATCTTACCAACTAGTAGTTTTTAAATTATCTTGTGAATTTGATTTTGTATTGTTTAATATTCTCCTCTTGCTAGTAATCTACCTGACAAGGAAATCAAAATAGAGGTACGATAAAGTTTATCACCTTTACCTAAAGCAGAATCCTATAGTTACTTCCCCTATAGTTCAACTCCGCAATGCTACTAAAATTTGGAAGACCACTCCAGTCTGATGTTTTGATATCAGTGACAATGATAAAAGCAAATATTTTTCTGTTACAAGAAATGGAAAACTACCATTATTTATGTTAAGGGACAAAGGCTTACAAAGTAAAAAACTAATTTTTGCTCAGAATTAAGTAAACCAAATCCTTAATGTAAATGATGACTGATGAAAAACAGTGTCATTTTCTGTCCATAAAACTGTGGAGGAGGAGAAATCATATCTTATGTGGATCGTCACCATCTCTCAGTAATTAGGGAGACGGGATTCCAGTTCACCCTTAACATATGAAGGGGACAGGACCCGAGGTACACAGTACTATTCCCAGCATCGGCTAGTTGGAGTGCTTTAGCTTATACTTCACTTGGTGGCAAGAATTTTGCCTTGATGCTGAGAAGCAAAGTTGCAAAGGAAGTCAGAAGAAACAATGTAATGTGTAGTAATGAAGCCAGTCTGAAACAGAAGTGGAGAAAGGCATGGCTTTATCTATAAGGTCCTCAAACTTATAGGATGCTAAGTCTAAGTATCCTTCTATGTCATTCATTCATTCATTTCCCTGGAAATGAACAAGAAAATATTTTATTAATAATGCATTTTGCAGGTTAAATCTGAAGCCTGATAGGGGAATTTTCTAGAGAGACAAAGCAAGACATTGGTGGCAAACTATTCAGGATTTTAGGCATTTAGCACTACACTTTCTCTGTTGTTGGTTTTTGCTTCTGACCCCAGGAGAAGGTATTAATGTATTGCCTTTGCCTTTAAAGGGAATATCTTTAATATTTTGACCACCACTAACAAGATGATTAGCATGCCTTTAGCCATCTTTATGAAACAGATGTTTTTGCCTTGGCATTTTTCCAGCCCTTCCTGTGTCATCAAGCCTAATCTTCTCTTCTCATTAGTTGGTGTGCTTTTCATTTCTGGTCTTCAGTGAAGGGGGCTGCTTCTTGGCCCTGCCATGCAGTTGCTTTGATTTCAGATGTGAGAGGTTGGCCTATCTAGGATGGGTGAAGATATTCCCTTAGCTTTCATAGGCCATGTGTGAGGCTCAGCCAGCTTGGGGGGTGATAAGGCAATAGAAGTGCTTCTTAAGTGCTATATTTTCTTGGTGAGGACCCTGTGTTCACATTTAGCTTCTAATGTGACATAATGAATTATGAACTAGAGGTAATTGAAAGAATTGTACCCTCTGTGCAGAACAGAAGTTTAATGTATGAAAGCAAACCACCAGTCAATTAGGAAAGTTGATCAATATTTATATTGCTCTTTAATGAAAGGAAATAACCCTGATAGATTTTCCTTGGGATTGCTGATGAGTATGTATTTGCAGTCAACACATGGGGCTTTTCATTGATCTCAGTCAAATTAAAATTTTATTAAAAAATCAGACACCCATCTGTATTTTTCCAGAAGTTCCACTCTCTCTAAAAGCCAGTTAATACTCCTGCCTTCTGTCTCTTTCTCTCTCTCTTGCTCTTTCTCTGAATTGACATTTAAGTACCCACTGTGTGCCAAACACTTTCCCATATATGATCTCATTTAATCCTCCTCACAACATTGTAAGATAATATGCTCGCCATTTACAGATAAGAAAATTGAGGCAGAGAGAGGCTCAGTAACTTGCCCATTATCACACAGGTAATAAAAAGCAAAACATGAACTCAGATAGACCCGGTTTTCTATGACCCTAACATTCATGTTATGTCTGCAACCCCACACTGTTTCTCAGAGGCAGAATAAGAATTATATTGCAGCATGGCCATGTTTGGATGGAGATGATGAGAAGAGATAAATAATGATGACAAGGAGGTGCACCTGTACCAGCAGTAGAGGCACTGTCTTAACCCTCCCAGGAGGACCTTGGGGCTGCTGCTCCCACCTTGTTCAGGGAGCAGAGCTTCATGTCCGTCTAGATTAGTGAAGGGCTGGAGAGTCATATGTGGCGCCTCTAAGTCAAGTGATAGAATTTAGCACGTGACCTTAAAACCTTCTGAGAGTCAGTTTGGTCCCTTGGTTTTTAGCTGCTATAAAGCAAATACAACAGTATTTTGAAGTTTTCTATTCCCTGACTATTTGGATATAGTCTTCTCATTTTGTTCAAAGGCTGATTTTGACATTCAAGCAACGTGCATGAGGTTAGCTAGTTTGATGTTTAATCAATAAAATTGACTAGGAAAGAACTCAAAAGCCACATTGCCTGATTCCAGGCTTTGTGCACTGGGCAGACACTCAGTTCTTGTGTTTAATCTACAGACTCTCTCTGAAAACTGTAACTTTTCCTTCCTGCATGAAATTTTAAATTACAACTTGCATCATGTTCAGGGGGCTGTAGGGTTACTGTGGCAATCAGCTCCGGAAGTGTAGGGATTTTAACTGAGAAGCATTTTAATGAAGATTACATTACAGGCCAGAGGTTTGTCACTGTTTCTCTTCTATGCATTGGGATCCTGTTCCCAAATGGATGGTCTGATGCATCCTCTCAACCTCCTTGTAAGTATGAGACGCATAATTTACAATCAGGCAGTCACTAGGAATCAGATGTTTTGTATAAAGGAAATGAAATGTACTGCAGGGGCTAATGTGTGAGAGATTTCCAAAAATGTGAGAAATGGTTCGGTGTAGTGAAAGCACACACAGCCACACATATAAACATATACACATGCATTCATATGCAAGTGCAAACACACATCCACACACAAGAACTAACACTTATTAAGTGCCTCCTACATGGTAGGCTCTGTTCTAAGAACTTGACCTTCATTAACTCAATTCCCCCAACAACCATATATGGTAGGTTCTATCTTCATCCCATATTGCAAATGGGAAGCTGAGGCACAGAAAGGTCAGTAACTTGCCTTCTTTAGCTTACACAGCTAATAAGTAGAAAAATTGTGATGTTAATTCTGAGTAATATATTAAAGAAGATGTACCTTTAACTACTCTGCTATCCTGGCTCAAGATTTGTTCTGAGAGCAGAGAAACTGGATGTTGGATATGAATCTCAGCTTACAGCTTTGTGATCTTGGACAAGTCACTTACATGTTAGCCTCAGCTTCCTACCAGTAGCCCGTGGTTAATAAGAATATCAACCCCACAGGATGGTTGAGAAGAAGTAGTGAGAAAATGTTTGTTAAAAGTGTTTCATAAACTGTAAAGTGCTATACACATGTCATCAATCAGTTGTAGAAGCAGCAGGCAATACATACTGCTCTTCCTTACTTTATATTCCCTTGTTTCCCTGCCTCTCCCCACAATGGGTGGATCACACAAAAACACATGATGTTTAAAAATAATAATTTCTAATTGAATACATTCAGGTAGTCCTTGAAATATCTTCATAAATCATGATCTAAAATGTGTAGAAATACATTTTATGTTGCATAGAAAATGGGAAAATAATAATTTCAGACCAATGGTTACAGATTTTGCCATCTAGTTATAGGAAATGTAGCATGTAGCTTAGAGGCTCTGTAAATCTAAATGCTTACACAAAAAGTATTACTTAACAGTAATGGAGTACTACTCAGCCACAAAAAACAATGGTGAAACAACACATCTTGTATTATCCTGGATGGAGCTGGAACACATTCTTCTATGTGAAATATCAGAAGAATAGAAAAACACACAGTGCATGTATTCACCATTAAGTTGCTATGAATTGATCAACATTTATGTGCACATAAGGAAGTAACATTCACAGGGTGTCGGGCAGGTGGGAGAGGGGAGAAGAGGATGGGTAAATTCATACCTAATGGGTAGGGTGTGCAGTATCTGGAGATTGGACATGCTTGTAGCTCTGAGTTGGGTGGTGCAAAGGCAATGTATGTAACTAAAACGTTTGTACCCCTGTAATATTCTGAAATTTAAAAAAAAGAAGATTGGAAAACAAACAAACAATGAGACTGGTGGAGACTGGTGTTCTATATCATATGTGCACAGACTAGAAGTGTTTGTCAATCATTTAAGTAGGTGGGACTTTAGCAGCAAAGAGTTACAGAGAGGAAGTGAAATACCAAGTGGGATCGGACACAGGACATTGACTCTGGATTTAGAAAACCCAGGTGCAAGTCATCTATCCCTCAAAAATCATTGAATGCTTACTGTATGCCAGGCTCTCTGTCAGGTAGGTTCCAGAGATATAAAAGCACATGGGACATGATTCTTGCCTTCCTGAAACTATGCCTTTTACTCACTAGCTGTGTGAACTCATAGCAGTCATTCCATCTTCCTGTGAAAACCCTTGGTTTCCATATCAATAAAAGGCAGAAAGTGAAGAATCAGGAAGGTAAAACTGCTGTTTAAAGTTCACACGGCTAACTGGCAACACAACAAGGATGCCAATGAAAACTTCAGACTTCCCATTCCATGTTTTCCCTGACTAGGTCTCATTGTCTCTTTTGCAATTTGCACCACAGTTTGTTTCATTTACCTAAGTTTGGCCATAATACACTGAGATATTAGTTATTAATTTTTGCATTTTCTCAGATTTTTTCTCTCTGCTTTCCCACTAAAGATTTCTGTCAAGGCCTATATCAGAACCTTCCTCTTCTTGCCCTCCAGGATGGGTGTAGTTCTTGGGCTGCGTAGTGGGAGAATGATGGAGAGGAGGCAGGGGAAAGGGCAACAAGGAGGAAGCAAAAACAGGCTGTGAAGTTTTCATGGGTAGAGAAAAGCAGCTGTACTGTGTAGGGAAGTGGATTAGAAAGAACCAAGAACAGGATTTTAAGATTTATTGCTAGAGATTTTCTGTCCCCTTCATAATATTGAATAATGCTAGTTTGAGTTGTTTTGATATTATTCTTGGTTTCTGTGGTCATTTAAGCACAATTTCTCTGAAATTCATCTGTGAGGGCCAGGGGTTTATGAGCCTTACAACCACCATCGGCTTCATTGCATTAGCAGTGCACGCCTGCATGCGGACCTTCCCGATGCATCTCAGATGTGAGAAACAAACAGGCTTTAATAGGTGAGCAATAGCTATAGCACAACTGGTTGAAATCTTCCAGGGGAAATGATATTAGCAAATGGAATTGGGTCTTCTGAACAGTCTTGTTAAGTATAAACACCTACTTCAAAATACCCTTGAAAGCTGAGAAGGGAAATCCACCTGCTTCCTATCATTTCATTATCATGACATCTGGTGGCTGAGACTAGCAGCCAATAAGCCTGCACTTTGGGCTCTGGATTGTGGTCTGGGAGAATATGGAAAGAGCATTGCTATTTTCTGGGCTAAGGAGATGGAAATCTACTATGGAACACTGACAAAATCAGCATAATAGTTAATTCACTTTCTGTACTCCTAGCTCTGAAGCAGAGGCCACAACTAGCTCTTGCCCTTTAGAATTTTACATTCTAGAAGCAGAGTAAGGTATGGAGATTGGCTTTTACTGAGATCTACTATATGCCAACCACTTTATATTCATCATCTATTTTTTTAAAAAAATCCTTATAACACCCTATGTTGTGGTATTAGTATTCTCCTCATTTCATAGATGAAGAAAGACTTAGTTTAAATGAATTGTCCAAAGTCACTAAGTTGTAATTATCATAGTAGATATCAGGGAGGAAAAGAGAATGGGGAGTTCAATTATAAGGTAAATGCTGCAAACAATAGAGTTTTCAGGAGAGAAGTTGAACTGGAGTAAGCACTTCTGTTTTGTAAAAAAAGAAATTAGGCACATGTGTCTCTTTTGGTTCTGAATTATTATAGTTTAACAATTTAGGTGTGATATAAATATATGGAAATGAGACAACAGAACTGTTATGACATTCTTTCTGAATGAGGAGAGAGGGTGTATCTACCAGTAGCTTCTCACTCCTCGAGATGACTGTCATAACACATCAACCATGTGCATCATGTAAATACAACATGTATTTATTTTTCTCCCACTTCTTTTGGTTCTGAATCTGCTGTGATGTGAAAGTGTAATAATTTTAGTCAGTCAAAATAGTATTTCCAATTTAGCAGCTCTATAGCAAGGCATGAAACATAATATTTACAGTATGCATTGAACATAAAAGGTTAGAATATCCCCAACTTTTCCCTCTTGTTCTCATATGCAGGTAAGACATCGCATGTGGGCTCAGGAAACCCTTGATTTGAATGCTAACCTGAACAGCTAGCTGTGCATCTTTGGGTAAATGAATAATACCAACTTCCTGAATCTTTGTTTTCTCATCTATAATTTGAGGAAGGTAATACATAACTCTTAGGAATATTATTGGTATTAATTAGTAAAATGCAAGAAAATGTTTAGTACAAGATAAGGCACATAGTCAGTGGTAAATGTTTATGGGTTTCAATTAGTGTTCATTATTGGTACTCTGATGATGATTACTATTCTATTTGCTGGGAAAAGATGGTAGTCTGCATACGTACAATCTCCTTGTGATTTCCCCAAGGCCTCCCTGGCCACCCTGGGTATTTCAGCAAGCAGAATGGAAGACAGGTGGGTAAAATATCAAGTGTAGACAGATTGCAGTGAGGTGAAAATTGCAATGTTGAGAGGTTGATGGTAAAATCAAACTGAACTTGTTCTTTTGTCATTCTGACTGACTGGAACTGAGGATTTTCAATTCCCTCTCCAACCCAAGAAACTCCTTCTTACTGGGAAACTTTCACAGCTGTACTTATAATGGAGAAGAGACGATTTTATTCTCAGGAATTCCTCTTAGAAAGGAACTTCATTCTTGCGAAAACTATTTTTTCTGGGTGGTAGATAGTGAGACATTGAGGAAATTGGTTTGGCCAGAATTATTATGTACAAACCCTGGAGTGAAGCTGGTTTCTGGAGAGGGAGAAGAAGAGAGAAAACAGCCAGAGAAGAGAGAGGGAGAAGACAGGAGAAGATAGCCCATGGCCCCATGTGACATCTCCCAGTGACACTGTCCCCACCCCACACTGTTATCAGTCAGCCAATCTTTAGTACATTCTCAAAAAAAAAAAAAGAAAAAGTAAGAAAGGAAAAAAGCAACCAAGAACTGATGGAAGCAAAGGGGCTGATCACCTTTGAAATCAACACCTGTGACCCACAGAAGCCCGTGGAGGAGATGCAGGAAGAGGCAGGAGGAGGTAAGCCATTCACAGCCACTATAGGAGTGAGTTTAATACATTGAGAGTTTGGGCAAAATTTAACCAGCGTGTTTAGGAGTGGAGGCTTCCTGATAGCATCCATTCTCCTTCAACATGTTTACTAAGGGCCAGAAAAACCGAGTGCCTCTTTCTGCCTTTGTGCAAGAATGCACAGGAAGGAACAGGAGTGCATGCCTGACTTTGGGGAGGGCAGGGGCAAATAGACCACGGCTAGAGCAACAGGGAGAGCTCCCTCCTTGAGTGCTTTCTTCACAAACGTGCCTGTATCATTTTCCAAATGCTAGATAGAGGGACGTATTCCAAAATCCACATGATAAAGATTAGGCCATTTGTAACATGATTGTTAAGATTATGGTGAAAGGAGCTAGAGAATGGTGGGATGTGCAGAAAGGAGAAAATGTGTGGCACTGTTTTGGGGATGTTTCCCCACTATCCAAGAGGAGGAAGGGCATGAAAAAGGGCTGGCTCCCCGCACATCCTTTCCCTAACTTGGGGTCATGGAAACCTGTTCTTTGGGCTCTTTTCTATGGGGATGGGAGTGGGCAGTAGTGATTTCTACCTTTTCACTCCATCTCACTTATGTTCAACTTGATTTGTGATCTTGGGGCAATTGTTAACCTTGCTACAGCTCAGTTGCCTATGCAACAAAATGGACCTCAAAAACCCACCTTGAAGGGGTACTTATGAGGATAAAATGAGATGACTTTTAAAATGAGTCAAATTTCTCTCATACCAGATCTTCTTAACAAGTAGTTATTGGTGAATCTGAATGGTAAACATTTGCAAGGTCACTGAGTATGTCTTTAGTTAGGAAATAGTTTCTGTTTTTAAAAACTAATTGGTTTAAGTATTGATTAGACCTTCAATTTTAACTTTGTAAGCACCATGCCCCAAACAGCTGAGATAACAGCTCTAGATCACTGTTATATTAAATAAACAAGATATCTGGTTTGAAGTTGTTGGTTTTGCATGCTAAAGTAAATCACTCAGCCATGGGAGAAGTGGGGTTACATATATAGGTAACCCCCGGCCTCATGCACGAATGATATTGTCTGTTGCTCAAACTGTGGCCTTGGAAGGATCCAATAAAATCATGTGGAATCCTAAAATTCGACCACTTAACAATGGAATGAAGTGCCCAGTTTCATGTATGACTCTTTTAATATATATTAAAAAAAAACAAAACAAATTGATATCCTCAGAAACGTGTTCTTTCTTTACTCTTTTCATCTCTAAAAATGGTCCCACTATTCATATACTTGCTCAGAGCAAAAGTCAGGAACTACCCTTGATTTCTCTGTTTCACACACTGCCTTCATCTAATTCATCAGCAACTGGATTGATTGTTCTATCTTAAAAAACAAAAAATTGAGACTCTTTCTTACCACTTCCTCTGCTACCATCCCAGTCCAAGCCACAATTATCTCTTACCTAGATGATTGTGGTGGCCTCTTAGTCATCTTCCTCTACAGCCGCTCACCAACCTGGGCCTTCTATTTTCCATACAGCATCCACCTCAGTCTACCCACCCAGATGTATTGATATTTTGGAAACTTGCCAGCTTTATTGATATTGTTGAAATCTGCCAAAATCTTTCCCACCTTGAGACATTTGCAATCCCTCTTCCTGTGCCTGGAAAGCTCTCACCCAGAACTTTGCATAGCTTGGTCTTTCACTAAGTTCAGCACTCCCAGCAAGGGTCTGCTTATCATCTTTTCCTATTCCTCTGATTCATTGTTCAAAGTCTCTCTTGCTACCTGTAATTTCATCATATGTTTATTTGTCCATTTTTGATTGCCCCGTTTCTCATTAAAATGTAAGCTCCATTCAGATGGGGACTTTATCCTACCCATTGCCTCATCTTTAGAGCATACAGTTTGTGTTTGAGAGGTACTTGTTGAACAAATGACAGAATGGACTGTGTGTGTGTGTGCGCGTGTGTGTGCAGGAATACAGGATCTATAGAAGGAACTACATCATGAATGAAAGGCACTAGGGATGAAATGCTTTGGACAGACATGAGGTCATTTGAGAAGGCCATCATCATCATCATTTATGCAACAATTGCATTACTGTTATGCACAGCTAGAACAAAAGACCTACGACCAAAAGCAAACATAACTATGGGTCAAACACTGTGCTGCACACTTTCATATACGTTGTCCCATTTAGTTCTCACCCCAGTAAGACTGGTGTTTTATCATTTAGACCAGGTGAAGAAATAGAGACCTGGAAGGACTAAATCATTTGAACAAGTATGCAAGAAAGTGGTAGAGCTGGGATTTGAACTCAGGTTTTGTGACTTTAAGTCTGATGCTTTTCCTCTAAAACCTGTTGTTTCTATGTTGTTATCAACAGTAGGAAAGCTCAATAGAAGGAAAGAGAAGAGAAGAGAGGAGGAATGAGATGGGGATCCCAGCTTTAGGGGCGTCAATCAAGCCCCATTTCTGCATGAATCCTCCCCGATTGCTCCAGTATGTACTAAGTATCATTTCTTTGACTGAATTGTTAGTATTTCTTATTCAGCACATAGCACGTTTCCTTTGTTCTTACTAACCTTTGTGCATACACATTGTCCAAGTATTAGGTTGAATTTTATGAAATTGCCAACACTCTATCATTTCTGATCTACAAAAATAGCAGTTCACCATGATTCAACCTAACAGAATGAGCATTTCTTGAAAGTAGGTTTCACATCTAATGTCCCTTTGCCTCTAGTCATTTCTGAAATGATTAAATATTTGTTGGTGACTGATGATAGTGGACATACAATTCCCTTATGTAAACAGATAGAGGACAGACACAATGGCCTATGTTTCCCAGCACATTGAATATATTTTATAAATGTCATTGGGCTGCAGTATCTCTGCAAATCATCACAGCAACAGCCTCCATCTCTCTTTTTCTTTACTTCAATAGAGTACTTTACCAACTGAAGCTTCCAGCCAATGTATATGAAGTTGCCAATTTAAAAAGTTGAGAACAAAGGCATTTATAATAAGAAAAACTCATAATAACTACCATTTACTATGTTCCAGATACACTATGCTTAGCACTTTATGTATATTATCACAATGAATCTTTGCAATAATCCTGTGGGGAGGAAAAATAATATCTTCATTTCATAGTAGCAGAGATTATGGCATTCAGTAGTTGAGTAAGTTGACCATTACAAGGCTAGTAAGTGGGAGAGTCAGAATTAAAACTCAGATCTGTCTGACACAGAGTCCATGTGCTTAACCACTCTGATATATGACATCATCTCTGCCAAAGAGGCATCAAGGACTTTGGTCCCTGTAGGAAGAAGTCATTCAGGTGTCATGGAAACAGGCATCACACACCAATTCTGCTATCTGGGATCCATTTGCCCCACTGTGCCTAAAATCAAAGAGCAGAACTTGCTCTCCTGAAGACACCAGGAAGTTTAGGACTTATGGTGTAAACAGCCATTTGCCATGGGGTAAGCAGATTCTCTTAACCCACTTCTTAATAAATACAACTTGGCAGGACAGAGCTGCCACAGATAAACCTCACACTGCACAGAGGAGCCAACAAAAAAGGGGATGGTACTCTGAAAATGCCAGCATCAAAAATCAAGGAAAAACAACATGAACCTTAATGATTATTCTAAGTTCGATCTTTCTTCTTCAAAGTACTTATGTTCAAGGATGCACAGCACTACCTGAGGAATCTGGTTAAACCCAATCAACAACAACAACAACAAAATGAAAGGATTTCTCCACATTAAGGTGAGTTATTGAGAGTGTCTACAGCCTTCTCTGAAGAGCTTAGAGGAAGAATAATTTTTCTCTCTGGGATGATTCACTTGTGGCTTTGGTCTTTTTATCTCAGAGCAAGCAAATGGATTAGGTGACCTCCCAAGGTTATCCCATAAGCCTTCAAGATCTGTGTTCAGATGATAAATCAAAACAAAGATAGTTCAGAGCTCCACTTGAGTTCTTCAGTGGCAGCCATAATTAGTGCGGTTCTCTCAAGGCCTGGCAGATGCCAGGTGTCAAAGCATCTTATTTTTAGAACATTGAAGTTGGTTGCCCACGTAAGGGATATAAACAGAAAGAGAGGAGCAGATAACGTCAAGGGCAACTTCCCACACACGAATTGATTATGCAAACGTTGGGGCCATACAGCTTCACATTTGGCAGACATTGCCACTAGCTGTCTCTGTCACCTTGCCAGACTCCTATGGACAGAAGAGCATTTTAGAAGACAAAAAGTGAGGAATACATATTACTTTCTTTATGTCAAGGAAGTTCTGATAGATACTTGCATTACTTCATGGGGATTAGACCGCCCATATTAAATTATTCTGTGTTTCAATGCCTGCCACCATTCAGCTGAGTTGTCTTCCATCTGAAAAAGATCTTTGTTCCTCATTTTTGTTCACATGCCTCTCAATTTCCACAAGATTCCAGGTGTCACCAAAATCATACACTCAGTTTTACTTCTATCCCCAGCTAAACACAAACCCCGACTATGCAAAATTCTCACCCTGGGTATTCAGATTGATTTCTCTGACTTTTCTGCTTCTGTAGTTACAGGCAAAGCTGTTAATGATAACACAGTAGGCTGTGTCCCCAAATAACTCACCATCAGTTTGATGAATTTTGGCTAAAAACACCTCTTCAGTCTTCTGCCCTAACCAATTAGTGACAACGTTCTCACTTTGTATACCCTCTTAAATTCTTATATTTTCTAACATTTGAATACTAATCCAAGAAGGGCAATAGATTGGTGGAAAAAAATGAAAACCATTTAAATTGTCAGCCATAGAAACAATGGCTACATAAATCATGACATACTGATTGGTTCAATGTAATATGTGAAATTTCATTAATGTATTCAATAGTTATTTATTGAGTCCATGTGCCACATCCTGTGCAAGTTGCTAGAGCAGAGGCAAAGGAAACTGTCTCTGGATGGAAATATTCTCAGAGGTAAGGAAGTAAGGCAAAAAAAACCAATTAAAGTAGTTATACAACACAGTAATTTTTGTAACGGAGGCGAGAACAGTGTGCTATGGGAGAATAGAGGACAGAGTGATTAATGCAAAAAGATTATAAAGTGAAAAAGAAATAAAATTGTATCAATAGTATGGACACATTATATATGCATATGGACAAGCGTTAGAAGGCAATGAGGGAAAGTGAAGTTGATATGTTAAAGTGGTAGATTTCTGGTTGGTTTTCTATTTTTCCTTCTCTTTATTTTTATAATAAATGAAAATTTGGTGAGGGAACATTAACTGAGTAAATGGAGCCTTGTGTAAAGTATCACTTACTAAAATGGATCTTGCCTAAATAAAAGGAGACACAAAAGAAAACTGACAGATTTCTTATATATACCTAAACACATGAAATTCATGTGCAGACCAATCCCAACACCACTGAAAAGGCCACTTGTAAGAACTATGAGAACTATTTTTTTCCCTCATATTAACTGGAATATGTTGTTATTAGATAGGAAGTCAACTGTAGAATCAATACCTCTCTGGATAAAAAAAAATTAATCATTTGATCATGGTTAATGCAAAAGATTTATTGACTGGTAAAATAAATTTACCGATGACACTAACATTTGTCCAATTTTCTGGAGTTAGGTTTGGTTAGCATTTGATTAGAGTTGAATTTAGGGTTCTTTCAATGTTATATATTGTATTTGGTGATTTTTTTTTCCCCTCTTTCTCATTGCCATTTCACATGTATCCTAAGTTAAGGAATAGCATTTCTTTTTTTGTAGAAGTAATATTTTGAGACTGGATTGTGGATAATTTAAGTATTATCATTGGTTCCTCATGAACAATATCAACACAACTTGATTTCTACCTGTTCAAATCCTATTTATCATTAAAAGTCCATATAAAGTCACATGCCTTCATAAAATCTTTCCTATCAACAACAAATCCTAAATGGATATTTCTCCCTTTTCATAATGTCTGCCTCTTTAAGCATAAATTAATAACTGATCATTTATTTGTTTCTAAATATTTATGTATGCTAGTCTTCACTACTTTACTTAATTACAAATTCTTTCAAAGGAGGTAATCTTATATTTTACCAGTTACCTCTAGTACCTAGTATATGGCTTAAACCTTAATTTACATTTACAGAACATTTTCTCTGCCTGCTGCTGAATACACATTCTTCTCATGAGCACATGGGACATTCTCCAGGATAGACCATATGTTAGTCCACAAAACAAATGTCAACAAATTAAAAAAATCTAAATCATATCAAGTATCTTTTCTGACCACAATCGAATAAAACTAGAAATCAGTAACAATAGCAACTTTTGAAAGTGTACAAATACATGAAAAATAAATAACAGGCTCCTAAATGACCAATGGGCCAATAAAGACATTAGGAAGAAAATTTAAAAATTTCTTGAAACAAATTAAAATGGAAAACAACATACCAAAACCTACTGGATACAGCAATAGCAGTACTAACAGGGAAATTTATAGCAATAAATGCCTACATCAAAAGTGTAGAAATACTTCAAATAAGCCATCTAATGATGCACCTCAAGGAACTAGAAAAGCAAGAACAAACTCAAAATTAGTAGAAGGAAAGAAACAATAAAAATCAGAGCAGAAGTAAATGAAATTGAGACTATAAAACAGTAAAGAAGATCAACAAAACAACAAGTTGGTTCTTTAAAAAGATAAACAAAATTAACAAATCTTTAGACAGACGAAGAAAAAAAGACCCCAATAAATAAAATCAGAGACAAAAGGGAGACATTATAACTGATACCACAGAAATACAAAGGACCATTAGAGATTATTATGGACAACTACATACCAATAAATTGGGAAACCTAGCATTAATGAATAAATTCCTAGACATATACAACCTATCAAGATTGAACCATGAAAAAATAGGAAACCTAAATGGACCAATGAATAACAAGATAGAAGCAGTAACAAAACTTCTAGAATAAAACCTTTAGGAACTGCTTCGGGACATTGGTTTGGGCAAAGATTTCTTAGTTAAGAACTCAAAACACAGGCAACTAAAGCAAAAATATGCAAATGGGATCACATCAAACTAAAAAGCTTCTGTACAGCAAAGGAAACAATGAAGTGAAGAGACAACCTACAGAATGAAAGAAAATATTTTCGAACTACTCATTTGGGAAGGGATTAATAACCAGAATATGTAAAGAATTCAAATAATAGCAAAAAATCAAAATGGGCAAAACATCTGAATAGACATTTCTCAAAAGAAGACACACAAATCACCAATAGGTACATGAAAAAATGCTCAATATCACTAATCATCAGGGAAATGGAAATCAACACCGTAATAAGATATCATTTCACCCCAGTTAAAATGGCTATTATCAAAAAGACATAAAATAGCAGATATAGCTGACAAGGATGTGGAGAATGCAGAGTGCTCAAACACAGCTGGTGGAAATGTAAATTAATAGAGCCACTATGGAAAACAGTATAGAGGTTCCTCAAAAAACTAAAAATAGAACTACCACATGACCCAGCAATTCTACTGCTGGGTATATATTCAAAAGATATTTGTACTCCTGTGTTTATTGCAGCATTATTCACAATAGTTAAAATATGGAATTAGCCTAAGTGTTTATCAAGGGATGAATAGATAAAGAAAATGTAGTATATATACACAATGGAATATTATTTAGCCATGAAAAAGAAGGAAATTTTGTCATTTGCAGAAACATGGATGGTACTGGAGGACATTATTTTAACTGAAATAAACCAGGCACAGAAAGACAAATATTGCATTTTCACATTCATATATGGGACCTAAAAAAAATTGATCTCATGGAGATAGTGAATAGAATGGTGGCTACTAGAGGTTGGTAAGGGTGGTGGGAAGGAGTAATGAAGAGGTGTTGGTGAAGGGGTAATTCTGTTAAATAGAAGGAAAAAGTTCTAGTGTTCAATAGTGCAATCGGGCAACTATAGTTAACGATAATTTCAGAATACTAGAAGTTTTTGAATGTGCCCAACATAAAACAATGATAAATGCGTGTGGTGAATCACGTCCCAATTACCCTGATTTGATCATTATACATTGTATGCTTATATCAAAATATAACGTGTACTCCATGAATATGTACAATTATGTATCAATAAAAAATTTTTAAAAAAACAGTTCAATACTTTTTAAAAATTGATTTTCATTTTCACATGCATATACACACATACATATCTATTATTTTCAGTTTTAGTTGACACAGGTTTTATAAAACCTCTTGTATAAGGCTATGTCAAATTGAATTTTTAATATCCCAAAGAGGAATTTAATATTCACATACACACATTCAGCAAGATTCCTTGCAAAACCATCAGTTACTTCTGACACATAATGGTTCTTGCTGGCTTTATACTGAATTTAATCAAAGCCCAGGACAACTTTCTGTGACATCCGTAACCAGGTGAAATGCATAGGGTACTCAAGGTCAGGGCTAATTACTTAAATTTGCACCCACATGGCAGCTGTGAAAGACTTAAGATGTGCATGTACTCGTTAATTGAGGGTCAAGCTGTTCTCTGTAGAATTTAGCAAAACTCCAGCTAAAATATAATGGTATTCATTTTGAGGTAAAATCCCCTGGTCATTAAGTACTTTGAGATGTGATTTTTTTTCTGTCATAAGTGAGAGAATTTGAGTCCAGATGAGCTCCAATCCTAGCTGTGCTTCTAAAAGCTGTGTGACCTTGGGCCGATCCCTGCCCCTCACTGAGCCTCACACTACTGCCAATTACTAATGGGTCACTAAGAACTGTTTCTGCTCAAACTATAATTCTTTATTATTTAATGAATACTTAGAGCTAATTTGTACTGAGCACTTACTATGTACCAGGTAATTTGCTTTTATGAGTTTGTACTCTGTATCAGGCTGAAATTAAGCCATTTGGGGTTTAACCGCAATGGAAATATCTTCACAAAAATGTGTCTTTTCTGTGAACCACCCATAAGCCAGTGGTTTGTTCTCTCTTTAAGATCTAATGGTCCTAAAGCAAGTTGGATAGTAACTTAATGAACTTATTTTCTTGTCACTAAGCAAGTCACTCATACCCAAATTATGTTCAGTGGAGCAGCTGATACCCTTTTCAAAATGTAGGTTTCTCAGGTGTATATTCTAAATGGGTTTCAGGAAGAGGGTTCACACAGCTTTTGTTCTGAGGCAAACGTCCATCTGTGATTTAGTTGCTATTTTGAAAATTATAATGTATCAGTTTTATGTAATAAACTTACTTGATACCCACTGTGGCAGCTTGTCTCTAAGATGACAGCCACCCTTATAATGCACAGGCCATTCTGCCCTTGAAAGATAAAGTCTATTCCTCCTCCCACTTGAATCTGAGCTGGCCTATGGCTGCACTGGCCAACAGATGACAGGGAAAGTGGTGCTGTGTGACTCTGAGGCTAGGTCATAGGCAACATTGCAGTGGCCACCTGGGCCTTTTGGAATGCTCACTTTGGCTGAGGACGCTGCCAGTTAAAAAGTTCAACTGCTCTGAGACCACTCTGCTGTGGGGAATTCCAAACTAGCCATGGCAAGAAGCTTCACAGAGAAATGCCTGCCCAGCCCTCAGCTGTCCCAGTCGTCCCAGCCCAGGCACCAGGGAGGGAGCCTTCAGATGACTCCAGCCTCAGCCCCCATCTGACTGCAGGTGTATGAATACTCAAGTCAGAACTGTCCAGCTGAAGCTCGTAACTGCCAAAGCAGGAGAGAGAAGAACAAACTATTATTTTTGGCCTCTGTATTTTGGGGTGGTTTGTTATGTCACACTATATAAATTTTAAAAATACACTAGGCTCAGAAGATCACAGTAGGTAGAACTTTATTCCTCGTATGCCTTTAACACCTTGGCTTCTACTAGAGTGTGCAGATTAGAGAGTCATCCCTGGAGTTACCGCTTACTTTTTCTGCCTGCTTAAAATCTTGGCAGAGTAGAGAATTTAGGTGCATCTAGGAATGCGGAATCAAGAGGCAAAAGATCCACAGAGTTCAATCTGAATCATACGTAGAAGAAGAAAGACACCTTGGACCCTGGACCTCAGACTCCAGGTTAGTGCACTTGACTGAAAATTTAAAAAACAAAACAAAATCCCCGGAAAAGCCAAGACAGAGATGCCAAAATGGTTTGGTAAAGCCATGGTCAGAAAACATAAACCACATAAACTATAATGGAGGAGCGCCTAGATGAGAGACTCAGGTGGGAAAGAGAAAGTGATAATGCTTTGTGTGCAGGTGTGATCTGCCAGCTGGCTGACAGACTGACTGCAGATTCGACTCCATAAACCCCTATAACTTAATCATAGTGTTTAATGTTAAGAGCTTGTGTGTGTGCATGGGGCATGCATATGCATTTGCATGAATGTCTATGTAGAGAATGTCATATTCCTCATACAAAGTGTACTCACTGGGCCTTGTGTCCTGGAGGCAATATATTTATGGTAGGTCACTTGTTTCCTCTTGTGACTCCCTGGCAGAGAAGTCCACCAGGGTTCTGGGGTGCCCTGCCAGAAGTCTTCCTTTGACATGTTAGAGAAGTCAGTGTACATGATAATGGCTATCTCTAAGTTCAATAGAAGACTAACTGTCCAAAGGAATGCTATAGATGGGGAGAGAGGTAGATGCTGACTTCTAGGAATTGGAAACTTTCAAATATATGTTATTTAACATAAATATAATGGAAATGTACATAAATAGGGGGCAGAATAGATTTTAAATAAGAAAATTCTCTCACTCAATATTAGATTCTTTATACATGATGTCAAATAATTGTTGTTACGGTACTTGAAACAAGCTCTTGAGGGGATTGAATTGTTTTCTAAAACCTCTTTCTCAGATATGCAACAATGATGGGATATTGATTTTAGATTCTTAAACTCAGCGAAAGGACTAGATGTGAGTGAAGCAGAACCTGAATACCACACATGCACCAAAGAGGTGCTATGGAGGGTCTCGTATTAAACAATGAAAGGTAGCAGCAGTGCTCAAATTACAGAATGGCACGATTCCAAAATCAACTTGTAAGTTCTCTTTGTAACTTGTGGTACATTTTCCCACCGAAACAACATTATAAAGGATGTTAGCTTTACTGGGCAGCCTTCAGAGACAGACTCAGTGCATCACAGAGGTACACGGTGGTATTAACAGGCCTAACAGAGGAGAAAAAGAGGGAGAAAAAGAGAAGGAAGATTGGGGATTATTTTCCTTCTGGCTCCTTCACTATAAATTTTAAAAATCTGAGTCAATGGGGTTTTAAAAAAAATCTTTAATAAAGGTATTGAAGAAAATTCATTCTTTGGACACAGTGCTTTTATATGGTTCTATGCATAAGAAACCACTGACTTTATTTACTAGAATGCAACTTCTGCATTCCTGACTCCCTACTCAATCAGACAAGCATCTATTTAGCACTACCTGAATGCCTAACTCTGTGCTAAGAGCTATAGAGCAATAGTTCTGACATTTTTGGATTTCATAGACTTGAAGAATTTTTAAACATAGTAGGGGCACTGCTATAAAGTTGACAAGAGATTTTTATTTGCCAAGAAAGCACACATAAAAGAAAACAACCACCATCTATTCTCATAATTATTCTTCACTGTAGCATGGTAGAAACTTTACCCAGATTCTCAGTTGGGAGCCACTGTACTGCAAAGTACCTGAAATTAATATAAAACATATTCCCACTTGCCCAGTCTCCTCATCCTGACATGGCAGCTTCATTCTTAGTTGAACAATGTCTAAGGCTGCTATACCTTTTCAGACAATTCCAAATTACTTTTATAAAATGTTTTAGATCAATTGGTCATTACATAGCAATTCAATCTTTCTTATTTCTAGACTTTATCTGTTTGGGATCTAGAAGCACCATCAACATATTTTCCCATATTTTTAAAGGAATTTTCATAATCTAGTGCAGAGGTTTTCAAAACGTTTTATTTTTTAACCATATAATTTTTTCTTCAAACAAAATCTCATTCAGGAAGACCAATATCTAAAATAGATCAAAGTGAGCTGTTCTGACTGAAGCAGTCTGCTTGGTTTCCTTACCCCTCCTACCTACACCCCAGCTGTTCCCCAGGCACCTCCACACAAACTCCAGGGACCCACAGAGCAGTCCTGAACAGCTACTGATCTAACAGAATCATAGACTTGTAGAATTTCTAAGTCAGGAGATATTTTAGAGACTATCACAAATTGCAGAATAGCAGAGCAGGAAGAACCTCGTAGCTCAATTGGTTTATGCCTCTCAAATTCCAAAATAAAACTGAGGCACAGAAAGGTGACACAATATTCCCCTTGTATCACATTCATTGCTACTTAGTGGCAGACACATAACTAAAAAATCAAGATTACTTTGCTCAAGTCCAGTGCTTTTCCTGTATTATTAGAAGTCTTTTGGAGGCATGTGTAAAGGGAAAATGATAGAACCATTTAGAAAGAAAATATTTAAAGCACAGCAAGTATCCAGCAGAGAAGAAAAAGCAGGAAACAGGAAGAAAAAGAAATAGACAAGTGGACAAATTACTACTAGTTCCTCCCAAGTTCAAAAAAAGTAAGAAGAGAATATTGTCTACAAGAGACTTACAATCTAGTTAGGAAAAAAAGAGTGATGTGCAAAAGGATGTTTACAACTTCTGTGATGCTCTAAGAAGACCAACTCCAAGCAATGACAAGAAGTTATCAAAATTTTAATAATTACTAAATTGAGAGTTATACAGACATATGAGGAAAACTTGCTGTGCCATAATCAAAGGAGATTAAAAATTATAGTTTGGACCAAAATTTGATAATCAAATTTATAAAAGCTTTCCTATAGCAAAACTTCACTTTGGGAGGGGGCACTTGTTTCACTAGACAAAGAGCTTGGTTAGGGCACAAATAGCTCAATTAATCAGACTGAATATTACAACGTGAACACCAGCAACATGAACCCATGAACATAGATAAATGAGTCCTGGGAGCACACGGTATAGGCAGATTTATATACCAATATTTTCTTTGTCCCCTACGAACTCATAGTTAGTGTTTAGCAGATATAAATTCTCTCTTTCTTACCCTCCATTCCTTTTTCCTTCCCTTTCATGCTTCAACTTGTTTCATATATGTGTGCGATATATATATATATATATATATATCACTAAGTAGACAGAATGTCAGCAATTTTTTCCTAGCAGCAATTTAATGGTGATTTGGATTCAAATTTTTGCTGACATATAGGACAAATGGCAAACCTAGTCTTATAAAATTCATCTGTTAGCAAGTGGTTCTAAATTAGAAAGCAGTACACCTGAGAAAGAAAAAGCAGATTTTCTAATTGTGCCAATTCATTTATTTTCTATTGTTAAAAGCCTCTATGATAACATTAAAGAAACTTTTTCAAAAAAGAAAGAAATTATCTTCATCTTTTTTTAATTTCAAAATACTAAGGGGGTCCAAGTGGTTTTGCTACATGAATGAATTGTATAATTGTTGAAGTCAGGGCTTTCAGTGTGCCCATCACAGAGCAGTGTACATTATACTCAATGGATACGTTTTTTTATCCCTCATCCTCATCCTTGTATTATAATTGTTTGCATTTGCCCATATTCTCATTCAATCAGTGTTTATATTCTTTTGTATTTTAAAAATAGTTTTAAATCATGTTGTGTCATGTAATTTTGTATTCTAGTTTGATCACCATTGCATTTTGTAAGCATTTATATATGTTGCTACTTAGTTTCTTTATCAAGGACCCTTAAAACAAAGCCAGCGTATATGGAGGGATTTAAGCATAGCAGGTCCTCAAATGATGTCATTTTGCTCAGCATTATTTCGTTATAACAATGAGAGAAAAAATCGACTTCCAGCTGGGGCCACTGACTGTGTGGAGTGTGCACGTTCCTCCCATGTCTGCATGGGTTTTCTCTGGGTATTCTGGTTTCCTCCCACATCTCAAAGATGTACATGTTTGGTTAACTGACATGTCTGTACAGTCCCAGTGTAAGAGTGTGTGTGTGTGTGTGTGTGTGTGTGTGTGTGTGTGTGTGTGTGTGTGTGTGAGTGCTCTGCTATGGAAAGGCATCCTGTCCAGGGTGGGTTCCTGCCTTGTGCCCTGAGCTGTTGCATGGATTCTGCTCACCCTCAATCCTGAACTGGAATAAACAGGTTGGGAAATCAATGAATGAATAAATGTGAATCACTGTAAAATAAAAATTCATAAAGTATATGATGATTGTACAAATGCATGACAATAAATGATGCAGCAAGAAAGACCTCAGCAAGACCGCCACATTCATGATTGTTTTTTAACTGCCTGGTGATGGGAGGCGCTCCTTATAATTTTTGCCTTGCAAACATCTATTCCTTGATTTAACCCACCACCATGACAACCACCATCACTCACTGATTTATCAAAAAAAGGGTAAACAATTATCTTTTTATGAATCTTTCTTAAATGTATGTATAGCTCACATTTATTACAATGCTTAATATTGGAGGTTTTTGGGTCTTTATTTATAAGTTTAATGATGTTTTTGTGACCAGAGGTATGCTGGAGGAACTTAACCCTTGTTTATATCCATTAGCCTACAGTAAAATTGGTTTTGTTACATGTTGTTTTGCTTAAAGTCGCAGTTTCCAAGAATTTATCGATGACATTAAGCAAGGACTTGCTGTACATAAAAACTAGTCATCTTGGTTGGGCCCAAGTTTCTCTTTTGAACATTAGTATGTACTAACACTAAGGAAATACAAACATTGCTGGTTTGAGAGTATTTTTTAAAATTAGCCATTCGAAAAAAAATAGTGAATTTGAACTTACTGAATAGATAATTTAACCCAAAGGTAACATACTTTCATTTTAAGAACCATGAAATAACCACATTAGCCTTCAGTATGAAAATTACAGCTTGTATGATACCTGTTAGAACATCTGAATCATTAACTCCTTATTAATCTAGCTATTTGATACAGTGCTTTGTCTTTTAAAAATGAAATATTTACCTAATTTTCTCTGATAGGAATTAATCTGTTCCCAAGATGAATGTTTGAACCCTTTATTTGTGTTTTCCTTATATACTTTAATTTAAAATACCAGGCAGAATAAATTAGTATACTATTTAAATTAAACATATTTTTAGTAGACAATAGACTATTAGTAACTTAAAGGTATGGATTTTGTCTGATTCATTTTTGTTTCTTTCATAGCTTGAAACAATCTGTATTGTTGTACAAATAATATATGCTCAAGAAAAGTTCCTTGAACTGAATTGATCTTAGCTTCAAAATCATTAGTTACCAGGAGAAATGTCTTCTTGATAAATCTAAGCCAGATTGTAACTGGGTCCTGATATTTACTAGAGGAGTCATTTAGAGTATTTACCATTCAACTGTGTTGATGGAATATACACACTAAGAATCTAAAAAGCTATTACCTTGAGTAATTTTGCCATTTCAGTCATGGATTAAATCAATTAAGTAATTTCTAACTCCAAGAGGGCTTAGAACGCATGGCCTTTTATATTCTGTAATTTTGTTTGAATTCATTTTGTGTTTGTACACAGTCATTTACTGTGAGTATGAAGAGAACGCATTCTATAATAACCAAATCTGAAAAAAAAAATCCAGTTTAGATCAGGTGTTCCTGCTATATTCTCTTAGAGGACTCACTCCCTCATAACACCGATCCTGGTATGTAGTTATATATTTGTGTGGCTATCTGGTGAATGTGCTTCTCCCTCAGAGTCTGTAAAGGCCGTGAGAGCAGGGGCCACGTCTATTTGTGTACTGTTTCATCCCCAGAGTTTGGTGCAGTCTCTGACCCATAGTGGATACTCAACAAAAGCACCTGAACAAATTAGTGATGTTCCAGAGAAAGCAGAATTTGAGCTAGGTTTTGATGAGAGGTGTGGGAACTGATCTAGCAGAACAGAAAATGTACACTAAATAGGGTGACGGTTTGAAATGGGGGTATGGGTAGAGATAAAAACATTGGCGAATACAGCAGGGATCTCTGTGTTTTGGTAGCAAGTATGCATATAAAAGGAATCTCCTTCCAGAAATGGGTTCATGTCTTTATCTGACATGATTTTTAAAACCACCAAGAAGCCCAGTAGTAATGAGCAGTAATGGATATGGGAGGCTTTTTTTTTTTTTTTTTTTTTTTTTAGACACATGCACTTAGGCTGCCTTTGTTGTGCAAGTAGAGGAAATTTCCAGGATGCACATAATTAGGCAGTGTTTCTGAAAGTGGTAGATTACTGTTGTTTCCTTCCCCTGGAAAAATGACAAAATATTAAACAGTTTTTCCAACAGCACATGACTCTCAAATATGTAAACTTTTCACTGATCAGGATACGATCAGCTGGGGTCATACCAATCCCGTGGTCCTTTTTTCCCCCTCCTTTCTGTTCTCCTCTTGTCAGTCTGTTTCTCTCTCCCTTTCTTTTTTATAGTTTATATCTAATTCTTCATACATCCCAAGACATTTGATGTTCAGCGTTCCAAATTGATATACTTATTTTGTATGTAAAAATTCAATCTTTTTTTTTTTTCTTTTTTTAAGTTTTGTTTAAAGAATGTGGCTGCTCACAATGTCCTGTTGGGCTGTGGTCCTGTTTATTTTGAGTGTGTGAGGTTTGGGTGATTTCTGTCTGAGATTCATTTTAGCTGATGAGGGAAGTATACGTGGCAGCGAGTTTGGATATATTTTTAATATATAATCTTTCATTTTGATTGCAGCTTTGACAAAAGTGCATTTTGCAAACCCTCCCTCTGTGAGGCAGCCAAGTCAGAGCAGAGGAAAAACAAGCTTCATGAGAAAGCATCCAAAAATGCATAGATGATCTTATCATTTTGAGATAGTCAACCTGGCCCAGTATTCCTTCTTTGTCTGGTTTCTATTAAAGCCATTAATGGATTCAGTAGACTGCACTTCCTGCCTATCTTCCCAGAGATGTAAACCCCAGTGGCATCAGAATCATATGAATAGGCCTGTATGTACTGATAAGCAATTATCACTGGGTAAAAGGAAGAATGATAAGGTCTAGGCCTATCACAGGGCAAGGACACTAAGATTTATTTCCAATGTTATCAAGAGAGCTTTGCTACCCCTGCAAAGCTCCTTCTGGGAGAAAAAAAGAAAGAGAAAAGCATAAGGGGAGATTATATTTCTTGCAAACATTTATCAATCAAAACAAGAAACTCTAAATGTGAAGTTGAAACACAATCACCAAGTCAATTTTAAATGGGAGAAAAAGCCACAGAAAACATGGGCCTTCTGAGGATTAAAAGAAGACATCTTTACCTGAGATTTAAAAAATCCTTACCAGATATCAAAATAGAGAGGGGCTATGAGAGGGAGGAATAGTGGAGACAGCTTTTACAGATGATTTGAGATTGAAATAATTTATACAGCTTGTATTCAGCTAGTGAGAGCAAGATGGAAAATTTATAGAACTGTATAAAATGTCTTGCATTAGATCAGAACTATAAAAAACAGAACACACCTCAACTCTAGGGACACAGAAGATTTTTAACTAGGAAATATAAGTTGTCCATGGAATGCAATTTTAATCATGAACTTGATGACGAATATTAATTCCAAACAAACCCTTTTAACCAAAGTATCTTTTGCCCCAGTAGGACTACAATGATCTCTCAAGGAAAGATGAAAACTCTGTTAGGGAACACTTCCCACCATGTGTTCTTTCTTAAGGCATCCTCTCTGAAATGAAAATTTCAAGGAAATCAGCCAGCTCAGGAGCTATCTAGCAGACCAAAGAATGCTAAAATGATTTATCACACATCAACCTCCACAGCTCCATGTCTCAGAAATGTCTTGCACTAAAACTGAACAGCAATGCCTAAAAAATATTTATGGGTGAAGAAGTTTAGGGAGCAGCTAATCCACACATACTGAACTAGTCCCATTCACCCCATTCATTAACACATTCATTCACGTGACAGTTACTCATTAAACACGCGGTATGTGTTAAGCACTGGACTGAGTACTGGGGATGCTGAAGCGAGCAGACAAAACACTGGCCCTCTTGTGACATGTAACATGTCAATCTTGTATTTCACTGGCCTGTTAGTTTTGTATTTAAACTCTTTTAGAAAGCCAAGAAATCCTTTTTCAAACAAAATTATTAGAATACCAGACTTGTATAGCTAGAAAGGCGCTCAAAAGCAGGTCATCTGGCCCGACTCCTTAACATAAGAAATAAAGTATGATCTACAGTCTCCCGTCCAGGACCTCACAGTCTGTGTTGTAAAGAAACCCAAAACCCAGGAAATGGTGATATGCACAATAACAACAGAAACTTAAGAGAATCCTTTGTAGAAGAATCGAAAAGAATTGCATGGTAGAAGAGAAGGGCAGGAAAGGCAAAAAGATAGAGCCATGGATGACAAACACTGAGAAACGGTCCAGTACCAAGTAGAGGCTTCCGATTACTACTCCAAAAAGGAGCAGTAAACCTGACTGTGAAAATGTCCTTTTAATTATTCTCTCTCCACAAAGAAAACCCCGCTTATGCTTATTTCCAGAATGTTAAGACAGTTCTACTGAGAATTGAAATGAAATGCCCCTGGTAGACCCTCTCTCACTCACCAGACGCCCCTACACACAGAAAAAGTATGAGAAAATAGGAAGGAATCCTTTCCATCATTTTTATAGCTAATTCCAACAATGAACTCTCATACCTGACAGAGTTGTAGAGCAATCTATGGTTTTTTAAGTATTATCACATTTTATTTTCATAGCAACACTCTGACGGTTGGATGGGCAGCCACACCAATTATTAAACTATTAATGAGAATACATAAATGACGTGGTCAAAGTCACAAAAGAAATTAAGGTTATGGACTATATTTTTCTAGCTCCTGGTCTGGTTTTCTTTTCATTTTATCAAGGTTTCACTCACAAACAGTGTAACGTTCAAGAAGGTCGGCAGGTGAGCAATTCCTCTGCTCACGAATACATTCGTGCAGTATCTTTCACAGAGCTCGGATGGTGCAGATGATCAATGGATGTTTAATGAATGACCACTTTTTGTTGCAATCAAGGGCATTTGTTACATGTCCTAACAGAGCTCCCGTCTTATAAAATCTTTCAGCAGAATCCTCCTCCCCACTCTCAGGAGAGGTCTGCAAAGGTGGGTGAGATTTCTATGAAAAGTTACAAAGTAGAGAGAAACTCAAAGGTTATTTTGCTAAGTTGCAAACTGATGGAAAATATTAAAGTATAATCTAATTTCCTTACAAAGTTTCTCAGTTTTCTGGTATTTATTCCTCTATGTAATCGTAAGTTGTGTGCTATTAGAAAATATCCATATATCTAGCTATCTTATACATATAATAAAAAGTAAATGATATGTATAACATAGAATGTAACCTATGCAAATATAACCAGGAAGGCACAGCTATATCCTTTCCAAATCACAGTGAACAGATCAGTTAAGTATAACTCTACTCTTACTACTTCTATTCAACATCTCACTGAAGCTTCTACCCAGGGCAATTGTGGAAGAAACAAAAGACTTACAGATTGTAAAGGAAGAAGTATTAATAAAACTATCTCTCTTTGTTGATGATATAATCTTATATAGAGATATACAGGCTGAATTTCTGTGGCATTAAAAACAACATACCAACTGCTGGCATCAGAATTATTCTTAAGGAGGAAAATATATTTGTTTAGGAAAATTCCTTTATAAGTCTTTTGGGAGTAGAAGGTGAAATCTTGAAAGGTGTGAGTATTTGGAGAAAAGAAAAAATACTGTGTATATTGCTCTGCATTAGGTAATAGCAGGAATTTAGGAGTATAAGGATACAGGGAAAAAAGTGGGAATAGGGAAAAGAATGCCTGACTTGGGAACATGGAAGGATATCTGAAAAGTTTTTAAGAACAGGAAGAAATTTGCATTTCTGTGATGTAAACCCCTTTCCACTCTCCTTAAATCTTAAGTTTGCTGCACACACAAATACTTGGTGCTTTAGCAGTAGAAGGTCAGGCAGATGGGTGAAGTTATATAGGCCACTTTTCTATTCCATTGCATTAGAAGTGATGGTATTTTATTTCTTACATATATTGGTTAGAAGCTTCATGACCACAGGGTTTGCTGAGCGCTGTGCATTTAAATTTTACAAGAGAGTTTAAATACCCTAACTGTGGTCACAAACTGTGAGGAAGCCTCAGGCTAAGCATTCTGATGTTATTCCTAGCAAGAAAAGTGTCCTCATAAGGAAGAAGCCTCCTGCTGTGCACATTCAGGAAGATACAGCAGGGCGTGAACTCAGATCCAAGGCAGCTCCTGTGCGCCAAGTGCCCTGCATGTCCAGGGGAATGTTGGTCTCAGCTGGTAACCCCAAGCCTCTTAAAGACAGTCACATTGCGTGGATCCCTCTCATGATCAGAGAATTATGAAATAATTTCAGGGCCTGGTGGAACTTGGTGGTTATGCTCTTTTATCAGCATTGTGTCAATACAATCCCACCTTTTGTTTGTTTGTGTCCCTGTGGGAGTTGGCCTGGCATTTCATAAAACGGAATTAGACTCCTCTCACTGCAGGGCAAACTTCCCTTCTCTGTCTTCTTTTTGCCCACCATAGGGTAATGGCTGGGGAAAGAGTGGAGGGAAAGGGAAATTTTGAGCAGCATGTATAGGTGCACAGACATGTGAGTGCATACACGTGGATGATATGAAGGTGAAGAGGGAATTGGTTGAATGTTTACTTTATGTCTTTCCTACTTCTGAGATAATAGAATTTTTAAAATGTTGGCTTTGTGTGTGACCAAAAGGGTTACAGGTTCCTCACAATTTACCACCCAGGGTTTTAAAAAAAATAGAATTTATTGAGTGGTTAATCAAAGTCAGGGTCTTCTAGGTTCTAGTCTCCTTTGCTGTCTACCAAGGCCCATCCAAGGGCAGGGAGAAGAGTATGTGATGCGGATCCTGTAGTCTCAGATGACTGAGCCTGACGTCCTTCCCTGAAAGAATCCGTCCAAAGCAGCAACCCTGCCTTTTTGTCACCCTCTGTTTGACAGCCCCTCCCTCCCTACTGCCTGGCCAAGCCGCTTTACTCCACAAGCCATTCCTCAATGACCAGAGTGATTCTAGTCGGGGTTGGCAGCTTTCCCAAGATGAGCATATGCTTATAGCCACCACCTCTCTGGGCAACACCCAGTGACATTCCTAAGGAGCCTACTTTCTTTCCTTCCCCTCTATGATATATCTCCCTTCAAAAACGGTCAATCTGAAATTGACTATTAAAAGAAACATCATCTTCTCTCACTTCTTGTTGTCTTCCTGTGGTTCTCAGTGTTTGGAAAGCATCAGAACCACCTGTAGTGCTTGTTAAAATAGATTCCTGAGCTCTACCCTGATTCTGGTTGTGTAGTTACGTAAAGATGCTGCCTGAGAATATGCTTTTCTAACAAGTTCTCTGGTAACGTTGACGTTGCTGGTCTAGGGTTAGCATGTTGAGAACTACTGCTTTAAAATGTTTAAAGCTACTGCAGTTACGTTTTAGCACAGACACTACAGGTGTCTTTTCTGAACACTGACTGGGTCACTAGCCACAATCATGTTTTTAGGGGTAGTAAGAGATAAGACATTTTGACATATAGAATTCCCTATTTCTGCCTTCCACTTCTGATTTTTATTTTTCTTCTTCTCCTTTTTTTTTTTTTTTTTAAAAAAAGCTCTTCACTTTTATTCTACCTTTCCTCCTGTCCCAAGCCTGAGTCATAGTGGCCCCACAATCCAGATGATGGAATGTATAACAGGAATAGTGTAAGAAAGCAGCATCAAGGAAAAACTAATCTGCTCATCGGCTACACTCAGGGAAAGCTCTGTTGTTGTTAAAGTAGTGTGGTCACTTCATCCTTCCTCTAGCCTGGTCATTCAGGAATCAATCAGTCAATCAATCATCCAAACATCCTGAAAACATTTGGCCTGACACATTTATCAATATTTTCAACAACTGTCAACTACATGTGTGCAGAGGAACGTGGAGAAGGTGGGTAGAGGAGAAGAGCTGACAGTAACTCTTGAGTGTCCTAATGCCTAAACTGGCTTCCCATTTTGAAGCCCGTGCTTTGCTTTATGGCAGGATTCTAGCTTGCTAATAGGAAGCAAAGGTTTCCCACAAAGAAGGGATTTCTGATTCTTTCTGTATCCAGACTTTCAACTTGGAGGTGGAAATCAATAAGTTCAAGGGCATTTATTATCTTTATCCTCTTAGCACAGAAAATTGGGAAATAATAGAGGTTTAACGAGTCAGCAGAGTGTTAGGTCAAAAGATATTTCTAGCTAAAGAATGGAGCTTTCATGTCGCTTATTTTCTTTTGAATTCTCCCTTTAGTTCCTAGAAAGAACACAGTAACCAGTTTAGTTACATTGCTAAGATGAAGAGGTACATGCCCTGGTATTACTGCAGTGAAGTTCTTCAGGCTTTGCCATCTCAAGTTCACATGCCAATCATAATTTCTAGCATGTACAGCCTTTTCACCACCACTGTGTAGGAAGTGGTTACCACCCAGAAATTATGGCAAGTTAATCTACAAGCCGTATTAAATCATTCTTAGAGACACATGAACGCAGTTGGTGTGCTTGAGCATTTGTAAAATTAAATTATTCTTTAGAATTAGCCTCCTGAGCTGGAAGGAAATAAAGAACACTTAGCAAAGAGGAAAAAAGTGGACAAAAATTCCAATGACTAATGGTTTTTAATTATAATTGCCTAATAGTCTCTTGATACAAGTGCTTCTCATTGTTTTGATAATTCCTGCCAATGATCCATTAGGCCCCTACATACATATGCAAGCACCTAGACTAGAAAATAGAAGAATATAAGAATATTATCTAATTGCACTCAAGTGCCTTGAATTAGATCAATTCAATGGCACTCTTAACCATCCTACCATTAGCAAATGCTTAGAATATGAGAAATGATAAACAGCTTCCAACTGATATACTAGATAATGGTTTTATCTTGGGATTTAAAAAAGAAGTAAAATATTACAAATTTAGCAGTTTGTAGTAATATATTATTTTTAAATTTTCTCGTGATTATGAATATGCTGCTATACACATTCATCTACTGGTGTTTATGTTAACCAAATTTTTCATTTCTCTAGGACATAATTCTAGAAGTTAGATTGTTAGGCCGCATAGTAATTATATGTTGGGTGGGTCTGACTTTAAAAGGTCCATATAAGATAATTCTGTCTGTGATGGTGGTTATAAGATCCAGGTATATGTTAATACATTGAACTATACACCAAAGAAAGTAAATATTACTATATACAAACTAAAAATTATTAATAAATTACAATTTAGGAAATTCTCCAAATCACATTAACGTAATCAAGATTATTACCTGGAACATTAAGATATCTCTAATAAGTCAAAAACTAAAGTTCGTAAAATATATGGTGAGTAAAAACAAAATACTTCCTGAAGTGAGCAATAATTTCTAAGAGGTAAAGTTATATAACAAATTATAAGTCAGTAGAGCTGGAAATCCTTTGTTCCAAAAGGCAACCAAATCCTCCATGTTACTCTCAGTCCCTATTCAAGATCTATTAACAAAATGGAAACATATTAGTGGGAAGTAATTCTTGGATGGGAGCTGGGATAAGTTCCTCTTACTTTAAATTACTGACCGTGTCTAACATTAAAAATTTCTGGTGGAACTGAGAAAAGACTCTACTTCTTCACATGGAGGCTGCAAATTTTTTTCAGCTCTTTAATGGAGAAGTATTGAAAATTTTAATTATAAAAATACATAGGATACACACATAGTGGAAAATAAAGTACTGAAAAATTTTAATTGAATCAGAATTTTTACAGGCAAGTCCATAAATAGCAAATCATCAATGAAAGAATTTTGAGGTTCGATGTTTAAATAAGAAGAGTGAATAACTGATCTTTCCTCTAGCTTTAAATTCTAGGTGTTTAAGATTGTTGGGTAACATTTATATCATAAAGTATTACTTATTGGAAAACAGGTCTTCAAAAGAATCAGAGATCACTTCCATGAGAGGGCAGTAGGCCAAAGATAGTAGTTGTGCTTTTAATAAACAGAGTAGGTTAGAATGTATATTGTAGGAAACAGTAATAATCACAAAACTGGCGCTATCTTTGTTCCTTTTCAACTCTCAAAATGAGCCATGACTCAGGTGATGGTCTCAGCTTACCTTAGACTAATGTTGGAATGGGGGATGAGGTGTGAAGAAATCTTAAGAATTTGTATTCATTCATTCATTTATTCATTTAATATATATATATATATATATATATATATATATATATATATATATATATATATGGATACAACTATGCACCCTGAACTGTGCTGAAAGTTTCAGATCCAGTGGTGAGTGAAAGAGACTTGGACTCTGACTTTACAAAAGAGGCAGCCAAATAATCACACAAATATTTCATTAGAAACTGTGCTATTATAAAGGAAAGTAAAAGGGACCAAAAAAAGGTGTATTAGGGGTATATTAAGGGAATGTATCTATTTTGCAGTTTAAAGAGAGTTCCCTTGGGGAAGTGACATTTGATCTTAATTTTGTGACCAATGACCTGCATTTCCTGATTCTAATTTCCTTTTCCTCTGTACTCTGGCTAATATTTTCGAGAGATAATCTCTGGGTAATTATGCTAGGTTACAAATGGGATCTAAAATTATATTAAAACCTGGCAGTAGATACAATGGTTGTGACTTAGGTGGTACTCTGAGCTTAGGCCTGGCATTATCTCCAGGTTGCTGATGTATTTCTCACACTTCCAAATATTTAGGCCAGATCATCTGAACTACAACATGAACTGCAAACCCTTTTATCCTCTAGGCTATTTTGATCCCCTGAAAGAAAGGCTTATCTTTCTATGTATTATCGAGGAATAGGAAGGAGAACATGGTCTGTATCTGGCAAACATGACATTTCCAATCAGAGTCAGAAGCTCTTACATTGAGAAATACCAGTTTCCAACTTATAGGACCCAGGGGGATATTTTTCCTCCCATTCTTTAGCAATGGATTAACAAACACACAAAAAATCTCACAACTAGTGAGCATTGGGTAAGGAACCACAGAAGGAAAATTAGAACCCTAAGCTGGTCTTTCATGTTACTCTGGGGAACTACAAAACTCACCCATGAAACAAAGTGAAGACAATGACAAAGAATATTATAATTGATAAATAGCATATAACCATATTTAACTAAAGGCATATTTAATCTATAAGTAAAGAAATAGCAAATGAAAAATCGTCAGATACATCAAAATTTCACAGGGTTTAACTTGAAGTAGTAGGCTTATGGTTGATTCCTGATTTATTCTTTTTGCTTGTCTATACTTTCTAAATTTTCTTCCACAAACTATTTTTCATCAAGAATATAAAAAAACAATTTTTCCGAAAATAAAGAAATATATATTATTTTGGTTGTCAAGTTCTGGGTTTAAGCCTCAGCTCTTTTACCAACTTCACCGACTTGCTGTGTGACCTTTGGCAAATCCCACTGCCTCCCTGGACTCATGCCTCTGTTCGTCATGTGAGATGGCTAGGTCTGTGTTTCCCAAACTTAGCTAATCTTCAGGATCACTTAGGCCAACTGTTAAAAATTGGATCCCCAGGAGGACCTGAGACCAACCCAATCAGAATTTAGAGAGAGGCCTGGGAAAATGTGTTTTTTTTTTTTTTTTACAAGTGCCCCCATGAGATTCGTAAGATTTTCCAAGACTGGGAGACTCTAGAAGATGATGTTTATGGTTACTTCCCATTGGAACGGACTCTCTCTGACTCAACATCACTGCTTGGCATGCAGCCCCTCTCTAAGTGGGAAGATGATGCTTGCTGGAACTGAGAATGAGCACTCAGAGCAGCACAGTCCTTTCTTTTATCTGGTTTGGTATTAGGGTAAAGCGGAACTTATGCAATGAGTTAGGAAGTGTGATCTCTGCTTCTATTTTCTGAGGAGATTGTAGAGATTGGTATTATGTCTTTCTTAAATATTTGGTAGTATTCACCAGTGAAACCATCTGGGCCTGATGCCATCTTTTTTTTTTGGAGGTTATTAATTGTTGTCTTAAATAGTTATAGGCCTATTGAGATAGTATCAATTTCTCCATGTTTTAGTAGTTTGTGTCTTTCAATGATTTGGTGCACTTTATCTAAGGTATCAAATTTGTAGAAATAGAATTATTTACAGTATTTATTATTATTTAGATCTCCTTGGGATCTATAGTAATGATCCTCTTTTCATTTCTGATATTGGTAATTTGTGTCCTTTTTTGTTGTTGTTGTTAGCTTGACTAGCAGTTTATCAGTTTTATTGATCATTTCAAAGAACCAGCGTTTGGTTTCACTGCTTTTTCTCTGTTATTTTCTTGTTTTCAATTGCATTGATTTCTGCTCCAATTTTTATTATTGCTTTTCTTCTTTTACTTTAGGCTTCAATTACTCTTCTTTTTCTAATTTCCTGTGGTGAAAGCTTAAATTATTGATTTAGATATTTCTTCTTTTCTAATAAATTTATAGCATGAATACAATTTTATAGTATTTAATGCTATAAAAAGTTTTCCCTCTAAGTACTGCTTTTGCTGCCTCCCATAGATTTTGAAAATAGTTATATTTTCCTTTTCATTTAGTTCAAAACATTTTGTTACCCTTCACAGTTCTTTTTTGACCCATGTGTTATTTGCAAGTGTGTTGTTTAACTTCTAAATATTTTGAGATTTTCCAGCTACCCTTCTGTTATTGATTTCTACTTTAATCCTATTATGACCTGAGAACATATTATATTTTGTATGATTTCCATTCTTTTAAAGTTGTTAAGGTGTGTTTTATGGCCCACAATATAGTCTATCTTGGTGAATGTTCCATGTGAGTTTCAGAAGAATGTGTAATCTATTGTTGTTGGATGGAGAATTCTATAAAACATCAATTAGATCAAGTTGATTTGTAGTGCTGTTTGGATCAACTATATTCTTATTGATTTTGTGCCTCCTTGATCTATCAATTATTGAAAGAGAGCTATTAAAGTTTCTAACTATAATGGTGGATTTATCTATTTCTCTTTTCAGGTCTATCAGCTTTTGCCTCATTTATTTTAATGCTGTGTGATTAGGTGCACATACAGTTTGGATTGTTATGTATCGTCAGAGAACTGACCTATTTATCATTATGCAATGCCTCTATTTATCCCTGGTAATTTTTCTTGTTCTGAAGTCATCATCTGAATTAATGCACCTACTTCTGCTTTCTTTTGATTGCTGTGATCATCTTTTTCTATCTCTTTACTTTTAAACTGAATCTTGATCTTTAAAGTTTGGTTTCTTACAGATTACACAGAATTTGGTCTTGTTTTCTTGTAATCCACTCTAACAATCTTTGTTCTATATGGGCTTCAATTAGCCATTACCATTGAAAATGATTATTGATATAGTCAGATTAATATCTACCACGTTGTAACTGGTTTTTATTTGTTGCATTTGTTCTGGGTTCTTTTCTGCCTTCTGTGGATTAAATTGAGCATTAAGATTCTATATGTGTGTGTGTGTGTATGAATGATCCAATTTTGGCTCTTGTCTTAGAATATCAATTATACTTCATTAACATTTTTTCTTAAAAACTAAAGTTTGCAATATACAGTTTTAACTAATGTAAGTCTATTTTCAAATAGCACTATATTGCTTGATATGTAGTGCAGGTATTTTAACAGAATATCCCTGACTCCTCTCTCCCATCTCTTATGACAATGCTATCATTCATTTCACTTATCCATGTGCTATAGTCCCCCAATATATCATTGGTAATATTACTTTAAACAGTTATCTTTTATATCAATTAAGAATAAGAAAAATGAAATATTTTATCTTTCACTATTCCTTCTGCGGTGCTCTTTCTTTCTTGATATAGTTCTGAATTTCTGACCTACATCACTTTCCTTCTTCCTGAGGAATTTATTTTAACATTACCTGCAGGGCAGATCTCCTGGTGATGAAATCCCTCAGATTTTGTAGGTCTGAAAAACTCTTTAATTCTCCTTCACTTTTGAAGTAGAATTTCACTGGATATTCTAGGTTTGTGGGTTTTTCCTTTCAACTCTTAAATATTTTATTCCATTCTCTTCTTAATTGCATAGTTTTTGACAAGAAATGTAATTATTATCCTTAATCCTCTCTAAATTATTTCTCAACACCCCTACCCCTTGGTTTCTTTCAAAAATGTTTTTTTTTTGTCTTTTGTTTTCTACAGTTTGAATATGATATGCCTAAGTGTAGTGTTTTGTGGGTTTTTGTTTTGTTTTTTTTGGTATTTATCCTGCTTAGTTTGCTGAGCTTCTTGGATCTGTGGCTTAGTACCATTAATTTTGGGATATCTTGGTCATTATTATTTCTAATATTGTTTCTGTTCTGTTTTCTCTTCTCTCTCTTCCAATTATGCTCATGTTATACTTTTTGAAATTGTTCCACAATTCTTAGATATTCCATTCTGGGTTTTTTTCATTACTTTTGTTTTGTTTTCCTCTTTGCATTTCAGTTTGGGAAGTTCCTATTGATTTATCTTTAAGCTCATTGATTCTTCTCTTGGCTGTGTCTTGTGTACTAATAAGCTCATCAAAGGCATTTTTCATTCTGCTTTTTATTTCTACAATTTCCTTTTCATTCTTTCTCAGAGTTTCTATATCTCTGATTACATTATCCACATGTTCTTCAATGTTTTCTACATTTTCCATTAGAGCATTTAACATATTAATCAGTTATTTTAAATTCCTTGTCTGATAATTCCAAAATCTGTGTCATATTTCCATTTGATTCTGATATTTGCTTTGTTTCTTCAGACTGTGCTTTTTCTTGTTTTATTATGCCTTGTAATTTTTTTGTTAAAAGCTGGACATGATGTATCAGGTAATAGGAGCTGAGGTAAATAAGCCTCTTTATCTGTAGGTTTAATGTTTACCTGACTAGGAGTTGGACTGTGTTTAATGGCTACTATATTTTTAGGTAACTGAGGCTTCAGATTCCTCTAGTATCCTCATTTTTGTCTCCTCCTTAAATAGAGTCTATGCTTCACAGTTCTTTCACCTGTAACCCTCTGTTATTATATTAGAACCCTGTTGGTATGGTGGTAAGGTGTAGGGAGGGGGAAATGTTCTATGAACTTACGAACAAATCCCAGTATTTTAGTGGGCTGGTATTTCTTGGCTATGACCTTCCCCACACTCCAGGTGAAATAGGAAATCTAGAGGGTGTTGGAGTCAGAAAAATAAACATCCTTTCTCCTGGTGGGATAAGATTCTGGTAAAGTCTTTTCTCTGGAGAGTTGGCATTTGTTGTAAAGAATGTTCTGAGCATATTTCACCATGGTTATTTTTCTTCTCCCCTGCCAAAGTCAAGAAGAGATCTTTCCTGCCTTTTCACCACGAGAACCCGGTGAGGTTGCTGGGGGTAAAACCCCCCAAAGTAAAAGGCCCCCTATTATGGCACCCAGTAAGTTCTCACTTTCTAGCTAGTTTATATTTAGCCTCCAACAATTCATCAAATTTACCATTTAAGTTGTCCTACCAGCTATGGTTCCAACAGCTTCTGTCTTGGTAAACAGACCTCATTTGTAACTCTCTGGATTCACCTCTCTCTCTAGATTTTAGGGTAGCAATTTGTCTTGCATCCTCAATCCTCTGATGGGTCCAAGAGAGGACATTGATTTTTAGTTTGTTCAGGTTTTTCTAATTGTAAGAATAGGAGTGACCACTTCTAAGCTCTTTAAATGTTGGAACTGAAACCAGAAGTGCCTCACCCTCTTTTATAGCTATGTATTTCTGGTGATACCTTTGAGCAAACCAGCAGGATTTTAAACATTTAAATGTTTTCAGGCTGCTGCCTACAGTTGGGAAGGTTGTGTTCTACACAGGGCAACCAGCTTAGGAGGCAAGGAAGGATGGCATCTCATTTGGACAAAGGTGTCCTGCTGGCTAACAGCTGACCCTGCTTTGCAAGGAGGGGCAAGGGAGATTGAAGCCTGAGGTCATGGAGTATAGCTATCCTATGGGACTATCCAATGCTCCTCTCAGGCTCAGTTTGTGGGTGACATTTAGCTCTGTCCCTGGAATTTCTCCCCTCTGTTGAGGCCTTGAGGAGCAGGGCCACAAGCACAGAACCCTTTCAGACCCCGCATTCATCTCCAGCCTCACTCTTTGAGAAAGCCAGAGCCTCTCTTTGTAACACCTTTACCTTTATTGTGCCTCCTACTGCCTTCTGTGTGCCTGGCTTCCTGCTTTGACAACTTACATTTGAGAGCAACACGTGAGTTCCCATGTTGTAACACAATCACTGCCTCTTCATGGATACCCTCATTATTCTGAGGAGCCAACTGGTGAATGTGAACTTGGTTCTGCTAGACTTGTACAAGGCAGCCAACTCTCCCAACGTGGAGCCAAGTGTTGCATCTGAGAGGGACATTTGAACAGCGACTTCCCAGCCCTGATAATGAAATCAGGTCCTTACTAGAGGGGAGGGGTTGGTAGATGTAGACTCTGGTAACGATTCTGGCACCGCACCAGCAGCAAGCAGCCCTCATTTGTTTTGCTGCCTAGCACCGGAGAGAGATCATTGTTTATTATGGCTCAAAGGCAGTAATCATTTCACATAATGTGAGGATTTTTTTCACTCAATTACTTTCATGCTTTGGGCTGATGAGAATAATAATCATGTGTTGATTACTGGTATCTTGACAGATGATGCTCAGAAATGCAGGTCACCACTCATTCCTACCCTTTCCCCCCACTAAACATTGAAGGTTGTGCTTTGGAATCTCATTCAGTCACCACTTTCACATCCCAAAGTTTCTGAGGCTCAGAAGACCAAGACAAAATATTTTTTACAGGGGCCCCCAATTCCTGCAGTCTGCCCTATGGGATAATTTATGCTGATTCGTTTTAAAGAGACAGACATACATAATTCATGTCCCGTGCATTGCGGCTTTTGGCCATTGAAAATACTATCTCTCTTTTGGCAGCGCTTGCAGGAACTAGCTACAATAAACATTTCATACCTCAGTGGACACTCTCTTCTCAGCTAATAGGAGCCTGACTTAAATGTAGACTCCATCATGAGAAGACTGTATTTAATGATGAATTCAGCACAGCATTTTTTTTTTCCTTCCAAAGCATAAAATGAGCTTATTATCTGTATCAATAGTTGGTTTTTCTCAAAAGGAGTCAAGGTGTGAATGGGCATGAAAGGGAAATTAAATTGAAACTCTGGGTGGTTTCATGGTTGGAGGCCAGTTTAAAACCCAAACTCTAATAGCTGCTTTTGAACTAGCCAGGAGAATTGTGAGGTCAGAAAGCACAGAGATTTGAAGAGAGGCATCAGGACCGGGCTTCCCACCCAGAAGGCAGAGGGCCAGACACACTGAGACTTCTAAGCATGTCAGGGACACTGCTGAGGATGGCTGAATTTATACCCGTGCAAATTACAGTGGTATGAAATATAATCTATACAAGCAGGGCAAGAGTAGTCTTTTAAAATGCAAATCTCATTGAGTTGCTCCTCTCCTCAAAACCCTTCTATGGCTTTCCATTTCACGTGAGATGAAGGCCAAGGAGCCTGCATGGTCAATGGGGTCTCTGCGAATGCCTCATCCTCTTCATCCTCCCTTTGCCCCTCCTTATTGTGCTTCAGCCACTAAGGCCTGCCTGTGCTTCTCTACAGCTGAGTGATTTTACCTGGGACACTCCTGCTTCTACTTCAGGATTCATCCTAAATAAAGCCTCTTCCAGGAACTTTTCTTCTTTATTCTGGTAAGTTTAGGTCCCTCTGTTAAATGTGCACTTTTTGCTGCTGTGATTTCTTTTATTATTTATTATTTGTGTAATTTTTGATGTTTGTGTCCTCCCACTAGATTGTAAACTCCTTAAGGGTACCTGGACTTCTGTTCACAGGTGTGTCCACCTAGGGCATAATAAGCCTTCTATATCTAGTTGTTAAATGGGTGAATGAATTAGAGCAGTGGTTCTCAAACATTTTGGGCATCAGAATCACCTGGACCCTGGATGGCTTATTAAAGCACAGATTGCTGGGCCCCTAGAGTTTCTGACTCGTGGGGTGGAACCCAAGAATTTGCTTTTCTAAGGAGTTCTCAGATAGTGCTGGAAGGATACTTAGAGAACCACACAATAATGGGAAGTCCTTCCACTATTGCATTGTTACCATGGGGACCTCAAGTTAGAAGTCTTGTATTCTGGATTTATCTCTGCAACTAATCACCTGGAAGTCCTTAAGAAATCCTTTATATTTTCTTTCTAGTCAATCAACACATCTTACTGCTTCTTTCTTTGAAGTATCCCTTGTACCTCTCCATTCCTGCCCTTCTGCCATGTTTCTAGACGGAGACATTATAACTTTACATTTAAACTACTGTAACTGCATTCTTATCCTTTTCTTGGCTACCATTCTCTGCTCCTTGAATCACTCATTTTTTATTGCCAGTTTTAAGTGCCTCAGAGATCATTATAACTATGCCTTGTCCTTATCTAAAATTGTGCTGGAGATCTCAGCATTCAGGCCTTTTCACAAGCTGGACTTCCTGCTGTGTCTGCTACTCTCATCTCCCAAATTCAGCATGCGACTCCAAACAGCTTACTGGGCTTACCTAATTGTCTATCTTTCTTGACAGGCTATCAGCTGCAGAGGGACAAGCACCACATCAGTCTTATCTACTTAACATCAACTTGACCCATACTTTTTGCTTCACAAAACATTACTGAACAGATGAAAGTCACTGAACACTAGATTTGCCCTTCTTCAAAATAATAATAATCCTAGAAAGCAATGGACTAGAGTTACTAATAGAGTGCCAGAATTCTAGAGTGCCAGAATTCTTCTAATCACTTTACACATAGTTTATTTAATCACTACACCAAGCATCCCCATTTTACAGGTGAGGAAACTGAGGTGTGAAGCAGTTAACTAACTTGTCCAAGGTCTCACAAACGGTGGCACAAGGATTCAAACCCAGGAATTTGGGCTGTAGGAGTTCATGATCTTACCTACCATGCTATACTGACTGAGATGAGGCACAAATAATGCCTAAAATAACTTGAAGTACTAAGAATCTGTTGTGTCTGTGCCAGATTATTGAGCTACACATAATCACAAAGAAAACATATTAAGCATCTTTTACTTGTAGGGAGCTAAGAGACATACTGGGGAGCAAACAAGGATGGAATACGGCACGTAGGGTGGGAGGCGGTCTGGTCCTACAGAGGGCCTCAAACAACCCATGTTTCACCACTTTCTTAGCTATGTGACATTGGGAAAGTTACTCAACCTTTCTGTGTTCTGTTCCTCATCTTTAAGATGGGTAAAATAAAATATATTTCACAAAGTTTCCACCAGGATCAAATGTGAGGATGTATATAAAACACTTAGCACAATGACAAACACACTGTGCCTCTTTTGTGGATGACAGCTATCATCCTACCCCTGGCCCCTGAGGAGCTTTGCATATACTGAGGAGACAGGAATTGGTAGTGATCCTCGCAGATTAAGAAATTAGCTAATATAAACATTGCCTCAATATATCCAAGGTGGAATACTATTTATGTCCAGGTTAGGCCCCAAAAGCTATGTAGGAAGGGCAGGCAGGTAATATCTAATTAAAGAGGAGATCCAACTTAAAAATTATAAAATCATTCACAAATGAAGGTTTTTTGACCATTTACTTAATTGTTATTTATTGAGTAGATAGATGTCAGAACCTGTGCTAGGCACAGAAAGTTCAAAGAAGAAAATAGTGTGTGTCTTTTTTCTCTCAAAACTGTTTTTGTCATCCGTGCTACATTTGAGCTTCTATTATTGACCTCCTTGACCACTGTGTTAAGAATGATTCTGAGGTTCCTTTTAGGCTTATATAGAAAACATACCAAAGAGCTTACAGAACAGAATGAACAGAATTAGAAGGCTTGAGTGGATAGACTTAACATAGCCTTTCAACAACTAGGCAGAAACAATACAGCCATATCAAATCTATACTTAATTTTTTCTCATATTTCATTTTCTCAGCTTTCCAAGCTATTCTGCTTGTCATAGCAACAGAGTCATAATGAGTTAATAGGATATTATAGACATTTAAACCATAAAAAGTGGAAGTAGGATTTGGGTTTCAATATATACAGTATTTGCTCATATACAAATGTATATACATAATACTCACAGAGGATCATATTGATATACAAAATGTAGTCATTGAAAGTAACATCTGTATACATTCAGTCATCCCTCCATATCTGCAGGGGATTGTTCTAGGACCCCCTGGGATACCAAAATCAGCAGATGTGAATCCCTTATATAAAATGGCATAGTATTTCTATAGAAGCTACAGACATTTTCCTATATACTTTATATCATCTTAAGATTACTTATAATACCTGATACAATGTAAATGCTATGCACATATTAACAGTTGTTATATTGTATTGTTTTTTATTTATTTTATTGTTGTATTATTTATTGTTCTATTGTTTTTTTTCTGAAGATTTTGATGTGTGGTTGGTTGTATCCATAGATGCAGAACACACAGATGCAGAGGGCTGACTGCACATATATAAGTAAAGCATATATTTATGTATATATGTATACAGACACATACACACTCAAAGTGCATATTTGTAATCATCCAAAATTTACCTCTTCTGAGCCTAGGGGACCAATTTAAACTTGGCACAGCGGGCCCCGAGGCAACCATCAAACACTGCACCGACAAGTACTTATTAGGTGCTTGCTAGGAAGGCTCACAGAAGCTTTCAGAAGTAGGACTGGTGAGCCTAGATGAGAGTGAGTATATAAAAGACCCCCCTATGCAGTAAAACTACAGCATTGGGTCTTTCTCCCTATGAAGACATCTGTGTAATTCATATTTTGTTTGATGGTATTTAAATATCCGAAAAAAGATCTCTTCCAGAAGTCAAGCGATAAGACCATTTTCTATCAAGAACCGTACTTTTCAAACTTTAGTGCATATTACTATCACTAGAGACTCTTGTAAACATGGAATCATTTCCTGAGGGTGGGATCCAGGAATCTGAATTTTAACAAGCATCCTACTGTTCTGCTGCCTTTGATCTGTGGCCAATGCATTGAGACACACTAAGGTGTAAATTAAAAACAGGCAGGGTACCCCTCAGAGCCACTCAGAAAAGAGGAGAAAGAAGATGCAAGGCTTGTTGATCTGATTGGCAGAAAAGATGGTTAAGCCACTTGGAAACTGAAAGGCAGGTGGGAAAATTTAACACTCAGAGTGCCTGCAGCAGGAGTAGCTATGAAAGGAACCACACAATACAAACAACGGTCAAAAATAAGATGAAGGAAATGATGTCAGGAGATATGAAAGGTGACGTGAGATATGCAATAATATGAAATAAATTTTAAAAACATACATTGAGATATTCAAAGCTTATAATAATTAGTAAATAAGTACTAGAATAGTTAGATTCATTCCTTTTAAATCCTTTCTGAAGGGTTATTTTACTATTTAAAAGTGGAAACCTTTTTTTCAGTTGTCTAAATAAGTCTATTTTTCACACATACACACATATGCATGCCTTTATAAGTTTCACATCAATTTCATCATTAGTTAGTGGAAATTGTTACCTGTTTTAGAGATTAAGGATAAATTTCATGAGGTGTTGTGAAAATTAAATACAATAATGTGTATGAAGTTCTTACAATAGTTCTTGGCACAAATTGTTCAACAAATTGTACTTATTAATTATTAATGTGGAATTATATGACTTTGGGAGTATTTCCTGTTGGTTGGATCAAGGCTGTAGGTCAGAGAAAAAAGCTTAAAGGCACAATAGTTCCATAGTCCCTAGAGAAGTAGCAAAGTTCCTATTGAAGGAGAGGACAATTCTCAAGTGATGAGCACAAGAAAATGAATCTGGAACCTGAGATATCAGAGTGGATGATGCAAGGCCACCAGAGATCAGAGTACAGAAGTAAAACTGATCCCCAAGGAGAAGGTATTCTGACCTGTAAGAGCTTCCATACACCTCAGGCAGTAGCTATCATTGCAGATGCAGGTGAAGCCAAAAAGTATAGGGAAGAACAGTAGTGGTAGGTGAGAACTTGGGCACAAATAACTCACGTTCAACACAAACTATTAGTAGCACATGAGAAAACAACTTCTCTGAGTGAGGCCATTTCTGAGATTCAGAGATAGAAAAATATAGAAGAAAAATATAAAAGAGGTGCATATTTACTTTTATTTCCATTTCTTTTTATCACATAATACTGACTTTTGATTAATTAGTAAATTTGATATTTATATTTTGACTAATAAGTATAACACCCTAAACTGAGAGACTTGCTGGCATTTCAGCAATTAACTCAGAAAAAACTCTTACAAAATTCCTGAGAAATATAAAAAGTTTACTATTGCACCACCAAGATGAAACAAAAGGGCCCAGAGAAACGTCACTCATTTAAGAGCTAAGTAGCAGGCAATTACAAATGTACAAAATGGCTTGGAAATGGGAAATAAAGCATTGAGTAGCCAACACACATTAAATACCTAGCAGCAGATATTAAGTGGCTGCTCTGGGTCCTGGTACCACAGTGATTCTACAGCAAGGCACCATCCCTCCAGTTTGAGTGACTCAGTCACTCAGACATTTCCTCAGAAGCTAATTAATATTATTTGAAATAAAATTCTAACATATTCTGTCCCTACAATAAGTTATGAACAACAGACTATAATGTGGCTTGAGAAGGTGGTACTGTTGAGAGCAAAAAGTGACGGGGACTAATGAGTCCAATAACAATGGAGAAAATAGAAAAACTGTAAAAGGCAGATATAGATTCAAAATGACACTGTGAAGTCATCTGAGTTACTATTTCTGAAACATTATAAACTCACATTCTTTTAAAAATGTGGGAACAAATCAAAGCAATGGGCCATAGCATTCCTTTGTTTGCAAATGTCACATCCTTCCCCCGTACCCTCAGAATCTCTGATGTGTACATCTTGGGGTGCAAGTAGGGCCTCAACTAAGTGTTGGTAATGATGCCCCTCAGTTCATAGATTAATTAATTACACAGACTTTTAATGAGTGCCTACTATCCACTAGGATCTCTCCTAGGGGCTGGGAACAGTGCAGTGAGCAAAAAAGACAGAGATCCTTGTCCCTGTTGGGGGAGGCAAAAAGGGTAACACATATAGTTTGTCAGACAGGGATAAGTACATGGAAAAAATATAGCAGGGAAGGAGGTAAGGGAGTGTCAGGTGCGGAGGCTGCAGTTTTCAATAGGCAGCTAGAGGAGGCCTCACTGTCAAATGACACTTGAGCAAAGATCGGAAGGAAGTGAGGTGGCAGCTATGTGGGTCCTGCAGGAAGAACATGCTGATAGAAGGAATGGTACATGCAAAAGCCCCCAGATGCAGGCAGGCCTGACATGTTTGAGAAACAGCAAAGAAAGCATGCCAACGAGGTGAGCCAAGTCATGCTGGTCTCTGCAGGCCATATGATTTGGTGTCAGATGGGAACCCATTGCAGACTTTGGCATGTTTTACAATCTTAAAGGATCACCAGAGAATTAAGGGTGTAAGGGCAGAAACAAAGAGCTTAGACAGCTGTTGGGATAATCCAGATGAAAGGTGATGTGGCTTGTACTAAAATATGGAGGTAAAGGTCAGTGGTGAGATTCAAGATATATATTGAGGGAAACCTGACATGCAGCATGAGAAGAAGAAGAAAGGATTCGAGATTCATACCAAGGTTTTTAGGCTGAACAACCAAAAAGATAAAAGAAGTCAGTGCATGCCATTCAACAATGCATGGAAATGTGCTTTTACACTTGAAAAATATTTCTATTCAGAATAATACCAAAAAATTAAGTTTGGTGCTTAAAGGGCTTTTGACTTGGATAGTTGGAAAACTCTGTCATAGAAATTCCTCCGTCCCCAAAGTTGTTGACCTTTAAAATCAGACCATTTCTTTTTTCCTTAAAAGCTGCCAGGTCTTTCTACTTTGTATTGAATTGCAATGCTAATCGTGGAAATTAAAAATCACTTGCTTAATTTGAGATAATACTAACATTCACACAGCAGTTTACAACTCTATTTGGTCTACACAGTACAGATGAATCTGGAGTCATGTTACTCAGAGGACATTAAATATGATTTGATGATTCTTTAATCCCCTCTCTCCACTCCAGCACTGCCCATGTGGTCTTCAGCCTCTGCTTAAACAATCATTGATGGAAAACTTGTGACTTTCTTCAAAGAAAGAATAGAGTTAATCCCCTGCAGGGATTTCCTAACAGAGATCATATCTTAGACATCTTTGCATTGCCAGTGCCTAGCCCAGTGCCTGGCATGTGGGATGCACTCAGTATATGTTTCTTAGTTAAATAATTACTTGGGAGTTCAGGGAAGGAGGGCCAGATGCCTGCCTGAACCAATGAAAACATCTGAATTAAAATAGTGATGCTGTTCTATATATTCAGGAATACTGACTCAATAAAGTACGTAATAGAGATCTTCAGGGAACAGTCTTTAATGAAAAGATAAGAATGACTTATAATTAGTATATCAACATTTGCATGTGAATGGATGCTTGAAAGCAATTTATTCTCTTAAGTAGCTTACATATTCCATTGCAAGTATGTTTATCCTATTAATTTGCTTAGCAAACACTACCTTTTTAGTTGGTACAAAGCTAGACTTCCGCCCACGCTCCTTCCTGATTAGCACAAATTCTGAATCATATATTTACTTGTACAACTTTGACAAGCTGCTAAACTCTCGGGGCCACACTGCACTTTGGGAGAAAAAGAAGAAAGAGGTAGCAATAGAGAGATCTCCTGAGAACAGGATTTAAACCATATAATCATTTTCATACTTTTCCAATTCTGATATTGATTCTATAATGATAATTAATGGAATCTGGTTTAATGAGGCTTACACTGTTAGGGCAAGTTCTCCTCATATCCAAGCTTCTTGGCTATAAATGAGTCTTCCAAATGAAAAACCTTCTTCCAAATGGAAGAAGCAACAACCCCTCCTGGAGACCTAGACCATAGAGAGGAAGTGATTTCTCTGAAAAATTCAAAATATCAGTGGTGGGCTTGTGTTAGGCTTTGGAGATACTCAATAAAATGAGATCTTCTACCATTTTTGCTTTGTTTGTTCTGTTTTGCATAAATTAAACAGTCTCTATGCTTCTAGCCACTTCAACAGAATAATGGGGTGGTTGGGTTTTTTTATATTTTATTTTATTTTTCATTGACAAATAATTATATATATTTATGAGGTATAATATGATGTTTTGATATATGTTTACATGTGGAATGACAAAAATCAAGCTGATTAAATCCATCACTTTACTTGCTCACAGAATTGCTAAAAGGTGGATGGATTTTGATGGCATCTGGTTGCTTTTGTTAGAACCTGGGGTCTGCCATTTACTTGCTGTGTGACCTTAGTTACTCAGCCTCTCAAAAACTCAGTTTTCTCACCTATAAAATGGGGACAGCGAGGTACCTGCCACACAGCGCTGTTGTTGGGGTGAGATTACTTGAGATAATTACGATCTGCTCTGTCAGTGTCACCTATGATTACTGTTTGGCCAGGACTCCCTGGGAATACCTGGCCAACTCCACCAGCTCCGTTTGGTGCTGTATAGCAGCAAGCTGCCCAGAACACACACTCATCTATCAAAGGAAAACAAATCATTACTGGGAGATATTAGTGATTCCATTCTTGAACTGTTGGGTAAAACCACACTTCATCATAATCCGCTGAATCCTCCTTAAAATACCTCCAACCTGGTGTGTTATTGCGGTAGCCAACTGCGTGGCAGGCGAGCAGTACCTATTAAAATTGTTTGGAGATTAGAGCTTAGAGAACAGCTGGGTACCTTTGTTACTGGCAGGCTGCTGACTCAAAATGAGGGGGAAAAAAAAGCCTCACTGGGATGAGGAGAGGAGAGAAAAACCGCAGAGCTGGGGGGAAAATAAAAACAGCTTCGGCCTTTGAAAACAGATTGCGCTGCTGTCCTGTCACGAGGTAGGTGTATGGGCATTCACAATTCCACACAGGGCCTGATTCAATTCTTTAAAAAAAGAAATACAACATGATAAAAACCCAGGTCCAGATGCAGACTGTTTTCTCCTGGTACTTTGGTTGAGAAAGCGTTTGTTGTTCTATTTATATTATGAAAGTGTACACCCTGCCCACCCTCCTGCCTAGCGCCCCTTCAGTCTCCAGGACTGTAGGAATGCTGACCACAGGAGGGTTCCCGATGGGTAAGTAGAGGGAGATGCTGCCCTTGTCAATAATAAATACGACTCACATAGCTAACAGTTCATGCCTTATGATTCCAGGCATTCAGCTCTGTGTGGATCCGGTTATAGCTTACAGAGGACCAGTTACCAGAAATACCTTCCATCTCTCAGTGCCTCTGGGCACTCCCATTCAGTACTGAAACTGTCTTGACAAAGCAGGCAGAATGGTTTCTGTAGCCCCTTTCACAGATGAAAGCACTGAGACCCAGCATGGTCAAGCTACTTGTCCCAAGGTCACAGAACTAGTTGGTGACAGATCTGGAATCTTGGAATGAGAACCCATAACCCATGATTGAACATACATTGACAAAGAGAGATTCTGCCAGAAACACTCTCCACATTTTTATGACATAACAATGAACACCGTGTCATCCGAAAGTCCTACTTTGGTTTAGCTGAGTCATAACAGATTCAGTCAGTGGTGCCATATCAGGGACACCATGTACAACAAAAGGAATACAATTTTAAAATGAAGTCTTCTGCCAGGCTTCCACCCTGTCTTGTCTGAAAAAGAGATCTGAGCCTGAAAGTTTCAGGAGAGAACATTCTGGGTTGCCTCACTCTTTCTCTGATACTTTATCCATGTGAAATTCCTCCAGCTCTCAAATGAGATGAGAAATGTGCTGGAAAACTAGAAAACATAACATAAACAGAAGCCAGTAGTACTATTACAACTAATAATACAAAGCCTGCACCATTCTGCATTTGCTCTCATGATCCCTGCAGTGATTTATGCTGTGTTAATTGAGTATGTGTCTTCCATTCCCTTTGCAAATGTCCACTGGGCCCAGTACACTGTGTTACACTAAATAGGTGCTCATGAATTCTTTTAACAAATGCTCACTGAATTCCTAGCTTGTCTTTGGGACTATGCACATTAAATCCTTGAGTTGAAAGAATGCCAGGGCTGGAGGAATGTTGGGGTGGGGCTAGAGTCAGTGCACGCGGAACTGGGAGCATATTGGTGACACTATGTCAATTCTAGGAGGGGGATCTTTTATTAGCAGGCATCAAAGCTTCCTGCCCATCTGCACTAGCTCACTGCTCTGTGCTACTGAAACCCGTGCAAAAGGACCCGTCAGCAACTTTAGTTGGTGGGAAGGAGGAGGCATAGCAATAGGAGTATAAAATTGCCATGGTATCATTTAAAAAGTGTCCTGGAAAGTAAATTCACCAAAATGTCAATTAGATAATTTCATCATGGACTGATTTTTTTTTCTCCTACTTTTTTATATTTTGAGAATGGATTACTTTTATGATGGCAGAAGACAATTACTTTAAAATTTTTGAAGTGTTTCTATGCTGCCCACGATTAATATTGTCCTTACTAAGCTCGTGTCATCTGTGAAATATTAAGAAGTATTAATAACCAGAATCATCTGTTACATTTATTAGGAAGACAGAAAAAGATTTTGCTGAGTTTGCTGAGTTAGGGTTTGATGTGAATTCCGCTCAAGTCATGTGTGGAGTCTCCTTGAAAGACGTTTGTTCAGCAGATAATGATTTCACACCCCTCCACTCCAGGCCATCACTTTCCTCTGGGCCCTTGTGAGTTCTATTCCTGTAAACACAACTTCAATATCACTTTCTCTAAGAAGGGGCAGTTCATTTTTATGAACTTCTGTAGGTCTTCCTGCAAAGACATATTTTAGTGTAGCCACATTTGCTCTGAAGGTCTCGAGCTTTCCCCCCTGCCTAGGAGGCTCCTCCGAAGGGAATTAGCTTCACTTCCCTTTTTCACTCTACCTTAAGCCTGTGCGATGTGTGTTTCCAGGGGCCAGGGCTTGCTGGGCCATTCAGCTGCCTGCACAACAGCTGCTGCTCTGGTCCCCAGTGTGCATCTTGTAGCAACACAGCTCCTTTGCCGGTTGTTGAATAGGCAGAGGGGCAGCTGTGAAGGGCAAGAGAAAGCTGATTATTCATTTTCTTTCTTTTGGAAATTCTGCTTTGGGATCTTGTTCCTACTTAGAATGTTTCCCCAGAAGCCCATTCTATTTAGCTTTCTTGCTAGGGAGCATTTTCTATCAATTTTCCAAAATGTATATATTCCACGCAGTTAGTTAGTTGGAGGTTTTGCATCTATTCTAGTTATGAAATCTCAGCCTGGCTTTTCTTTGTGTCCCAGAAGCCCAAAATTTTAGCAGCTCACAAAGAACTCAAGTATCCTTATGTGTGCTACTCGAAAGATAGGACTTTGCAAGTCAGCCTAGAAAACAAGGATAGTATCTCTTGTCTGTAGAACAAGCTATGAAAATTCATTCCATTCTGGTGTAAAGAACAATGATTTCTCTCTCAGAACAAGTTCTCATCTTTTTTCTTATGAGTTCAAAAACTATATTTAATCTAAAATTGCTATTTAAATTATTTAATTATTATAAATTGTATTATATTTTAAATATGTGTTTAATGTAAATGTATTAAATCAATTATTGAAGCTAATAATTGCTATCTTCTCCAGAGACCCTTTTGTTCCCTCACTTGTTGGACTCCAGTTTTTAGAAAACAGAACTAAACTACCATTTCAGGCAGATCAGTTAGGATTTGCTAATAAGTAGGAGTTGCAGATTTTAAGTATATAAAGCAACTATGAGGACCGTGTAGATGAGGAATATCTATCACGAGAGTCCCTCCCCATTCCACAACTCTCACAAACCACAGAAGTGACAACATCGATGCAACTCCTTAACTAACGTGCCTGTTTTGATATTCAAATATTTTTCTAAAAAAGCAAAAACTATGTATTAGCTTGCAGCACCTGTATTCCAGAAAATTCAACCCTAAGGGTCTTTTAGTACAATGGTGTGGAGTTGCTTTTATTTTGCTAGCTCTTGTCAGCACACTGCTACTCAGCTGATACGTGTTCTTTCTCTGTTTTATGATTTATGCTTCAGAGGGATTTATATAGGCAACGTGGATAAAGCCATAAATTTCCTTATAGGACATATTTTAAATGACATTACTTTGAATTCAGAACCTGTGTTCTCACTGTGGGTATCAATGCCTTTCTCAAAAATATTCAAGAAATAATTTCAAGGGCAGTGTCTCATTTATGAAGGCCTCTCACAGTTAATATGACTACCTCAGACAATTACAATAGTGTTTCTGGTATGCTACAGTATATAATAGAATCCAGTGCTATTACCTATGAACTGAAATAGTGGAATGTCTGTTAAACTCAACATAATTTGATAATTAGGCATACATGCCATTAGCCATTATACATTCACATAATTTATAAATGTTATACAAGTTTGTCTTCAGTTGAAGCATTTATTTTAAGTATCTTGTTGAATTTCCCCTTAATAATTACATGTGTTTCAGGGGTAGCATTATTTTTGAAATTCTAAAAAAGTCTTAGGACATTAGAATTGAAGTGCAATCTGTCTTTGGAACATTGAGAGCTGACATCACAGTAGGGGTCTGTATGTTGAAAATGTGTTGTTATGTATTATTAGTTGGAAGGATCTATCTGAATGTAAAAGTTTATCATTATTAGCTTTTTTATATCTTCTTGCTTTGAATTCCTTATTACTTAAATAAGGAAGAAATGGAAATAGCAGAAGCTAAATCACACACACACACACACACACACACACATACACACAATACTAATACAATATTGACTCATTGGGTAGTGACTCAGTTAAGCAATGTCTGCCTGTTCCCTATCTCAGCCTGATGTGGTCATTAAATACCTCTTTCAAAAAATGCCTTGAGACTTAGGAAACCTCTCTACAGTATACCAAGAAAGAGTTAAAGAATTTAAATGAGACCCAAAGGGATTTTCTATTGGTGAAACAGCAATTATAATAGAAGCCAAAGTATCACACATTAAGCGGGACTATTTTGTTTTGTGCTCACCATTTGTAGGGGAAATAGGAAGCTTTTGGAAGGGAAAAAAAAAATAAAGACCATGCAGAAATGATGTGCTCTTGATGATCTTCTTACCAGCAATTAGCTAATTAGTTATTCCTTCTTAATGAAAGCAAAAGGATACATGAGCTCTGCAGATCATGGGAACAGAGAAATGTCATCAGAACAGGCAGAAGACATGACAAGCAGGGTAAGGCTAGTTTTCCTGGGTAGCCAGATTCTTGATTGTGGCTCCTGATTGGTCAAGTCATGGTTGCCAGGAAAACTGGAGAGATTGAAGTTATCAATCTAGTTCTAGTACACCTGTAGTTGAGGGCATCACTCTGTCCAGAGGGCAGAGTTTTTAATCTATGAAGGTAATAACTTTAGGCAAAAATAGTTTTCATTAGAAAAGTGTCCAAAGAAAATATGGTGCTTTGGGAAAGATGCAAGCAATGACAAATAAAGACATAAAACTTTAGCCCAGAGATTGTTGCAACTCAACTAAACCAAGATGATGCTTAAGTACATGATTCAGTAGAGGACTGTGGTTCCCTTTTAGCAACGTAGTGAAATATCATGAATGGAAAAATGCAAACAGACACATGTGTAAGATAAAAGACAAGTTAGGGGAAGGCTCCTTATCAAGATAGCTGAAGAGAATTCAGAAGAAGCCAGACTATTTCTAGACAGAGAAAATGATGACTAACTCAGCCTGGACAACAAGCGCAAAAGAAAACTTGGACTGGGAAAATAGAAGACTATCAATCTGCACAAATCAGAAATTAGTGTGTAAATGAGAAAGGTGTACTGCTTATTGTAATTAGTTATATCAAGAGCTCTGCACACATCTTGATATATCTGTGTGTAATTCATCCATGCTGCTGTTTTGCTTATTCTTGGTGAATTTCTGTTTCCAAAAGTCCAAACTTAAGCACTGCATTCAAATGATGTCAGTGTAGGGAAACATAAGTGTGAGTGGAACCAAATAACAACCTGTATCTCATTAGGGTATGGAGGCAACTCTGAGTTGAACCCCTAGTTATACAAACACTACTTAGGCAACAAACAGCAGCCATCTCTGCCTTAGATCTCTCTTCTTGGCAGAGCCCACAAAGTCTTCTTGGCTCGTGTTACTGCTCTAGCGTCATCTCTTGCTAACCTTTATACTCCAGTAAGACCAAATTGCTTACTATTTCAAAACTTCTCACATTGTTTATTTTGCCTGGAATTGATTTTTTTTTCTGCTTGTTTACCTGGTGGACTCCTATTCACCCTTCATCTATTCAGCTAATCTTTCATCTCCTTTAGGAAGCCTTCCGAGAGCCTCTGGACAGTATAATTACTCCTTCCTTCTTACTAGCTTTGTCTATCATAGGTTTGTTTATTCTTGTACTTTCCCGCAACATTTTAATTTATTTGTTATATGGTTATTTTTCTCCATAGGCTGTGAACACTTTGGGAGAAATAACTGAGTCTTCTTGATCTTTGTGGCATCATTGCTGGCATATGGCCAGAACTGTCATGGAAAGCGTTCAATGTCTCACCACTGAATGAGTGAATGAATGAATTAGAACCAAGGAACTTAAATATGGATCGCCAGACATGTTTGCCTTCAGTTTTACCAACTTTTCATGCAATATCTGTAGAACAACCTCTTAAAATACTTCCTATTTGGGGGCAGTTCCTATGTTAGGTGCCAGCTACTCTACGAGTCCTTTGCATGAACTAACTCATTTACAGTGTCACCAAAACCCTGTGAGGTTAACGTTATTAATATTCTCCTTTTAGGTGAGGAAACTGAGGCATAGATAGGTTAAGTAATTTTCCCAAGATTACACAGATAATAGTAGCTGAACTAGGCACCATGGTAGTGAGTTTCAATGCTGAGCTCTGAACTACCAGACTACATTACCTTTCAATTAGAGGATTTATGAATGTGGTTTTCTTAGCTAATTCTGAAAAATGAGTCTGTAATTTTATTTTCTGGGATGGTAAGAGGCATTTAAGCCTAAGCAACCCAACATTTATAATGGATTTAATCTGAGACCATGCCAGGACAGACATTTATCATGGTTCATTTAAGGAACTGTTCATTGAGTGGCTGGGGAAAACAAAACCACCATGAGACCAGAAGAGGCCTCTAATGAAAAAAAGAAAATGATGTGGGAGACCAAGAATCTGAAGTACTCGGAATATATATTATAGAAAATTATGGAGGTGTGCACATATTTATAAATTTAAAAAGCATTGTTTATCAGATTATAATACATTATAACCAAACCAATGTTGAGATCAAAGAAAAACACTCCAACAAACAAAATGTATTTTCAAAAACAATGCAGGTTCTCTACATGTATTCTTCAAATATAATGAAGGATATTCACAAACCACAGAAATATATATTTTAAAAATTCTATTTGTTTTCTATATTTACTTCCTTAGACACTACAGTTGCTTGTTTTTTAGAAGTTCTCTCTACACATATTCTTGATTCTGTAGCATGAAATCTTGAGGAAGGAGTTAGGCAAGGAAAGATCATTCTCAGAGAAGATGAAGAAATGTAGGACAAAGGCAGAATGCTTTTAGTAAGCAAGGGAAAGAGGACCTCTCTATATTAATAATTGTTCCTCCACCTCACCGAATTGAAAAACAAGTATAAGTCGCCTGTGGGCCTCTGAAAACTGGACATTCATAAAGTATAGTTTTCTATAAATGCCTCTCAAAGGAGTAAGGCTCTGCCCTCCATTTCAAGAAATTGGACTAAAAGAGGAAAAGATCAATAAATTTGACTATGCAATTAAAAATGTTTTTGATGTTCAACATACGAAATTTAAGTGTGAAGATAATCTGGGATTTTTGTTTGGGCAAAATATAAGAGAACATTACTGCATATATATTCTACCTTGTAAAAGAGGCACAATTAAGGTAGAGAAGGGAAGGGGAAATCAAAGAAAGCTTACCAGAGGAAAGCCATCTAGGTTGCCTTGAAGAATGAGTGTAAGAGGTGTGTGTGTGTGTGTGTGTGTGTGTAGAAAAGGACCAGTGGTATCTCTTATGACTCCATTCAGTGCATACAAGTCTTTTGGACCCTGTATAGACAAAAAAAAGTCACATCTGGGGACACCTGCTGTTGGCCACAGAGAGGGAAGGGATAAAAATCTTTGTGGCTTTATGCAGTATACTCTGCGTGAGAGCCAACTCAATCCCAGCAAGTTCTCAATTCCTGATGTCACTTGACCAGACGCAACAAATGTGATCTTTAAATAGTCTCCCATTTAAAATTATTTTCCTTAATAGACAGAAGTGCCAGTGCCCCACTTGTCTGGTGTTGGGCTCATGAGAAGGTCCATTTCTATTTTCTTTCCTCTTAGAGAGTGCCCCTCTCTGACCCACCCACGCCTTGTGTATTTTGAGGAAGGATCGACTCCCTGGGGTCACAGATGGGCTGAACACTGTCTCCTTCACGCATTTGCCACACTCCCTGAAAACAGGAACTTTATTAAAACATATGCTAAGCTTGGGCCCACCTGCATGAAATAGAGAGAGCCATTTTATTTTGGTCCTGGGAGATTTTTCAAAACCATTTGGTTTCATTCACTGCATTTGGACTGTAAATCAAATGTTGAATGATTCTCACTCCCTTCCCTACAAAGTACATTCTTCCTTCTTTCTTATTATTTTTTTGTTGATGTTAGCAAAACAGATTGATTCATTAACAGTTGGCTATAATCTCTTCCATTTCCCCAAAGAATTTACACAATTGCAGCAAAAGCAAATTACTAATAATTTGTCTTGAAAAATAAGGCTAGGTGTTTGGGAAGGCTTCACTACCAAAAAGTAAACCTGGATTTCAAAATTGCTGAATTGGAAGTTTCCTAACAATGATCCAGTGTTACTTTCATCCCCATTTTAAGTGGTTGTTAAAAGACTGCTTGAAGTCTTTTCTTTTTTTTCTGGCAGGGATCTTACTCCTCACAAGACAGATTGCTCTTAATTTGTTAAAATCCTTTTCTTTGGATTTTAAATAATAAAACCCTTTTTTCTTGATAGGTTCAAGACAGCTTCTCTATTATGACATGGCTCATAATCCAGATATTGATAATAATCCTATTGTTCCAACATCTATTGAGTGCTGCCTACTTCATTCAAATACTGCTACTGTTGGCTACAACACATTGAGTACCTACTCTTCAACAGCTGCTTTGTCTAGACTGTTTCCAAACCTTAAACACCATTCCAAGGAAGTTTCATTATTCTTATTTTACTGATAAGAAAACTGAGGCTCAGAGAATTTAACTGACATTTCCTCAAACACACAGACTAATTAGCAGAGCCAATACTTTGAACCTAGGTGTGTCTGGCTCCACAATTCACAGTTTTTCCACTACAAAATATACTGTTACTTTTTGGGATTTACTACACACTACACATCAGGCACTGTGTACTAGGTGCTGTGGCCACAAAAGGATCAGTCTATAGTACATTTTCTACTCTTGGAGTTATCAATTTGCCAGGAAAGACAGTCACATACTGACAGTACACATGGAGGGGAGGACTTCATCCAGCTGAATCTCTGGATATTTTCAATAGATATAATCAGGCCATAGAGCTGCTGTTAGCCTTTTCTCCATAAAACTCAGAGTGAAAACAGAGTGCAACACAAAAACAGTGACCACTATTATTGACTGAAACATGTCCCTTCAAAAGACATCCAAGACCATCTGGATCTGAATCTAGCTCTATTCTCTTTCTATTACACCTCGTTAATGGTTCTTTCAGAGGTTTGAGGTAGAGGAGGTCAACATGGGCTCACACCAAAGTAGCTAGAATCCTGGACTTGTGTCTAAATCAACCTCCCTAAGTGAGTCCACAAGGAGTGGTGGACAGCGGGATGGACAGATTGGCTGCTGTCTTAATGTTCAAACTGTGCTGAGTCACTAAACTGCCCGGAACCACTCCTTACCTGTGTGTGCTCTGTACATGAAATCTCCGAATTGCCCTTTCTTGAGTAAAAATAATAATGCTAGGTATGTAGAGTGAGGGGGTGCTACACGTGAGGGGGTGCTACATGTGAGAGAGTGTGTACAAAAGCAAGAGTAAGGAAGAGAGAAAGAGAGACACACACATTGACTAACATTGCTTAACAATTGAAGATAAGTCTTTTAAAATTCACCCACTCAAAGCATTCAGATTTTTTAAAGTTTCAGTTCTTACTGACTGAGACAGAATCCATCAACCAGGAAAAAAAAAAAACTCATGAGAGAAAAAGATAATTTAAACTTGTTCTAATCAAATCATTTCATATTTGACAGACATTATTCGGGCCAAGAGAATTAAGACATTAATTCAGGGCCACACAAATAGTGACAGGTTATAATTTATATACTCTTTTCCTTTTCCACGGCAGCTTACCCTATAACATACAAGTTTGTAGTCACAATTATTGCAATTTTAATAGTTTATAACTCCCTAATGCCTGGAATAATTCTCCTTTCAAAACCCATGAACTACTTTACCACCATCTCCTTTGGAGCAACAGAGTCACTGAGGTGCAATAGAAAGGAAATAGATGTTAGAATCAGACAGAGCAGGTTTTGCAGCTTAGCTCTGTGACTTCCTAGCTATATGACTTTGTGTAAGTTACTGAACTTCCCTAAATTTTCAGTTTCATCATCTGTAAAATGGGGAGAACAAAATATACCTCTATACATGTCTCTAAGGATTTAATTAAATAAAACGTGTGAAGCATCCAGCCTAGTGTTCTTGTCCAAGCCTGTAAGAATGGAAGATACGAATGAGTCTGGATCTGCCTACTATGTACTTTCTTTTCTTCCATTTGCTTTCAACTTAAAACTCTGAAACACTTCCTGATAATGGCTGTTCTTAAAAGGACCAGAGTAGAAAATTCACCCCTTTAATACACCTGCTAATCTCTACCACCCCTACCACCACCACCTACAACTTGCCCTCTTTTGCTCTACCCTGAACAAATCAATCTGCTCCATATAGAGTTGTCAACTAGTATAAAATTGACAAAGCTAAGTTCTGGAAAAAGATAAGAAAAAGTCACTGGTATATGCTGTGAGTTTGATGACAAGCTATGGCTTAGACTGACTTTCATGTGAATATTTTTAATGGTACGTTCCTGTTTTCTTTGAATTCTGTAGAAACACTATGGAGGAGAACATGACATAACCAAAGGTCACCATCTCTCATCCTGAATCCTGGCATTAGCTTATACATGGTATGAAAGAAAGGCATAAATTCAAGGGGATTTTTCTTTCCCCTACACTTTAAATTTACCATCTGTGTTATGGAAAAATTCAAATCTTTTATCTATTTTTTAGTGTTTTGTCTCAATTTCAGAATCCTACTAGAATCTCAAGATTATAATGTACTTGCTTCATCCATATTCTGCAATAAATAATATCTTACATTCTTTACTCTCCCTCTCTTCCTCTCCCATATATGTTATCTTTGCATTTTTTCTTCTGTCTCCCCTTTAACAAATGTTAATGATTATGGTAAATGAGAATTCTGAATAATATTGATAGAGAAAGAGTTATTAATGAAAAATTGCCACCTTTTATTTCAGTGGAGCTGGATTTTCCAGATAGCTGGTTTAATAGCATGGGGGGAGGAAGAGGAGAGGCAATAGTGTAAACATTTCTACAGAAAACAAGTACACTTTGGGGGGTCTAATGCAATGTGACTTTAGTACATTGCATGGATTTAATAAAAACTGTACCCAGATAGCGCTCACACAAAGATTGGGGCACCCTGTCTGGGCCAGGCCCCTGGTGCTAATGAGACACTCTGCAGGATGGTCTATCTTCACCAACGAGACAGGCAGACGATGTCAGTGTATGCCTCCTGGGCATTGGAAGCTAGAGTTAATTTTCAAATTTCTTTCCTGCCTGGCAGGGGAAACACTTTCTCAGACACATGATAAAACTGCAGCATGAAGTGCGATAACAAGGCTCTGGCAAGGGCTATCTCAGAGAACCACTGTGTTCACTAGCTGTGTTGACTGCGTGCCCTGAACACACACACGTCACTCAAGAGAACTGACTACCTCTCTTCACTCCACACTGAGGAAGATTTTTCATCTGACAAGGCTCACCCAAAAGTAATTTGTCAAGTGACGTACAGTATGTAAAAGGAATGTTGTGGTTTCTGCAGTGGTTGAAGGTAAGGGGTTGGGAGATTGGGGTTTGGAGCTGAAGTCATACAAACATGTGTTTGCTTATTAATATTAGAAAAAAATCACTCAGAAAGCATAGGTAATGCTGTTCTACTCATTACTAGATTTTTAAGAAAAAACTTTTATGGAACATTTAAAGCATATACAAAAGAATGGAAAAACGCACCCTCATGTACCCGTTACCCAGATCAACAATCAAATTATGGCCAGTCTTGTTCCATCTGCCCTTCTCACACCCACCCAATCCTCTACACTCCATATTAGATTGAAACAATCCTGGCATGACTTCATTTCTTCCAAAATAATCCAGCATAAATCTCTAAAAACTCTTTACAACCTACAAAATAAATAATAATTCCACATAATCATCCGTTATCCATTCAGTCAATGTTCAGTTTTCCTAATTGACCCATTTTTTTTATGTTGTGTTTGAATCAAGTTCCAATTAAGGTCATTACATTGCAATTGGCTGTAGATATACCTTTTAGTTTTCTTTTAATCTATGAGTTTTCCCCATTGGATTTGAAATATTCTTTGAATGATAAATTCCAGGCCTTTGTTCTGGGAGTTGTAAATCTGCCTTTAAAACTATCTGAGGCAACTTAAATGTCCAAATGTAGAGGAATGGTTAAATCAACTACAATGCATGGTTTTGATTAAATATTGTGCATGATATAGTTGAAAGAATGCCCTCTTTGTGAAACTTAGAGAAAGTTATTTTTTAGCTTAAATGTATCACTTGCAAAATGCGAGTAATGATACCAACTCAGACCTAAGAAAGGACCTATATCTCCTTTTATAGTGCTCAGTATCTAACACCAGAGCATGTAGGGGCATTTTGACATAATTTTAACATGTATGATATTTTAAAATTTTAAACAAACATATATTATTTGACCATCACATAATGTTAGGTTGCAACTACATCTTTTTCTCCAAGGCAGGAGAGAGTGGGTACAGCCCCAGATGTCATGGATCAGCTTTAGTCGCCAAACAGGCTTTGCTAAGAACATAGATAATCTGAAAGCCAGGTTTGTGGCACAACAGCATGGGTTGCTATTTTCAAATTCCCCCCCTTTTTCATATCAAGAGCTTGGCCTTATAAAAATTTTTGTTTGTTTTGTTTTTTTAAATGCATAGAAAATGTAGGATAAACAGTATGGTATGGTAGTTCTAATCAAATAAGAAGAAGAAAGAACCATTCTATTCATGCTGGTACAGGGGAGAGTCCAAACAAGTAGGGAGACATGATCAAGAAGCCCAAACAAGAAGGGAGAAGAATTAGAGGAAATAAGTAGGAAGCACATTTCAGGCAGATGTTTTAAGGGGTAGGGAAACTTTTCCATAGGTTGAAGAGCAAGGTGAAAGCACAGGGACTGTTTCCTTTTCTCCACTTGGAAAAATCTCACCTTTAATTCAGGGCCACGTCCAAAGTAATATAGGAGTGATGGTATAAAACTGGTTTGCTGAAGATGGTTAGATATATGAGCATAAAACAATTCCCCTGACTCCTTCCAAATCCTGAATGTGCATTCCAGAGCCCCAACGTACTAGTGCTGCAGGGGAGTGGAGGTGGGGGCTCTGAGCAGGCCAGCGAGTCAGCAGAAGCCAGACAATGAAATAAGGGAAAATACTGAGATTTTTTTTAACCTTATCACCACAATCCTACATAAGCCCTTTTACTTGCTCTCTCCCACCACTACCCCTCTAAAAAAAAACAAAACAAAACAAAAAAAAACACTCAAATTCTGTCTTATAAAGAAGCAGGGGGAAGGAAATCTGAAACATTAAGCATTTATCCGAAATAGGCTCAGTCATCCAAGGGACTATTTAACTCAACCCTGAGAGAGAGTTGAACTTGAATAATTTGCAGACATGGACTGATTAAACTGGAAGAGACTAAGTTATTAATTGTCAAGTGTAAGTTTTCCCATTACCTAGTACAATGAAAAGAATCAAGTTAGCTCTAGCAACTTAAAAAGCTATATTCTCTTTGCACATCTGAGCGTATCATGTAATTTGATTCTCCAATGCACAATGTTAAGGGGAAAAAGCAGAATTCAGAATTTTATGCAAAGTATGATTATAACCATGTAAAACAAACAAAGTTTTAGAGAATGGGAGAAAAGATTGAGAGTTATTACTCTAAAATGTAACTAGTGTTTGTTTGGTTATGGGAGCCTAAGGAATTTTCTTCTACTCTTCCCTGTTTTATTTAAACATAATACTTTGATTTCAAAATCGGAAAACATTTTAACCTGGAGAATTTACCAAATTATATTACATTTAACAAGCCATGATCAAGCACTAAAGTTTCACAGGCACTAGGCTAAGCACTATGGAAGATGCAAAGATGGATGAGACATCGCCCCAAAGCCAAAGGAACTCACAGAATGTTGGGAGAAGCAGATGGGTAAGTGGCAAAGGAAATCCAACACTGACCAACATTGATTATGTCCTAGCTATAAGAAATTAAAATGTTCTCCAATCTACTGCAACCCACCTCTGGAAGATTTCAATTCAGTTTGATGATAATGAAAAGGAAAGAGTAAAACTGTGATGATAACTCAGGTTTTTCTTCATTTTCTCATCTGTCCTTTGCAAAAAATAATTAGGCATATGAGGGTGATCCATGCCTTCACTATGGACACAGCTTGGTGTGCATGGGAGACCTCCATCCATTTGTTGGAGTACCTGAAGTTCAGCTGAAACACTATTTCGGAGTCAACATTTATTGGATGAAACCACTTTATAATGAGATCTTTTTGTCGTTTCAATAACTAACTTCCTTTAGATGAAGTACTCCATTGGTATTGTATTGATTTGAAGTTAAAGCATACTGTGTGACAAATAGTAAGAAAAGTTAAACTTTATAGTTGTAAAGAACATTAAGAATTTATCTAGATTAGTAGTTCTCAAACTTTAGTGTGCATCACAATCATCGGGATGGCTTGTTAAACACACGTTCCTGGCATCCCTGCTTTCTGATTCAGCTGTCTGGGATGGGGCCCCCAAATTTGCATTTCTAACAACTATAGTTTCTGGCTGATGCTACTAGGTCCTATATCTGCACTTTAAGAACCACTAATGTAAGCCAACTTCCTTTATAATTTAGGAATCCCTTTTTTTATAACCTTTGGTCTCTGCTTAAACACTTCAGAGTATAGACACTTAGTAAATTGCAAGGAAGCCAGTTTCACTTTGGACAGGCTAATTCTTAAAGATTTCACTGGTGCCATAATCTGTCTCCTTGAAACTTCTGTTCACTAAATATCTACTCCCTTCTGCTAATAATAGCTCTTTCTTTTAATCACACTCAAAGTTCCCACCCCTCAACCATTTATTCCACCTAACTCCTCTTTATCTACTGTGGCATTGTCCCCTAAGCCACTCTTAAAATGTGGGGCTGAGAATACAGCATTCTGGATGTCGATCCACTGGGAGTATCTCCTTCCATAAACTGACATCATGTATCTATTAACACAGAACTCGGTTTCATTACTTTGTTTAAAGCAATTGTGGTGAAAATATGTTCTGAGTATGTAAACAAGAAGGGAGTTGTAGGACTCAGGAACTGGAGAAAGCATACTGGCTCCTAGATAACAGCTGCCGCTTAGAACATGCCCCCAACCCTTAGGAATGTTGACCAGTTTGTAGGGAACCCCAAACAATCCCTTTCAGCAGAGAGTAAGTAGATAAAGAAAGCAAGCAGTGGGTTAACATGCCATCAGTGACATTTTTTCCCTTTTCATAGAATAAAGGTTAGACAGATGTGTATTGCAAGCACAGAGATCTACCTTCTCTTGCTGCTGCTCTGTATAAGTTTTCTTTGAATAAATCTTTGACTACCTATCAACCTGCTTCTTTCTTTGGCCAGCCCTCTGCTTATGGAGGTTGGTTCTGGGTTCTGGCAGGGAGTTTTCCCAACAGCAATCACGTCACTTTATTGAGTCATACTGTGTAAAAGATCTACTAAACAACTGAGCTCTTTTTCACATTCTAAACAGATACTGGCCTTACTTTTCGTATCCAATTGTAATACTGACTTTAGCACAACAATTTTGCTTTTATTCTGGCTAAATTTTATTAGTTTAATGAGTATACGGTGGTGGTTAAGATCATGGCCTTTGAGGTCAGACAGTTCTGGGTACAAATCACAGCTCTGCCATTTAACAGCAATGTGGTCCTGGAAAACTTACATGATCAACCTAAACCTCAGTTTACTCATAGGCATTATGGTGATGGTAGCAGAAGCTACCTTACAGGGATCTTGCAAGATAACCTGAGATAATACATATAACTATAATTAGCACAATGTCGGGTACATATTACATGCTTAGTAAATTTTTGCTTTTATTATTTTATTAAAAATAATCTAAAATACTTAGGTTTATACTGAACAATAGCAAAATCTTTTTTATAGAAAGCTATAAACCCTTATTAAAAATTTTTTAAAAAACTAAAATACAGGTATAATTTTTGCCTCAGAGAGACTAAAATTATAAATCTGTCTACTCACTCTAAGGAAATTACAGATTTAGCATAATTTCAACCAAAATGGTAATATGATTTTTCAGAATTCAACAAAATTTCCATGAAAAATGTGAGAAAAGGTAAGACTATAATAGAAAATCTAAAAATAAGAAGAAAGAAGGAAATCTAACCACATTAGACATTAAATTTCTAAAGAAGTATTAGAACTTCAAAATGATGTGGTATTGGCACAAACACAGAAAGACATGCCAACAGAAAAGAGTGGAAAATTAGAATAAACCCAAAACATATGTGATAAAGATCAGCTTTCTTAAATAAAGTATGAAAAATTTATTTAATAATCAATATTAAAATATTACAATTTAGAAAACAAAAATGTTACTCATTGCTTATATGATATAATAAGCCATAGAAGAAACTCAAAGAAACACATTACCACAACTAAATATATAAAGATTGAAAGTCTCTATTAAGTGAAAAATGTTGTAATTAAATTCTTTACATAACATGAATGATTAAAAAAATATTTGTACAAAAATGTCACTCAAATTCAAATTTATAATATAAAAAAATCTCATTCAAATTCAGAAGGTAAACCTCAAAGTCCTAAAAACCAAGTAAATGACACATAAACACAAAAATCGCATAGAGAAATGTCAATAATAAGGAAACACAGAGGAAAAGACTATCCTCAATGAGACCTGGAGATACTTTAAAAGGGGATCCAAGGTAACTTATAAATGAAAAAATATTGTACTCTTTTCTGGTGAAAATTTAAGGAATCTGTTATTTGATCTATTTCTGGTGACTTTATAAATTTTCTTTTGGAAAGCAATATATTAAGACTAATAAAAATGCACCATATGTATTCACCATCAAATTGATCCAGTAATTTTAAGCTCTAAAATGTTTCCTAATGAAATGATTCAAGAAAAACAAAAATGTATGCACAAAGCAGCTATTTATGACTTCAAAAGACTGAAAATAACATAAATATCCAAGAATAAAGGAATAGATTTAATAAAATCAACCCAGGGAAATATTATGCAGTCATTAAAATGGTAATTATAAAGAATATATGTACATGTTTCAAATACCATAATTAGTGAAAATAGCAATATATGTATACACACATGTTTACATTCTACATGCATTTTGTACATCCTGAACTTAACAATGTAAATCCATATGCATGTAAAATGTTAAATGCAAAAAATACTAATAGTAGTATTAGAGGATTATGATTAATTTTTAAATCATATTTATTAAGCATTATTCTTCAAAGGTTTTATATTTTATTTCTTGTATAAATTAAGATAATTTTGAATTCCAATTCTGTCATACAACTTAATTATCTCTTTTTATTTTGTGCCTGAAAATTTGACAAGTGTATACAACACACAACATGGCAGCATCAAGAGCCCTGTCCCCTGGTCATCCTTGCACTCACCCCGCAAATGCCTACTGAGCTAATACTCTGGCTTTGTTGTAGATACATAAGGAAAATATAATACAGTTTCAGGCCTGGTGGTCTAGTGGGGGAGACAGACATATAGGCATATGAAGTGATCATTACATCATAATGTGGTAAGTACAGTACTAGAGTTATGCTAGGATATTTCAGAAGCACCAAGGTGGTATCCAATTCAACATAGAAGGTAATAAAAGATACTAGATATGAGTTCTACAGTATTAGGAGAGTTAGCTAGGCAAAAAGGATATGTGTTTGGAGGAAAGGCATTGTGCACAGAGTAGGCATGAAGGTAAGGAATAGCATGGTAAGGAAAACCTTGGCAGGGTAGGAAAGGCAAGGGCTTCAGGTTCATGGTCAAGTCCTTGTTATACCACTTATTAGCTGGGTAATTCAGACCATTTCTTAGCCTATAAAATGCCAATAGTTCCACTGACCTTGCAAATTGGTGTAAGGATTAAATAAGAGCACGTGTGTAAAGGAGGCACTATAATGCCTGACGTTTGGCAGGCCATCAATAAACGGAGGCTGCTAGAACTATTTCAAGGGTTTTGATGTTGCTGGAACAAAAAGTACAAGGCGGGATGAGGTGGGAGGTAAGAGACAGTCAGATAACAGGGCTTCCTTAGCAGCCTAAAGAGGCTGAGCTCTGTCTCATAAATCACTGAAGCCTCTGAAGGTTTTTAATCAAGAGAGCAACATGGTGAGGGTTGCTTTTGAGATGGATCACTCTGAAGACTGGCTTGTAGCTGGATCTGACGGGGCCAAGACTGGCAGCCAGGAGGTCAGTCAGTAGGCTGCTCTAATAGCTCTGGAGAGGGTGGTGAAGGCCTGATATAAGAATGGAAATGAAGGAATGGTGGGAGAAATATTTATCAGGTTAAAAAAGGTAGGGCTTTGTGATTACATAGAGGTGGGAGAAGAAGGAGAGGCGAGGTGTCACACATAACTAAGTTTCAGGTATTGGTGCTGAGTGGATGGGAGTGAAGCAAGTAAGATTGTAACTGAAAAGGAGGAACAGATGGAGGGAAGATGATGAGTTATTGGGAACCATGTGCCAGGCACTGTGCTGAGTTCTGAGGTTACAAAAATGAATAAGACATGGTTCCTATCTGTAAGGAGCTCATATGCTGGTAGAGAAAACAGAAATAAACAGACAAATAAAATAAACTTTGGTTATTTAAAGTCATTTACCTGGATTCTTAACAAAAAAACATTTACTATCTAATCACAAGAAAATAATCAGACAAATCCCAATTAAGGGATATTTTGCAAGATTATTTGGACTCTTCAAAAGCATTAATGTCATCAAAGACAAAAAAATTAGGAGACAGTTCAATATTAAAGTACCGCTCAAGAGACGTGACAAGTAAATACAATCAGTGTATGATCATTGATTGGATACTAATCCCCTCCCTAGTCCAGGATAACAGTTAAAAGGACATTACTGTGATAATTGAGAAATTTGGATATGAACCATAAGTAATATAATACTATCATCACTGCTAAATGTCTTAGGTGTACCAGTGCTACTGTGGTTAACTAAAGGAGGTTTTCAGATAAAGGTACTAAAACACAAATAGTTGGGATAATATGTCATGATGTCTACAATTTACAAATAATATAGTTCATATATATGGGTATTATGAATACAGGTAGAGGGACAGTATGTATGAATGTGGCAAAATGTTCAATTTGGTGATTTTAGATGAAGGGTATTTATATGTTTGACTTATTGCTCCTTCAACTAATCTATAGATTTATATTTTTAAAAAATAAAAAGTTGGAAAAATACAGTGTGGCACGTTATGATAGAGGTAGGTTCAACATGCTCTTATACCAGTAAGAAGTGTGGATGAAACAGAGAAGGATAAAACAAAGTCCTCTTTTTAGGGGATCCCTTTCTCAATTCCAGCTTTTAGCTAACCCCTTTCTCCAAGGTTGTCTTCATGTTTTCATTTTCCTACATAGAATGTTGTGTGTAAACCATCATTTCAGAAGAGTTCCTGCTGTGATGTTAGTTGACCCACATTCTGATGCATTGTGGAACAGATAATGTTGATGTCATAACTACAGCACAATTACCAGTATAGACATGGTTTTCTCTAATGGGAAGACTGAACCATGAGAAAGAATATAGCTAGATACATTATTGGGACAAGTTCATAAAACTAATGACAAATCCCTCTGTCTCCTGCAGAAAAGTTCATCCAGTTTCAAAGTGTTTCTCTACAGCATTTAATGTTCTTAAGTCTTGTCTATTGAAAAGACTTTTCCCTTCCCCCACTGATTCTGAAAACAATTCTAGCAACTTCCATTTATTGAATATTCCTATACACCAAGTATTATAACTGATATTTTGCATATATGTTATTCATTTATCCAAAAATATTTATTAAGTGAATACTTTGTAACTGGCAATAGTCAAGGCACTGGAGATACAGCAGGGAACAAAACAGATATAAGTTCCTGCCTCTTGGAGCTGATTACATCTTAATGATCTTATTCAAACTTCACTTATGATCTCATTCAATCTTTGTAAATAACCCTGAAAGGGAGATTCAGTGAGATCTCAAACCCTGCCTAGCATTATCGCTGGGTTCTAACCATGCTCTGCCAAGTTCCAACGCACACATTTTTCTTCTATATCACTCCTTCTTTTCAATAACTCAGTTTCACTGGAATTTCAGGAATTTGCAAGATGATGCGGTTAAATTAGGGAGTTGATGAAGAATAAAGAAATGTCTCTTATAAAACCCAAATCAAAAAGCAGGATACACATTCTGTCCAAGAATGTGAAAGTCTGGGACACAGAGTTTGCACAGTAAAATGTTAGAGTTTCTTGTAACTATCAACAAAAATAAGCAAAGAATATTCAAAATCATAATTGCCCTGGGCACTAAAGGCACTGCCTTAAATTCCATGTGTTCTATCTCTCTTTACACAGTTGGGGTTGTTTCTTGCATTGTGCTCTCTGTATTCTTACCACTTTGATATGCCAAGGAGATGTGAATCAGCAGTAGGTGAGTTGGGCCCAGCCAGTATTCCAGATTTAAGTTTTAATTCATTAAAGAAGCACAAATTCTTTAGTGAATTCAGCAACAAAATTATGGATTCTGAAAAAGACAACCCAAATAAATTCCTACAGCAACTTGATCTTTGACAAAGTAGGGAAGTGCTACAAGTTTGAGAGCTGCTTAATGAAAACAACAATAACACCAGAGAATGGAAATTTAAAGTGCTAATACCAGCAATTAGAAGTAATGACTAGTTTATTAGGCTATCATTTGAACAACATTATTTCTTCGACACAGAGCGCATCGCTCACACTTCATGCAAAGGAGGCAGTATCCACCGTGCAGAAGCTAAAGTACATAGTTCCACTTGTGGTTCTAACTATTTGGCACATCATTTTCTAGAGATACACCAGGGACTGATTCTAGCACCAACACAGGCAAAGAACTACAGGGAGAATATGGCAAACAGGGAACCGCTGGCAGTTTAGGATGACTAAATCTTAATCTGCAAGGGGAGAGTCATAAGAGACAAAAATGGAATGCTAATCAGAAGTACAATCATAAAGGACTGCAAAGCAAATTTTGTGAATACATATCTTCTAAAGAACTTTTAATTGTATAAAATTTAATAATGGTTATTTATCCATATTTTTACAAAAGTTAATAGTACAGAAACAGAATCTGCTAAAACTTTCAAAAAAAAGTATGAGTCCCAACTTTAATGAATCTAAAGCCTTAACCGATGATGCTAAATTCTGAATTCTTTCCTGGGCTATCATAGCTTGCTGCAGGTCAGGAAGGGTTTACAGTCAAGGCATTGCGGACAGTCTCAGAGGTTGCAAATTGTAAGATGAGTGGTTCTCAGCCGTGGCTGCAAATCAAGATTACCTGGGGAGTTTTAAAATAAACTGATGTCAAGGCCTCACCCTGAGATTCTGATTTAATAGGTCTATATTGGGATTGGACATTGGTATTTTAACAAGCAGGGATGTAAATGCTAAAGGCAAGAAAAAATCCAAACTACTCTCTATTCTCAGAGCTGATTACATTTTCTCAGCTAGACCATGAGCTGTTTGCACTCTAATTGGGAACTATCACTCCTGCTTTATTCATCTTAATATCAATGGCTAGCCACAGAATAGACACTTAATAAAACAAAAACAAATGCTTAACAATAGCCATGGGGGAGAACGGAAGGCCAAGCATTATATAATCTGTGTTTAATGTCAGTTCCAGCTGTTAAGGGTCTACCACATATATGCACTTCCGTATCTCTAGTACTTAGCACAATATGTCACAATGTAGGTGCTTAATAAATGTATGTTGAATAGATAAGTTAATCTCTATTGCAGAGATAAGGAAAATGAAACTAAAAGTTTCTTTTCTGGGGGGCATATAATTATGTGATTCTAGGCAAAAGGCTAACTCTTTTCAGTACACCATGCTGGGAGTGCTCGTGAAATTTGTTCGAAGGCACTCTATGGACAACCCTATTGAAATTCTCCTTGTTGGAGCTGTGGAAGATGTCTGACCCACTTGCTAGTTTGATGAAAACTTTGTCCCCTCCACTGACCATGCTACTAGTAAAAAATGTGTATTCATTACAGACATTGTAAAGTAAGTTGGCCCCCATCTGTTACACAGGGCAACCTTAGCCTGCCTTCTCCCACTGACCCAGCAGCCTCTGCAGGGGAGGAATAGGTTGCAGCTCAGCTTACAGAAGCAAAATCCTGGGAGGGAATTTACTGATGAAATAGAGCTGTGCAAAAGTGTGTGATATTCTCTGATGGGAGATGGGGAGGAGGAGCTTGTTACAGAAGTCAAGGTGTCCTGGATGGGAGGATCACTGGGGACCTTGGCCTTTTATGCCAACATTTTAAGAAATGATCACATGAAAAAAATAGCATCCTCCTCCCCCCTCCCACCTGCCCAACACCCAATGAATGTTACTACTATATGTGCACTTAAGTGTTGGTCAGTGAAGTCAGTTAATACCAATGTGATGGTGAATACATGTGGTGCTTGTTTTTCCATTCTTGGGATACCTCACTTAGTAGAATGGGCTCCAGCTCTATCCAGGGTAATACAAGAGGTGCTACATCAGCATTGTGTTTTGTGGCTGAGTAGAACTCCATGGTATACATATACCACATTTTATTAATTCACTCATGTATTGATGGGCACTTGGGTTGTTTCCACATCTTTGCAATTATAAATTGTGTTGCTATAAACATTCTAGTGAAGATGTCTTTTTTATAGAACGTCTTTTGTTCTTTTGGGTAGATGTCCTGTAATGGGATTGCTGGGTCAAATGGAGTTCTACTTGTAGCTCTTTGAGGTGTCTCCATATTACTTTCCACAGAGGTTGTACTAGTTTGCAGTCCCACCAGCAGTGTATGAGTGTTCCTATCTCTCCGCATCCACACCAACATTTATTGTTTTGGGACTTTTTGATAAAGGCCATTCTTACTGGAGATAAGTGATTTTTCTATTTTTAGTAGAGATAGGGGTCTCACTCTTGCTCGGGCTGGTCTCAAACTGCTGACCTCAAGCAGTCCTCCTGCCTCAGCCTCCCAGAGTGCTAGGATTACAGGCATGAGCCACTGTGCCTGGCCTATTCCTTAGGTTTTTATACTAAACCTAAACCTTAGGTTTTTATGCTATCATGTTAGAAATATAGCCTTTTCAAATATCCAAGCACTACTTTCACACATTCCTGTCTTTTTTGGTATGCCTAATACTACAATGCTATATAAAAGTATACTCTTTTTTTCTCTAAAATATGAATACTCCTCATAGAGGCTTTACCTAATATGCTTTCTGATTAAGACAAAACAAAACACATAAACCTGCTATAAAATACATAGCTTCCCAGAGGGAAGAAACCATAGAATGCTTTACTTAAAAAAAGTATCTCCAAGCAAAACGCTGAAAAGTCTTTTCTTCTGTTCTTTGTGATTTGTCCTCATGTATGATCATGTATAATTTCTTACATTCCTGCAGACTTAATTCCTTATGAATGAAAAGGACTTACAAATGAAGAAGAGGCCTTGAACGCATCTCCTTTTCCCTGTAGTTGCTTATAATCTATGCTCTTAAGTGGCTTAGTAGTATCGTGATAGAGCAGGCAGAGGTGGTGAGAAAAGGATTGCACAATGAACTCTAAATGGCCAGGCCATTTTAGGTATTGCCCACTTCTGTCATACTCAATATTATATATCTGTTAGGTATAACAACATTTGCAGTAAATCTAATTGCATGAATCATACGAACTTATGAAAGGAGAAGAATAAAGTTTAATTTTGTTAAACTGTGAAGTACTTTTTTGGGGGTGGTTTTGTTTCCACATTGAACTGGACTGTTCATTAGAAGTCTAGACCTTCAGTATATTTTCTCAAAATTTTTTCTAACATGGACTTGCATATAAAAAAGGAGGTTTGCTTTTGAGCTTAAGTTAGGTTTTCAAGAAGCAAAAATTAAGGAAATTCTCCTGTGTTAACCGTCTGTTATGTTACTTAAAAATTCATTATCTTCTTTTAAAGATATGCACTCAAAATTCAGTTTCTTTTAAAAGTTTAAATAGCTCTCTTTAGTTCTGTTTGAACCTATGAACATACTTTGATTTGAAAGAAGTAAAAGTCTATGTGGTCAAAACTTATTTTGGTTTCAGAATAGATATACGACAAATGTTAAGAGCTTTTGTTTTTGTTCTGTCTCAGAACTTTTTCCATGGGAAAACTACCTTTCTCATACTCTTTAATAAATATGCAGAGTTCATGTGCTTCATCTGATCTGGACACTCCCCGCCCCCCACCCCATACACACACACATCCCAGGATGCCTCAGTGATTTGCATACAGCTCAGGACTGAATACAACACTCAGTGATTGGCTCAAGGCCAATCAGCCCGTGGCAGGAGCTGTCAAGAAAACCACACCATGAGATTTGCAACTCTAAGAATGATCTTGGAAATGCTACCAACCATTCACCGGGGTCTGTGGTTTTTAAGCTTATTTGAATTTTATATTTGTCACCTGCAACTCCAGAGAATGCTGATATATACTGAGAGAAGCTAAGGTACTGGTATTTCTTTTATTATGAAGATTCATAGTATCTTTGATATGTGCAAACTCACTCAGTCCATGCTTTTTTTAAATATAACAATGACAAATTTATATGACCTTAGATTAAGCATCCTACATAATTTTTACATAATTTGATATTATACTGATTTTTAAAGTATCTCAGAAACACTTTCCATAGTGATCCTATATAAAGTGACAGAAGAGCACCATAAAATAAAAATCTACACGATATGTTTGTTACTCTAATTCTGAGGTTGCAGCTATTATAGTTATGAATGGGATGATTGATAATCCATTACCAAAAAAAATTTAAGTAACTTAAGATGTCTCCATCTATCTAACTAATGTATTGGCTACACTAATTTTTCCTAAGGTATTCCAATTGATTTGGCTGAAATATTTTCTGTGTTTAACTCATTGGGAACCACTAAAAGGCAAAATTAAAGTTTTTTATGGCAGAATTTCTCAGAATCCCATTTTTGTTAATGTGTCTTGTAAATCTACAAAAGGGAACCACAGTATCCAGCCTTTCTCAAGTTTATTTAATCATAGAACCATTTGCCACTAAGCATTTTCAGGAACAAGTGTTCTATAGATACAATTTGCAAAATTCATGCCCATGTTGTTATAATGAGCCTTGTACATAGTGCTTGCCAGTTGCTAAGGCATATACAAAGAACTGTGCAAGTAAAGAAGAAATCTCTTTCCTTTATCCATTATACAAGGTAATTTGGTGGAGGATCAAGCATACCTTGATGTGAACACTTATTAGCTATTCTTTAAGTCTGTTAACTCACAGGTTTTTGCAGAAAATCAAATAGAATCTTCTCCCTGACAAGGCCACCCTTCTCCTACTTCCATGTGTAGTTAATTCCTACTTGTTCTTCAAAAATCAGCTGAAGATTTGCCACGTTCCCTAATGTCCTCTTTATTCCTGTGTATCATTACATCATAGCACATACCACGCTGCACGATAGCTTTCCTTTTAGTTATTAGTCTCTGTAATCAAACAATGAACTACTTTAAAGCCCAAAACATGATTTTATAGTTTTTATGTCTCTGAAGACAAACATAGGACCTGACATTTAGTCAGTTCTTAATAAATGGTTGTGCCAAGTGGAAAGTCATCCTTCATAGATGCTTATGGCTTGCTAATGAATAACTCCATCTGTGAGTTGATGCTACAAGGCTTAATGGGTAAAAATATTTGATGCCATCATCACTAAAATCTATTTTAGTTGTCTGCAAAATGGATACTCTCACTAGTGGTGGGATGCAATGCAATAACTAGAAAGCCGAAAGAAATAGAATTTCTATATAAATACTACAATTAAAAACTTTGATCTTTATGGATATCTAACATTCATTGTCATCCACATATGGTCTGTATTGCCAAAGATACCCAAGATATTTTTATGCAAGAGAGGGAGTGCTACAATACATAGATATAAAAGTGACCTCATTCCTTTTCAACATGAGTTGCTTAAACAAACCTATAGTTTCTATTACCGGGCTTTAACTAAATAAATGTCACAAAGTAGACAAATGACTTTAACAAATTTCCTGCAATCTAACCACAGTTGAGATAAAGCAACAAGTACAAATGAACAAGAAAACCAAAAAACCAATTTTCTTCCAATTCCTAGTTAAACTTTCAGCCAATTTATAAGGTAAACCAAGTAACAGCCTACTCAGAGGGAAAAAAACATAAAATTCCAAACTTATCAAGAAATTTTGAAATATGGACTTAAATCTACTCTTATAATAAATTAGCTGGGATTAGCCAATGATGGCATAAAGACATAGCAATTTCTAAGATATAAAAAATATAGCTTATTCCAGTTTAATCTACTGTTTATATATAGTTGTTAAGTATGAACAATTATACATTTACATAATTTATAAATACGTAGTTATATGTAAATTGGCAAGAATGCTCATGTTTTATTTCTTCTTATAAGGGTGTACACCAAAAATTTTAGAGTTCACAACTTCAGTGGTACCAAGTATTTTATTGGCTAATAGAAGTGTCTTCTCGTAAGCAGGCAATGCAATTAGACAGAATTCTGCCTTTCTTGCCTCAAGGTTACAACCAGGGAATGCCATGTAACCAGTGATATTCTTCATAAATGTGAGCACAGAGTAGATGATGAAAGAACTATTTGGCTTACTGGAACTGAACCAAAGACTTTTGGAAAAGCAAATCTCTCATCAGTAAAATTTTCACAAGAATATACAACTATAGAACACATTTGTATAAACAAATCCAGTTATGAATAGTGTATTAGAAAGGCCCTGTACCTTATCACGTTGACTTTAACTTAAATGAAGTTCACCAAAATTTTACAACCAACAATGTCATTATAAAGAAATCACTTTAACTGAAAGATGCTGGATCGACTATTCTAAACAATGCTTCGTCTAGAACCAATTGCAGGGGCCTAACTATATGCAAATAGAAGAATGGGGTATGAGATGGGCAGGAGAGGGCTTTGGAGCCAAAAGACCTGGGTTCAAATCATAGATCTGCTTCTTACTATCTGTGACTATGGAAGAGTCACTGACCCTTTCTTAGTGTCAGGTTCTTCAGATATAAAAAGTTAAAAGTACTGATCTCATAAATTTTAAGGGATGGATTTAAGGATAATCACTACTATTATCACAAAATTAAAAGTCTGCTATATCACAGAGAACCGTCAAAATGAAAACTCATAATATGACCAGTTGCCCCCAAGTATTTACTTAGTTTTTATCCATAAAAGCAACAAAATTCCATGAGCATCTCCTAGGAATTAGAGACAAAGAGTTGAATTTCAAATCAAAGTAATCAAGAGTATCTCCAAACTTTCTTGGTTGCCTAAATTCCATCAGTACTAATTTTTTCATAATTAATTTCTTATCAAAAAATATTAAGTCCCTAATTATACTACACATATAATTAATGCTAAGGGCTAACACTTGGGTTCTTACTATGTTTTGGGCACTCTTCCAAGGAACTCACATATTATTTATACATTTAATCTTCCATAAGAGAAACTTTTATTTTCGCCATTTTACAGATAAGGGAAATGGGCACAGAGGGATCAAGACACAGGTCAAGGTCACAAAGCTAGGAAGTAAATAGATCTCAGATTTGAACACAGGAAGTCTGGGACTCTAGAGCTTGAGCTAATTATCACTATATAGCCCTGTTTCAAGGAAAGCCTACCTTTCCCTGCCCTCTGTGAGCTCGGTATGTAGAAACAGTAAGCCTTCTTATATGTATGTGCAGAAGAACTGTTAACAGAATTGAAACATGACACCAGCTCCCAAAAGATTACATATGACAGCAAATTGTCAGGCCAAGGTTGGGCAAATTTAAGACGGAAGTCCAAAAGTAAGAGTACAATTAGGGTTTCAGTCTTAGGGGGAAAACTTGACTTGATCTCAGTGTTGCCTTCCACTCTTAGCCACTTTGACCTTCTCTTCTTTTTCTTGGAAACATCATGTTCCTTCCTCTTCAGGGCTTAGAGACATGCTGTTGGTTTTTATTGGAACACAACCCCCAGCAGCCTTCAGAAGTCAACTTCAATTCCACTTTCTTAGAGAGGCATTTCCTCTTCTCGTGTCCCCAGGGTAGGGGAGAACCCACAGTTCCATGCTCTTATTCTACCTTGTAATTCTCCCTGTTACAATCATACTTATAATTATTTGTTATGGTTATTTTTAATTTATTTTTGTTCTTTTAGAGGATAAACTCTACATTCTTTCTGGTTATCTGCTATATACTACTTGCCTAGAACAGAGCCTGGCATCTAATAGGTTCTCTGAATGAATGAATGAATGAATGAATGAGTGTGTGAAAGAATTCTAAGGCCTGACTGGTGAGTATAAGAAAAACCATACTGGTAGTGAGGGACTCCATTGATAAAAGGATATAATAACCATGATGCCAAATGCACCATGGACATAGAAGCACAAGTGATCCACCCTTCCCACAGTTCCCCTCTAAATTTCATCCCAATAACCTACAACCCCATCTCTTGAAAACTAGAACTTCTCGATCCAGTTCCCTGAAAGCACAGCAAACAAATGATGACAACACAAAACAGGATAGCAAAGTGATTAAGGGCATGGACTTTAAAGCCAGACTGCCTGGATTTTAATCCTGTCTCTAATCTCTCCAAGCCTCAGTTTTCACATCTGTAAAATGGGCATAATAAAATGACTTACTTATAGTGTTTTTATAAGAACTTGAATGAAATTAGAAGATCCCTACAAATTTCACAGGGTCTTGCAATATTACTACTAATAATGATGAAATATATATTCCAGTGAGAATAAATAAGATAGTTCTGGGGTATAGAAAGTATTCTATCTCATTGCCAGAAAGTCTTTAGGATCAATGCTTTGTCTGCACTTCCAGAAGGACAGGCTTGATAAAGTCAAGATATTTAAGCATTATAGAAAGACAAAAAAAGGAAAGAAAGAACCTAAGATGGAAAAGGGAATAGAGATAGATCTGCATCAGAAGCCACTTCCCTAACACTGGTATAACATTCCCATAGAATGCAGTACTGTAGGTTGCCACAGGATTGGTGACTACCTTCTTTTTGGAGATGTGTGTGCTTTCTTCCTCTTTTCCCATTAGAACATTTCATTAAGGAGTCAGCATTTTCCATTACAAAGCCATGCATTCATCACTATCTATCCAATATCACTATGTATATATATGTATCATCATTTCTAAATGTACTTTTTTGAACATCTTTATAGACATATATAGAGATATAATTCACATATAATACAATCTACCTATTTTTATTTTAGTTTTCAGTGTATTCATAGAGTTGTACAACTATCATCACATTTTTATCAATTACCCCAAACATTCTGTATTCATTAGCTGTCACTCTTCTTCTATCCACCACCTACCCTGAGCCCTAGGCAACCACTAATCTTTCTATCTCTATGGATTTCCCTATTTTGGACTTTTCACATACCTAAGATATTTTTATTACTACATTTACTCCTTGTCCTATATTGCAAAGTTCTGCCTGGCTTCAGAAGTATGTAACAACTTTGCTCCAACATCTTTCTTTCTCTGATGGAAGGAAATCATGGAACCAAGGCAAAAGGACTTCAGTAGCAGGCTAGTTTCGGGGACAATCCACAAATAGCAGAACATAGCTATGAACAATTCATACTTTTTTGTTTGTGTGTGTAGAAATGAAGGAATGTAATAAAATATCACCCATCATCACAAATTTTTTTGATTTTAAGCCCTACATAAGATTGTAAATGCTTAATACCTCACAAAGATTTTTCTGAAGTATTGTTTTTTAATTCAGTCTTTCATTCACGTACTATTAATTGAGCCACGTAATGTATGCCAGGCACTATGCTTGATTTTTACAACAATTCTGTGGCAGAAAATAGGTGAGTATTATTATCCCCATTTTTTTTAAGAGACAGAGTCTTGCTATGTTGCCCAGGTGGGCCTCAAACTCCTGGCCTCAAGTGATCCTCCTACCTTAGCCTCCCACATAGGTGGGACTATTATCCCATCTTAAAGATAAGGAAATTGAGACTCAGAGAGGTAAAGTAAATTGCCTCAAATCACACAACTCATGAATAGAAGAGGTAAGAATTGCATTTAGGTCTTTCCACTTTGCCATATGTACTTCCCATCATGTTATATTTTCTATCCTCAAACAACCAGTCTTTCGTTATACAGACTCTGTGAAAGAACTAACTCCACAAAAATGATTTATGCTTCCCCAAGACCATTTTCCTAAGCTGCTTATGAGTATAGTTCAGGCACTTCTACATGCAACAAAAGTGCTTCACTGTAATTGATATTTCGGGTCTGAGTACCAAGCTCCACACAAACGATCCCTCTTTCCTGGTTTGCTGCTTTCCCAGATTGTCTCAAATACAGACAGGCTTAGACATTTGAGCTCTAGAATTTATCGTTCTTCTCATTCACATCATACTCTCTCCTGGTTATTAAATCCCAATGGGCCTGATGCAAAATAAAAAAATAAAGTAAGACAAAAGAATAATGTGTGATCATTTTACACAAAGAATCTCCAGCTAGAAATTCAGTTGGGGGGAGAAAAAATGAGTGGAAAAGAACAGAGCTGGCAATTACAAGGTGAGCCCCCATCAGCAGCAGCAGTGGCATAACAACATCAGAAAAATGTCTAATCACCTTACCAATCATTGTGGTCTCTTGCTGTGCTTAGTAAAGTGTGTTTCAGGGCGGATTGCTGCTTTCCTAGCTTTTAGACGCCTTCGGGTTGAAGGCACCAGCACTTCTATGAGGTGTACCCATTTAGCCTGCGCAGGAATCATCTTCTGTGGTAAACAGGGCTGCCTATACGCAGTTTGGGTTTCCAGAGTCTGCTGGCACAAGTCCTCTCTGAGCGGAAACGGGGCCAAGCCAGGCAGGACTGCATTGATGGATCAGCTGGGCATATCTTGGTACAGTAACCTAATAAACTCCAACTGTGAAAGGCACCACTGCTGCTGAGAAACCTGATTGTTCATAGTAACGGGACTTTCTCCAATAAGGTTGGTGAGAAATTCAAGTGGTCTTGTCTGTTAGTAATATCCGGGCCACTACCTCATCCCTTTAATTAACCCCCAGAGAGCTACCCAGGGAACTGCTCTGATTACAAAATAATGGGTCCATCAGGCACAATTAGTACCCAAGTGAAACATGGCAGTTTGTATGAAAATGATTGAAGTAAACAATTACAGGCCCTGAAAGAGGCTCGTTTCCTAATTAACCCTTAGAGGGCTAATCTGTTTGCCTGAACAAAACCTAACATGGTGCCTTTGCCAATGGGCATGTTGGGGAAATGGTTTTTGCATCATACCTTGCGAGGCATGACACTGGCAAGTGGAAATGACTAATCCCTGAAGACCTGAACCATGGAACAGGTTGAAAACACACAGTGTTCACGGAACATATTAAATAGTGATTTGCCAAGGCATGAATAGAGAGATTATAGAGAATGAGTCCTAGAAAGAGTCTTAGAAAAATCCACATTCTTGGAAGCACAGCATTCCTGTACTTGCTACGTGAGGGCATGACATCCTTTCTTCTATCTGAGAGCTCCACAGAACCTAGCATAATGCATACAGGAGGTGCACAGTCTAAATTGTGGGTGTGGTTTGCTTTGGAGTGGGATTGGGAGAGATAAAACTGTTGATTTTTCTGGCCTTAAATTAAAAAAAAAAAAAAATCACTATCTCAAGATCAATTTTAATAATCACATTTTTGTTCTGTATTCTGATGAAATTTGTATTTGTTTTGTCCCAGGCTCCAGAACAGTGCCTGGTTCAAAGCTGGTTCTTCACAAAATACTTGTTGAATAAATGTATGAATGACCTACAAAGAGGCTATGGGGAATGGGAGGGTAGGGTTTGGGCAGAGTCATCCAAAAGTACATATTGAAGATTTGCATGGTAAAAAAAGGCAGAGATTTACATTTGCTAAATTGTGGTTGGTTCTTTATTACCTCTTTCATTACTTTTGAAATATGTTTTAAAGGTCATATGATATATATATATATATCTTTGCTACCTTTGAAAAGTATTTATCTTCTAAAAGTCTAAGATAGATTCGCAATACTGGTTATTCTATAAGTGAAACCATTCCATTAATCTTTAGATTTTAAGAGTCTTCCAGGCTGTTGGGGAGGGCATGGGTTGGATGCAATAAGGTGTGATGGTATAAGCCAGAGTTTCCTCACCTGTAAAATAGGGTTAATACCACTTACTTTTATGTACATGTAAAGGGCTCAGCAATTGTTATCAATGATGATGATAATGATGATAAGAAAATTATGGCAGCAGCTTACAAAATAACATAGCAATATTAGATTGTTCACAGGTACTGGCAACGACTTTGACACAGGTGCGTCTATGCACGCACACCCGTGCATACATATAATGCTCCTGATGGCGTTTCAAAAGCAAAATCTAGCCAAAGAGGTTCTTTCATGGCTCCTGCTATGCCAACAAAGGACACATCAGAGGGGTGTTTCCTGTGCAAGGATACAGCATCTGATTTGTTCAAAGCCCCTGGAAGTCTTCAGTGTGGCAGACTGAGCACTCTGTTACATTGATTTACCTAATCTTTAAGCCAATGAAATCTACTGACTGCATATTACAGGGAAAGCCTGAATTTTCCCCATGATTTTGATTGTCAGATCATCTGGCACAAATCATACTCATATTTGTGATCAGGAGGAGAGAACAAAGTTTGGGAATCTATTAGTGGTTGGTTTATCTTTCATTTGGGCAAAGGAATACTGAGATACTGGCTTTTCTTTCCCTGCTTAGCATGATTATTTAAATCTATGTTCAGGGGTGGCAGTGTGGCAATCACAGTCCAAGACCATGATCTCATGCTTAGAGGAAAAACTTTGCAGCTGGGCTCCTCATGGTCCTGAAATTGTATCATGACCTCAGCCCCTTTGGGGCTTTCCTAGCCGGAAACCTTCTCTAGGAGAACAGGAATGCTCCTGAGGATTGAACCAGATCCACACTAGGCTCAAGAGTCCTGGGCTACTCTTTTCCTTACTGAACTGCCATTAAATGATAAGATGTAGGGAGAGAAAAAATTTATATCACTCTGGAAAGAAATACCTGCTGTTCTTCCTCCAAGACTGACTTAAGATCTTTAAAATATAGAAGGGGGTCTCAAAGAAACACATCTGGTCTCTGAATGTCAAATCTGCTTAATATTCCTGAGAGTCAGGCTAGGCTGTCAATATAATCCAAGCAATAATGTGTTATTCATGTTTCTCTGAGGTCATCAATGCCTTTGCTTGCAATTCTTACTATTCTTCAGAATAATGGTGCTTAGTGAAGCAATTTCTTCTTAACTTCTACCCTGTGCCGAGTTACAGACTACATTCAAAAGCCTATTTTAAAATTCTACACCTTATCCCTATCCTTCCTCCAGAGATTTAAATATAATCTAGGCCTCTCTACTCATCTTATTATTTGCTTAATAAGTAATACGTACAGATATGGAATATGAACCTCAGTCCTTATTTTATGCCAGTGTTCAAAGTTTCAGGATATGCAGGATCACACACCTTTTTTTATCTTTACAAGAAAAAAACTTTACAGTAATAGCTTTTTTTAAAAATTTATGTGAATGATTACATATCAGTAATATGGATGTCCTGCCAATCTCAATTAACAAGGGGACTGTTGTTAAATTGTACCTTGAAAATAGTTGCCGATGAGAATATTGCATATTTATCAAGACTTGAATTAGAGGTAGCAGAAAATTTTATAAAGTTTCACATATTATCTTTATTGGATTGAATATAATAATAAAGGAAACTAGATCTCATAAAAAATAAAAACTATTGTATTTAAATAGCAGAAAGTTCAAACTTTTTGTGCTTTAATAGCAGAGTTCCATGTCTGGAGTTATGGAACGTGTATTTGGAAGCTTGTGATGCCATTGGCAAGCTGTGTGACCCTGGACAGTTCACTTTGCCTCTGGAAGATGGTTTCTTCTCTGTAAAACATGACTCACAGGGTGTGGACTAAAAAAATAATATTCTCAATAAGTTCTTGGATGCTAGAAATGTCTAGATCATAAACAAGTCTTGGGTAAGGAAGTTAATTTTCAGAAGCACAGGATATAGCACAAACCATGAGTCTTTAATGGCCTGCTACTGGTAAAATAATATCTCACATTTTACTGATATTTAATAATTTACAACACAAACTTCTTTGCCCATCCCAACAATGCTATGAGGTAGGTATGTTGGGCAGTATAATTTTCACTTGATAGACAAGGCAATGGAGAATCAGAGTTAAAGTGACTTGCCATAGGCACCCACTGAGACCCCAGTCTCTTTAATCCACAGTTAATTCTTTCCATTATGTCTTGAATTTAAGGGTAAAACTGATCTCAGGAAATATACTCAGCAAAGTTGCAGCAAAGCACTTTTGAGCATCAATTAGTTTTCTGGAATGACTGAAGTCTCTGTCCTCTCCAGAATGCCTTTGTTTACCTTTTGACTGGATACTCAAATTGCTTAGACTTTATGAAATCATATTTTGTCCATTCATTTATGCATACATGTAGGCTTTCTTAGTCAAGGTGGGCTACCATAACCAAATACCATAGACTGGTGGCTCAAACAACAGAATTGTATTTCTTATAGTTTTGGAAGCTAGACAGTCCATGATCAAGATGCTGGAGCAAGGTAGATTTTATTCTGAGGCCTCTTCTCTTGGCTCGTAGGCAGCCACCATCTTGCTGTGTGCTCATATAACCTCTTCTTTGTATGTACTTGAAGAGAGAAAGAGAGCAAGCTCTTTGGTGTCTCTTCTTACAAGGGCACTAATGCCATGATGAGGGCCCACCCTCATGACTTCATCTAACCCTAATTACTTCTTAAAGGCCCTATCTCCAAATACTATCACACTGGGGGGAAGGCTTCAATATGTGAATTTGGGGGGATATAAATATTTAGTTCATAACACATATATTCATTCATTCCATACTAATCATTATACACTTAGTAGTAATAACTTTTACTCATTTAACAATGAACAAAGGAGTTCTTTTCCATATACACCATCCTTATTTGCTCTGAGTAACAACTCTTTAAAATAAATAAAGTAGAAATTTTTGTTTTCATCTTACATGTCAAGAAGCAGAGTCTCAAAGAAAGAAAGTCAACTTTTGATCTTGATTTTAAATACAGACTTTTGAATTCAAATCTAATACTCCATATACAACACAACAAGGTACTATGAGGGACACAGAGCCATTCATGTATTCATTTAAGTGAAATACTTATAGAGAGTCTACCATGTGCTTACTATAGTTACTGTGGACACAACAGTGAACAAAACACATGAAATCATGCTACCTTTTTGAAGCTTATATTCTAGACCTTTTAGCTTCCAGAAACATACAATTTGGAAGAACATGTGCACAAAAAATTACAGTAAATGGAAGAACAAGATAAAAAGCCATCTGAACAGCAGAGACACACAAAAAAAATTGCTACAGAATTTCAAAGAACATGCAGACTGTATTTGGTATAAAATATTCAGGAATATGTTCATAGAGGGAGAAGCCCTTGCGGTGAAGCTTGAAGGGTTGGTGAAATGAAGATGTGAGCAACAAAGAAAAAGAGACCTAAAGGGTTCACTAGACTGCCAGTTCCCTGAGGGAAAGGGCCCTTTTATTAAGGGCCTAGGACAGATACTGGCATATAGTCAGTGTTTAATGTTTATTGAATTAAAAATAGATCACTCCAATCATAGAAATACGATGAATGGCACCCTGAAGGAGAGGAGGTACAGCTCAAGGTGTGTCTATGGAGCTATTGTCGGAAGAGCAGGTTGGCTAATGCTTTTGACCTAAAAACCAAATAGAGAACTCTTCTTGTGGTAGAGAAAATGTCTCAAAAAATCCTTCTATTTTCCTATATTTCAGCAAGACTCAGACTAAAGACTGTTTTGTATTCAGGCCATAGCTGAGGTTTTGATACTCCTGAATGTCTTTCTTATACCACTTCAAAATGGGATTTCAGTTTCCAGAGTTTTTGCCTTCAATCTCACCAGATTTTCTGGTGAGAAAACATGTTCTCTCTACGTTGAGGAGCAGACTGAAAGAATAGGGACATTTAGTGCCAAAGGAGCCTGGTGTTGGGCTCCTGGAAAAGGTCAGAGACATGCAAATTATGAAGTCTCTCCATTTCTATAGCGTGCTGGCTGTTCCCAGTGGGAATCCCATCCCATTGGCTGAGGTTACCAGCAAGGCAATGCAATAGTTTCTTTTAACTGCCAAATGGCCAGACAGAAAGTGAAAGTTCTTCCAGCAACTGCTGGTGAGTGTGGACAGTGCACTACAAAGATATGCAACAGCTCGAACCTAGTGGGCAGCAGCAGAGGGTTTGCCCAGGGCAGAGCAGCATGCTTAGGGTGGACAAGCTAAGGCACATCCGCATCCTTAACATCACATAACTCTCAGACCCGTGTCCCTTTGACCACCTAAACCTGGGGAGATGCCCTCCAACTAAAGGAGGGGAGACCCCTCCAAATAAATAAGAATCAAACCCCTTAGGCAGTTTTAAGGACCCTTTTCTACCAGCCATTTTATAAGCAAAACTGTATATACACATCCTTCATTCCCTCAACCCCAGTCTATTAATCTACCAGAAACTGGGCCATGAAGACAAAATTTTCCCTGGTGTTGGTTGGAGTCATCCCCCTTAGATATACTTGCAACAAGCTGGGTTTTTCCTTCCTCTTTTATCCTTTTGATGATCAAGTTTATCTGAATTTGAAACTTACACATAGCCACATGACTTATACCAAAAAAAACAAAACAAAATTAAAAACAATAAATACCAACACACACATACACACATGCAAGTGTGATCATTTAATCTGATTTAATTGCCCTGTATTCCTGTTTTAATTCCCAGGATGGGTTATGTATGTTCATATACAAATGCTAGGGAGTGACACTGACAAAACAGAGATAACCTTGTTTCTACTTTAATTTATATGACATGGTAAATTATTTGTAAACTTTGATATTATAAACATTAGAAGTAACAAATTACTGTGATAAACCTTACAACTACTGTAGTTATTAATATTATGTACTTGGTATTATATGACTATTGACCAGAAGTGTTTTTAAAGTATATTGAGGAAGTTGAGGTGGTTGGAATATCTACCCATCCCCCTTTCACTATGTCCTGAGGCACTGTTTTCCTACAGAATTACTCCGTATTACTTTTCAGGAGGTGCCAAGAAATGCCCATCCATCTGATAACATCCAAATTCAGGTAAGGAGAGTCATAAATATAGCCACAGCAAATTCAGTCATCTTTTACAAACTGAGTACCAATAGTCATCTCATGGAATCATCCAAGAGTGATGCTGCCCTGCATGTATTTATAATGGAAATTTAGAAATTTGGAAGATGTACATTCCTTCTTTCTTCAGGCACATTTGAAAGTCTACTGCTATTGGTGCGTTGGAGTTTCTTGTGTGGAGAGCATATTATCCTGAGGCTACAGATTTTAAGTGACGGCACTCAGCTCTCAGAAACTATTCCCAACCAAGTTTACAGCCATATTTTTAACACCCAAGTAGGATAATGTGGAGTGAGCTATGTTCTTTCTCAATTCTCTTTATATCCTTTTAATATGGAAACTGCAACAATACAATCTTTACACTTTTTAACTCTTGGTACCTTTTCAATTTCTCTGCTACTATGTACTTATTTATTCTATCCTAGCTGATAATTACATTTTCTTTATAGATTCCTCTAGTGCTTACCACCTTCTGAAGCTTTCGTATTTTCCTGACTTTTCTCTAGATGCTCTTAAATTTACACATTTATAATCACACAAGCTAACTTTTATCAAATTCCTATTTTTGACAAGAGACCCTAAAAACACTATATGGTGGGTATTTTTTTATCTCCACTTGATAGATAAGGAAATTAAGTTCTAGAGATATTGTGTACTTTGCCAAAAATCAGCCAATAAATGAATGATAAAAACTGTATATCCAGGTCCATTTGATTCTAAAGCTTGAGCTGTTTCTGTGCTGCATTCTCTTCATTCTGGTAATAAATGTAGCTATGAATAGAGATATAGATATAAAATATATTTCTGAATTGTATTTGTTATCGCAAAGGGAAAACAAAGAAAGCCAAAGACACTTCATTAATAAAATGACCCTATGAGTTTGAGACATTCAGCTCTCAATGTATTTGTATCCTATTATATGCTATATAAGTCTTTAGAAAATGTACATATAATGGTCTGGTTAAAACACAGATGTTGTTGGAACAAGAAATACCAATCCTGTCTTCATCTTCCTCCTACATGAAGCAACTTAACTACAAATACACTCTCTTCCATTCACCCACCACAAAGCATGATTTATTCCAGATGAATAATGAAGAACACTGACTCCTTCTATTTTTCTATTTGTGTGCTATCTGGGAGAAGTACTTGCACAACATTTGTATTTACTGGCACAGTTCATGTCTTGTAGACAATGTGGACAGAGTGAGGAAGCTCTACTGCTCTGGTCCACATTCTGGGATCTGTCCTTCCTAAGGAAACACAGCTGCAGGCACACCTGTCAACCTTCCTCTTCAGGGGTGGTTTCCAAGAGGTAGCCATGCAGGGGAATATTAAGTAGAGTTTGCATTTGTTTGTCCCAGAACATTTCCCATCTCTTAGTTTCAGCAGAAACCAAAGCCTTCAAAGCCCCAACCATATAGCTTACTTGGTAAAATGACTGCTCAGTACAGAAATGAATCTTGACAAAAATACTTCACCTAGACAACCTGTCAGGTCAAAAGGTTTACTGCAATTTCTTCAGAGTGAAGAATCATATATGCCTTCCCTGCAGGACTTCAAAATATTCCATTTCTTGACTTGAGCTTTTAAACAATAACCACTTGGTAAATGAAGCAGAAACTTTCCCTTTCATTTTTTTTCTTTTTATTGCTAGGAATTAAGGTAGGAACACAACAAATCTTTTCTTCATTTCATCCGTACCTTCACCAGTTAAAATACCCCAGAGTATCTTAAAACATTATTGCTGCGGGGCCAGGAGTGGTTCTGTTTTTCAGTGTATCTCTGGCCGGGCCACTTAACGACCAGAAAGGGCAGAAATGGAGACCCTACGAGTTCTCACGGTGCTCTCAAGCACACTGATAGCACACGTGCCATCTGGGGTTTTCTCTCCGGCCCAATTCTCAGTTCTGTTCAGGCCTGTCTTCTGTTCTTTAGTGATCATTAACTGATTTGGTATTTACTTAAGCTCCCTTAGTCTTTGGCTTGGTTTCTCAGTGTACATCTGCATCCCGATTCATGACATCTTCACCAGACACCTTGGTTCTGGGCTCAGCTGACCTGGATCTAAGCAGGCACCAACTAGATTCTGTCTTCCAGAATCCATGTCCAATACTCTTCCTGATCACCCACTAGGCTTCTCTAAGCTTTACCAGCATTTAATGGAGAATACCTGAAAGCCCAACTCTCCTGCTTTAAACATAAGTCAAGTGCTACCCTTTCTTAGCTAGGTGTCTTCAAACTAGACACTTAATTTCTCCAACTTTGTTTCCTTGTCTGTTAAATGAGGATGGAAATAACTGGCCTACCCCAGGTTTTGTTGTAGGGATACTATGAGTTCATATGTATATAGAAAGAGTTTCATAAACTGTGAAGTGCCCTGTATAAAGTTAAAACAAACAAAACAAAACAAAACAAAACTCTTTCAGGTTAGCTCTCTGCTGCCCCCTCCTGGCTTCCAGTTTCCCTAACTATGAATTAACAGTGGGAATTAACCCTTTAAGTCATGACAGTGTCAAAGACTAGATCAGTGATAGGAGTATATTTTAAACATACTCTTGTTTATATATATAGAAAACATAAGCCACATAAATTGGGTAAGGTTTCATAAAGTCTATTCAAATTTAGAGTTTACCTCTTCTGAATTATTTTTCTATTCAGATTTCTTTATCTTGGAGTTTTTCCAATCAACAACATTTGATTTTTTTAAACCTTTGTGCCAATTATTAACATTTTTGAGTTTTTCTTAAAAGTGTCTACTATTGTCCCCAGGTTATTCTTACAAAATCTTGGTATCCATTCTACAAGTTTGATGCTAGGTTGGCTTGAGCATATCAGAATATGTCAATGAAAGCTTTTTAGAAAGGACTCACATTTTTTCCTTAAAAGGTTTGTTGACTGTAGCATTAAGTGAATTCTGTTGCCACCAAGAATAATAACTGACTTTATTCATAATCAGGCAATGACAACTGTATCACAACTGCTGCCTGACAACAGTTTAAAAATGTGCCGTCTATTACAATAAATGCCTGGATTTTAGAGAAGATAAAATGTGAAAAATGTGCATCCTAGAATTGATGAATATTTCATCTTTTTGATACTTTAGTATCCAACATCACTGCCACGATGATGTAAAACCGTGTAGTGAGATTTTTAGCATGTCCAGCACTCACTAGGATATAATGCCAGAGTTCTTCATTCCACAGACCTTTATTAGACCATCTACCACATGCCAGGACTTCACTAGGCACTGGAAGTATGGAAGTGAAAGACATGGCTCTGTCTTCCCGAACACTGCAGCTTGTAACGTTTGCTTCTGGTTAGTGGAGAAGGCATTCAAGTTGTATACTAAAGTGGTACATAGAGATTTGCCACAGAGAAAACTCATAAGTCAGTTGATCCAAGACATCTCAACTGACAGATGAAAAAACTAAAGCCTGGAGAGATTAGTTCCTTACCCAAGGCCAGACACATGCACCAATTGATGATAGCTGTATGTACTGTGTGGAGATTTTTATGGAATATTTTGTGAACCAATTTTAGTGAAAAAGCTTCACACTGTTGTCTTCAAACTTTTACTAAGATTTGTAATATATTAGTTTTATTTTGATCATTTTATTTTATATTAGAACATATGATATGAGCAGAGAATGAGCTTTTTTCTCTTTATTCTTTTAAGTATGTAATTTAATTTTTATCCTTAAACTATAGTTTATATTTATAAAACTATATTTATAATATCTATGAAATGTTTCAAAAATGCTAAAAGAACACCTACATGAAGAGATAGGCAACATTTCCATATCACTGTGTCACTCACATTATCATGGAAGGTTCTTATGAGGCCATTCCCTTTTCTCCCCCTCAGAGGTTATCAGCATTCAAAACTTTTTATCATTCCCTGGCATTTCTTCATTGTTATAATACATATGTATGTGGCTTGAAATATTGTTTGGTTTTGCATATTTTAAAATTCTATATAAGGAGTATCAGAGCACATGTATTATTCTCAGAACTTTTTTTCTGCTCAACATATTGTTTATGAGATTCATGCTGATATAAGTAACTGATTCTTTCACTTCATTGCTATTTAGTAATCACTGAACCAAAACTTAATCTATTCATACGTCTGTTGATGAACATTTGTTTTTATTATTGCAATTAATGCTGTACAGTTATTCTGCTGTATATGTGCAGAACTTTTTTTTAAGTTATATATTTAGGAGAAGAATTGCTAGGTAATTAACTATGCACATCAGTAACACCACTGGATAATTTACATGCACACTAGGAGTGTATTAAAGTACTCCTTTCTCCACAGCCTCACCAAGATTTGTTAATGTCCTACTTTAAACATTTTTCCAAAATGGTAGGTATAAAACAGTATCTTATTATGGTATTAATTTGCATTTTCTGGATTAAAAATGAAACTGAATATCTTTTCATGTATTTATTGGTCTGTTGAGTTTCCTATTCTGTGGACTGCCTACTTATTCTTTTGAATTTTTTTTTCTTCCTTTTTGGTAGCCTGTCTTTTCTCATCGATTTGAAGAAATTCCTTATATAGACTGTATACTAATTCCTTTTTGGTTTTATATGTTACAAATATCTTCTATTACTTTGTGGCTACTTTTCTCATTTTTTGTATTTTTCGATGAATAGTTTATAATTTTAAGGTAGTTAAATTTGTCCATTTTTCCTTCAAGATTTTTGTGTCATGTGTGTGTGTTAGTTTGAGGTAAATATCCATTTTTCCCTCATACTGATTAACAAGTGTTCCAGCAGTATCTATTGAATGACTCGTCTTTTCCCCATGGATCTGCAATATTACATCTGCCATACATTCTAAGGTCTATTTGTCTATTCCTGCACCAGTGTGTCATGTCTTAATTACTAGTGTTTTTAAAGCAATCCTTAATATCTGGTACTACAATTAACCCCACATTTTCTTCTTCATAAATTAGCTTCTCCTGATCTTTTGCTTTCCTATATAATCTTAGAATTATATTGGGCTTTTAACTGGAAATGTGTTTGGGCGATCGTATATATTTTTTCTCATTTCTTTACCTCCTGGTTTGGCATTTATATGCACTAGTTCCATTCTGTTCATTGATACCACTGAAGTGGGAACTTGCATACTTAATAAAGTCTAAAGTTAATCAATATCTTTAGGCTCTTTCCAAACAGTGAAAAGGTCTTACAGCTATTTAATTCTGATCTCCTAGTTTACATTGTACAGCTTTTTGATATTTTACCTCAATCTTTTCCTTTTTCAGTTCTAAAAATTACACATTATGTTTATTTTTAAGAAGATATTGGTTTAAATCTCTCAACAGATATATATATATATTTTTTTTTTTTGCTCACTTTTCTTTTTCTCATCTCAGATTTTCTCTGGTATCAATGATTTCCTTGTATAATATTTTCTTTAGAAGTGAAGGTCTTTTGTTGATAAACTTTGGTTATTGTTGTGTGTTTTTTTTGTGTTTTGATTTTTTTGTGTTTTTTTAAGTTTTCTGGAATTGCATTCATTTCACCCTGGTTCTTAAAAATATAGTTTCAGTGGTTTTAAAATTTTAGATTGACAGCTATCTTTGGAGCACATTACAGATCTATTAGTACTGTTTTCTGGATTCCACAGTTCCTGTTCAAAAGTTACCTGTCAAACTCATTGCTGGTGCTTTATAGATGAGCCATCTTTTCCTTTCTGGCAGCTTTTAAGAGAAAAACCAAAGGACTGATCCTTGAAATTCTAATGCTTGCTCTTTCTTTGTTTTTATTTCCAACAAAAGACATTGGAAATTGTGTAGTTAGGCTGGAAATGGGAATGTGTAGTGTTAGCAGTAGGTAAGGGTACTTTTTCACTATTTTTAACATGACTTAATAAAATCTGCTTGCACAGCTCAAGGGTTTCTACCCCATATAAGACTATAGTGAGTGACTCTAAGAGAAAAACATTTTGGCAATGTGGACATGTGGCTGGAAAAAAAGTCTGACATCATGAGAACACTGACAGTCAATGGAACACCAAGACATGTTCCCACTAAGTAGCATACAATTACTACTTGCTTATAGAGAGAATGAGTATTCAGCCTACAATTTATGTACCTCAAAATATTATATAGGAAGAGTTGAGGAAGGTACAATACAGAGATAGAGTATGTTGAATATAATTCATTTCTAAAAAAATCATGTAAGAAAATATATTTTCATATATTCAAATGATTCTTACTAAAATATACTCATATTTTGTATATTATCCTATAGTAAAGGATTGGAGTTGGACAGCTTATGAATCTGCATTTATGTACCTTGTATATTTGTCTCATATTTATTCAATCATGGACTCATTCACTTAAAAATATTAAGATATTATATGTTCTGGGGACCCATGTTTCTATCTAATTAAATGAATTAGAACCATTGCCTTAGGTTTTTTTTTAAGAGAGAGAAAACAAAAAGTCATGTTATGAAGGTAATCACAACACAAGTGTGCTATTTAATTATCATTGGGGAAGAATATTTTTGTTAAAATGCCAGCTAAATTGAGTAGAAGAGATGCAAAAACTGAAAAACAAAACCCACTCCAGTGTTACCTGGAGATTTTTAAAAGCCTTTGCACAAAAAGCAAGATAGGAAGAGGGAAGAGAAAAAAAAAAAGATGAAAAAAGTAAAATATAAAGAACTAAAGGAAGAAATTTTCTATCCTTAATCTGATGATAACCTTGTGCTTAATTTCCAGCTGCTTTCCTTTGTCAGAATGAACCTACCCTACCCCTCCTTTGAAGGAAAAGAACAGGCCTTATTTCATGATTAAGTCTCAACTCTAGAGAATGTCATGGTTGTCATCTGTCTGCCACATGTGATATGGTTAAGTGATGGTTAAACATACCTATTTTTTAAAACTTAAAGCTCAGCAAATAAAACAAAAAAATAAATATGGTCCTTGCCTAAAAACTGTGCTGGTGATATATTGACAGAAAAAATATAACTCCTGCTTTGAGTCCATGGTCTCTGCCAATGAGACTGATGGTCAGGCTGGTAAGAGAGGGGCACATGTTGGTGGGAGGATATTGAAACTCAGCAAGGTGAGCTGACTCTCAGAAAGTGGTGTTTTCTGCCCAGATGGAACTACAAGCCTGCAGGGAAACTGAGATGACCTGCAGTTTAGATGTCAGAGTTGCTGCCAGCAGCGTTTGAGGAACATGGAGAGAAGAATAGGTACTAACTGATTGATTGGAACAATATCTTGATTAAAAAAAAAAAACAGAATTCAAAGACACTTTTAAATCTGATTTTACAATAGACTATTTTTAGAAAAAGGTTTGTGAGCAATTAAAAAAGAATAGTAATCCTAGGAGATGCCATATATTCCCTAATGCCAATTTATGTTACACTGACCTCACTTCATTTTGGGGTAAGATCTTTAGACTCTTCTACTAGTGAAATATTATAGACACAGTGGGAACATATTTCAGCTACACAGTTTATAAAATAAAATGGAGATAAAGATGAAAATGTGGGTTCAATATTTTTATAATTTGGTAGATATATAATTGATGGTACCCAAAAAGAGGTGTGATGTCTAACAAGAGGAAGATCCCTGGTGAAATAAAGAAGCCCTTCGAATTCTCAGTCTTCCTCTGGCTAACATTTTTTATTAAGACTTAGGTGAAGACATATTTGTTAAATTTGCAGGTAATAAGTTACTGGAAAGAATACTGTTACATTTCATAGCAGAGTCAGGTTTTAACACAATCTCAACTGCCTAGAAAGATGAAATTTAATACAGATAATTGGAAAGTTTAACACTTGAATATAAAGCATGACTTATTGAGTAAAATTTAACACCTTAGTAGGTAAAAACACCAGGGTTGTAGGAGAGCATATTCAATATAAGAAAGTGACGATAAAAAGCAACAATTCTACTGGCCATACCCAAAAAACACAGGAAATACTTAGTCAACACAAGTTAACATGTCGAAGGCATTGTGGACCATTTCTTTTTATTTCAGATTTTTCCATACTCTCTTGTCAATTACTCTAAAAGAACAAACAATGTTTCCATATATTTATAATTCTGAAACCACCCTTACAAATTAATAAAGGGGTACAAGGTGAGAACTGTGGTAGGGGCCTAGTTAAAAATAAGACAGAGGCCTAGCTAACATAATGATAATAATTAGCCACTGCCCCCATTTGCTTCTCTATAATTGTGTTTGCTTCTCTGTAATTGCTACTCTGGAGCCACATAGCTGGTGGTCATAAAGATTCTTAACTTTCTCCATATATAGCATCACCTTTTTGAAACCTAGGGGTAGTCTGAGCTATCTTCCAGGTCCCGCATTCCAGTGGATCGGCTGACCCACCTAGACCTGTGGCCCATACCGAAGAACTAATTCAAATGGTCTTGTGACCCCCCATCCAAGAACCTGGTTAGCAAAGAAGATAATTTCTACAGCTCTATGGTTCTGCTCCAAACTCAGCCAATTAGCAAACCTAATTGCCTAATCCTTAGCCTGCCAAACTATCCTTAAAAACCCTGTCTCCCAAATTCTCAGAGAGGCAGATTTGAGAAATTCCTCCCATCTCTCCATTTAGCGCTATGTGGAATTGAGCTCTTTCTCTGCTGTAAACCCTGGTATCTCAGTGTATTGGCTTCCTCTTGGGCAGTGGGCAAATGAACCTGGTTGGGCAGTAACAATACTACTTTATGCTTTGAAAGCTTGAGCTACCTTCCCTCACACACATATACTTTTCATGTGGTTTAGAGCATACTGAGTAAGCATAATAATTTTCCAGATCCCTTTTGCTGCACATAATACCTCTTATCTATAAAAAGATAGCTGTAATTCTTTTTATTCAGAATAGATGTCAACTCCTGGTGGTTGAATTGCCCCAAGTTTCTTTGTAAGTCCCAGTTCTTTTCTCTATAAACATATGCTCCACAGGTGACATCATTCAGTTCCAAAGTTTTAAATGTCATTTGTATGATGATGTCTTCCAAATTTACATCTCCATGTCTGATCATCTCTGTGATATCCTGATTCATCTGTCCTGCATTCTTGTGAGGACTAAATTCTGATCTTTTTCTTTTCCCAAATTTATTTCTATGGGGGCCTGGTGAGTCATGTTTACTTCCCAACCTGATTCCGGTATAGTATGATATGAACGATAGAAGACCCTTACCTTAACTCAAGCATCTCTTTCCACTGACTCCTGGTCTTTTCGACAAAGCCTAACTCTTTCAGCCAATTGTCAACTAAACAATCTCTAAGCCCACTTATGACTTGTTAGCCCCCACTTTGAGATGTCCCACCTTTTCAGGCCAAACCAATGTATGCCTTCCATGTATTGATTTATGACTTTACCTATAATTCCCGTCTCCCTGAAATATATAAAACCAAACTGTAACCCAGCCACAGTGAGTCCACTTGCTCAAGGCTTTTTGCAAGTGGCTCTGGATTAGGGTCCTCAAATTTGGCTCAGAATAAACCTCTTTAAATTATTATACAGAATTTGACTTTTTTTCTGTTAACACTTGACATCTTCAATTGGATGTCACGTCAAACATAATGCAGCTCCAAACAGACCATATTTCCTTAGATACTTCCTCCTAACCTGTTTAGCTATCATTATGCTGAAGGAAATTAGAAATATTTTACGCCCGAATATATTTTTGATATATTTTGAGATGGCTGCCATGTGTCTCACAGATAGAAATAACATTGCAAATCTGTCTTTTGTGGGGAGAAATTTATATTTGTAGAGAATTTGCATTACTACAACCAGGTCTATCCTTACCTGATCTAGAAAAGATAAACTGAGAATCTGACACCTTAAAAGGTCGGAAAAGAAACATTTACCATCTACTCTCTCAGAGGGTTGCTACCTATCTGTAAGGTTTCATTTACATAACACCACCACCTTTGCTAGCTAGTCAAGCCTCTTCCTCCCTCCCTCCTAAAACTTGTTTTTCTGCTTTCAAGCCCCCATTCTTTAAAAAAAATCTCTGTATTTCACTGAGGAGTTGAATCTTCATTCTGAGGATTCCCATGTATACACGTTACATAAAATAAATTTGTATTTTTTTCCTCCCATTAATCAATCTGCCTCACGTCAGTGATTTTTCAGGGAATCTTAGGGGGTGAGAGCCTTTCCTCCCTACAATGCTACACTTAGTAAATAGCAGCATCCTCAGTTAAGTTGCTGAAGTGCAAAATACAGGTATCAGTCTTGACATCTGCCCATCATCAAGGCTGTCAGCTCTACCTGCAAAGTAACTCCTGATTCAACCCATTATGTCCATCTCCATTGTTGTACCATGGTCTAAGGAACCAACATCTCCCATTATTTCTAAAGCCTTCTGACTTCCTGATTTCACTGTGCTTCCCATAGGACATACTCCAAACAGTAACCAAAGTTATCTTTCAAAGCACGTGTGAACTAAAATAAAATATTATTCCTCCCAGTTGACTGAATGGACCCCCTCTTGACCAAGGAGACCTCAGAAAAACCCTAAAGCTGAGTTTCTGGCCATGAGAAGAGAGGTTAGACATGCTCTACATGCCCTTTACCTTTTGGATATATTCTCTGTAATAATATGATATTGAAACTACCCTTTATAAAATTAATAAAGGGCCACAAAGTGGGAACTGTAGTAGGAAAATACATGTATGTCTCCAGCCCTGGTTCCCTAGCTTGCTTTCCTACAATTGCTTACTACTCAGGAGTCACACAGCTGATGGTCATAAAGATTCTTAGCTTTCTTCACTGCTCCCATAGATAAAATCACCCTTGTGAAATCTAAGGCTAGTTTCTGAGATATCTTCCAGGCCCTGCATTCTGGTGGACTGGCTGACCCACCCAGACCAGTGGACCATACCAAGGGATTGACTCATCTAGTCTTGTGACCTCCACTTAAGAACTGATTCAGCAAAGAAGACAATTTCTACACCCCTATGGTTCTGCCCCGAACCCAGGCAATTAGCAGACCCAATTGCCTAGCGCTGTGCCCACCAAACTATCTTTAAAAACCCTTTCTCTCAAATTCTCAGGGAGATGGATTTGAGAACTTCCTCCTGTCTCCTCGCATGGTGCCTGCAATATTAAACAGTTTCTCTGCTGTAATCCCTGCTGTCTCAGTGTATTGGCTTCCTCTTGAGCAGCAGGCAATGAACCTGGTAAGGCTGTAACAAATACTGTATCATTAACAGGCCTAAAGCTATGCAAGGCAAAGCTTAAAACACACCTGTAGGCCATCAATTTACTTAACAGATCACTTGAGTTTTGGTAAATGTCTGGCGGCTTGCCTCTAATTATTAATAACAGACACCCTTCTCCTAAGTTAAAACATTCCACACCTTTAAGACAAAGCTTCATTTCTTTAAACAATTACAAATCAAAGAATCTTTAACCTTAACACCTGTAAACCACCCCCCCAAGTATTGACTTGCTATCTTACCTGTAATTCCCATATCCATGAATGTATAAAACCACACTAAAACTCAGCTAACACGGACACATTGTTTCAAGACCTCTTGAGACCAAGTGTTTCAGGCCAGTCACACATGTTCAACTCAAAATAAACTCTTTAAATTATTTTACAGAGTTTGGGCTTTTTTCCCCATTTACACACACAGCTGATTTTCTCATGTTTCTGCCTAAAGTCCTCTTATGGCTTTTGGCGGCAATAAAAAGAATGTCTAAATTTCTATCATGGCATACGAGCTTCTGTGTGATCTGGCCTGGCCAAGTTTTCCCAGCCTCTTCTCCCCTTCTACTTGTTCACTAGAATCAACTCACTCACACTGGCTTTCTTGCTATTCTTTAAACACCCCAAATTCATTCCTGCTTTTAGAGATTGTGGATTTTTCTGGTCCCTTTGGTTGGAATTCTCTGTCCCAGATTTTTAAATTGTTGTTTTCCTCTTGTCATTTGTATTTTACTTCAAATGTTACCTCCTCAGTAAGGACTCCTGCCTCCTCCACTTACTATCAGAACATCCTATTTGACTGTCATCAAAGCATCACTCTATGATGATTATCTTGTTTCTTCATTGACTGTCTCAGAAGAGTATATGCAGTAATGGGTTCCTATCTGTAACACCACTGTGTCCCCAAGCCTAGAACAGAGCGTGGCACAGAATAGACACTCCATAAGTGTTTGTTAAATGACGGATTCTATAATTAATAAAGAGAGGTTTAAAGTGTAGGAACTTAAATTTCAATAAGAGTGTAGCATTAATCAATTAAGACAAATGACTGATTGCAGTTACTTTCAGCTTTAACGGGGAAGAGGCTATGAAAAGAACAGGAAAGCTTTGAACTTCTGAAATGGAAAAGGCATCAGTGGTTGGATGACAAGAAATGGGGTACAGTATGTGTGGCAGGAGAAGGCAGCCTGGGACAGAAGACAAATTGCACTTTTATTCACTAATTGAGGATAATACTACAAAGCAAGGTTTCTCAATCAGCATTATTGACATTTTAGGCTGGATAATTCTTTGTTGTGGGGGCTGTTTTGGGCAGTGCAGAATGTTTAACAGCACCCCTGGCCTCCACCCACTAGAAGCAGTAGCACCTTCTGAGCTGTGACAACCAGAAATATCTACAGACATTGCTAAATATCTCCTGAGGGGAGGAGAGGCAATATCATCTCTTGTTGAGACTCAATACTATGAAGGAATTTTTTCATATTCACATTTAATTATACAAAATTACGTAATGATGAGTCATTATAAAATCCTCAAAAACGAGATAAAGGAGAAAAAAATGTGCCTAAATTTTAGAGTTGGCTATGGCTTTCATGGTGGTATGTAACAGGAATGTTTATCTGGGCTCAGTGGAAAATTTCAGCATTAAACAGTATTTTATTCAATTATAATTCATGGTAGCTTCAAACAGAAAAACCTAGAGAGGTTTTGGGGAATTCTGGATAGAGAATGAGCTACACAGATAGATGTTTTAAATCTCAGCTTAGCTTCTTAACTAGCTGTGTGACTTTGGTGGGTTACCTAATGGAGCTGAACATCAGTTTCCTCTTCTGTACAGTAGGAAATGCAATCCCTATATCTTAGAGGTATTGTAAAGATTAGATGAAGTAATGCATAAAAATAGTCTGGCTGAGTGTGTAACATAGCAGAGACTGTTCGAATGGTAGCGATTTTTTCAAAGTAAGTGGGTCTTTTTTTATGTCATACAAAAATGGCTCTTGCAAACATACATAATGATATGGAATCAATATACAGTGAAAAATACTAAGAAAATGCCTTCATTATTCTCGTGCAAATAGAATTTGACAGGAGTCAAGTATCAATTATGGTACTGCTTTCTGATTACTCATTGGACTTCTTGACCATAAAAACCTTCTTAATGAGGTCTGACCCTTTATGCTTGACACATGCTATCACACTCTCACCTTCATTTTATTGGGGTAGGCCTTCCTGCCAGAAGTAGGTGGGGGTGCTCCTATGTCATCTCGGTTTTTGAAGCACATCAGAGGCAAATAAAACAGAAAATCACCTTCTTAAACCTTATTAAGACAGGTGAACTTCCAGGGCTATTACCTTTAATTGTTGATTTTGAAAAACCTCATCGTAAATTGTAAATTGGTAATGGAATCTTAAATCACATCAGCACAGATATGATAACTAGTCTTTGTCTAAATTCAGTACAAAACTTCAGTATGATTCTGAAGTGTCAAATTAAAGAAATATCTTTGCTATTGAGTGTCTGATTAAGGGTCAAACCTCTAAGGATACCTGAGCATGAAAATGAGTCACATCTTATAAAATTTTTTCATTCTTACAAAGCTGTGAGTACAGTTTCTAGCTATAAATCATGGAGATAGCATTTGGGAAGGGATTTGTGATGAGACATTTTGGAGACAACAGTAAATAAATGGACAAATAATAGAGCCTCTGAAAGCTTTAACCGGGGCTTTCAAAGCCGTTTTTATTTAGTTTCTCTAATCTGAATAGTATTATTTAATTTTCTTAAATTTAAGTACTATTCTCCACTTCATATTCGAGGATAACCCTGTTAAAGAATATGTCTTCTCTCTTGCTCTTTCTCTTTCTCTCCCTCCCTCTCTGGATCTCTTTCTCTCATTCTGGATTTTTCTGATTTTTATAGTTTCTTCTTTATCTGGATATTCCTGTCATCTCATCATCCTTAAGTCACGAAAATCAGCCAAAATTCTAAACACAACTGTGTGCCCTATAAGGCCTGTTTCCGTGGGTTCCAATTTTCCCTCTGACATCATCTTAATGACTCACACTGATCACTTCTTGTCCCCACCTCCCGCTATCCTCTGGGGCTCCCGTTGCACTGATATATACCTCTGTCTTAGTCCATGATATTGTAACTCTTTACTTCCTGGGCCACTTCCCCACTAAACTGAAAATACCTTCCAGATTTCAATGCCTACCTCCAAGAGGAGGATTACATGTTGAGACTCACATGCATTGCTAAATGTCATGTCTAAAAAACAAGATTTCCAAACAGGACACACTAAAAGTGTGAGCACTTTAGTGAGCACAAGGACATCCCTGTAGGCAGGTAGTCCGAACACTTGCTTTAGGAAAGCTCTGGTTTGGACTTTAGCCCTCTTTTGACTCTGCAGACAATACTTGGTGACTCTAAGGAGTGATCAGTCTTCACAAGTGTCTCTGCCAGTGGGTGGTGGTGAGAACTTACTTCAATAAGATGTTTTTGTTCTAAATATGAAAAGGCTTTACTTCTGAGTGGTCAGATTACAAGAAAAGGAATGCTACTTCCTCCTCATAACAGGTTGACCATTATGGATTACCTATTATTCAGTTGGCACAGAGGCTACCCCACTCCAAAATTTCCTTTTCGGCACAGAGGAAAAGCCAGGAATTACACTTCTCTGAATCCCCTTTTTATGGTTCTAGGTGAAAATGATATAAAACACCACATGTGAAATGCCAAGCATAATTCCTGGCACAGAGTCAGTAGCTAATTAAATCTGAGTGTTTTTCTCTTTCTCTCTCAACTATGGATATGATGCCACATTAAGGGCACACATACCAAATCTAATAATGAATTGATAAGCTGGAGAAGGCCATCAGATATATTCATTAGTGATCACTTTTTCTTGAGAGTGCTAACTATAGTAATTGCAAAACCTGGAAATGACCTGGTATGAAGTCAAAATGTGGAAGGAATAAACAGTTGAGAGGACAAATGTGTTGAGAAATTCATACAATAAGAGTAATTGTAAATTGTGTGTCACATCAAGATTAGGATCCATTTATTAATTAATAATGATTATGCTGTCATTTTGCTGTATTGTAAATATCTTCCTAGACTTTCTTGGACCTTGGAGTACAATCTGACAAAATAATTAATTTAAAAAAACTTGGTACATTCTAAAAAGTAAGGGGAGGGAGGAAAGCAGTCCTCACAGCATATTTACAGTCCCAAAAAATTTGTCATAGCATGATTTGGGATGTTACATTATTTCTAAAAGAGATAACCTTTTTTGGTATCAGAATCATCCTAATTAAACTCTGTTTTCTTTGGCTTTTAAAAAGAATTTGAAAGTATCATTCAGTATCTATTTCACACCTCTAGGTGCTGAGCTCTCACATGACAACTCAAGACAGGAGGATAGATAAGCAAAATATTTGCAACAAAATAAATACGATAAATCTCCATTCCAAAGAAATAACTAAATAGATATCAGTCACATATGCTGAAGTGAATGAAGGAAATTACCAGTAAACAGGCACCTCGTATGTGCAAGGTACTTATCAATATTACTTTAATTCCTCAAATTAAGGTATTTTATTAAAAACCTATGAGGTAGATAGATTTTCTTATTCATATTTAATATATGAAGACACTAATGCTCATTTTGTTCACGACCACAGAATAGGTGAAAAAGCTTGAATCCAAATTTTTTGACTACAGATCCTGTTCATTTATACTATGATGTTTTACCTCCAAAAAAGAAAAAAAAAACACAATGACACTCTTTTGATTAATTTTGTAATACCAAAAGGCATTGTCTTGTACATAGTAATAGATTTTTCATCCAGTACTCCTGGGCTTTGCTGAGGTCCAGGAGCCAGAAAGTCTGCATAAACAATCTCCCTGGGAATGGAGAAAGCCAGCAGTTGTGGATTTGAAATGGCTGAGGGGTGTTGGAGGAGGAAAGTATGAGAGGTTCTTTTGCAGGAACTGGCACACACTGGCCTTTGGGTTCAAGGTTATAGCTACCATTGACTGACTCATTCCTGATGTCTTCAAAACCTTTGTGATCTACAAGTATGATCAAGGTTGTGGATTTTACATATAACCTTTAATGGATCTGTCCTACATGTTGGTATCTTTTCTGAGCGTCTCTGGGGCACTAGTACTGACTTTAACCTAAGTAAGCAAGCAAAGCAAGATTAATTATTTAGCATTGATGAAATGCATCTCTGATTTAAAAAAAAAAAACTAAAAATTTAGGAACGGAAAATACTACTGGTTCAGAAACTGAGCAGCAAGGTGAACCAAGTTGACTGATTCCTGCCTAAGGGACACCTCATGAGAGTGATCAAGCTAGCAGGACCCATGTCAGACTGATAAAGTCCCCAATGTGGAATGGAAATCCCCAGGAACAGTGTGTGGCCAACACACAAAGGCAAAGAGAGGAGCACCCGTGAGGTATTTTATCAGGCAGCAGAATACTTGAAAAATTGTGTGCATCTGTAAATAAAATCAGGCAGTCCTCTATATACTGAGAAGAGGAAATCTCCAAGATAAGTCATTAAGTAAGACCTGGTGTGGTGGCTCATGCCTGTAACCCCAGGACTTTGAGAGATAAAGATGGGAGGATCACTTGAGGCCAGAAGTTTGAGACCAGCCTGGGCAACATAGCGAGACCCCCATCTCTACAAAAAAATAAAAATAAAAAAATTAGCCAGGTGTGGTGGTGTGTGCCTATTGTTCCAGCTACTCAAGAAGCTAAGCTAAGAGGATTGCTTGAGCCCAGGAATATGAGGTTACAGTGAGCTGTCATTGCACCATTGCACTGCAGCCTCGGGGACAGAGCAAGACTGTCTCAAAAAAAAAAAAAAATCATTAAGTGAAACAGATAAGGTGTCACTTACAAGAACAATGTGTATGTGTAGTATGCTTATATTTATATTAAAATAAGAGATAAACAGCTGTATAAAATATTTGCATCTGCTTATTTGTACATACAGCAACTCTGGAAGGACACATCCCATCTGCATCTGGAAAAGGAGCTAGCAGACAGCAGTGGGAGAGAAACTTTTTACTGAAAACTCCTATATAGTATGTCATACTACAAGCATATATTATCTTGCCTAAAAATAGATTTTTAATAACACAGGAAAACATCTATATGTGTATGTACACACGCCTGAGCTGACAAAATGAAAACATCTGGAGAAATGCTGTACTGTTTTCAACATGAAAAGATGATGCTGATTCAGATTTTAAAAGGAGGATAAAATTCAGAACCTAGAAAGAATAGGAAAGGCCTGTATTGCATTGTTCTCCACTAAAAGCCATGAGTACTAAGACTTTACAAGACTTTTATCTTTATAAGCAGCCAATATAACTAACTTTAAATGCAGTTTTTCCTTTCCAAACACTTCCACTAACTTCCCTTATGTGAAGCGAAGAGTACATTTCTAGACATATCTACGTGTGAAAGTTGAGCTTCATGAGACCCCAATCTCATTTTTCCTATCTAATAAAAGGGGAAGAGACTCTAAAGCTAGTTATTTCAAAGTTAAAAACTCTGAATTTATAGGTGTCCAAGAGTGACCTTGATGACAAAGTTTTCAAGGAAAAAAAAAAATCTTAAATGGTGTCACACATAATGCAGCAAATCCTAGATGAACAGGAATATAGAAACCTGAGTCCCAACTTGGCCACATACCTGTGAGAGTTTAATAGAGTCACTGTATTGAGTTTTCATATCATCCATCTCAAGAATATAATTTTACTAAAGTGTCCTTCAGTATTGGGAAAATTTAAATAGCACGTGTTTAAATTATATGCTAGACTGATTACAAAAATGGCTCCATAGCCAGGCATGGTGTGGTTCATGCTTATAATTCCAGCACTTTGGGAAGCCAAGGTGGGAGGATGGTTTGAGGCCAGGAGTTTGAGACCAGCCTGGGCAACAGAATGAGACCTCATCTCTACAAAAATTACCCAGGCATGGTGGTGTGCATCTGTAGTCCCAGCTATTTGGGAGGTTGAGGCAGGAGGATCGCTTGAGCCTAGGAGTTTGAGGTTGCTGTGAGCTAGGCTGACGCCACAGCACTCTAGTCTGGGCAACAGAGTGAGACCTTGTCTCAAAAAGAAAGAAAAAAAAGAAAGGAAAGACAAATTGCTCTAATTCTTTCTTTCCCTGTATCCACAGAACTTGCAATCTGACTTAGAAGTTCCTTCCTTGAAAAAAGTCTATTTACCAACCTTTGGATTAAGGTTGGCCTTGTGACTTGCTTTGGCAAATATAAAAGCCAGGCCTCACATGGCCTTGTGTGCCTCTGCTCACTCTCTGCTATGCATTTGAACAAGTCCAGGCTAGCTTTCTGAAGAAAAAGACGACGTGAACAGGAGAGCCAACCATGTAAGCTGAGGCCATCCCAGACTAGTAGCTCCTAGTCCACCTGCCAGCTGACTGCAGATGCATATGAGAACTGAGCCCAGACCAGATTGTCAGAAGTGCCCAGCTGACTCAGACTCATAAACAATAATAGCTATTTGTTGTTTTAAATTATTTAGTTTGGGAGTTGTTTGTTATGCAGTATTACTGTAATAAGAGAAACTGAACAGGAAGAAAACAAGGCACTTTTAAAAAGGCATGTGTTTTACCAATATTTGTTCTAATCATCACTATTAATGGACATGTCTCTTAAAAGAAAAAAGAAGCACTTCTACACAGAAATATAAGTAGACTCTATTTATGATAACATTGTTTTTCTTTTGAGTTCTCCAAGTTTGGAAGTTTACCTGTGAATTAGGGGAAAATTCTTTCATTCTTCAATCTTGGTCCTATCTGGGGGATCTTAATCTGGAATGACCATGGACTAGATCCCTATATGTAGTGTTCAGCACTCAGACACACGAATATGCTAAGAGTACCCAGCATGCATTTCCATTTCCATCCCCCCTTCTCCATCCCACTTTGCCAGCTGCATTGGGCCACATACACCGAGGGCCTTTACCTAGTTCCTGAGATAATCCTATGGGAAATAGCACCAGTTCACATTTCCAGATTTGTGGTTCATGTTTCCAGCTCTATGACAGGAATAACTTGTGTGACATAGCCACTAGCCTTCAATATGACCCAATTTCCTCCATGCTAGCAAAGATAAAATTTCAACACCAGTGGAAAGAACTCTTTGGTTGCAGCATTCCCAGTCACCATAATGACTGAGTCCAGAATAATAGGCATCTGTCTTGGATGCCCAGTGAAGCAATTGAAAGGACAGATCTTAGAGTTCAGATCCTGGCTCTGTCACTAGCCTTGGGTAAGAAATTTAACTACTCTAAACATCAGTTTTCTTGTTTATAAGATGAGGATAACAATACCTTCTGCATTGGGTCTGGGCAGGTAGAAAGGGGAGCAGAGGGAAAAGATTTTTTATTCATGCACACACATACACACACATAATGGCCCAGTATAACTAAGGGGTAAATAAATGGTAAAAATAATAACGCCTGGATTTCAGGTATGTTCTAGGTAACACACTAGACCTGCTTCTAGGATATAGATTTGTACCCTGGCTGGTAGTGCTATGCCCTTTAGATTCTGGCCTTCATTGCCAAGTTACCCTAATAACAGCAAAATCTTAAAGCCAAGATGTATCAAACACCATAGTGATCAGTACTCCATCTGGTTCTGGCTACCTTCCCTTATCCTCCTCCCCTATCTTGTGGTCCACAGATGAAGTCCTGGCATATCTGAGGTCTAAGTCCTCTGAGAACTGACAGAAACACATAGTGTACAACGTAGGGATAACCACAAAGATAGAGCCTTCAGCATGGGACTAAGATCAAACATGAAAAAACTGAAAGGCAGTTTTCACTATCTAAAACCAAGCAGTTTATTTCCTTATTTTCGTGAATAAGAAGAATGTCACATCCTTTAATGACAGTGAACATTTTATAACAGACTTATTGAGCCTTTATCATGTATCAGACATCGGACTAAGTATTATACTTTCTATGCATCATGGCTTCTAATTCTTATCACAGCCTTATGAGTTAAATGCTATCACCATTTTGATTTTATGGCAGGGATAAGTGATACCAAGAGAGGCTAAGTGACTTGCCCAGGGTCACAGAGTTAGCAAGCAGTAGAGGTAACATTTAAACCCAGGTAGTCAGGCCTCCAAGTACTTGTTTTTGTTTTTTTTTAATCTCTGTGCTAGTTATCCTAGGCACAGTGTGCAATGGGGTCGGGGTTCTGCCTTTACATGAATTCTTAGACTAGTTCTAAGGCTTTGCTGCCTAAGACATAGGAATGTAAAAAGCAATTTATACAGTGCATTTTCCTCCAGAATGAAAGGACTCATTTCCTTGTCACAGAGCTGCAGACACCTCTGTGGAAAAAAAAATCTCTGATCATTACCAGGAGCATTAGTGGCAATCTCTGACAAGAAGCAAGGGTTTCTTTGTTCTGATAATGACAAAGATGGGTGCTCAGGTGAGGCAGACTATGACACTGCAGTGTAACTCGCTTTCAGCATACCAACACCTTCATTTAGGGTCACTGTTAAACTTAAAAGAAATCATTTGTGAACTGTATTTCGTGTGGCAATTAGCACATAGTAAGTACTCACTAAACGTCAGTTTCCTTCAACTGTCATCTTTGCCAAAACTTTTAATATTTTTCCAATTAAATATTAATGTCAGACACATTATGACACTTTTCAGCACTCAGGAAACCCTTTTGTTCCTAGAAAATGGCATTTTAAAAGCCTTTACTTCTAGTCTGAAAATGCAGTGTGCTGTTAGTGCTGCTAGCCTAAATAGTCCCTGCCATTGGAGTGCCATTTCTACACTCTTACCCGGGAACATTAGTGTTGGCAGACTGAGCCATGGGAAAGCCAGGGCTGCTAACCACATTCGGGGAAGATCTTGAAATGTGTCCTTCCCAGAAGCTAAACATTTTTTATTCAACCATCTACAGCCATGCGTAGTTTTGAAAATCTGGCCAGAGTTAATTTTTAGGAGCTTGTAATGAAAGTACATGCTTGAGGAAAATAATTCTATTATGTCACCTTTATTACAAATTCTGAATCCTCCAATACATCTTGGATCTGTCACCCAGCAGAGGACCTGGCACATGGTAGACACTCAATAAGTGTGATTTGTGTAAGGAGCTCTTTGAAAAGGCCAAATGGCCAAATGTTACTTACAATTAACATAAAATATCTTCTAAGAACCAACATTATTTTCACAAAATTCAGTAAGTGGGTATGATCTATTTAGGGAAGAAAATGATCTATTTATGGAAGAAAATGACTTCCTCCATGACTGCCAATGGAGGAAGAGTAACTTAATTAAATGACTACCCAGATAAGATGCTGAAGAAAATATTAACTATTGCCAAATAAATACATCCCTGCTGTTACTCATATTTTAGCAAGCTACAGTAAGTAACAAGTAGTTTGTATATATCTCTGTAAGATACTCCCTCAAACTTCCACAATCTCCCAAAGAGAATTCAGTGTATGCAATAGCTTACAGTATAAGAAAGACCATCTTGAATAAATTTTCTAAATTTGGTAAAAATCTATCAAGTTATATTTTGCACGATGAAGCAACAAAGAAAGAAAGAGAAAAGAATGAATATTTCATTTTATTTATATGTCTTAGACTAGGGAAATTTGTTCCAATAAGATTACAAAGACACTGTGGGATTCATTAACCTATGGGAAGGGTCCCATGTGTGCTAAAGATGGAGATTGATTTTTCCCCCCACTGAGCATCCTAATATACTTAAAAAGCTTAATTAGAGCCAATGTTCAATTTTCATGTTTTTCATTAATAACATTTGAGCCGAAACCATACTGAAAAAGTAGGACTCTGTACCGTATACTTCTTTCCTATTCAATCAGGCCCTCAAAGTTAATTGTAAAGTTCTTAGAAGAAAAGTCCTCTCACTTAAATTAAGATTGCTTAGAAGCATAATGTACCTTAGGTGGCCTCTTAGCAGAGATAGGAGATAGGACATAGGTGGACACTAATTGCATAAAATCCACTTCAGTAGTAATTAGAAGGTAATCAGATATATCTAAACCAATAACATGATATTTTAAAAACTTAATAACCATCTAATTAGAATTCCCCAATTAAATGTTTAACATTTACATTATGTCAAAATTTTCCATGTAGATTTTTTAAAACAAATATCTTATTTCCCTTGGAAGACAGAATAGTACCTTCAGTGTGACCTACAAAAGCCACTGAAGACAAACACATTCATTAGCATAAGAATATCCAACCCCCAGCAGTGTCTACAACCTGAAATGCTCTGCTATCATCACAATTCAATTAGCATGAGGTACAAGGACAATTCCCCACCCCCAGCTACTCAGTTAGCAAACTCAGCACCAAGCTTGTTTTGCCCTGGTAAGCAGGTAGTGGATGTCATAAAGGTAGGCTTAAAAACTGGGAAGCAGATGGGAAAGGGATAAGATAAGCTGGATACCTAGTTTAAGGACTGTCCTCAGCCAATGCTTCTTTTCATTTGTCCAAAAAACGAATTTTGAGACATCTGTTCTGGAAACCATTGGATTGTACATTTTCAATGAGTGAATTATATAATATGTGAATTATATCTTGATCAAAAAAATCTGTAACATTCTATATTTCTTTGTCACTATTTTCTAAACCTTCCCCATAGGTCTGGCTTGCACTCAGCTCAGTTCTGTGTCGGGTTACATGCTTCTTAGCACCTATCCTTTCCTGATGGAAGGTAGTCACATTCTTAGAGCACAGATCTTTCTCTTTCTCTGTATGCTAAATATCCTCTGTGTTATTTTCGTATTTTTATGTGGGGATACTGGTCACTGATAAAGATATGTATTAATTAAAAGAGTCAAAAGTTCTAAGCTTCATACGGAGATGTTTAGAGTACCAATTGATAGGTATTATGTATTACAAGATATCAAGAGCTCATAAGAATGTAAGAATATTTATTACATGGACCAAATCAAATTGAGCAGCCAAAGCTTTCTCGTTTGTGATATAGAATGTTTTGATAATAATGCTTTAATGTTTAATGTTTTATTATGTTTTTTATTATGGGATGTTTTGTTTTGCTGAGATGGGAGGGAATGGTGAAGGTGTTCGTAGGGCAGAAAGGGGTGTATAACTTTTGGGTTAAGCGTACTCTTTCAGGCTGGTTTTGAAATGTATTTCATGCCACAGTGGGTACTAGAAATGAAAGCAACCCTAGGAATTGCAGGTCCATTGAAATTGAATTCAAAACATTAGACTCCAATCATAAAACAATCATATATACTAGGTAGGACAATGGTGATAATATTAGTATTACTGAGTAGATTAACAGACTAGCCAAAGGCTCCTCAAGGTTCCTTACAGATGATTTTTTTTGTATCTTTTCATCTCTAATATGCAAAAGCCTAGGTCCCTATCAATGTCCTGGGACTAAGAATATCAGTGGGGAAAATATCTATTAACTATTTTTACATGGCCATTTGAATCATTACAACAAAGTATCAGTAAATAAAAGGACTTTTATTCTTGAAAAAAATTTGTGCAAGTGATCTGACCTTTCTCTTTTTTCTTTTTTGTTTTGTTTTGTTATAGCATAGAGTTCATTCCATGAGGGAGGCTTAAATACTGTGTGGAAAAGAGGAAAGTAGGCTTACTTTCCCTTACTTCTTTCCTATAATCAAGCAACAAGTCCTGCTGATTTAGCCCACCGGTATAAGTAGATACTGTCCATTCTATCTTAACTGCCACCACTCTGGCCCCAAGCCACCTGTATCTCACATAGACTACTATCAACAATACTCCTGTCACCTTACAATTATTGTTGCTCCAATTTCTCTACTGAAGCCAGAATGATTTTAAAATGCAAATATGATGTTTTTAATTAACACTCCTAAAACCCCAACTATGCTCTTGAAATTTCAACTCATATTGATAAAGTGGTTTTCAAAGTTAGGAATAATCTGGTCCTAGCAAACATTCTTCTCCGACTTCACCTTCCACTACTCTCTCCCAAAGTCACTATGTTCTAGCCCCTCTTAGCCTCTTGTTCAACTAAGGCCTTTTATTAACACTGCTCCCTCTGCCTGGAATATTCTTTTACTCATCCAACAGCTGTACATTCCAAGGCTAAGTGACCCTAACTACCCCTTCTTTAAAGAACAGTGTTCTTACCCCCAGAATCTACATGTTCCCTGCTGTCATAGCTCCATGTACTTCTTCTTTCAGCCTTTAACACAATTAAATTTAAAATATTATTTATGGATTTGTTTCAAATGTGTTTTTCTGTTAGACTGTAAGCTCTGGGGGCAAAGACTGTCTTATTCATTGTTAAATACCTCACACTTAGCATTATACCTAAAACTCATTAGAAGTTCAAAATTATTTGACAAATGAGAGAACGAATAAAATTCATGAAGAGTACCCATGAGAGCCTCTCTCACTGTAATAGGAGGTGGACCACACAGTCTAGAGAAACAAAAGTCTCTTACTATGGGCTCTTAGCCTATGCTAGGCACTAGATATACAAAAATAAATGCAATGCTCTCTGCTTCCAAACAGCTACCTCCCAGTTTAGTGTGAGGCAAGCTGAGGGGACAATAAACAGATAAACCAGAATATAATGTAGTAAATGCTAACATAGGGATTTGAACAATGTTATGTGAAGTGGAGAGAAATGAACACATGCTGATGAGGAATAAAAAGCTCATTCTTTTGTAAAGATATAAAATGTAGGTGCATTTGAGTCACAAAAAGAATATTAGCACAATGTTCAGTGCTTGGAAAAAGAAAATTCTAGTTGGCCAATGCTTGTTTGTGGCCATTAATGGCTCCTTGTCAATACAGAACCCAAAGCAAAAGGACCCCTGTGCAAAATGAGACTGTAGTTAATTTCTTCATCTCTGAGAATATTGCTTCCCATTCTCCACTGACTTGTCTTGTCTTCATTGAATCCATTCAACTTCCATCCCAAAAACTCCTTCACTACCACCTGACTTCTTAGGATTGATGGCTCAGTTAGGATTGAGCTTTGCTTATGATTTTGCTGCCTCTAAGTTCAGTTTTTGGGTTTGCTGTCTCTTCCCACACGTGAAAACTATATTTTGACAGTGTATTTAAGAGAGTCACTGCAGCAGTCAATAGATAAATGAGTGAAGCTGTATAGATGGGGGTAGAGATGAGAGGAAGCTGAGGGAACAATTATACAATTATACAGATTTTTCAATAATTCATGAATTTTTTTAAAGAAAGGGAGGCACTGCAACACTAAGGCTATGAGACAAGGAGAGAAAGTAATAAAATGATGCTGGTTTTTGATAAAATATTGGCTCCCTCTCCATCTCTGGGTTATTCCTCTCTATAGTTAGACTTTGACTATGACATCGATGGGGTGTCCATTCTAGATCAACATGTTGAGGATAGGGCTATAGTTTTCAGCTTTTGATTAATAAGTCCTGGATTTGCTAAAGGCTATGTATTTCTACTAACAGAGCAACCAAATGTTAGTCTACAAAATTAAAGAAAGACAGCACTTCAAAATAAACTATAAACGTGATTTTAACTAGGTCACTTCAAGGCTATTGCTAGGGGGAGAAAAAGTCTTCTAATTGCTTGCTATTGTAAATGCTGCACAGCCTAATACCTCACAGTGTGAAGAGTAAATTAGAACAACTTTTCATTGACAAAGATTAAACTTTTTCATCATTTCTAAATTCCTGGGGATTTCTCCCACTGCTTCTATGTGTTTTAAGCTTTTCAATTAAATCTCCTGGGTAGTGGTTGCAAGAATGCCCACTGACAAGGGAATATTTGTCTCTGGGAGAGTTAAACTACTTCAGTAGACTTTTGTCTTGGTTATTCCTGTTTAAGCTGAATCTGTCAGCAATGGTACCTCATCAGCACACACTGCTAAAAGCCAAGTACAGGTTACATTACCCTGCTATCAGCACTGAACTAATGATGCATTTAGGTTTTAGAAGAGAAAGAGTTTGTGAAAAGTCAGAAAGTCAAGAAGAGACAACCTTGATAACTCACTTGCTTTCCCTGGGATAATTTATTTTGATATTTAGGAGCCTGCACCAGGAATATAAACCCTCATGAACATGCCACTGTAGAATGGTGTAAGAAATATAAGCTTCTGCCTTCCAATTCTCCAACAGCTCTGCCTCCAACTCACCTTGATCGCTCTCACTGAGTGTTTTGAATGCTTTCCTGGGCTGCCACAGAGATCACACTGGAATCACAACTGTTTTGGTCCGTCCCAGGGATGGAGAAGTCAATTAAAATCAGCTTAGAAGCAGCCCTGGGAAAGGTTGTATTTCTTTCCATAAAATATTTCTGGTGAGACTAAGGGAAAAGACAGCTTTCAATTTTAAACAGTGTGTATGCTTGAATGATAGATCAAAACAGCCATGCGGGAAACTGGTAGCTTGGAAGGCTGTGGTGGAAATAACAATAATATTTTAAATTCAAGTATTAATTCTGATTGAAAAACACAAGCCAGAGAAGGGGATCCCTAGCTGCTAAGAATGAGGTAAAAAATGAATTCATTTAAAAGATCTTTATTTTCTAAAACTCAAAATTGCCTTAAGCAAGAAAACATTTGCAAGATATTACAGATGGGAGAAGAGGGCAAATGGATCAGTAATTTTATTTTAAATATGCTGTATGTATTTAATTAGTTTCAAAACAAGGATTAGTGAGAGAGATTGCAGCTGGGAAGGCAAGTTTTTTTTTCTTTTTAATTGAGCAGCTTAAAAATCATCTCAATTCAGATTTGACAGATACTTAAAACCCACAGATTTAGTGGTAAATTGGGTATCCCAAACTATAAAGAGGCATACAACTTTGATACCATCTTATCACTCATAAACATAAAAAAACATGTTCACCAGACTGTTTTCCAAACTTTTATTCACAATATCTTATGTCTACTATGACTACTTTAAAAATAGGACACTGGAGAAATTAAGTGGGCAGATACCCTTCCATGGAAACCTGGCAGTCCAGCACTTACCAAAGAACTAAGCTATGGCACTAAAGAGCTACAGAAGTAGCATATTTCAGAACGATTATTTTGAAGATCTCTGCTTGGGGAGCCATGCTTGTATGATAACCCTGGAGAATCCATAGTGAATGCAAGATACTCTGGTTTGCCTTACTACTTGGTTCAATTTAAAATATGCTTATGTATAGGTCATTAGCATTCTTCCAAATGTAGATTAGCCCTGAGTTCAGGAAGACTTATTGTTACAAATTTTTGTTAACTTAAGGTGTTTGAAGGTGAATGTATGTGACCTACAAAAGTATAACTGGAGATTTTTTGAATTTTTACGGGAAGTTGAAAAGCATAAAGTAAAAAGAAGTAAAGAAAAATGTATCTTATTTTTATTTATCTTGTACTGTGGCAGGTGACAAAAATAATTATGATTCTCTGCAGCTCCTCTCATCAAGAAGTGGTCTATTTCTCCACCTCTTGCATTGCATTGACCTGTGGCTTGTTTTGGCCAATAGAATGTGATGGGAGTGAATCTGCACAAGTTCCCAACCTGGGTCCTAAGAAGCTTTGTCCATTTCTATTCACTGTCTTGAAACACTGAGCCACCATGTGAACAAGCCCAGATTAGCTGGCCACTGATGAGAGATAACATGGTCTAGTTGCACTCATTGCCCCTCAGCCAGCAGTCCCAAGAAGCAGAGCTGCCGAACTGACAAGCAGCTGACCTTAGACATGTGAGTGAGCTCAACTAAGCCCAGCAGAAGAACTATTTAGTTGAGCCTAACCTAGATTTCTGATCAAAAGACTCATTAAAAAAAAGAAATAATTGTTGTTTGAAATCACTAAGTTTTGGGGTAGTTTGACATATCATGAAAAATAATCAAAACATGCACACATAGAGAATAAATGTGACAAAGCTATCATTGCCATATCGCACTAAACTGCTATTTTAACTCCTCTGGATACTCAGAGAATTGATTTAAAATTAAAACCATCTTTTTCTTTGCTCTGGCAGAAATGAGGAAAGAGGTTTAACTCTTTGGGTAGTATAGTAACCTGCACCCGCCCCCCCTTTTGGTTGTGAAATTGAATTACTTTTCCTTTGATTCCAGGTCCATAGCAAAGAATGCTTTTAATAACTATTCACTGTAACCCCTTCTTTCCATTACCTACTATTAAGAAGGGAGAAAAAGACTCTTGTAAAATTTTAATAATTCTGCTGGACACACAAAAAAGCATCCTGCACATATTATGTGCAAAAAAAGCAAGGAAAACCTTACATCCTTGTCCTCCACTCCCCTCTGTCCTTCCTGGGTTATAATAAGGGCAAGAAGAGTAAATAAAGAAGAAAAGCTGTCTAAATTGTGTAACAAGAGTGATCTTTTGCTTTTTTCTCAATCTAAGGTGTTTTCTTTTTACCCCAAGCAATGGTGACAAGTGAGAAACACGATGTACAAGTGTAACAGTTATGACCAGGATAAAACAATGGGTCTGCATTTCTCAGAAGCACCCTCTAGCACAGAGATTAAAATTTACTCTTTTATAAATGACTCAAATTCTCCCTCTTGTGATCTCATTTTTTGGCATGAGGCACAAACCTCATTCAAATTCCTCCCTCAGACCTTCTCCCAGTGTAGAGCCCACTTAGGACATCACCTCTAATGACCATTTCATTTGTATTGTTTTTTTTCCAATTATAATGCCACTATCATAAGATGGAGCACTGTGATTTTCCATGCTTGTGGTGAAAATAATGTCAATCATTCTGTAATTCTGCATGTGTTCTCTCTACCACTTCCTAGAAAAACATATGTTTCTTCCTGAATTTACCATAATTTGACTCTGATTCTCCCTTGTTAACACTGATACTCTTCCTTCTGTGATAATGCCTATCTTATCAATACTTATTCAAAAGAAATGAAAGAAATATTGTTCTATTATCATTCTGGAAATATGTGCTTCATACTTAGAAGATAAAATACAGCATGACAAAAATATATAAGGTAGAATCCACTCCCCCTCCCCACACACAGAAATGAATGTGCTAATAAAAGAGTTTAATTGCTGGGCTCACTGTATAACTGAACACGTCTCCCCTTTCGGCATTGATCAACCTGCCGTACGTACACCCTCTAAAGCATGGGGACCCAGAATCACTCATCATTCCACCCTGATTGCAATTAGAGTTAGGAAGTCAGATTGGCACACTTTATTCTGTGTATGCAGTAACAGATATCTAGAGAGAAAGTAAGAATATGCATGAACAGCTGAAGACAAAAATACTCCATTTCTTTTTTCCCTCTGAAGAACTGTTCTGAAACACCAGGGGGTGGTTTTTCTTGTACTGATGAGAAGTCACATTATTAGGAAGCGCTCAGAAAATGTGTTCTCCAGTGCTCGGATAGAATGTAAGCTCTTCTCAGTCAGCAAATGTTCTTTGGTGTCCTGTTTGTGCTAGGCATTGTCCTAGGCTCTGAGAGTATCGTGATGAACACGACAAAATAGTGCTCTAATGAAGCTTGTATGTTATTCTGGGGAGATAAATCATAGTAATGAAAATAAAACAAATGAAGAAGGAAAATATCAAGTAGGGCTAACTGCTACTGAAAAAATTCAATACAATGATTAAGTGCAGGAAAAAAATGAAGTGACCTACTATGGACTGAATTGTGTTCCCCCAAATTCCTGTGTTGAAGCACTAACCTCAGTGTGACTGTATTTGGAGATACGGACTTTTGGAAGTAATTAAGGTTAAATGGGCTCATAAGAGTGGGGTTCTAATCCAATAAGACTGATGGCCTTATAGTAAGAGGAAGATATTCTCATCCTCTCTCTCTCTCTTTCCTCCCCACATATACTAAGGAAAGGCCATCTGAGGACATAGTGAGAAGGTGGCCATCTAAAAGCCAGGAAAAGAGCTCTCACAAGAAACCAAACTGGCTAGAACCTTGACCTTGGACTTCTGGCCATGGAACTCTGAGACAATAAATTTCCATTAAGACACCCAACCTGTGGCATTTTGTTATGGCAGCATAAGCAGACTAAGACAAAAGGAAAGCCTGCACAATATTTAAAGAAATCTTATGAAATTTGTCTTATTTTCTTCCAAGTTGGACACAAAGATGAACTATTCCAGCCTGACAACTGCTCTTACTATAAATTCCAAATTTTTCAATTGCCTTATCTCCCCTGCCCAGCCCCCACTCCCAGGGGATACCATGAAAGAATGAGAAACTGTGAGAAGGAGAAAAACTTATTTTATCTCACGTCTGACTGAGAAATTTACTCTTGAGGTGATGTGGCTGCAGAGTGATGTACACATTCCCAGTTCATATCCTCATTCCAAATGAATTACTCTAGCCTCACCTGCTCCTCTTTCAGCATCTCTTCCCAGCCTCCTCACCCCCTTCCATGCCCAGAAGAACCAATATATGGTTCTGAAATCTGGCAGTCTGACAGTTCTGTGCATTAGCTGTGAAGCCTTCTCAAGTTATTGAAACCATCAAAACCTTGGTTTCCTTATCTGGAAATTGTAGAAAAAATAGCTATATCACAGGGCTATTGAGAAGATTAAATAAACATAAATAAAAGTGCCTTGTTTATGGCAAAATGAGTGTTGTTATATTTATTTACATTTTCCCTTCCCCTTCTTAGTCCTGCCTCTCATGCTTATGAAACCATTCAATATCCAAGTAAAAGATTGTGAGCTTTCTCATGAAGTTTCCACAGTGTTTCTTTATCTGGAATTCTCTGTGCACCTCTCCTCCATTCCTTAATTCCTCTTCCTGGTTCATTCTTTGGCTTCTATGTTACTTCCCTCCTCCAGATGGTTTCCTTGTTTTCCCAACACTGCCTTCTATTAGATGTTCTCATAGCACCACACATCTCTCACATAGAGCGTTTAACACAATTGTGTCTTTACATTTATTTGTATGATTATTTGGGGTCTTTCCCCCCATAGCCAGACTTTTTTTGGGAGAAGAAATCATATTTGTTTGTTCAATATTATATTCCTAGCACCTGTTACAGTGCTTAGTGTATAAAAGGTACAAAAATATTTTTGAAAAATTTTTAAGCCTTCATTTCGGTTATTTTCTTCAGTATTATCATATGAAGTTTCATATTTTGGAATATATTCCAATTTTGGGAAAGTTAGTTTATATCTCAGTTTATTTTTTAATCTATACTACATGGGGTTGGGTTAGTAACTCTCCAGGGCTGCTTGTACATCTAAAAATCTATGACTCTCTCACCTTTGCATGTTTCTAAGCCATTTTATCTCATCCATTGGTTTCAGTAATTCCTGCTGCTTTACTTCCAATAGTTGTCCATTAACTTCCAATAGTTATAGGACAGAGAGTTTAAGGGTAATTAGAAAAGCACACTAAGCTAAATCTTTCTCAAGCAACACAGAGGACAAAGTAAAGAGGGTCAGTACTCATTCACCAATACAACTTCAGATGGAAACCTCAGTCGGTTGGTTTGCTTGACCTCATTTGTGCTTCATTTCTAAGGATAGTATGTACGTACCTTTTTTTTTTTTTTTGAGATATAAAACAACCCATATGCTTGGCCACTTTTGAAAATATGTGAGTCATCAAAGTCTAAAATTCAGAGCTACCAGAACCTCCCCTACATTTACCCCTTCTAAGAAAAAGCTAGTCATTTTAGAGATCTACTTCATGTTTCAGGACAGAATTGCAGGGTCTAAAGTATAGTCTATAAGTATTGTTGTAAAAGGAACGCAGATATGAGAATAACAGCAGTGAAGTTCATTGATGCTCAGACACAAATAAGAGCAAAAAGCCAGTGGCACTGCCAGAACCTTGTTGAAATGGGTGTAGATATAGGCCTTGGAGCTTTCCCTGAATGAGTCTTCCCTTTGTACTTGATTCTGAAAGCTTTTTCACAGCTATGATGTCCAGTGACTCAATACCAAATGCTATCTTTGAAAGGGAACACAGACTCTGAGGCCTCTTTAAAGTTGTAATTAGGTTGTTTCCCTCGTGAAAAGCCTGTAGGAAAGGGGTGCGAGCTGACTCTCTTTTCAGATAAAATTACCTTTGAAGAGTCTTCAGGCAGCCAAGTGTGCTACAACTATGAAGCAGCATGTCACACCTGATGCAATGATTTGATGGTCTGGTACACTTCTTTGGAAAGAGTACAGTGCAAAATTCCTTTCTCCTTCCACTGGCCATTGATCTTTTATACTTACTTCACAGCACCTTGATCTCACTTAGAAAGGTCTGAGAGTAACATCAAATCCAGCAAAGAGATAGGGAAGGGAAAGAAGAATTAGACTCATTCAAGAGTATAACTTTCTGAGCTGGAAGTCTCTCAGTGTTACTCACTTTACTTTCCCTTTTGGTTTGTTTGGAGTGAAAAAGGCAATAGTACAGAATGCAACCTGAGCCTGTATGTTCCTGGCAACAAGGGTCCCAAAGGCTCAAAACTAATGGCCCTTGAATACTTATTAAGTGTCAAGCACTGTTCTGAACACTTAGTTGCATTTCCCATTTAACATGTCTACCCTGTCAGATAAATACTGTGCCCATGTTTTGTAGATGAGGAAACTTGTCTCAGAAAGGTAGAACAATGTGCTGAAGTTCACACATGGGGATCGGCCTCAAAGCCATCCCAAGACTTTCAGAGACTTTAGCTTATGCTTTGTCTTTCACTCTATGCTATAAAAAATGGGGAAGAAAAAAGAAGAGGTTGACATCATGAATTCTTTTCATATGAGCTTACTGGAATTGCAGAGAAAAAAAAATGGCTTGAGGGAACTTTTAACTCTGGCCAGCTGTTTCATTAACTTATTATCATATTTTAGGAAGGGAATAATCAGAATGAATGTGGCTAGTTCAGAGTAATTGTTCTTCTAATTATCCATTCATTCAACAAATATTCATTCCTCTTTTCCTCAAGGAGGTGAAAATCTATCAGAAAAGGCAAAATTGGAAAGAGGTAACTTCAGTGCAACAAACATAATATAAAGGATTTCAGCCATATTAATTGCTCAATGAAGTGTAGTTATCTTCATGTATTAAAAATAGGAAAGAATGCTGCAATAGCTGCAATACAGATATACAAGGGCTTTTAGGGTCACATAGGGGAAAGTGATGCATTATTTCTGGAGAAGTCACAATATATGAAGGTGATATTTAAACCACATCTCAGAGAATAGAGTAATTGTTTAATAATAAGACCACAATGAAGAGTATAATAAGAAATGAGAGCAGCAAGAATAAAGGCACAAAGTGTGAAAGAGTCCAGGGAGTGCAGGAGTGTGGATTAAGTGTGGAGAACTGATAGGAAAAGGCTGCATGTCTTACTTCTCTAAAGGAATAGCAGATATTACTTATTAATAGATTGGTCTGAATTATTTCTAATACACTACATAATAGAAAATATCAAGTTGTCTCTAGAGATTCAAAAACCTTAGTGACTTTTTTTTTAACCAACATTAGCTTATAAGTATATTGTTAATTTAATAAGAACAAGGCAGTGTTTCTAACAGTGCAGTAACATTTTCAATAAGCTATCCAGTTTTGGGGTGGCAAGTAGAAGAAATGTGGACATAAGGAATGAGAAGGCTTGAGAATGTGCATTATGACAACATGGTTCGGTATGATCTTTGGAAGGCTTAGTAACATATTAATATGATCTTCACAAAAGAACACAATAGGAATACGCTCTAATTGCAGTATATATACACAAGGTATGTGTACATTCAATATTACTATTAATATAAAAATTAACTTTATGCTTAATAAGTATTAATTATTAGTGCTGTTTTGGAGATTTACTAATATGTATCATGCAAGGTTCTTATTAACATATGGAGTATACATGTAGTAAAGAAAGGATGTAATACACAGTAAATACATTGCAAGATAGAAAATGATTCTTGCCCTGAATAATACCACAAAGGCATCTGGGACCTTAATGGCAAAAGAGCCCTCTTCTGTTAAGTGGCCTAAGGCAAAACACTGTGAAGGATGTGATATCTTATATATAAGTTGATGTTACACATTTATATTGAGGGCTTTGAAATTACCTATATAATTTGTCCTTGGGCCCTGAATCATTACCACACTGGGTTAAAGAAAATCTTGGTTAAAATATTTTAGCCTTGGCAATCAAGTAAAAACCAGTGGTTTTTGTTTGTTTTTGTTTTTAACACTCACTACTTCTTTGAGTCTGTAATAATGAAAGTGCACAGTGTGAATAAATTCTGGCAAAATCTGGGTCTTGAAAAGGAATCATAGGAGGGTCAAAGAATTTCAGCATGTAGGACAGCAACCACCAAACCCCCTCGTGAGGGATTCCAACCTGGAAAACTCTGAATCTTCAAAAACTAGAATCAGAAGCTTCTAGAGATAAAAGGGTGTATAGATGAGAAAATTGAGATCCAAGACCTGAAATATAAGCTCACACAGGTGGTCAGTAGCATAGATTTTGTATACAGATGTTGTTATTCCCACTCCATTTCTATTCCCCTCATGTTCTATGCAACTCAGAAGCTCTAAGTCAACTCTGAGGGCCAGGAAAGTATTTGGGTTATCTTGTATGCCCATAAGCCTAAGGGTTTGTATACATTATAAACTTAGCAATAATTTATTGACTAAACAAGTTGAATTTCTAGGACTTAATGAAATGAATTCCTATGGAATGAATGCAAAGGATTAATTGAAAAAAATCCACAGGATAAAGTCACAGTTCCTAATTCACTCTCGGTTGGTCCACCCAGACTAGTAATGGGATTCCTATGTGCATGCAATAGCAGTGTCTGGATAAAATGCAATACTGTGCTGTTGGCTCAGGGAATTAGAGGCTCATGTTGAAAAGTCCGAGGTTAGGGATTCAAACTCCATACTGGTTGTTTCATTTTAGATTTCTCTGCATTCATAAGCTAAGACCACTAGCTGGCCTCATTATCACAGGGAAACTAGAAGGAATTTGGATGGGTTCAGTAAAAAAAATATTTCCTCTCTTGATTGGCAAGACCACTTAATAATATAATTTTAAGCTATCATGAAGTAGTAGTTAAAAACATGGGCTCTGGAACCATACTGCCTGGAATTGAATCATAGTTTTACTACTCAATATATATGTAACCTTGGTCAGGTTCATATAATCTTAGTCTTGATTTCTTCATCTTTAAAATGGGTACAATAATAAATATATAATTCATAGGGATGTGCTGATTAAATAAGGTGTCTAAGTAAAACATTTACCACTATGGCTGGCCCAGAGTAAACACGCAATGAATGACAGCTTTTATTAATTTTATACGTTTTTGCCTGGTATCTAATTCTTCCATCTAAGAAAATGTAAGTTACTTCCTCCTCCAGATTTATTAATTTTAGAAGATTATTGATGTGTTGTCTGGCCCTCTTTTAGCAAAAATTACAGAAGACTTGATTAATTAAAAGCCTAAATAAATTTATCAATCTGTCTCTAGTAAAATTTAAGAGCAATTAGCTCTATAACCTCCACCTTACAAGTATGGGAAAAAGGCACTATGGAAAACAAACGAATGAGCACACAAACACCTATCAAGATTTCAGTTAAATTTAAAACAATTCAATTTATTTTACAGGTCAGATCACAGGATACAATACTGTATTTCCTTTATTCCTGTATGCATATTGTGGAGAAGACAGAAAAGGTAGAAAAATTTAAAAAGGCAGCTTAATTTTGAAAGCTCTGAGCTATACTTAAATTTCAGTTGGGAATGATTCCTTAAAAGATAATACAGCAACTTAACAAGTAAATTTTCTCTAAAACAAACTGGAAAGAAATCGGATTGATGCTAATGGAACTGAGGAGGGAACTGAATAGACTATAAAAGCCTAGGCTGCTATCCCAGGCACAAAAAGATGTGGAAAACCAATCTAAAGTAATTCAGTTCATCACAAAAACACATTGTCCAATTGGAGGTCCTGTGAATAATACCTTAACACCTGTCACAATAGATGGGGACAGTCTTTCTTTTATTCTTTTATTCTGAGGCAATCTCTTTGTGGAACTTTATTTGTATAGCTAACAATCTGAATGAGGGAGCTCTTGTGAGGACTTGTGCACCATTATTGTTGCCAAGGAAACCAGGTCTTAATTTCTAGTGGCTGAATGCCAAAGAAAACAGGCTACACAGAGAGGAAAGAAACTTGGTAATGCTGGATTTGTTGGAAATATTTAGTGTTAAGGGTCATTTTGGGGGGCATACGTACAATTTAAAGCAGAACCATAAGTATCCCCCTCCCCTTTCTTCACCCCACTGGATTTAAATGCACTACCAAATAGCTGTTTAATTTTTTGTTGATGCAGCAATATGGTACTTATTATGCACAGAATTTTTAGATGTAAAGTGGAAAAAATTAATAATTAGTATAGTTCCTTGTTAAATTCCAGTAGAAGCAACACATAATTATCCTTCTGACAGCTCAAACCAGCTTATGGGGAAATGCCTACTGTTTTCAATTTACAAGGTTCTTCTTGCTTAGACCAGGGAGCTGTATGTGCTTTGTGTGGTATTGTGTAATGGCTCACAATAGTGATGCTTTAAGTGCAATAGAAGAAAAAGTAAAAACCAAAACTGCTTGGATTTAAAAATAAAACAAACAAAAAACAAATGTCACCTCATCATACTCAAATATATCTGCTATATATTGATTTGTTTAGAATCTACTACAACTTGGGGATTTGGGGTGTTAGATTTCCTGCAAAATTATATCTTAAATACACAGTGATAGAAGGTTTTTGGGGCTCTAGGCCAAAATAAATCCTAGACTGTAAATCTGCGGCAACAACAACAACAACAAAAAAACCTATAAAACAAACTAGAAAGAAGAAGAAAGGGGAGAGAAAATTGGTGAAAAATGTTAGGGAAAGAGTGTGTACATGCTGCCTCTCAGTACAGAGGCTTTTTTTCTAGGAGCATATAGATTCCTTGACAAATTTACTTATCTGTAACTAAACTGAAAGTAATTTTTAAAATATTGGTAAATGCCTTTGGTGGTTTTACTTTACCCACATGATGGAGACATACCCTAATCATGTTCTTTTAGGGTTTTTGTTCTTTCCCTGCTGTTAAAAAAAAAAAAAAAAACAAAACAGAATGCTGAAAGAAGTAAAGACAATCAAAAGTAAAGGACTTAAATTTTAAGGAGGTAAAATTCTTTTTTTTAATTTTTTTAATTTTTCTTTTCTTTTCTTTCTTGTTGGCCTTGGTAGTACTCCCAAGGAACTTTCAGGAAAACAAAGGGACCTAGTCCTTTTTGTTCTTAGAGCTTCTGCAGCCAGTAGATAGGCAATCTAAATGAAATCAACTGAGTCTTTTGGCAGAGAGCCACAACAGATAGTAGGACAATAGAGTCTAAAATGTGTCCCTTACAAGAATGTTCCTCAGAGAAATACTCAAACATTTATGAAATATATCTTTGAGAAGATTGTTTTATTTTAGGGAGGAAAAAAGCTCTTCTAAAGACCAGTGAATAAAGAAAAACTGGGCACTTAAAAAATCTAATTTCTTGTCATTACTCCACTAGAATATGAATAGATAAAAATAACCATGAAGGCTTCAGAACAGATGAATTACATATTCAAGCTTTGTACTATTAAAAATAAATATCTTGCAAAAATGTAATATCTAATGCTCTTTTAAATTCTGAAGAATTAGAAATTTTACAACATTGTCAAAAATAAATGACATCACCTTCCTTTTCTATATGGGAGAAAATAAGATAAAAGATGAATTACTTATATGGAAAAAATCAGAGCTGGGAGAAGCCTTAATTTCTGGCCTTCACAAAACTAATGATACTTCTCTTTACTTAATTTCCTAACTTTAATGTCTCCAACTATCTTGAGACAGTGTCTAAGGAAGCTTAAAACAAAATACTCAGTAGTATATGCTTTCTTAGTTTCTAAGTTTTGGGATAGATAACTAGTTTGAAAAGCCACTAAAAATAATTTTCAGGGAAGATGGATCCAACCTATGTGATATTATCGGTAGTACACTTTTAAAAATATTAAAATGTGGTTAAGAATTCACAGTGATACAGTGCTATATACACAGACACAGGGATTAGAAGAAGAAAATAACAAGTGTTTAGTCTCTCACTGTGTGCCAGATAAATACAAAATCTCACTAAAACTCACATCTTGTGGAATAGCTATTGGTGTTATTGTTTTATATATGAGAAAGCAGAGAATCAGAAAGTCTTGCCAACCTGTCCAAAGTCACACAGGCCCAGCCCAGATGGAATTAGAACCAGAAATATTTGGTCCCTGAACCCTTACTTTTCCCCTCATGTTGCAGAAGACAGTAAGTAGCCCTGTGGGTTTTGATATGAATGTTGTACAATCATTCCTCCTTCTGGACTTCCTCCTGGGAATAAAAAGCAAGCTATCCCAGATGATGCTAACATAGTCTTTTCCATGACTTTTACAATTCCAAACCACCATCATAGCATCAACAGAACCACAAGTTATGTTTTGGAATTTATGTAACTTATTTCACGTAAGAGTTCTTTTACACCATTTTGAGTTCTATTCCATGTCTAACTATTATAATTCTTTACTCCTGTGATATTTGTTGGAGGAGAGGTGTAGGTAAAGCCTACTGTAGGCAACATGTCTACTATTACCTGTTTTCTTATTGCCTGTTTTCTGATGCTAGGGTTAGAAATATCCGATCTCTCAGAACATATGTATGACAGGTAAAGAATCTCTTTTCTATTTCTTGTAAGTTTGTTTGTTTGTTTGATCTTTGGACCAAATTTTCAACATTTTAAGAATAATGAGCTACTTGTCAGCATTTTCTTCTCATTCTGACACTCACTTATTTCTTATTGGGACCAAAGTCAAGCCAAATATTTGGAAGGCTTGAATAATGCTAAATCGAGAAAGAGGGCCACTTTGTATGTCCTGGGCTTTTTAAAAATAAAACTAAGAATTGTAATATTTCTCCTAGTTTCAAGGAGGTGCTCTCCTAGAATCATGTTCAGTTCTCAAAAAGGAAATCAATTTAATTAACAAAATATGGAGGAGGAAAAACCTAAAACATGGACTATATATTTAGATTTACTTGGCTATGTAAAATGTAAGGGCAATCTGGATTTGATTCCAGCATCAATTCCATTAATCTGCTGGGCCAGCAATGTCTTCCTTTCCCTCAGCTGCAAGTGTGTCCTTCCCAAAGCTGCACTCTCAGAAATGAAGGATGGCTTTTCCAGACAGAGGAGTCCTGCCTTTAGTGAAGAATAGACAGTTCAATCTAGTCCTCAAGGCACAGAACATAGCATCAGGCACAGAGTTGGCATTCAAATATGCATTTGGACTTGACCTTCTGACTAAAATTAAAGAAAAGGTGAGCCCTTCTATAAAACAGTGTCAGGTTACCTTTGATTCTTCAACATTGACATTAAAAAAAATTTCAATTATTGGTATGGAAAAAGCCCCGTAACTTTATGATATATACCAGGCCTTGTATTTTAGCCTACTTTTGGAAGTAGAAACACAATTACCACAATAGTGGAGATGTCACTGGGAGCTGCCATATGACTATGAATCTCTCAAGACATGGCTTTAAGAACAAGTGATCTATTCATGGACGTGTTTGCTTGGTAGTAGTCTTAAAGATTCCATATGGCTTATCAGCTATAAACCACAGTCACAATTTAGAGTTCGAATCCCATCTGGATTTCAGGAATCTGATTCCACCATATTACTTTAAGAAATATGTTTAAAGTTAATCTGTTAAAGTTATGCACTTAAATTTAGGCACAAAAATCTAAGATAAGACTTTGGGAGAACTAATCTACTTCTTTTTACAGGAATAGAAGAGTACACTCCAATTGTTTTCCATAACTGGCAATTTCAAAATCAAACAGGTGTAATGATAAGAAGTTTTTCTTCATCACAGACATGTTACATTTATAATGATGCATGTTATGCCATCTGCACACTCCTATTAAAAGACAAGAAAGGACCTCAGAGACAAACTATATTTATCTTGTTCTTTCCTTCTTTTTTGAAGAGTTTCACACATAGAGTTCAGATATAATTTTTTATTTACCTCTCAGCAAACAGAGATCAAACTTATTTCCCCTAGTGAATTACAATACTGCCCTCATTGGGAATACTATCTGAGAAATGGGATCAGTACCGAGGCAGCTGCTTGCATTCATTAGCAATGTTCTGGGACATAGACCAGATGTTGGAGAGAGAAAGCAAATATAGAAAATGAAAAACAGGAACAAAAGGAAAACTCATGCAATCTATAGTGAATAAATATAAATATTAAAAGCAACACTATAGGGGAAGACTGCTTAAGAGATACATGTGTTATAAAACAGGGGACTGTATATTATTTACACTAAATGCATAGCATGCAATAGACACTCATAAAAATAAGGTTGACATCCAGCAATATCCTAAATGACATTTCAAATCTCTTAGTATCAGCGGGAATTGTGCTTCTAGCAGGACATCCAGAACTTTGAAGCCAGAGAATACAAAGTTAATAACATATATATTCTTCAGCAAAAATACTGGAGAGAGTAGGAGGAAGAAAAATGTGTGTGCATGTGCTGTTTGGCTATTTAAGCTTCTCAGTACCAGAGGGAAACTGTGGCAATAATTTTTTGAAGAACTTTCAAAAGCCCAAGAAGCATGATAATCCACTGGTTTAAAGCGAAATAGGGACATGTGGTTTCTTCCATAATTAAAGATCACTACTGATCTATGACATCTTTTATTTATCTCAGCAATCTATATTTATAAATGTATTTGTTTCAGAGGGTACTAAAATCAGAACTGCTCATGTGTAACATATAAAATCTTCTTTTAATACATGAATTTGTAGAATATTTTAGTCACACTCTGGAAATAGAGTATGGTAGAAATGTCTGCCGAAATGCTCAAGCTGGATTGTTATGGCTTTCCTAGTTTTTTTTTTGGAGCCAGATTAGACCCAACCTTATGAACATATGGTATTGACTGCAGGGCCTTCTTAGATTCTCATCCCTGGGACAGAAGAGGTTTCAGTTCCAGATCAAGGTACACTTAGATTTCCAAGAGCAGAACTCAAGGGAAATAAGAAAAGTACAGGAAAAGAAATTGAGTGACCTTCCTTTTTGTGGAAACAAAAAGTGCGAGCAGAACCCATGAAACTAACTGGTGACATTAATGTAAGAGTATAATACAGCCTAAGGCTGATCAATCACTGAGAACAGAGCAGTTACTTTCAAGTCTAATTCCAGAAGTTCAGTTTTTACATTTTCCAAATGTCTTTAATTGCCAGGATATTTATCCCATCATTTATGATAAACACTCTCTAGTGAAAATTGAGTACTAACCAAACTGCACCTGTATACTCCATACCAATAGGATCTCAAATTCAAATCATTCAAATTAATCTTAACATGGCTGATTTAAATAAAGAGCCTTAAATAGTAAGCAGCTCTGTCATGTTAAAAAAAAATTTGGTAAAAGGCCAGAGTATTTCCCTCCACTAGAACAGTCTGTGATGCTAATTCTTCTATGTCATTACTATAGCTGAAGTATGTGATATCACATTCTGTGCTGTAGTTTGATGATACGACTTACAATACGATTTCATTTCTGACAGGTCAAAACCCCAGATAACTATATTTTATGGGTTTTGGCCACTATGAAAATATGAAACCTAGAATAACTACTGACTAATCCTATCTGCAGAGGTATTTGGAGGAGGTTCATTCAGAAGAATAGTCAGAAATGATGGCTTTAAGTGGAAGGGAAGCAACCATCCTGACTGACCACTCAGACTGAAATAATGCATTGAGTAACAGACAGCTGTTGATGGGGCTCTGTCATCTCATAGTGAATCTCCCTAAATGAAGTCAGGTTTCTGTCTCTTTATTACAACATCCATGTGAAAACTCCTGCAAGACAGTCCCAAATGTAAATGACATGTTTGAGATGGCTTGACCACAGGCTATTAGGCAAAGATGAAATTCACTTTAGGGTACCCTGAGGGTGCCCCAAAGAAACAGGCGATCACACAATTAGATGCTGTGACTCTCAGTTAGCAGAGACTTGCTGCATGCATTAACAAGCCACATAGCAAACAATCATCAATTTTAAATATGTGACAAAACAAAAGTTACAGCAGTGGCACTCCTTTTTGCAGGTATTAATTTTTTTGTATGGTTAATAGCTCTTCCACTGGGGATGCTCAGTAGAGAGCAATAAGATACTGCTCTCCCTCATAGAAAGAATACTCTCTACCTGTACTTTGATTTGTTCTGCATGAGGGCATTAAAGGAAAAGAAAAGGAAATAAATACATACTTAGAAGTTTCCATGAAGGAAGCTTTTTATTAGATACTTTACATGCATTATTTATATTAGTGCTCACAGTCTTAAAATAAGCTATTTTAAAGATAAGGAAATTGAGATTCACAAAAGTCCCTTAGGTTTCAGGTACAAGAAATTAAATTGGAGCTCAGCTTTGTCTGATTCTATCTACAAAGATGGCCATTAGCAATTCCTTCCTTCCCTGTATGTACATGCCATTCCTTTTATCTAGAAATGATTCATCTAGAAATGAAGACTAATGTCCCTTGCCTTGAACCTGGGATGATTTTTTGACTGATTTGGCCAATAGAGTATAGCATAAGAGGTGAACTGGAACTTTGAAGCCCAGTGTTTTGAGGTCTTTGTACTGCTGGCTTTCACTCCTGGAAGACAGTCACTGTGTAAAGTACAACTACATCATTGAAGAGAGAGAGAGATCCTGGAGGATGAGAGACTATACCAGCCTCAGTCCAGATGCCCTTCCATCATTCCATGGACCAGAGATGAGCTATTTCCATCAAGTACTGCCCAAACTGCCAAATTACAGACAATTAATTGACATTATTTTTCTAAGCCACTCAATTTTGGATATGTTTGTTATATAGCAACAGATAACTGCTAATGATTCCCAGATGCAGAATATTTTTATAGCATGGTGCTGACTTTTCTGGTTATCCATACTTCCTTGACTATTAACTTAGTAAGGAGATGTTTGGCTGAGTCAAAGAGATGCTTATCAAGTGTCAATGGAAAAGAACAATTCTAAGGGTTCTTGTTATTAATACTTAAGCCACACTATACATTGAGTACTTCAACAGTGTAAGTTAGGAGGAATGAGGAAAGTACGATTCTTCAAAATCTAAGAGAAATTCATTCACATAGCCTTTTAAGCATCTCTATTTACAAAATAGAATCAGATTTCTACTGTTCAAATCTCCACATGTGGAATCCATTATGTAGTGTATAAGTACAAGCTCTGGAAAGCTCTGGTTAGATGTCAGCCTTACTTAATAAAGTCATAGGATGATAAATGAAAAAAAAAATGCCCATAGAGATAATCTAGCCCAACCCCTCTATTTTACAGGTGAAGAAAGATCCAAAGAGGGAAAGTGACTTGTACAAAAGACCTAGCTTGTGAGCAACAGAGAGAGCACTAGAACCATGGTTTCCTGACTTCTCTGTCAGGGCTCTTTCCATCAAAAGTTGAAGCTTCTCCTGGGTGAGGAACACATAAATATTATATAATAGAAATGGCTCTAGTTAGTATTGATAATAGCTATCATGCCCAGATTAAAAATTATCATAAAAATATCCAATAGATATTATACAAATAAATCAAACTTCTTAGCATTTCTCTTATGTGTATAAGAAATACTTATCAAAGCCTTCTAATTTCTCCTACCTCTATTTCTCTTATTTTCTCACTCATTATAGCATATAGTTCTAAGACCAGACGTGACTTAAGGAGAAAATATTTATAAAGTCTCATCCAAAGTTGAATGAGGGCTTTTTAGTAGCAATTAATTCTCCCTAAATGTGGTGCTCCAAAGCTGACTGTTAGACTGTTGAAATCAGCCTCTGTACTATTCTGACCTAGGGCTGAACTGGTGCCGACAATGCCCTGACAAACCAGATGACATGTTCCCCATGTTTGGTTCTTGTTCCTTATTATAACTGAGTGCTCCCAGCTCCTGAGAACTGAAACCCTGTCTCGCTTTTCTAGCATGGCATTCTGGGCACTCATCACCCAAAGAGAGACTCCCATGTGTAGGCTCTTGGTCAGCCCAAAGTTCCCACCACAGGAATAGCCGATCCAATTAGATCTCTACAATCAGTCCTCAGAATAGGCCAGATCCTACATAGATGAATGGATCTAGGATCACCTCCTGACTATTCCCAAGTCACTTGAGCTGTCTTCCTTTAAGTAGCCATGATTCATAAATTGACTAAACTAAGGCAATAAGGGAGGAAAAAAAACTTGAAAAATGCTGATTAGTGGTCCAATTATAAATCTGGAAATTTCATTGACCAAATGTACAGGTATTTGGTGTATAGATATTCCTGGTGATTGAAAAAAAAATCATCCAGTCATAAGCTTTTATTTTTTATATTAAGTTTTTTTTGGTTTCTAAAATTAAAACCCACCATAACAGAATGCTTAGAAAATAAAGAAAAGCACATAGGAGAAAAATATGCTTTTCTTTTTATAGAATGAGAAAAAACTTAAACAGATCTGTGATTTGACCCAGAATGTGTGAATCTTTGTGGTATAATAACTTATGTTCCAGTAGACTTCTATTTTAGTTGATTTTTTCCCCCTAAAATGCAAGAATCTACAGAGTAACCTCTTCAGACTACTTCACATGTTTCAGGGTCTCATGAATATATTTATTGATCTTTAGATAAACTCTTGGGGATTTTGTCAGTTCTGACATTGATTCCCATGTGCAATAGAGGACTTTTCTAGATTTAGAGTTGTGCCTCAATTTTAACCACTAGTTTGAACTCTAGACCCTCTAAAATAGATCTTAAGACTCCTCATCAGATTTTTGAAACTTGCTGCTTATTTTCTGAATCAAGTGTATTTGTTCTGCTATGACTGTATTACTTTTGGATTCAAGAAGGTCAGCCAGCAATAAGTCTGATATTCAACTCTCCCTCTAGCTATCAGACTGTAGAAGGTATTTAAACTTCCACATGGAGAGGAGTATGTTGGGAGGCAGTGCCAGACTTGCTAAAACTTTAAATTCTTTTTCTTCCTGATTTAAATTTGAGTAAAGTTTTTGTGAACCTCTCACCATGTAACTACTGAGGATCATTTAATCTCTGTTAGAAATAGCTATAAAAACAGGACATTATTTCTACCCCCAGGAGTTTACAATCGAGCTGGAGAAACAGCCAACATACATGTACAGATATAACCAATGGTATCAGAAAGAATAGCATAAAAGTCATTAATAAATAATAATCAGTGCCATGGTATGGAAGTTAGAGGGTGGGAGAGTTATCTGAAGGCTAGGATAGCCAGAATTTGAAGTAATAAAGTAGGACATTATTCCTATGGACAGATTTTCTGGGACAAATGTGCAGAGATGGAAAAAGTTTAGATTCTGAGAAGTTGTCTAGTTTGGCTATAGAAGGAAGTTTATGAATATACATTCCTATGCAGGCATTTGGGGCTTTCTGAACTAGGGCACCACGTCTATATTCGCTTTAGTTCTCTCCCCATATATAGCCTGCATTATAGCCAAACTGGAATACTTGGAATTGCCCAAACTGGTCTATACTTTCTCACCTCTGCCTCTGCTGATATTTCTTCCTTAACTTCTACTATGCCCCTATCCTCCCTTCCTATATCTCCTTATAATAAAGATTTTTTTAAAAATAAGTTTTATCTCTGTTGCCAACTCTGATAAACTGGAAAGGTTTCTTGGAAGTAATGTGTGGGGAAAGATTCTAAAGTCACTTTCAGCTTAAAAAAAATTCCATAAGTGATAAGTGACATCAAACAAGGTGTGAGTTTGGGAGGAGTAGTACAAATGCCATGTATTTTGCCAATACCCTTCAAGGCCTAGAAAAAGTATCCACCTGAGTCATAAAGATCTTTAGGTTCCTCTTAATCGGATGCACTTCTTCCTTAAAACTTCACTACATTTTCTATTTCTTTTATGTCACTTAACTTATTCCACTTTATGCTGCACTTGGCTTATCACTGGCAATAAACTTAAGCTCCTTAAACAGTAAAAAATGTATCTCACTCATCTTTTTTATCTCCCCAAAATGCCTAGCCTAATAAGTATATGCTTAATAAATATTTCATGAACTGAATATAATGCAAGGAAGAAGGAGGATCTATGTCTGAAAAGGTAAATTGAAGACAGAGTATAGAAACATAAATAATAGAGTTCAGCTAGTAATCATTCTACAATGATTTCATGTATATTGGTTTTATCCCCATAATAATCAGATGTTTCAGGGGAAAGGACCTTAATACATTCTCACTCTCAGATTCTAATAATAGTAGGTTGCTGACCCACCACCTAGGGTTGAGTCCTTCACCAGGAAAGAATCAAAGGTAATAATAAAATGTGTCAATGCATCACCTCTCTAACGGTCTTTCAGGGAAATTTACATTTTGGGAGAAAAAAGGGTTTGAACAAAGAAGGAAAGATATACCTAGGGTGAAACATGAGTTTAGAAATGGATGAAAACTTCTCAGCACATTGTGGTAGAAATAACATAGATTTGGGGGATCAAGGTTTGACATTCAAGGTAGATCTCAGCTCTACCGCTCTACCACTCTACCTCTGTGTCCTTGGGCAGATTAAGTAACTTCTCTGAACTTCAATCTCTTCTTTTGTAAAAGAGTTATAATTATACCTAGTGCCAGAAAGTTCAAAGCTAAATATGCAGCTTAATTTTAGTAACTAATTTTAGTAAATTCATTGACATGTAAAGCTTCATTATACACATATAATCTTTTCCCATATTATACTCTATGCCAGCTATGTTTCCACTGACCCTAGCTTTTTTTCTAGTTTATTATATTGATTGAATTGTTAAAAGTTACCTCTAAATTTCTGTGTAAATAGATGGGCTATAAATATATAAATTGAGTTATATATGCATTTGTATAGCTATTGGAGAATAAAATGGAATAATGTCTAAAAAAACACTTTTACAAAAATTAATGTGGTTTCTTCCAATTCTATGGTATGTGCCCACCAAAAGCATGACTCAAAAAGATGTTCCAAGGCAAGAAGGCAGATGCCAAGGGTTATGTTAGTCAGAATTATAACCATTGCAGGTACTTCAAGCTAGAAAATTTTTATCTCTATGGTCAGTTCTTTAGATTTCTTGAGGTTATAATGATTTGAAATTAAATAGGTAAAAATTTTTAGGTAGAATTTAAAAGAAATTATCTGATAACTGCTTTATAAATTTTTACTTCCTTAACTCAAAGCCCATCACTTTAATAATTAGATTAACATGTAACGAAACTATAGCTGCTTCTGGTTTTCATATTTTGACTTGATGAAAAGACTGGGTTTTAGTCTATTGTTCCATGAAGTGGAACATACTTTGTGTCATTAAGGTCTAGAGCATTTTATGCCCTTCCTTTGGATGCTACACTTTTCAAAGGGAAAACAAAACTGACCTTGACCTGTTTTCTTTCAGTGGGCACTTATGCAAATAGCAATAGCATAAACTGTCCTAAACTGAGACATCACGTCAATGTGAGCAGACACCCCTGTTTATCAAAAGGTAATCTCCTCATTCATGAAGAAAACTCAGTGAGCTGTGGGTAAGGCTTTCAGCCCATACATTTTTTTGACATAAATACACTAAGAATAAGCAACTTAAATGTCACAAAAATACAGAAGGTTGAAATAGCCTTTGCCTTATTATATCAAGCCACAAAGGCAGCTGACATTCTTAAGAAAAGGATTAGTAGAACAAAATTGCTCAAGAAAGCTAAGATTGTCCTATTTACAAGTAACCTTTGAAGAGATTAAGAAAATTAAAGAACAAAAAAGGATATGAAAGATTAAAAATTGTTACTTTTCTTGAATGTACATATTAAGTACCAGATATATTAATAATATATATTATGCAATATGATTGTTTATATATTTAAACTTTTGGAGTGATCTGTTACTACAGTTTGTCATCAGAAAATAACAAATACCATAATTTCATGTTAAATGTCTGCTCTCTATTTATAATTATAGACATATATGTTTGAGATCCTACTAGACGTTCAGGTAGAGCTATCAATTACAAGGACGATACATGAGCTCTAAGGAAAGGTCTGGATCAGAGATATAAAATTATAGTTAAAAATGTACAGATAATATTTAAAATTACACCTAAAATATTAAAAACATTACTTTCCAGGTACATTTATATACTAAGAATGAATTTTTGAAGTATGAATTATCTCAGATCACTGAGCTGAAGAGACAAGCTCAGAAAGCACTGATAGGCAGCTTGGAGGCAGGGGTCATAGAACTCAGATTCCTTTTAAGTGAAATGACCTTTCCGTCACCCCTCTTCAATCTCCTTTTCTGGCCCCTCTACTTCCCTTTAGTTTAAATGGTGGTGGTGTCCCTTTAGGGTTTGGTCTTGGGTTCTTTATTTTCATTAAACTCTCTCCAAATGTGATTTCATCAAATTTCATGTTTTAAATGCCATGTGTAATTTATTAATGCCCAAATTTATATCTCTAGCCCAGAGCCATCACTCATTTTAGTTCCAGATATAACATTTCCTCTTAGAGGCCTTATAATATTATCTAGTGTCTAACATGACATGGCCAAAAAGATTTTGCAATAAGTAACACCACTGTATATCCTATTCCTTCAAATCTAAAAATATAGGACCGTTCCTTAATTGCTTTTTCTCCCTTACATAATACTCTTAATTCACCAAGTCCTATACACTCTATCTCAAATCCATTGAGTTATCTCTTCTGCTATACTGTAGTCTTTCCACAATCATTGTAGCCTGGACTATTGAAGTAGCCTCACATTCTTCTCTTTATATCTATTCTTATTCCCAAAAATCCATTTTCACTTAGCAGTTGCAGTAATCATGAAAGAGAGAGAGAGAGAGAGATACGAACATGGTTATAGTTCTCTTAATGTGGTTATAGATTACTTAAAAACATCCTACCACTCCTCTTAGACACTACTAAGCATAAAGAAAACAAACAAATATACATGAAATGACAATTGCTTAATTTCAATTTCCAGAAACATTAGTAAACAGAAAGAAGCTACAACACCAAATGATACATTACTGCTACCAATGCCATTAAGATCTGGGCAGAACCACCTGGAAGGAAGGGCCACTGAGTGGGAAGTGCATGGGAGACCCAGAAGTAGCAGATTCCAGAAAGTACAGCACAGATACACTCCCTAAGAGTGAGGAACCCCCTGCAGTGTGAAAGCTAAAGTTGATGCTGGAGCTGCAGTAAAGTGGGCTGAGTTCTAAGGAGAGCAGTTGAGCAGGTGATGGGGCTAATAACAGCAGAAGATCAAAGAAAATGCCAACAAAAACAAGTCTATTTTAAAGATTGCCTTGGACAACAGGGCTGTTTCTCTTCATGACAATCACAGTGAAGTAGGGAATGGGGCATACAAGTTTGGCAGCAGTAACTACTGCATATGCTTGATTTAGAGGGACAAAAGAAAGCTAACTACAACTACATACATGCACTCAGAGGCTCTATACAGAAAGGAAACAATCTAAGTCTGAAAAGGTTAAGAGGGAACCCTTGAGCTACAGACCCTAGAAGTACTATCTATACTGCCCTCTCTTGATTTCCATACTGGGTCTTCACTTGTTATCTGGTAAAAGATAAATCTGTGTATTGCTGATCGAGCTAGACTGAGAATCACTCTATTATTTCCAGTTAAGAGTAATAGAATTGCTAGTACTGCTTGGCAGGGACACTCAGGATCCTAGGGTCACCTTTCTGCTTTCCCACTCTAATCAGGACTCTTTAATTCTGATGAACATCAACATGACCTAGCTAGGGTAATCTTTAGAGAGAACTGCTCCAGTGTTTTAAAATCCTCATAGACTTTAGGTTCTCTTATTTTCAGAAGTCCTTCTCTACATCACATTAGAATATACCTTATACCACACTGTGATGGTTAATTTTATGTGTCAACTTGACTGGGCCATGGGGTGCCCAGATAAATATTTGGTTAAATATTATTCTGGGTGTGTCTTTGAGGGTGTTTCTGGATGAGATTAACATTTGCATTGGTGGACTGAGTAAAGCAGACTGCTCTCCCCGATGTGAGTGGGCTTTATTCCATCTACTGAAGGCCTAAATGGAACAAAAAGGCTAAGTAAGGGAGAATTTTCTCTCTGCCTGTCTTTGAGCTAGGACACTGGTCTTCTCCTGCCTTAAGACTTGGACTTGAACTGGAACTTACACCATCACCTCTCCTGGTTTTCAGGTCTTTAGACTCAGACTGAAACTATACCATCAGCTATCCTGGGTCTTTAGTTTGACAACTGCAGATCTTCGGACATCTCAGTCTTCATAAACTTGTGAGCTAGTTCTTTATAATAAATACCTTTATATATACGTATATATGTGTGTATAGGTATGTGTGTATATACATAGCAAATCCTTCTCTCTTTCCTACATACATACACACACACACACTGTTGCTTCTGTTTCTCTGGAGAACCTTGACTAATACACACATTTAACACAATTTAATATAATTGTATACAAGTTGAGTGTAAGTTGTAATATCTAAGTAAAAAAAGTTAAACTAACAAGTTTAAGACTTAAACATTTTTGTGGGGTAAGAGTACTTAATAAAGTGATCCCGTACATCTCCCCAACAACACTGCTCTTACAGAAATTTAAGTAAAGCCAGGCCTTTGGAATTAACATGGTAAGCTGGTTTATTGTTGTTCTCATGTCTTTGTCACTCACATTTAAGGTCTAGAACATTGAATTTGAATGGGCCATAGTTCTAGAAATGTCTTAGGAACATGGACCTTTTAATGATTTCATATATTTTTTATTGGTATTTTTACTGTATTTTTTAACATGAAAAAGCCAATATATACTCAATAGAAGAGTATTTTTCTAAATTTTGATTTGTTCATTTGTTCTTATAATAAATGAAAAGTTAGGTTTTTATAATGGCAGGCATATGACCTTTTAAGATTTGGATCATTTAAATAAAGACATAATAAAACTTTATTTAATGATACAATTAATATATTCCCATTGCTTTAAAAAATATTCTCTGTACCTTGGGTTCCATGAGGTAAGAGGAAGAGTTTCTTGAGAATTTATGCAAACTAAATCACTTATCCCTGGGTAATTAATCAAGCTCAACATATGAAACTCTATGTGAGAGTATTATTCTGTTTGTTACATGAAACAGACATGAAAGTGTAACACACTTTTAGGAAACAGAATAAAATTACTCTAAGATACACAGCTACTATGAGCAACTGAGTGCCAAATTCTTTGCTGCTAAATGCTTTACATGCATTATCAAGTTCATCCTTACAAATACTTTAGAAGGTAGATATCAAGATTTTTATAGATAAAAACAGTCAGCCCTCAGAACTGTTAATAAATTTGCTCAAGATCACCTTGACACTTAAAAGTAACAGTGATCAACATTTGATCTTAGCCCCCTCTAACTCAAGTCTCTGGTCTGCACTATCTGACTCCTCCAAAGATTAAAAGCAAATCAGTCTTCAATTTACCAAAAACACTGCTCAGTATCTCTTCCTGGACTCTACTGATATTTTTCTTTTGCTTTTACTTCAGTAGCATCTGCAATAATGTATAAATCCCTATCTCTATTAAGAGACATAGCTGGAAATTATAAAATGTGCTTTGTCTACATGTGTTATAGGGGAGACAACGAAAGCTGCCTTTCCAAGAGAACCAGTCAATGACAAATCTGGGAATTAAAAGTTTTAATTTTTCCCATCTGATCAAATGCAGAATTGATGCATCTTTCTTTGTGAGGACATTTTCATATTTGACTCCACTGTAAGTGATGTAGTGACATAATATAATTTTCTTTCATTGCCCCCAGTCTTTGATTAAAGAATTATTAGCCTTGCTTTGAAAAGCAGGCATTTTTCAGTGACTCAGTAAAATAATCATGAACTTTATTCCACTTCCTTTTGTAGTGGAACTTGTGTCCTTGAGCCTCTTTTAAGAATACCATATAAGAGCTTAATAATGCTAATATTAATAAACATATAAAATAAGTGTAATAACCAATCCTAAAGAATTTATATAGGCTAATAGGTTCACAGTGATTTTCAATGGATATATATATCAACAAGTCGGGAGTTCCATGAAAAATCAAGGGGCAAAGAAGGTGAGTCCTCCATTACGTAAGGACTGTTAGTTGTCCAAGAAAAGCATGGTTTATTCAGTTTCACCGAGAGTCTGTCCCTTCACTGTCAGTGATCCTCAAAAAGGCCTAGCTTCTAGGAGGGAGTGGTCTGGTCAAGCATGCCTGAAGCAATTTTTCAGGTTAGTTAAGTATCAAAAAACTTACAGCAGCCCTGCTGAGTGCATCATTATCTGCCACTGTAGAGTGAGAGCCACAATTGTGCATCTAAGCAATGCAGGGGAGGCAGGGTCTGGACCTTAGCAAGGTCTCTACAGGCATCTCAGGTATTACTAAAAAAGTCACTGGAGATATAACCTTGGCCATTGGCAATTTGTTCTCGGCAAAAGAAACCTCAGCTTCCAACAGCTTTCTAGAGATGGTTAAAACCCAGTTTACATATAACCTATTTATATAATATATATACATGGTGGACACATATGCATATAGAATAAGGAATGCTTAACTCAAATTATGTGGGTGGAATATATCTTTCTTTTTAATTTATTCCCTTTTTCTATTCACCCAATTATGACAACAGCCTGGTATGTCAGCTACATTCTGTTTGGATATTCACTGGGGCACAAGTGTAGAAAGCAAAACTGATAAGAGAAATGTAGATTTTAATTAAAGAGAAGAAAGAAGTATTTTCCATGGTTAACAATAGAAATGCTTAGGTTTTTTCAGTTGGCCCTTTTCATTGAATTTATTTCTTCCTACTGTGAGATTTAATTTAAAATATAAAGAAATTTTACTGCCAGAAAGGTTTACAGACATTGCTTATAAAATACCTTGAGATATGCATATTGAATATTAAGAAAAGTATCACAAAATGAAAAAATTTAAAGGAAAATACAATGAACACTACAAGTATAAGCATAGAGAAATCTATGTTTTGGTTTTGAGGAAAATAGGGCAAAATGAAGGTCATTCTGAACCACCCAAAAAGACCACTGAACTCACTTATTAATCCTCTTAGGTAACATTTAGTAGTCCTGTGATTACTAACTGAAAATATTTATGCTATACCATTCAATTCACCTTACAAGCACTCTTCTTACATTTTTTGAAATTCCTTAAAGATCAAAATTATTTCTATATGAGAATGGTATGCATGTAGACATATACAACAATTCCAAGATAATCTTGGTCCCTCAAATTAAACAAGATCTTAATATCCTATCTAAGATAATGTAAATCTTAAAGACCTAAATAGTTGGACTTAAAAACCAGCAGACAAGTCAAAAGAAAATAAAATATCTGGGTTATTGTGAAAAGCTCGTTAATGTTCTCTGTTGACATTGAGGCCTGAGGAGGCCAGGACAACCTACCAATGGCAACTAGAAACACCTTTTCCCCCCAAATTTCAATAAAGTGAAAAGTTTAATCCGCAACACAAACTCAGAAATGTTTAAGTTTGCAAACTAATTAAATCCCTTGTTACTGTATCACCTATTAACATTAATAAAAATTCTCATAGGATATCCTATTTCTCAGAAGAGAGAAGCCACGCTTCTTATTACATATTCCTTTGAGTACGCACACATCATTTAACTCTCATTTCCTACCATTTCTTTCTATTTCAGCTTCCTTGAAATATTGCTGTTTAAAACCTCTGTGTGTTTGCCCATAAAGTTTTCTCTCACTGAGGGCCATTTCCATCAGGCAAACTCCTATTCATACCTTAAAACCAAATTCAAAATGTCTCCTGTGAAGCTCTTTTTAAACCTATAAACAGAGTTATCACTACTCCCTGAATTTTCCAACATTTTGTGCCTTCACTTTCTATACCTCTTAACAAACCACCTAAAATTACTTGGTTAATATTCTGCCTTCCCTGCTGAGTTACAGGACAAGATCATTCTTGCACATATGTAGCTCTAACGCCTATTTATAGGGCTTGGCACATAGTAATAATCAAGATTATTTTCTTAAATGAAAAGTATTCCTTGCTAATTTTTTTATTCTATAATATGTATAATTTTTACTTAATATAATCGTTAATCATCAATAATATAAAATTAAAGTTCATATTGGAAACACAGAACATTATCTTGAGTCCAAACCAGCAATGTTCAAATTAACATTTGGTTGAGTATCATAATACAGAAAATTGCCTCAGTTATTTAGCATGGATGAGAAAAGGAAGTTCTTATTAGCTGATTAGAGAAAGGTCAATTTATTTCTGTCATGATTATTAGCTGGAGCTGAGGAATAGAACAGTCCTTCATTTAATAGTATTTCTGAAGTACTGGGTCTCGCCCTCACTTTAGATTTTTAAAAATGTGCCCTTTGCTAACTACACTCATGCTTCCTTTCAGTGGTTGTGAACTGAGGGCAAAGCTGCCATCCATGGGCAGGGATTTGCAAACATGGTGTAGGGACATTGGTTGGACTGGAGGATACTAGTGGCGTCTAGTGGACAGGAGCTAAGGATGCTCAGTGTCCTGCAATGCATGGGAAACTCCACATAAAAAAGCATCCACCTAAAACCATAATAGCACCTCACTGGATCTAGTCAATACTTCAAGAGATCCAAGAATAATTTTGTATTGATTTTTATGACTAAATTCTCTGCAGGCTTGATTACATAGCCTTGATTACACCATGGAAAACATTGTAATCTCTTCATGTTAGTCTATGCACATAATAGTATTTCATGGTTAAGCACAATTCTTGGTTGTTAACCAAGTGGCACTCTTATTAGAAAATGTAGGGGGAAAATATAGTACTTTGGCACATTTCCAGGTTGCCATGCAACCAAGAAGAATTTCATGAACTAATTGTGTATTTGTTGCCCAACTTCTTCTCTTTTCTTGTATACTTCACAAAGACCAATTTGTTTCCTTTGGAACTGATGACATTTACTTTCTGTGTAGCAATTAAATACCACACATTATTAACATATATGGGTAATGACAACATGTTTACAGAATTCCCTAATTTAAGTTTATCCTCTAAGAGTGAAACCGGTAAAAAACCAACATATGAATTTGGCTGTGTATTATGTTTCCTTAAAGTATTTTCAAGTAGAGAAAAAAAAAAACTGTCATGGATTTTGTTATTGATAGATCTGGATTTGAATCCTAGCTGCAAGCCGTGGCATTGGGTGAGTTACTTCCTTTCTGAACCTACTTTCCTACAAAAATTTCATGGGATGAAATAATATATTTCATGTCCACAGCAAAGGGTATGGCTCAGAGAAATGGTATATAAGATGGTTTGTATTAAATAAAGTAATTACCTAATCAATAGTGTTTACATATATGAAGAAAGACTAAGCTAACAGAGGGGAAAGGGAATGTCAGTTTATTTCTGAGTGGTTAGCACTGACTTAAGGAGAGAATTCTTTGATTCCCTTATCCTGAGGATTTTGGGTTGACTGGCAGAACCATCCCAAACTGTTGATGATTCCATCTGATAGTTTAAGGACACCAGCCCTTTACATCCACAGTAATTCCGTTCTTGCTCTCTGCTTGCTAAGTAAACTTCTATTTTTTTTCTTTTCATTCTCATTTCCCTAACTGGAGTGTATATACTGACCATATGACTTAAGATTTGCTTCAGTTGGCAGACAATTCTCATTATGAATCAATAACTTTCTATCCTGGTTTACAAGAAGTTTATTACTGAGAAATCTATTCCAGTAGAGTTCAATATGATCAATTCCAGATGCATTGGAAGAAATTAAATTTCTGAAACTGCAAAGCTAAGAGTGAGACTCTCAATTAGCTATTTGTCCAGATCGACATTGGGGAGGCCCTAAATAAGTGGCAAGGTAGTTCTTCCCAGAAATCACTCTCATTTTCTGTAACTGCAACAAGCAGTAAATGTGGGGGAATTCCAATATTTAATATCTACATTAGATCCTTTAGCTTTGTGTCCTAAGGGGATATTTAAAGCGATTTACATTTGCTACATTTATTGAATAGTCCTAGAGAGTTAAAGAAAGCAAAACTGGTAATTCTAATGACTGGAAAATGAAGAGCCAGTCATGTTTTAGATGGAGAAAGGTTAAGTGCTGTTTTGGATTCGCACAGATAACTCACATCTTGAAAATGATAATCCCTTTTGTGTGGAAGTCTAATAAAAATCACATCTTTTCAGTTCAAGTAGCAAAGGATCAGAGCAGTAAAAGAAATTGGAAGGAGGAGGAAAGTGAGCAAATAGGCTTCAATTAGTTAAGGAAGTAGAGAGATGAACTAGTGAATCAAATTGCTGAACATTTTCACTATGGACTGAGTAATGACTGAGAAGAAGGTTTTCAGTTGAGTTTTATGGGTGAAAGATAAACACCAAGAGATAAACAAAAGAGGAGATATTTAACATAGAACAAAAGCACATAAATAGAAAGCCTAGTGATGAAAATGAGAAAATGAAACCTTGACATCAATATCGAGTACATTTTTCTATCACAAGAACTACCTACCTATTAGATTACTTAAACTGCTCATAAGAAAAGGAAGCAAACAACTCAGACCCTGAGAAATATTTCAATCCAAAGAAAAAAACTCAGTGAAATAAGAGGTAATTCTTAAACCTTCTGGGTCATATTAGTTTTTTATAAAAAATTTGGTTGTGACTTCTTGTTGTAGCATATGCTTAACTTAGAAAGCATAAACTATTTGTACAAGAATGCTTTAAATCCTTTTTGCAACAAGCTCAATAATAGATATATTGGATGGTAGATAAAGAAGTGGGTAGGTAAGGCAGACAGATAAATAAATGGATGGAGATGCATAGAAGGTTGGATAGAAAGATAAATAGGTAAAGTTAGTTTACAACCCTCTGAAAATTAATTGATCTTTAAAGTCCTTTAATAATTGCATAAAGGGTTTTTTGTTATGGAAATGTCTGCTATTTCCTTGAGCTTGGGGATGAATTACGTATATAATTTTAAATGAGGAGGATACATTTTTTTCCCCCGGGACTTCCTAGATATAAGGCTTATCTTGCCTAGTACAGTATTTCTCAGATTTAGATACAAACTACAATCCCCTTGGATGCTTATTAAAGGTACAAATTCCCAGGATCTATACAGACCTATTGAATCAAAATCTTCAGGGGCCAGGGCCTGAGAATAGGAAGTTTTAAAAAAGCATTACAGAGATTCTTACGGTTTCAGGATGTAGCTTAACCACATCCATAATTCCAGGAATAAGAGTTTCAATATGTAAACTTTTTCTAAGAGTCAATTTTAGTCTCTGAGAAAATTGGGACAGTAAGTGGTATACTTTATCTCCTGGAGTACATGTTTAGTTCAGTTTCCCCCAAAATGGTTAAAAGCCTACTGACTAGGTTTAAGCCTTTGCTAAGTGCTGGCAGGTGGTGACAGAGTAAGAGGAGGGAGTAACACCAAACAGCAAAGGACAACAGAAGATGATATTCCTGTCTACAAAGAGTTTACAGTCTAGTTTGGTAAATGTAAATAACAAAGACTAATCAAAGCTTATGCAAGACATTATATGATTATTTGGTCATTAGGGAAGTACAACAGGAATGTAAAAATGAATGAGATCAGTGTGAGTTAGAATTCAGTTACAGCTAAAAAACAAGATGAGCTGGGTGTGGTAGCTTGCACCTATAATTCCAGTATTTTGGGAGGCTAAGGCAGGAGGATCACTAGAGGCCAGAAGTTTTAGACTAGCCTGGGCAACGTAGGGAGACCCCATCACAACAAAAAATTTTACAAAATTAGCCAGGCGTGGTGATGTGCTCCTGTAGTCTCAGCTACTAGGGAGGTTGAGACAGGATGATTGCTAGAGTTTAGGAATTCAAGGTGGCAGGGAGCTGTGATCATGCACTTTAATTTTTAAAAATTAAAAAAAAAAATAGATGGACTCCTGCAACTCATTTTGTCCAGCAGGGAGAATATTTTTGCAATAGAAATCTTTGAAAGATGAGATATCAATACCCAGGTATTAACTCCTCTGAAAGAAATGAATGCAATAAAGAATAGAGGCAGGAATAAGCATAAGATGCAGTCATGCCATCAAAGAGAGCATCCAAGCAGAGCAATATCACATCTTCTTCTCTTTTCTCCATCCTTCACTGTATTCTTTTACAGTGTTCTCTGAACCAGGATAATGCAGATAATTAGGCCATGGAAAGAAATGTTCTGCTCTTATGTGGGTTCAAGAGGTGGGGATAGGAGAAACCCTCAGTGGTTACTAGAAGCTGAGAATATTGAGGGTGTGTAGGAGGAAGGCAAGGGTTGAGGGAGAAAGAGGGGGTACAGTGACAACTTCAGGGAGTTTCTGGTACACTGGATAATTTGTAGTCTAAATTATGAGGTACTATGGGTTTATTTGCATATTTTGGGTATTTTAAGCAATTCTCTAATGCTGCAGTGTGTGAAGTAGCCTATAAAATAATATGTTTATATAGTATTTTCTAGGAACATCAAATTACTTTATGAAGACCACTACATTATCATATCTATTTAAAAGATGAATTTTGGTTTATAATTAGAGTCAGGACTGGATGTCTGTACCCTAATTTTGTTCTGAGATGTGCTTCTGACCTATTTTTGTGAACACTTGGAAAACATCTGCTCCATATTTGAGCAAAACATGTGTTCCTTTTTTTTTTTTTCCTTTTTCTCTCTCCCTAAGCTCAATACCCCAGGATTCCTTGATTGGAATTCTCCCTAACAAGACTCTTGCTCTTTCCCAGGCTTCCTGGGCCTGAGGCTCTTTGGCCGATGTGCTCTGATCTCCATGTCTTTGTCGAGCAGACAGATGGGAAGGGACAAAGTTGTACGGCATTGTCAAAAATGATTTAATAAAGTTCTACTTTCTGTTTTTAAATAGAATCTCCAGAACAAGTCTGTTCCTACTCAGGCCTGTGTGGTGCAGAAGCAAAGCACAGGGCCCTCATCAGCTGGGAGCAGCCTGCTATACCACAGTGAGCCCCCTTCAGATGTAACCGCCTACAGATCAAGAGCGAGCAGTCTTACACTTGGCCTGGATACTCAACAGAGTGGTGGCCGTCTCTGGGCCCAACAATCCCTGCTTTCAGGGAGTGTGAGAACTACGAAGAAGAGCCAGCAACAATTCCCTCATAATCACTCTACCCCACTGACATCCACAGCAATCTCAACATTTCCTGAAACGGACAGTGCTCACTCTGTGCCAAACTATATGCCAGCCACTTGTATAAGACTTGAACCAACACTAACTCATCTAATTCACCTGATCCTCATAATAACCTTATAAGATAGATGCTGTTTTTATCTCCATCTTATAGGTAAGGAAACTGAGTTTTAAAGAGGTTAAATGAATTGCCCAGGGTCACACAGGTATTAATAGTAAGAGTTCCAGAAAAAGAAAATTAGCCTTTCCCTACAAAACAACAGGGATATTTGATTTTAAGAAAAGTAATGTCGGTGAATTCACAACTAATGGAAGCAAAATGCGCTGTATGGGGGAGGGACATGCTTGTAGCCCTGGCTTGGGTGGGGCAAACAGTATTACATGTAAACAAAATGTTAGTACCCCCATGATATCCTGAATAAATTAAAAAATAAAAAAGTAAATAAAAAAAGAAAAGCAATGTGAGTAAAATCAAACTAATATATTCCTGGGGATTTTTTTTCCTTATCTATATTTTATTCACCCCTGGAAATGTCAGGTTAGGGTCAAAACTGAAAGATGATTTTAGACATCAAGAGGGTAGTAGGATTGATATGAAGGTGGGGGCTGAAATTCTGAAAAGGCACACTGATGGCATCTTTTTGGCAGTGCTGTAGTAGCCAGGAGGATTATACTCTCCTCTAGAAAATTCTCCAGAATTTTTTTCCTTCAATGTGAATAACATAGCAACTCTACTAAAGCAACAAGAACTCCTAGAACTCATCCTGCTTCCCACCCACTATTGTTCTATCCATTGCTAACCCAAGATAAGAGCTCTCTACAAAAAGACTTGATGAAAAATAAAGAAAAATAAAAGTAGAAATTAAAGCAAAAATAAATTAGGTATAAAAACTATAGAGTTTATATTTTAAAAGACACTAATAAAATAAGTACACACTAGATAGCCTAATCTAGCAAAAGATAGAGAAAATACAAATACTGACTATGGTTTGATAAAGGAGAAAGAATTGCAGCTCTACAGGAAATTAAATGTTTGAACACCTAGATTAAGTGATTGATTTCCTAGGAAAATGTAAACTACCAAAATTTACTTAAGAAGTGGTAAAAATCCTAAAGGGGTCAACAATCATGGAGGATATTAAGAATGTAAAAGAGCTACTTCCTGAAATATTGCCAAACTTAGTTTCAAATTAAATTTTTTTTTCCTTAAAGGAACACATAATTCTAATGCTATTTAAAGTATTTCACAATAGAACAAAATAAAGGGAAATTTCTGATTATTTTAAAAGCCAGAGTAACACTTATAAAAAATTCTGAGAAAGCAAAGACTTGAATGAAAAAATATACAATAATTTTATTTACTATGATGAATGAAAAAACTCTAAATACATTGAGCAGTGTATCACAAGACTAATTTATTGTGATCAAGAGTAGTGTATTATTGAATAGCAAAGATGTTTCAATATTAGAATCTCAATTATTATAATTCACTATTGTAATAGGTCTGTGGTGAAAAACCATATAATCCTTTTAATATATGCATAAAAGGCATTTGATAAAATCCAATATTCTTTTCTAAAAAAAAAATCTTAAAGATTATCTAATACTTTCTTAAGTATAATTTTATATTTATATATACACACATGTACATACACATTATATACACATACCAAAAGCTCAATATAAAATACCAAAGGTCAATATGATGTTTAGATTTAATGATGATAGTGTAGAAGCATTAAAGATCAACTTAAGGATATATTTTATTACCAATGCTACTTAATATTAGCCTAGATGTGCTGAAAAATATAATTAGACAATATACTATGATTATTTAAAGGAAATACTATAATCATTTGATGTTGATAGGATTTTATAACTAGAAAATTCAAAACAATGAAATAAAATTAAATTTAATAAAACTTTTAAAAGAATTTTTTATATCCTAAACAATGTCTCAGAAAAATTTAATTCCCCCTTATCATGGCAATAAAGCCAAATTCTTGAGACGAAGTTGAATAAGAAATATAAAGGTTATAGAAATTATAAACCAATGAAGACTTGACTAGATGGGTACATTTCATTCTTGGACCAGATGATTCAACATTGTAATGATATCAATATTACCTACATTAATATAGGAGTGAAATGTTTTCCGCCCATAAAAATAACAACAAAAATTTTTTAAAATTGACTTGGAAGAACATATAGTAGTGCATAGATATGTCTTAAGTGTAATGAGGGCTTAATATCCTACCAAACATAAGACATACAGTGATAATGATTAATAATAGAGTACGGTACTGGCAAAAGAACAGGTGGATTAATGGGTGCTATAGTTTGGATATTTGACCCTCCAAACCTCATGTCGAAATGTGATCTCCAATGATGGAGGTGGGGCCTAGTGGGAGGTATTTGGGTCATGGGGCAGATCCTTCATGAATAGATTAATGTCCCCCCCCCCCCGCCCCCGAGGGTGGGGGGAATAGGGGACTGTGAGTGAGTTCTTTCTCTGTGAATTACTGAGAGAACTAGTTGTTAAAAAGAGCCTGGCCTCCATAGTCAGGCCACCCCACCTCCCCTCCCTTTCTTGCCCTGGATTCTGCATACACTGGCTCCCCTTCACCTTTCCCCATGAGTGGGAACAGTCTGAGGCCCACCAGATGCAGACGCAGATGCCATGCTTCTTGTATAGCAGAACAGTGAGCCAAATGAACCTCCTTTCTTTATAAAGTACCCAGCCTTGTAGGTATTTCTTTATAGCAATACAAATGGACTAAGACAATGGAACAAAACAGACAACCCTAAAATAAACCCAAGTATATATGGGCATGTCATATGTATAAAAATAGCATTTTCAATTAATAGAAAAATAGCTATTAACTAAATATCAACAGGACAATTGAAGCTGTCTGAAACAGGTAAAGCTAGAGCCTTACTTTACTCCTTATTCAAAATTCAGAGTGGATCAAATATTTCAATGTAAAAAAATGAAAATGCAAAAGTACTAGGAGAAAATGTAAATAGATATTTTTGTAATCTGGGTGTAGGAAATGTTTGAAATATGACATCTGAAAGTCATAAAGAAAATCACTGATAAATTTAAATAAAAATCAAAAATCACCTTAAAGTCTTCCTTAAACAACATAAACACGCAACAACTTTGAAAAAAGGTAATTCAATATTGAATTCAATTAGAAACACAAGAACTAACATCCATGATATACAAAATGCCTAAATATCAATGAGGAAAAGATATATAACCCCCCAGGGTCAACATTATTAATAAAGTTAAGAAAGTTTAATCTAAGAGCTCACTATTCACCTATTAGAGAAGCTAAATGTTTGCATTATATGATAAGACATTTATTGTTCCTGGGAGTTTAAGTTTACACGATTCCCCAAAGGCAATTTGGCAATATCTAGTAAAATAAATGTCATTAAGTTTGATTTATCAATTTCACTTAGTTAACACTTGCTTAAATGCAGAAAGATACACATACTGGTAATTCCTTGCTACTTTTTTTTTTTTGGTCTAGTTGTGAGGCATTGGAGATAGCCTGAATGCCCATTAGTGAGGTTTGCACATATATGTTATGGTATATCTGTTTGTATATAGAGCTCTACATGTGGCAATAAAAATAATTATAACATATACAGATCTAGTCTAGATTTACTGCCATAACCCAGAGCCTAGAACATTACTTGGCACTTATTGATGTTCAATAAATGTTTGCATGTTGAATGAATATATTATTATATGCCAAAAGTGAATTGTAAAATAGCATGCAACATAAAATCATGTATCTATTAATATAAAAAGTCTATCTTTTTAACATATGACCAAAGTGTTTTCAATGGTCTTTTATTCACAAAAGATTTTTACTTTCTAATTTGTCAGTTTCTATATTTTCACATGGTTGTAATAAACATGCAATTATATGTGATTAAAATATTGAAACGTAAAGAGAAGAGAGCATGCCTCTGTTTTTTATACTGGAGCTATGCTATTTAGTATCACCTAAACTTATATTCTTTGTGATTAAAGTAATAATTAGGTAGTAGGATATTACAGCACAGACAAGGCAATAGTACACCATAGGAAGGAAAAAAAAGATGAGCATGATTAAGGAATTTTCATTAAAGAAAGCAAATATAATCGAGACAAGACTTAACTTCAACTTCATGCACTGAAGTTTATAAAGCACTTTCACATACACATTTATTTAATGTTCATATTATTATTTGCATAATAGAGATGAGTAATGCTGAGAAAGAACAAAGGGTTCATTATTAATGGAGAATCAAGACTTGAACTTAATTACTCTACTCACTTGCTATAGCTATGATGACCATCATTATATAGCAAGTGCCTCTAGCTGGGGAGACAGTACCTCTGGGGCAGGGGGAAGACAGAGGGAAAGGAAGTGGATTGGATGAGGAAATCTGAATTTCCATCTAAAACAAAATTATATTGGCTGCTATTTATTGCTATGACATTTTGTTTACTTGCAATATTTTTTCACCCATAAAGAAAAAAATTGAGAGTTTGGGTCATATTATTAAGATAGTGTTTTTCTACTCAAAATAAGTTCACCCCCTTCTCTGTGGGGCCAGATTTCAATTGAAAAGGTTATAAATCAAAGATGAACACATGCTGATCCAAATAGAAATAAATATGGTATTTCCATTTCTGTACTGTTTGGTCTGCTTGGACACATGCCTAGGAGTGGGTTTTTATTTATAAAGACACAGGAAAGATTGTATATTATTTTCCTGTTATGAGAGAAATGAGGCTTTACTTACAGAGTATAGTATTTCTGAGCATCAAAATTACTTTCTAGCTGTATTAAATTCCTGTTTCCATAATGAAAAGAAAATCTTTGTACTCTAATGAATGATAGTAAGCAATTTTTAATCAAAGGTTATGAATTTCCACTTTGCAGCATTCCCTTTTCAAACACCTACAGACTTTCAATATGTGTTCCAACTATACTTACAGAGATAACAATCAATCCTAATAATGTGCTAATATTGGATAACAAGGAAGAATACAATGTCTGCATGGAATGAGAAAGTTTTCTCCAATGAAAAAAAATTAAAAAAAAAAACACTAAACTTTTTTTTTTTTTTTTACTTTTAGGAGTTTTAGAAATAATTTGCTTTATTTTTAATCATGATCCTAGCTATTAGAAGGCAGAAATGAAAAACTTTGTTATATTGCAACTGCTATGAATTTAATTTTCCTCTGTAAATTACATTCAGTAATTCTTGTTATTGGTACTTTATCTATTTGTAAGTTTGTTTATTAGTAGACATGTGTGAGAGCATTAAGACTCATTAAAGAAATGAAAAAAATATGTAGGCAATTGACACATAATGGTTCCCAGCTTTGGGGAAACACGTTTATTTTGATAATACACTGAATTTACTAAAAGAATCCAATTCTTCTGTGCTTAGATTTCCAACAAATTCAACTTTGGAAAAGAGCCAGAAATCCAAAAGTCATGGGAAATACGGTCTCTGAGAAGCCACATACTATATGAAAGGCTCAGTTATGAAAATGTATGCCTCCAGGAGAATCCCACATGCTCTCATTTAAGTTCTTTTAGCTTTTTCTTTACACACAATCATAGAAAGTCATATTGCCTCATGTCTACTCCTACTTTCCTCTACATTCTCTACCTACAACAGTCAGAATGATCTCTTTAAAACACAAAACTGCTTCTAATACTCCCTGCTTGAGACCTTTTCACATAAGATATGCCCAACATACATTTATGGAAATGAATTATCTTTTCTGGTAAAATTTACTCCATTAATATGGCAGAATAAACATTAAATCACATGCTGACATCTATCTTTGTAACTGTTTACCAATCATAAGACAAAAATCAGTCCTGAATTTGAGGAAATAGATCGTAGACTAATGCTATAAACTAAATATATCTTCCCAAAATTCATATGTTAAAATCCTAACTCTCAAGGTGATGGAATTAGGAGGTGATGTCTTTGGAAGCTGATTAAGTCATGAAGGCAGAGGCCTCATGAATGGGATTAGTGCCTTTATAAAATAGACCCATGTGAGGACACAGCCAGAAAGCACCATGTGTGAACCAGGAAATAAGCCCTCACCAGACACTAAATATTCAGGTGATTTGATCGTGGACTTCTCAGCCATCAGAATTGTGAGAAATAAATTTCTGTAATTTATAAACCACTCAGTCTATAATATTTTGTTATAATAGTCTAAATAGACTAAGACAATTAACTAGTACTGATTTTAAACCTGTTTTTTCCAACAAATTATCCACTGTAATAGAAAAGATAATTATTAAGTATCTAAGTAGTTTTGGGGATTCTATCCCTGTTTCTGTAAATACATGATTTTTTTCTCATTTCCTCTTAGGTACACTTAGTAATTTATATTTTGAGAATAATAATATCAGACATGGGTGCCTTCAAGGTCCAGAGTATCTTATCTCCTAAACTGGGGATAAGGTCAAAAAATATAGTACTCTTCAACAGAAACTAACAGCACTCATAATTTACCAAGAGGAACCACTCTAAGGAATGGTCTATAAAAATGCAGATCAAATTAACATTTTTAAAGAATCTACTATGCATTAGGCTGTGTGCTAGACATTTTTAATTATGTTCTCTAATTATGACAGTCATTTTTATTCCAATTTTTCAAATGAAGATCAGAAAGGTGTAATTTTCCCAAGGAAAATAAGATATCTCTCAAGTCTCAGGTAGGCCAAAATAATAATTAATGTAAGGTTTCCTGTGATATCATAAAGGAAAAGATTAATTTACATTGAACCTTGGAAAATGAAAATCAGACAGGTGTAATTCATCAGTATTTCGTCAACAATATCCAGGGAAAGTCTCCGTGTCAGATGAACGAGAGCATACCAACTGCTAATAATTGAACTCTTTAGGAGCAAGGATATACCTTTAGGCTGGCTGGATAAGACTATTAGGTCATTAAATATGAAATTTCCAATTTCCAGTTAGAAATATAGTTTATTATACCTCAAACAAGAAGCAGTACAATTAATAAAAGTATGCACCTAGACTAGTGACACAGTTTTGTCGTCTTAATGGTAGCTTGTTAATGCCAGCAGCGAAGAAGCCTGGAGAGCAAATAGCGATGAAATGGCAAAAGGCCTTTGCCACAGCTTGATGAGAATTGAATATTTTTCCTTATAAGAAGTGGTCCAAAGACTAGAAGAGTGGTAGTCAGTTGGTGCAAGTTCTGCTGAATACAGTGGATGACAGAGTTTTCAAGTCTAGCTTCTGTAGTTTCAGCAGCGTTATTTTTTGTGACATGTGGTCTTGCAAGAGGATTGCCCTGTCTCTTGACCAATTTCAGCTGCCTAATCACAAGCATCCTCATCATCTCATCCAATTGGTTGCAGTAAACATCTGCTGTGATAGATTGACCAGGTTTCATGAAGCTGTAATGGGTAATACCTGCACTTGACCACTAAACAGACACTCTTAGCTTTTTTTGATGAATATTTGGTTTTGGACTGTGTTTTGGCACTTCATTTTTATCCAGCAGTTATGCCCAATGCTTGAGATTGTCAAAAATAATCCATTTTTCATCACATCTAACAATACAGTGTAGAAATATTCTGACAGCAAAGAGACACAAGCTTCGAGAAAATTTCTCTTTTAACGCTCATTTAATTCACGTGGAACCCATCTATCCAGCTTCTTTACCTTGCCCATTTGTTTCAAATAGTCCAGTGTTGTTGGAATAGTAACATTAAACCTTGCTGCTAATTCACACACAGGTTGAGATGGATTCACTGGACAGCTTTCAGCTTGTCATTATCCACCTTGGTCTCTGGCTGCCCATGTGGCTCATTTTCAAGATTAAAATCACAGAATGGAACTTCTCAAACCATGGATGTACTGTGCCTTCATTAGCCACATCCTTCCCAAATGTTTTGTTGACAATTCGAGCTGTCTGTGCTGCATTGGTTTCACAAGAGAACTCATATTTAAAAATAACATGAATTTTTTACTTATCCATGGTTTCACAAAAATTCCTTTGAAAAAATTTGAAAGATAATCACAAGCCAAAATGTGTGAAAGACTGAGGATGTACCTTCATGATAAAAATAAACCAAGCAGCGTCAAAGTGAAATGTCAGAGATATCAACTGTCAGACTTAGCACTGAAGGAAATCGGACATTTCATACTCAATAACCTAATATAACAATAATGATGATGATAGTGCCAGCTAATATAACTTACTGAGAACTTTCTGTTAAACATTGGGCTAAGTGTGTTGTAAGAGTTGTAAAATTTGAATAAGATAATTCATATAAGGCAGGTATTCTTAATTATGTTCTTTAGGTGAGAAAACTGGAGCTTGAATTTTTTAGAGGAACACAAAATTTGAATTAAGGCTCCTGTGATTCTAAACCTTGTGTTCTCTACCTCTAGTATATACAGCTTCAACAAATGTTCAAATGCCCCATTTCTCTGTCCTTGCTATAATTCCATGCTCACCCAGCAACCTCTGGTTATACATTTGTTTTCCCAAGTGCATGGCCCAGATATTGGCTAATATAATGACTATTCAAGCTCTTTGAAGGTGGTCACCCTGATTGTACATAATGCAGTGGCCTTTTTATTTTTACTTACTTTTAAATTGACAAAATTGTATGTATTTATAATGTATGCCATGATGTTTGAGAATACGTATCCTATAGAATGACTGTCTAGCTAATTAATGTATGCATTACCTGACATAGTGATTTTTGTGGTGAGAATACTTCACATCCACTCTCTCAGAATTTTTCAAGAATATATTAAGTGCAGTCACCATGTTGTACACAATAGACCCCCTGAACTTATTCCTCTCCTATCTAACTGAAATTTTGTGTCCTTTGACCAACACGTCCCCAATTCCTCCCTACATCCCCCCGCAACCCTCCCACCAAACACCTCAGACCCTGGTAAACACCATTCTACTCTCTACTTCTGTGAGATCAACTTTTTTAGATTCAACGTATGAGTGAGATCATACAGCACTTGTCTTTCTGTACCTGGCTTATTTCACTTAGTGTAATGTCCTGCAGGTCCATCTGTGTTGCTGCAAATGACAGAATTTGCTTCTTTTTATGGCTGAATAGTATTCCATTGTGTGTGTGTATCACCTTTTCTTTATCTATTCATTCACTGACAGACATGTAGGGTGAGTCCATATCTCAGCTATCGTGGATAATCCTACAATAAACATGGGACTGCAGATATCTCTTTGACATACTGATTTCATTTCCTTTGGATATATACCCAGTAGTGGGATTTCTAGATCATCTGCTGGTTTTATTTTTAATTTTCTGAGGAACCTCCATACTGTTTTCCATAATGGCTGTACTAATTTACATTCCAACCAACAGTGAATTAGCGTTTCCTTTTTTCCACATTCCCACCAATACTTGTTATCTTTTGTCTTTTTAATAATTAGCCACTCTAATAGATGTGAGATGATATCTCATTGTGGTATTAATTTGCATTTTCCTGATGATTAGCAATGTTGAGTATTTTTTCATATACCTGTGGCCATTTGTATGTTTCCTTTTGAAAAATATCTATTCAGTATCAATCCTTTGTCCATTTTTAATCATGTTTTCCTGCTATTAAGTTCCCTACATATTTTTGGTATTATTCCTTTACCACATGTATACTTCACAAATACTTTCTCCCATTCTATAGCTTGTCTCTTCACTCTGTTGACTGTTTACTTTGCTGTGCAGAAGCTCTAATAGTTTGATATAATCCCATTTGTCTATTTTTGCTTTTGTTGCCAGTACTTTTAGGGTCATATCTAAAAAATCATTGCCCAGACCCATGCCATTGAGCTTTCCCCTTATGTTTTCTTCTAGTGTATTCACACTTTCAGGTCTTAGGTTTTCTTTCATCTATTTTGAGTTGATTTTTGTATATGCTATAAAATAAGGGTCCAATTTCATCAGTGGCCTTTTTGGTTTACTAAACACCTGTAGAAAGTTTAGTTACTGTGACTCAGTCCCTTAGAGTCTTATTACTATGGAAGAAATAAAAATCAAGTTTCTGAGATTGCAAAGTTGAGGAACAGAAACATTCTGTACCCATGCAAACCCTAGTAACTCAGGTAGTCTTTTAAAAAATTATAGTTTATAAATACAGTGGTTTTCTCACATTCTGCAGACACTTAATGACAAACCTTCTAATAAAGTGCCCCACACACCCACCAAGTTCATCAACAGGAATTTACTCAGAGGAGATTTTTATATTAGAAACCAAAAACTCTAAAGTGCTAATAAAGAGTCCTCCAGTAAGAGAAAGTGCTAAAGGAAGGTCAGAGAAAGGAGTGCTCTTAAAGTTGGTTAGGGAGTCTGAAGACAAGAAAAGCAGGCTTAATCTCTCCCCAGCCTTTTCCTTCCTCAGCATCTCACATGTCTTTCCTTCAGCTTGCCCCTTCCTCTCTCGTTCAAAATTGGATTAAAACTCCATCAAGGTTCAGTGGAGCACATCTAATAGACAAGGCTGTGGGTGGGAGGAAGGCTTGTATTATGATATCCCTGGGGGTAGCAATGAAGGGCCACCCTGGCATAGACAAGAGGGGGTTGTCCTTCCAACTGCTATTTCCACTTAGAGCTCCTCTGCATGGGTGCACAGCAATTCTCAAGGAGACCCTAAAGATGAATTTCACAGGGAAAGAATCTGACTGCATGTAGAATACAGCCCTGTAACTGTCCTTCACAAAGTGTGCATCAAGGCAGAATTGGCCAGTTCAAATTTTTACTTTCATTATAAACATTTATAAAGGACTATCTTGATAAACATGCCTTTATTTATTTAGGTTATTCCTTATTCCTTTATTCTGCTTCAGAGCAAAGAGAAAAATAAGAGAACTATAAAGCCAAAGGAAGTTACAAACAGACATGCACATAAGAATGGCTCTGAATAATTGCTAAATTCTTAGACAGTTCACCATTTTCATGCTTGATTTGGGTGGATGACAGATTGCTTTATACATGTATAAAAATGGTGATTATAAATACTTATTGTTACCCAAATTATTAGTTGGTATATAATATAAAATATTCCTATTTGGTTTTATGAATTATTTTAAAAAGTGATCTGGATAATATTTTCCCGTAAGTATTATAAATGTTTGAGGTGAATTGACAGAAGAGAATTAAAGTGCTAAAACTGTTACGGCATATTTTAAAGCCCCCTTAGCTAAAAAAATATATATAACTAGTTTTTGGTATGAAACAAGTTTTAATGGGCATATGTATAGACTTTTTTTCCCCCTGTTTTTAACCATTTAAGCATATATAATTTTCTTTTTAAAAAATTTATCTTAATTGACAAATAATAATTGTATATATTTATGGAGTACAATGTGATGTTTTAAATTATGTTTGTAATGTGGAATGATTAAATTAAGGTAATTAACAAGCCCATCTTTTTCTTAGATATTTGCTTTACAAACCAGTTTTCTATACTAAATTTTGTTGATTTTCACACTTGACCATTGTGAAAAAAATCCCAATGACATTTTAAATTTCTTTATTACCATCTAGTATTTCCTGGGATTATTCAGAACTGTGATAAACAAGGACCACATGGCATGTTTCCTGCTTTACCAGATGGCATAGCTAACTATAGACAATAAACTTTATTTCAAATACAGTTCAGGTAACTGAGAATACTTTTTATGATTGAATATAGTTCCTTTGCTTTCTTTTATAAGGTAAGCTATTACCCATAGGTGTGGGGTAACAGACTTTTTTAATTAAAAAAAGTGATAGATGTCTGTTCAGCAGAGATAACTGACTTGGAGCTCCTACCTTGACTCATTAAACTTGAGATCCTCATTCCTTCGATCACTGAGATGATGACTGCCACACTGTTAGTAAATACAGCTCCCTGGGGATGTGCTACCTTATAAAAAGGAATCTATAGCAACCGTGAAAAGAAATCAGTGACTCTAGGATATTAAGGTTAATATCGGCATTGTCTAATGTTTTACAAGGCAGGGAAGACCTGCTGAATCGAGCAGGTAAGTACATCTCTTGTTCTGATAGGAATCAGCTGGGCGCCAGTAGAAATAATGTGTATCTTGTGTGGTATCTTGGGAAAGGGCTCCGGCTTGCAGTGATTTCTGTGAGGAACACATTGATGACCGTTGGACCTACCATATTAAAAAATAAATTAAAAGGAAGGGGAGAAACTGAAAAGAGAATTTCTGGCTGCCACATTATTTATTGCCACAGTACAGTATGTGCAGTAATATGGACAGTAATATGGACAAAATTGCATCCTAAGTATCTTCTACCTTTCTGTTCCTTTTATATCAGTCTACACTCATTAACTCACATGTCCAGATGGTCCCATAAGAGAAAAAATTCAAAATTTGTCCTTTTGCTCTTCCCTTACCCCCACCTTCTGCTTGTGCTCTTCATCTGTGATTCAAATTTGTACAAATGTACATTAATTAATTTATTCTTCTATAGCTATTTATTTATTCAGTGAATATTTAATGATAGCTTCTAAAGAGAAGTGATTTTTTTCTATTTTGTTTATTATTCTATCCTCAGTGCTTGAAACAGTGCCTGGCAATGTCAGACTATAAATGGCTGCTGGAGAAAAGAATGGACTGAGTGTCAAGCACCATACTGATTTCTGGCTCTGGGCTCCATATCCCAATTTTATTAGCCTCTCTTGCCCTCTAGGATCTCACTCTTCTCTTGATTTCCTCCCTAGAATTTGGGACATCCATGTTCCCAAACAGTATTTGGTGTTATCCAATCTTCCAATTTTGATCTCTCCAGTGGTTTCTGGTAGGGACTTCCCAAATCAGCCCCTGGCTCCACAGAATCCAGTGTTACAGCCAAAGGCTGAAGGGCATGGAGGCCATGATTTAGAGAATGATGTAAACACATAATGCATTTATAAATTGAAATTATTTCCAACACGCTTTAAGTTGTATAATTAACTTTGTTCTTATTTTTTGAAACCAATGGTCAATAAGGTTTCTCAACAAAGTACAGTTGTGCCCTAGGCCTCTAGGACTGCTTGGGTGAAAGGGAGGCTTATAATAAGTAAGAAGTAAAGACATTTGGATGTATCATGCTAAAAAAATAAGAAAAAATTATTGGCAATAAAATTTTAGTATTGTTATTCAGTTATTTTGATAATTAAAGTGAAAATTATATAACTTTAATTTTTTTCATTCAGTAACAAGTAAAATAAATACATATTTTAAACACAAACTCATTAAAATTATTTAGCACCAGTGTAAACTAAGAGATAGTATTGGCTTCAATTTTTAGACAGGAAAAATAAGATACAGAAGCTGAGTGGCCCTCTTAAGGTTAAAAGGAAATTAATTATTACAATTCCCCATTTCCATTTAGAATGAGAAGGATTCATGTATGATAGGAGGTGGCTAACATGGTGTATCTTACACATTATCAAGTGAGATGCAGAATTCAGCTACTATGATCTAATATCTTAAGCAGATTCTATGAGAACATTATCAAATCACACTTCATAACTTTTCATTTTCCCCATTTCATCCCTGTAAAAACTTACTCAACATTTTCTAATTTATTTAGTAATACTAGCAATTGATTCTTCCAGCTAATGGCTGGCCAAAAACATTAACAATTTTTTGAAGTGTCTTAAGATAATGCTCTCAAATATTACACTAACATATTCCTAACAGCAAAGTGGAAGTCATATTCTGAGAGATCCAGGAAGAATTGAGTATTTTGCAGTGAAATCAACATTACATTGAAGTTTTATTTCACATCCTAAAAATGTAAACACAACTTGAATTAAATTTCATAAGATATCCTTATATTGTCCATACTCCTTTAGTTAGAAATGGCATAAACCAATACCAAATTAATTTAGGCAAAAAGAGAAACTTATGAGAAAATTTATACAAATGAAGCAATGAGTCAGGGGCCACTTCTACCAAGGACTTAAATAATATTAAATCTGTTCCCCTTCTTTTCTTTTGTTGTCAAGTCCCCAAACTCCATCTCTGCTAAGTCCAGTAAAGCTTTCATCGCTTAAGTTTGCTTACTCACATAACTGTTAGTTCCCATATCTCACATCTTCTGTATTTGGCACAAATAAGGTAGTCTTTTATGCCAGAGTCTGGTTGAAAACTCACAAGAAAAGATTTTGATTCGCTTGGCTTGGGTCAGATTTGCACTAGATTGACGAACTGGAGCTGAGGAGGCAGAGAGATGGTATAAAATGGAAGCCTTCTCAGAACCACCTAGTGTCAATTGAGCAATATGCCTTTCCCCCAGTGAAGAAAAAAATGCTGGGGAGATCAAACAACAGTACAAGCTATTCTATTACACTGTTTAATATAAAATGTAACAATTTATTTAGTATAGGCTAAAGTCTGTGTTTCAGGAAGATATTTTATATTTTTTCTGGTTATTTGTATTTCCTCGTGAACTACTCCATATTCTGGGAGAGAGTGGGGTGTTGATAGATTCGGTGGGGTTTTAGAATCCCAGTATTTGGCTATAGAAGTTATTAATTACATGGGGTTTAACTTAGATACTATTGGTCATGCATGTTAGCTGAACAAAAATAAGGTAGAGCATAGTGAAGATTGACATGGAGATATGTAGGGTAAGAAATTGCCAAACAGAACGAAATTCTTGAGAAAAGGCACAGAGACGTGAGACTACTTCTTTGAGTGCATTGTTAAAACATGGTGAGAATGACATGGTGAGAACAAAGTAGAAACAGTTGTTTGCAGGAAGGCAGGTTCTGGAACATGCCAAGTAACAGATTCAAAAGTGTAGAATTTATCCTTTGGCAAAAGAGATAAATGAGAAAATTTAAAGCTAGAGGTTATATATTCATTTTTGGGTTTTAGAAAACAACCTTAGCAGGAGTGTGTAAGGCCAATCAAAGGAGCAAGAAACCAGAGGCAGAAAATAATTTTATACGCCTATGATAAATATTCCAGACAAAAGGGTTTTTTTTTTTTATTTGATGAGATATTTAAGAGGTGGCAGCAATGGAATCTGGCATTAAGTGGGAGTTGAGAGAGAGGGAATAGCCAAATGTAAGGGAGACTTTGTGTATGAGTTACTAGTATAAACATCACGCCAATAGGTTGATAATTAGAAAACATTTACTGGTAACCTGAAAGCAATAATGTAAATGCAAAGTGTTCTTGTTCTTTGCGTGGTATAACTTAAAGACATTTGAAACAATCCAAAGGTTTAAAAATTTCCAAATGACAAATTCCAAAAGGCATGCAAAAAATAATCTGTAGAATTCAGATGAGAAGTAAGATCTGGAAGAATTGAGTCACATGGCCTCTAATGTGTGATGACACCACATGCTGCTTTTTTCAATGACTTTAGTTGTTCTTAAACTAAGACAAAAATAAAAATAATAACACATATTCAAAGACTCTCCAACAAAATCATGAGTGCAGATCATGAGGCCAACTTACTTTTCCTTATTTGTAAACTACAGAGTCTGTCTGATTCAATAATCACCTTTCCCACCCCCCCATTCTACAGCTCAATTTTCTGCCTCAATAGAATCCAACTTGCCTACTTACAGTTCACTGGACTTAGTTAAAACTCTAATACTAATTGTTCAAATGAGTTGATTTCCTGATGTAACCAGGAACTCTTCCTGAACAGCCTGGAATTAAAATGTCTTTGGGCCCTGGCTTGTAACATTGATCAAGTTGTAAGTAGGTCAGCTTGTATTTGTTCAGGAAATGATTTTGCCTGTATTTTTGTCTAAAGTCAAAATTATCAAATGAAACAGGAAAAGCTTTCTAAATATTAGAAGTTATTTTTTGCTTAACTGTAACGAAAATAAACTCACAGTCTACTAGCTCTATAATAGAATGGTATTATCACTTATGACATTTAAGAAGTGTCTGGTGCTTAAGTATGTAGTTCGCTTTCATCCTAACTAGAGGTGACTAATCTGACCTCTGCAGGTGCTTTATCCACTTAATATTCATGACCTTTCATTTCTTAACTTACTCAATATTTACAGCTCATTGACAGTGTGTCAGGCACTGTACTAGACACTCTGGTAAAATACAGAAGGATAATGATGACTATATTAATGAAATACAAATTTGTTGAATGTTATCACTTTCCAGAAACTATTCTAAGAATTTTCCATTTATTTTTCTTAAAAATGTTATGAAATCTGGAAACTTTTGTTTCCATTTTAGAGATGATAATACATAAACACCGAGAGTTTAAGCAATTTGCTCAAGAATATACAGCTAAAAAGCACTGAAGCTGAGATTTAGATCCAGGCAATCTGCCTCCAGAGCCCACCCATGGTAAAGGATGAAAAATGTCGAATTACATTGGAACAGTACAGAGATACTCTTGAGAGTGTAAAGGAAGCAAAGGTCACCTTGACATCAGGCAATCTGGAAAGTCATCAGGGAAGGTAACATTTGCAATGTGTCTGGATTGCTTTATGCTCCTGAGCTGGGCTGGTCCACCCCTATGTATGTGGCTAGCACTATGTCATCAGGGTAAGCTTTTGGCATCGTCCCAGTTGGTTCTAGATCCAAGCCTTGAAGTACTCCCTCTCAACCTCCTTGCACTCTCCTCCCAACCAGTTCCATGTTTCCTTTGCCTCCTACCTCATTCTTCATATACTGGTAAAGGGCTCCCACTCATCACATTGAATCATTGCCAGATATCACTCCTCCACTAAAAATTTTGGCTTTTCCATTTGAAGATGAGCCCAAAGGGCCTTTAGGCAAGCTTTTCCTCAAGTCACTTGAACGCTGATATAGTGAAGCATCAACTTCATTTCTGGGCAACACCTGGATTAGGCTTATCTTCCTGATAGTTAATGTCTAAAACAGAAAACTAGACACATAGGCCTCTTAATTTTTCACTGTTAGTGTTTCTATTATAATTCTGGCAAAGACACTTTCAATGCAAACCTAGATCCCTAAAATAAGGACAAATGCAGAGTCATGAAATTTACAATGCCTTTAAAGAACATGTTTTTTTATGGATCATCTTGTTCAAAGCAGAAGTGAATCAATAGTGTGCTTCAGTCTGTTTCATGCTAAACCTTTGTTAATGGTACAGTGAATTTTGTTATTACTTCACTGCACTCCACCTTGGAGACCTTACAACATATGCTGGGGAGACCCAAGTCCCAATGTCTGACATTAAGGAGTCTGACTGTTGGGGGAAGTAAAGGAAAACAGAACAGGAGGTATTAATAATTTCACCATGGTCCTTCCACACATCACTCCCAGGTTTTACATAACAGATGCCCGGTTTTCTTTGTTCAAACCATATAGTAGCTTAACTGAGAAAAAATGTCCTCAGTACATTGCAATCTCAAATTCATTATTACCGTGCCATTCCCCATTCGCTTTTAGCTTCAAAGGAAGGAAAAAATAAGTGCAAGAAAATGAATTCTGAAATAAAAAAGTCATTGAGCCTGTAAAGCTTGTAGTTTTGCCCAAAATTGTTTTCCTTTTATTCCTTATTCCTTTTGAACTAGTAAATTTCCCTCTAGAGAGGCTGAGGGAGGCTTCCATTCAATGATTTTGGTTATTTTTCCCTCTCAATTTACCAAATCTTACCTTACCAAAAGAATTTCATATTTAATAATTAGAATATTGATCATTATATTTGCCAGCTCTGAAAACACAATCTGTTTTGTGTGCTAAGTATATTTTGCTTGGAAATCCTAGCAAAATGGGAACACAAAACTAGGAGAATAAGAGAGCAAAAAGAAAAATAAGAAAAAGAATTCAGTGAAACTTATTTACACAACACAAAATGACCAAACACATCAGTAATATCGATGTATACTCCTGATGCTGTATACATCACTTATACTTGGATATGGCTTATAATAGAATTGCCTTTCAAAGATAATTTTCATGCATTCATGCATTTATTCAATATTTGCCAATAACCAACTATCTGTATAGGCAAAACACTGTGCTACAGGACATGCAAAGATGAAAAAGACACAGCTTTTGTCTACAAAAGGATTCTAATCAATAAGAAGAGGTACAACACACACAGTGTGTCATAAATCATGGTGGTAGAGCTGAAGAATTTGTTTTCTGGAGCCAGATTGCTTGTGTTCAATTCCAGACCTTGCTACTTACCAGCCCCAAGTTTCCTCAGTGGAAAAAGGAGGGTTAAGAAGAGTCCCTACTCCATGTGTTTGTTGTTAAAGTTAAATGAGCTAATGTGTATAGGTGCTTAGTGCAGTAACTGTCTCACAGTGATCAAGAAATATGATTATTGTGAAAACTTTATGAAAGGAGGACACTCTTGTAAACACGAAAGTTTGGAAACCATGCGACATTCAAATAAGATGATTCATAGGAGGATGATCATTTTTTGTTTGGTGTTAAAAGGAGGTTCAGGAATGCTTTATGGCATTTATGACGATCAAGGAAGAATATGACTAATTTATTAAAATGGGGCAGGAAAGGGAGTATACAAATTGAATGTATAAAAAGATTTTTTAAAAATTTAAAGAATATCACTTGAGGCCAGGATTTCAAGACCAACCTGAGCAACATAGTAAAACCCCATCTCTAAAAATAAATAAATAAATAAAATATTTTAAAAAAAATTTTAAAGAGTGAAAGAAGTCTCATTTTGTTCTAGGACCATAGAATTTGACAATGTACAAATACGTATTGGGGCTTTCTCTAACTAATATCATTAATGATTTTTCTTGTCATTTTCTTTAAAATTCCAAAGTTGGGACCTTGTTTCTTGGCCAAACAAACAACAAAAAAAATGGATTCTATCAATTTCTCCTTTCTAAGTTGAAAACAACTACTGTTATTCCTACTCCCATTACTTCGTGCTACTTTACTTACCTATTAAGTGAGGTGTGATTCTTCTGAGTGTTAGGCTTAAAAAATTCACCCTCCCGAAACTTCCATTCAAACTTCCTATAAAACTCACTGCTCTCCCCTTCTTAGGGGTGTACTAGGCATGTAAGCCTTTGCCAGACTCCTAGGGAGTCTATCCGTCTTCTCAACTTTTAATATCTTTATGCTCTGCTGGGGATCCCATTTCTGAACCATGGTCTGTAAAGCACCTCTAGGCATAAATTCTGTGTGATCTTTGGGTTTACTTTGTTTCCTTTCTCTAAGGGAGCAGTGTCTTTCTCTGATTGCTAATTTTTGAAAACAGTTGTTTTTTATATTTGTCTAGTTTTCTAGTTGATGATGGGGGGAGAATAAGTCTCGTTCTAGTTTACTCCATTATGGCTGAAGCAGAAGTTGCTGGAATTGGCATCCTATGGATTAAAAAGCTCCCCAGATGATTCTAATAGAAAGCCAGGTTTGCAAATAATTAGATTGGGCACAGTCGTTATCTCCTTTCCTACACGTTGGGAGGCTTATAGGAGTGAGGAGGTGTGGTTTTGTCAGCCAGTATCCCTTCAGCTTTTTACTGGTAACTATTCCATATTTTCCCTGGAGGGGCTATGTTCATACCACTTCAGCCCCTGAAAACACCATTTTTCTGGCCACAGTGATTCGATTCTCAGATTTATGCTTGAACTTCTGGGAAAGAATTCTCCTTCTTGCCCTTTGGAAGAGAACCTGTTATGCAGTGGGTTTCAGCAGGAAATGCCTTGATAACATCATTTGTACCTGGACTCTTTTTTGAGCTTAAAGCCAAATCTACTTCTAGATATTTCAGGTCCACTAGCCAATGAATTTTCTTTTTTGCTTAAGCCATAGTTTATATTTTATTTTGGTTGCATTAATTGGAGCATAAATTTTGCCTTTTCCCAATAATCATGAAATCCTGACAGCTACAGTAGGGCTAAAAACCTTCTACACACATCAGGAGTAGAGTGAAAATAGGGAGGCTTCTTCAGAAAAATAATTTAGAAACTCTAAATTTTTTCCTGTGCCCTCCAAACTCTAGAGTCAAATTCTCTAAGTTTACCCACCTCATGTGTTTGTTGTTAAGTAGCTACAGTAGCTTATAACAGGTGCCATTGTTTCTTTTATTCTTAATTTGCATTGCTAATAGCTTGCTTTTCAAGGGCACTTACTTGGTTCTAGATGACTAAGTCTCCAAAATGGGCAAGTCACATACATGCCGAGCCATGTGTATGGACCACACATATAATGCATATTGCTCTGGAGGTGTGCATAAATGATTATATGAATGGTGAATGCCAAGGCCTAAAGATCTGTGGGACCTAAATTGCATTGATGTAATCATAACACTCATGAATAGTCATTAAATGAAGTTGTCACCTCCATTTCCACACGGTGGGAGGTGTCTTCACAAAGGAAACTAGAATGATTATTCCTTTACACATCTTTCAGGAACTCAATGAATGAATGACAAGCAATTATTGAACAGCTGATCTGTGCCAGGTACTGCATTAACTGCTTGATATACCTTGATATATCTCATTTACAAATGAGCAAAACATCTGCACCGTACATTCAATTTTTTCAGACTTTAACAGAAAAAAAAAGTCAATTCTCTGATTAATGTATGCACTAAACACTTTGTAGCCATTTTGTAAAGAGTATGAAAAGCTTTGTTATTTTTATGTAATTTGAATATTTTGACAATTCACTCTTCTACACAGTTGAGTCAGCAGCACACAATAGAAAGGAACACCTGACCAAACTCAGCCATTTTTCCATACACTTTTCTTAGCTAAAATTGAAATTAAAAAAAAAAAAATAAGTGGAATTGGGGAAAGTAGGTAAATGATAACAATTTTTATAAGACAAGATTCACTTTCAATGTATTTACAATAGAGTAGTTTGGAATTTCCATTCAGAATAAGAATGAGCCTATCAGAAGTTAAGACTTCATGAATGCAAAATCAGAAGAAAATATATTTAATCATCACATATCAGTAAGTATAGAAATTCTAACCTTTCAAAACATTATTCATGAATGTATCCATTCAACAAATATTTATCAAGTGTGTATTATGTGCCCAGGCACTCTTCTAGGTTCTGGTGACATAGTAGTAAATAAAGTGGACAAAATCCCTATCTTTACAGAGCTTACAATTTATTGTGGGGACAGATAAGAGACAAATAAACAAATAGATATAATACATAATCAATGACATAAACTGCATACAGCATGGAGCCAGAAATGGAAATGGAACGGTAGCTGGAAGGGAGAATGGTGTAAAGAATGTGATGTTTTATTTATTTCCTACATGAGAAAAATAACAGCATGAACTTTGCACCTGGAATTTGTCTGGATTTCTTTCTCTCCAAATATGTGCACATCTAGCTTTCTTACATGTTCTGTTTGCATGCCGTCTTTTCAATGAGACCTTCCCTTCCCTGGTCACCACACCTTATTTAAGATTATATCCCTCCCCACCCATGAGCACACCCTATTTTATCTATATTTTTAAAATTATCATTATTGCTTTTGTTTATTATCTGCCTCAGCCCCACAACAATGGATGCTCTATGAAGGCAAGAATCTCTTTCTGTTGTGTTTACTGCTAAGTCCTCAGTACTTTGAACAGTGCCAGGCACAAAGCTGGTATTCAATACATATTTTTGAACGAATGTTTGGATGAATGAATAAATGAGCTAGAAGACCTGACATTATTTCAGGTACAGAAAGGAGGATGATTGGGATAAACAAAATGAATAAATATTGCCAGACATCGTTCCAAGTAACTTTATGCACATTATCTAAGTTAATGAAAAATTTCATGAAGTTATTGTTATTACCCATAGCAAACAGAGACAGTTTCTCCTAACATGTAAGAAGAACCTAGCAGCTATTCAAGTCAACTCAGCTGCATAAAATAAGCCAGAAAACATAAGGCAAGTGGTCCCTAAACTTTGAGAAGCTACTTTTGATTTTTCAGAAGTCTTGAGATTATAGGGGAGAGTGGCTCATAGTCATGTCTTCTGGAAACTGTCTACTTCTGCAATGGATGGTGTATTAAGCTTCCTATTGCTTCTATAAAAATTACCACAAACTTAATGGCTTAAAACAATACAAATTTATTATGTTATAGCTATGGAGGTCAAAGTCTAAAATGGGTCCCAGGGCTCCATTTCTTCTCAAGGATGTAGGGGAGAATCTGTTTCCTTGCCGTTTCTAGCTTGAAGAGCCTTCTTGAATTCCATGGCTCAGAGCCCAGCATCACCCCAAACTTTGCTTTCATCATTGCATCTCCTTCTGACTTTGACTCTCCTGCCTCTCTTTCCCTTATTAGCATCTTAGGGAAGACCAAGATGATCCTGGATAATCTTTCCATCTCACAATCCTTACCTTAATGACATCCACATCGTCCCTTTTGCCACATGTTTTATGTATGAATATGCTTAGAGGTTCTGGGGATTAGACTGTGAACTTCTTTGTGGGCTACTATTCTGCGCATTACAGATGGTTTGGGGCACCATCAACCCCATTCCACAACTGCTTTCTAGACCAGTGAATAGACAATATAAGACAGGCCAATCATCTTTGCTTTCCAAAAAGTTGGTATTTGCTTATTGAGGCACTGGGGGTAGCTGTGGGACAATGAATTGAAAGTTCTTATAGCAACATGGCCATAATCTTCACCATGGTGAATAAAAACCAAGTGTGGCCTGACACCTGAGGGAAAGGTGGGAATACAGAATATGGAAAAATTGAAAAACCCAGTCTGCAGGGAGGGGCATGGAACAAACTTACAGAGGGAAGTAGAGTTTTTGGACACTCTTGACTTACAGTCAATTCATTACTAAGTCTAGCTTACAAAGTCCTTCTCGGTGCAACTGTAACAGTTTTAGGTAGAGCCATGCTTGATCAGGGTGTGGGTTGTACTTGAAAAGGCCACTTCCACTGTCTTCCACCAATACTAAAACCCCATCAAATGTGCAGAGAAGTTGTTGTAGGCATCACAGTGGGCTTGGGAGGCTTCTCAAGAACACCGAAAAGATAAAGCACCTTTAAGGCATGGACAGAAGTCCCCAAATCCAGGACCATAGGATTTATATACTATGAAAATATGTATTGGGACTTTTGCTACCCAATAATTGTTTTTTTCACCCAATTCCAACATCTAGACTTTATATTCTGACCAAAAAAAGTAGGCCTTGGCTGAAACACAGTAAAAACAGCATCTCCTACCATGTCAACTACTGCTGCTGCTGTATATGACACAGTTGAGGATTCCATAGACACTCAACTGAAGCACCTTCCATGCATTATCTCATTTAATCCATACAAGAATCTTACAAAGAAGAAAGTATCATTACCATTATTTTAAACATCTCAAAACTAGGGTAATCTTGACTTGAGTGTTGGATATTTTGGTGATTAAAAACACACGGATCTCTGAATAATAAATCCATAATCAAAACCCATAAGGTTACATATGAAAAAGTAGCTTTCAAGAGAAACTTTCAGGGAAGGATGGAGAAAGGAGTTTTAGGAGTTAGTGCTGAAGCTGTATGGTCTCACTTCAATTCGTTACCTTTAGGCATGATTTTCTCAATTTTTTCCTGACACTCTCTTTTAGCTTTAACTCCTTAACTCTTTTTTTTTTTATTTTGTTTTTGACAGATTCTTTGGCTTTTTCATCTTCTACAAATGAACATTAAGGAAAAGAATACTGGGTGAAATAGTGCCTTAACGTATGGCCTATTGCTTGCATGTACGCACAACTCTTATCTCTCCAGCATTCACAGACTGGAGTAAGGGGATGTCAACCTCCTGGAGTCTAGCACATGTAGTTACAAACTTGTTGAAACCATTCTCTTTGACTGTGACTATTAGATTCAGCCCCCAGGTGCTCATCTGTTTGGAAATTGTGTAGTCTGAAGGCTCCAATTCAGTAGAGGCAGTTTCCCCTTCAAAATACTCTCATTGATTGTAGTTTTAAAGATAGCTTGAAGATTTCAGGGTCTTTTTTTCTTATGTATAAAATGATGTTTTAGGATTACTGGAGCTTATCCAGTGTATTAGAAGTGGAAACCAACAATTAAGCATCCAATAGTACCCTGCCTAAATTTCTGCTTCATTTTCCTCATATTCTTCATTGTCAATTACAAAAGGACCTGGCAGCTCACTCTTCTTAAAATGCACTTATGTCTGCTATTTTCTCTCTTATACTCTAGGACTTGATACTGTGAGGCAGATAGCTGAACTCTAGGAGAGTGGAAAATTGGAAAGTGAGAAAAAAAAATGAGAAAAAAACCCCTTCTTTTTATTGAGGCTTAAAGGGATAGGACCAATCTTCTGGGTCATAAACAGATACTAAGAGAGACCAGAAGATGAGCAACTTATCTACCATAAAGTAAAGGAGAAGGTGCATTTCCAAGGGAGAGGTGTACAATGGAACAGGACCATTGCCATTTTAACTTTTGATAAGTATTCTCTATAGAGAGGCAGGGGTCAGTCTAGATCTAGAAATTCCATGCATTATAAGTGCTCTGGGACACTTTTTTTTTTTTTTTGAGACAGGATCTCCCTCTCTCCCCTAGGCTAGAGTACAGTGACATCATCATGGCTCACTGCAACCTCAAACTCCTGGGCTCAAGTGATCCTCCTGCCTCAGCCTCCTGAGTAGCTGGGACCACGGGTACATGCCACCATGCCTGGCTAATTTTTCTATTTTTTGTAGAGTTGGGGTCTCACTCTTGATCACACTGTGATCTCAAACTCCTAGCCTCCAAATGATCCTCCTGCCTCAGCCTCCCAAAGTGCTAGGATTACAGGTGTGAGCCACCATGCCCGGCCCACACTGGCTTTTTGACCACAGAATAGTTAGCAGAATGTTTGTTTCACTGTCTATATAATTATTGAGGAAATAAATTCATTAATTAATTTAGCATAGTACATATATATTAAGGGTCTGATATGCACTGTGTCTTTTGAGTTTTATCCTGTTTAGCCACGGGTAATTTTCTGTAACTTTTGGGAATATACATTATTCCCTTAATTCAGAAAACCTTACCTGTACACAATATTAGAAGTAGCTGATTACTGCAAACTCTGCTTAAAAAATTTATTAATTCTTTATAGTCTACCAAGTTCAGGGAGATTGTACCCAAATTGAAGAAATCTATATTATAAAATGTCAAGATCATTTCACTTAGAAGACTATATAAAAGAAATACTTCCTAAGGTATCAATACAGATACACCAAGCTTTTTGCCAAAGAACAGAACAATAAAAAATAAATGCACCATGTTTCTATTATGCTATTCTAAAGACTGCTCAGTAGAGGATTTGGCTCAGTGTGCATGACAGCTGTTTGGTGTGAGCTGCGACATTTCTAAAATGAGAATGCACTCAGAATTATAAGCCTCCATTTCTGCATTAATTGTAAAGATATAATAAAAGAAATGTTCCCTTCTTTAGGACTGAGAAGTAAACTATGGAATCAAAGTATAATGGGTCAGAACAGTGCTATGTAAAATCATTTGCCTTCAGTTTACAAAATGCCACTTGTTCAGGAGTCTTTGTGCATGCTGTTTCTTCCTCATCTCTCTTCACCATGCCCTTGCTTCTCCCAAATGTGTCTCTCTTCGTCTCACACGTGCAGACATACACAAATGTGCACACACATTCTTCAAAAGCATATGCACTTCTTCCAATTAATTCTTGCTCAGCCTTCACATTTCAGTTTAGACATAACCTCACACAGAGATATGACCCTGATTCAGGTCACTATTATGTGCTTCTCTTAGCTTCTCCCACTGTACCCTATATTACCATCACGATACACATCACACTGTACGGCAACTGCCTGAACACTTGTTTGGCTATCCCAGTAGACCGGAAGCTCTGTAAGAGTAGAGCCCATGTATATCATACATGTAGTCCAGTGTTTTTTCTGTGAAAAATAATAAATGTTTATCAATGCTTCAGTGAAAAAACTTTACAGAATGACTTGTAGTCTATGATAAAGCCTACTCAATGGATGAATGTATTTAATGACATAATATGCCAGCAAACTGAGGTAAAGAGAGGTGACTTTCACAAAGGCAAAGGATAGTAGTTCCATTTTAAATTGCCTATAGGAGAAATAGTACCCCCCTTACCAAAGCTTCAGTCTTTCTGGTTCTGCCAGCAGATGGGTGTTCATCATTGGAATGGACGTGTCAGTCTACTCAAGCCTGATGTCATTGGACATTTGAGTCATATAATAAGCTCTTTTGGATCTGGGTCTAGGCATTCAAAGCAAACTTCTGATTATAAATCACCTACAAGGAATTCTGATGAGAGACTGTTCCACACATGAGAGAGTGAGCTCCCAACTCCTACTCTCCATGTACTTACGAATCAAATTTCTGGGCCTGCAAAACAGAGGACCAGACCCTAGACTAGGGTGAATTCAGGAAAGTGATGCTTATGATGGTCAGTGGTCATTCTGACAAAGCAATCTTCTATCTTATGCCATATGAACTTCTATATTAACAGCTAAACAAAGCAGAATCCCACCAAATAGTAGCCTTTGAAATGGAAAAAATATAGAACGCATGAATTTTCTAATTGTCCACATTTCCTGTCATTGTTAGCAATCTAAAAGGTTTTACTGAGCATAGAATACGTCCAATTCTTAATTATGCCACATAAGGAATATATACAACACATTAGATAGTATTTCTCAAATTAAGGATGATCCTTTATCAGGAAAAAAATTATGCAATTTGAGTTAATTATGCCCATTTATACTATTTATACCATTAGCCAGATATTATTAATGCTTTTAAGCATAACCCTTATATAACTATAACATGAAAATAAATTTAGAAATTAAATGTAAATAAGACAGGAAATCCAATAAAATTAGAACAAAATTAAGTATAATTAATAGTATTGTTTTTTTTAAAAGCAAAACTATCATCGTTTGTAACTTTAACATGGAAGTCACTGCTAGGGCAGATTCTTAGGAGAGAGAGAGAGAGAGAAAAGAGAAGCAATTTTGTTAACTGCTCTATCCCCAGTGCCTGCATAGAGATATTCCTGCACGTGGTAAGTGCTCAGTAAAACTTTGTGCAATTAATAAAGAAATGAATTTTCTTGTTTTTCTCTATTTAAATTTCTGTACAGCCACTGCTGGGGCAGTAACATCATTTGGCATTTACTTAGTGATAATGCTTTATTTTCGTACTCAGTAAACTTCTGCTCTTTATTCAATAGTCCCTGGCAATAAAATTACTATTATTTGGCATTATTGTAAACTCAAACATGATCATCAAAACCAAGCGTCAAGACTTTGCTATCATGTGGTCATCAAGATGGTCCAATAAAATTATCATATTGTTTTCAAACCACAAGAGCAAAACTTAATTCTGGATTTGATGATGGAACAGAAAAAAGACGTTCGTTTAAAAAAACAACAACAAAAAAAAGCCCCACAACTGATAAAAAAATAAACTGGAGTTTATAATAATGAGCCAGTGACGATTTCTTAATTTTGACCAAATGTTCCACAGTAATGTAAGACGGTAACATTAGTGGAAACTGAAGTTGCATGAGGAGCATTCAAGCATTCTTTGAAATACCTTTGCAATTTTGTGGTAGATATAAATCTATCCCCAAATTTAAAAAAAAATTTAAAAAATTAGAGACAAAAATCAAGAAAAATATTATCTTAGCTATTCCCTAGTGCCCCCAGAGTCTTGTGTAAATTCTCAAAACACTACACAGATTGTGGTTCTGCCATAGAGGAACTTATAATCCAGTCAAGAACATAAAACAGTCTGAAAACAACTAAGTGATATTGAGTAAAAGTGCAATAAAGTACCAGAGAATAAAGGAAATAAATATAGACTATGATCATCAAATAACACTTCATGGATCTCATGAGGCTTAAACTGATTTTGTCTGCTAGGGAAGAGGCAGAGATATAATTTCAGGTAGGAGAACAGGATGAGCGAGAGCATGGAAGCGGAGACGAAACCATGGATACAGTGAATGAACTGTTTAGAACTGGGCAGAGAATGAGGAATGGGAAAGAGTGAGATGTAAGTTTGGATAAGGAAGCTTGGGGTTTGATAGTGGAGGGCTCCAAAGATAAGCATGCTTGATTAGCCTTGAAGAGGAATAAATTACATCCCATTGGTATTTGAGATCCCTGAGGGCAGCAAATGGGCCTTATTCAGCTCTTTGTCTCCAGAAGCTGACAAAGCACTGGACACAAAGACAGTGTTTATTACTATGGTGCAAATAACTTTTCACATATATCTTTGCATACATGTATCATTATATCTTTGGGAAGAATCCCTAGAAGTTGATTTCTTAATCAGAGGGATGTGTGTTTGTGTGCATACACACACACACACACACACACACACACACACACACACACACACACACACTACTGATAGCCATCAGCAAGTAGTTTTCTACCAGCCAAGTACTGTATGAGGGTAACTGTCTGCCCACATCTGCATCAGTCAGGTTTAATATTTGCTAAAAAGAATTCAATCTAGTTTACGTATTCCATGTGTAGCAGGTCTTAACATAACAACTGGAAGCTTACACAATTATTAGAAGGGCAAGGGAAGCAAAGTTGATGAAAACTACCACCTCAAATCTCCACCTGCAAAAACAAAACCATGTAGGACCCTCACCCAGAAATCACTGTGAACCTAAAGAACCTCTGCAGGCACCCACCAACGTTCTGAGCCTGCAGCCTGATCTGCATTAGCAAATGGTCTTCAAGATGCATTTCAAATTCTACACATGCCCATGATGTCTGACTGCAACTGCCTCCAGGGAAAATTCGCTTTTTCGCTCCCCTTTCTCCCTGTCCTTCCAAAGCTCTCCCAAGTTCCTCTCATTGGCTGTCATTGACATGGAACCATTGGGGAGTGAGGTTCTCAGAAATGTAGTTTTAACTTCTGTGATTCAGACAATCCAACGTAATATCCTCAATGAGACACTGTCAACTTCATGAGTGGCATCTTGCTGTTAGAGGAATTGTTATTAATGTAATATAAATCATATGGGAAATATTTGGAACTCTGTTCTAGAATGTAATAGTATGAGATATGATCCTCTGCTTAGGAATAGTCTCGGTAGGACCCCAATCCAGGAATGTGCTTCTGGACCCCATGTGGTGAGTCATTAGGGCAGAAACTGAGTTAGTTATATCCGATCTGCTAGATAAGGAAGATTATGAGTTCTGTTCACTCTTATTAAGATGTTGGTGCTAGAACGTCTCTCTCTCTCTCAGATGCTTGATCTTTAAATCACCTGTATTAGCTTCAATAACTCTAGGCTGCGGTGGGTGAAGCTCCTGGTCTGGTTGTGGCCTATATTTCTGGGTCCCGATGGTCAAGGTCAAGGAGGCAATGTGCCTGTGTATATGTTGATGTGACCTCAACAGTCAAAAGATAAACACCTGAAGGAAGGAATGATTATCATCTTTATCTTACTTCCCCCTCCAAACAAAATCTGTGTTGCTCCTTGTTGAAAATATTTCCATGGCTTCCCATACTTTTAGGATAAAATTCCAACTCTTAAATATTGTGTTCAAAAGTATTCACATGTAATCTTCAAAGCACCTTATTAGGTCGTCTCCTACTAGTTCCTCATGTACCTTTGACAGTCCAGTCTCAAGAGGCTACTTTGTTCTCCTCTTGTACTGATGCTCAGACAATCCCTTCCATCTAGGATGTTTTTTACCTATTAATAGAATGCTTTTTCCTGAAAAATTTCCATCTCAGCTTTCAGAGAAAGCTTAATATCACTCTCAACTGAAACTTCTTTAACAAAAGACCTTTTTTCTCCGAATTGTGTTCCTTGTAGCACCAGGATACTTTGTCTATACAACAGATTTCATGTGGAATTTTAATTGTTTATATCAGAAACATATCCTCCCCATTAGATAGTTACATCATTGAGGGTAAAATAACCTACATTTCAGTATTTGGATTCCCATCACCAAGTAGATTATGCTCAATCTACTTGGTTTAATGGCCTGAATTTAATAAAATATCTGACATTTGTATAATGCCTTAGAGTTCACAAAATGCTTTCACATACATTCTTACACTTAATCCTTATAACAAGCCAGTGAGGCAGATATTTTTATTATTTCTATACTGCAGATAAGGAAATTAAAGCTCAATATTTAGGATCTGCTTAGCACAAAGACTCACAATGAGTACTTCTTGATTGATGGTTTGATGTAGACAATTGACCTCAGCTCTCTGCCTTTACAAAAAACAAACACATGCTGTCTTCATTTCTTAACCTTATGTCAGCAGCTTGTTTCTCATATTGCTAAGCAATTATTTAAAACCCAAGAATCACATTTCCAATCTTTCCTGGTAACTTCCTATACAAACATGACTTAGGATATGGCATTGACCTCATCTTGGATACCTTTCCTGTAAAGTTAGCACCATAATACCCACCCATTTCTCAAGCCTCCTGGACTCTAATTTGATTGAGATAGTATTTTCCAAGTCTTAGGCATCCCTTAAAATTTAGGGCTGTATAAATGCAAATGTTATTATGGAAAGATAGGGATGCATCTATAGAATGTAGATTTCTTATTTCAATATGAAATATCTCTTCTGCTATCTTCTGATAGACTTTTCCTACTGTGTTGTGTATTTAGATAAAATTACAGATGGTTTATTTGAGTATACCTATGAATAGAAACAGGCTAAGAATTTTGGATAGAACTAGTTTGTTGAAACGGAGCTTACAGAAAGGTTCTGAATTGGAACTGGCCAAAGTTCTGCAAGATTCTTCCTTTGCAGCCCAGCCATTTCCCGGGACTCCTAAGGAAATAACTTATGCTTTCTAATTTCTCAAGGTCATATGGTACTAATGCTTTGGGAACTGCTGAGTTCATAGATGTATGTTCAAATCCCCAATCCACCATTAATCTTCATGAATCTCTATGAGCCTCATTATCTTCCTCTGTTAAATGGAAATAAAATAAGCACCTACCCTCATAGGGTTGTTTTGTGCACTACATGTGATGATGAATGTAAAGCTTGCCATGGTGCCTGACATAGATAAATGTCCAACAAATACTGGTATGATTGCTGGGATGGAACTAAAAGTAGGAGCAAAAAAAAAAAAAAAAAAAAGGCGGGGAGGATGGATTTAGAACTCCAGAGACTAGGCACCCTGCTGGGCATTTCACCTCATTCTTAAGAACTCCACAAGTTTCAGTAGCATCTCCACTTTATAAATGAGGAAACTCTGACCCAAATAGATGATTTGGAAGGCTCATTCATGTACTATTACCTGTCACAGGTAACACTGTCAAAAATTTATTATTCTACAGCCTGCCACTTACTCTGCTTTTTTATTCTTCTTTAAAAGAGGCATCTATTTTAGACCCTCCAATCTGCACGAGTTGTTTTACAACAGTTGTTTGAAGTCATATAAGAATTTATGCAAAAGGAGATGTCTCTTTTTTTTACTGGCCTCTGGACAGATCCTGAGTCCCTGGGAGCTATGAAGCCTACTTGTAAATCATCATCTACTGTCTGCCTTCCATCACTATCTTTGCCTTGCCCCTTGAGTTGTAACAGGCTGCAACCAATCGGCACAGTGTTGTCTGTCTGCCTGACACTTCAGGGCATAGACCATGGGTTGAAATCAAGCTTCAGACACTAGCAGCTCCCACAGTGTTGTGATAAAATTTAAATTACAACTTACAGAAGACAGCGTATATATTATTTTCAAGTGCCTGGGCTCTCACATATACTAAAAGAAAACTTGAAACTGCAGTTTACAATCTCTGTAAACTTGGAACATGAAATACCTCATGTGAATGAAATAGGCATTTAAAATATATATCAAAATGGCAATGGATGCTTCTGCAAAAACTTTCTAAGTACTAAATATGGATTAAAAATACCAGTTAGACACCAGAGGTGTTTTGGTTTTAGAGTACTACAAGCATTAATGTTCATTACAAAAATAAGATTTGAAAACCAGAGAGGGAACATGGACAAAGCTTTGGTGATAACAGGAAATTATCTTCTCAATGTTCAGGGAACATTTGGTTCTCCATCTTCAACAAGTGAAAGTTGACACTGCAAGTTATGTTTTCTTTAGACTGCATTTTCTTCCATAAATGTGCTCTTTTCAAGGCTGGATTCTTGTGTTTTTATTCTGGCAATTACAATATAATTGATTCTAGTCAAATGCATTTCAGGAATATTATTAGTAGCTGGAACGTTTCCAATCCAAGAAACTTTCCAACGGGAAAGAAGAGTCAAGTGAGTGCAGTGCAGCAAAATAAGCTTTGCTTCTTTCTATTAGCTTCTAAGTTGCAGATGATACATAACCCATTTTCAATTTTTCTGAATCCATGCTCCATTGGGTTAAATCAGGTTTCACCTATAACATTCAGCCAAATAGATTTGAAGGGAGACAAATTGAGATTCAAAGAGTAATATAGTTTTTGAAGACCTAATAAAACACACTAAAATGAATTGAATAGCAACTTGGAGCAAGTGTTAAACTTTTTTTTTTTTTTTAATACATGGAATTGGTGTTTGCTAGTTCCATTTATTTAAAGTTCCTCCCTTATTTTATTAGAAACTGATACTTGAAAGGATTTATAGCATGTACAACACAATCTCTAAGAACTGGTCTAATGTGTGTGGAAGCATTCAGTTTTAAGTTATTTTCTTTAATACCATAAACATATGTACAGTATTTTTCCTTAAACAATCACTTACAGAAACATACAGAATTCTAGATTTATAATACCTTACTCATTGTATGTTCTCTTTCTTATTTTTTCCTTACTAAAAGAAAAATGTGGTTTCTAAGAGTGTCTATTAAAGAGGCTTTTGTGGCTGAAACTATTTTGGATATTAGGTTAGGAGAAAAAGTCCAGTAACTCCTAAAATAAACCTTTGAGACAAATTAGTTATCTTAGTTTTTGAATGAATATTATAAGCACAACATAGGGAACTGCAGCCTCAGAAGTCTACGATGACATTGGCCTTCAAATCCATATTATCTATCCCTTCACTGATCTGTCATTCGCTATGTGACCTCTGTTGGTGCTTCAGTGTGGATTGGGGGGAAATAAAACCAGATAGCATTTCTGTAAACCATAGAAGACACTTCAAGATAGATCTGGGAAAGCAAAGCAGAGTCTGTTTTATCCCTTCCCACTGGGCTGCTTTTAATGCCATGTGCTGATTCCCTCAGGCGAATTTTCTTTCCGTGGCTATGTGACCAGGTGTATCTTCAGAGATAAGGAAGGTCCCTGGTCAACTCAGCAGCACTTTGCTGGAGCATCTGTCCTCTTAAAGTTTTCTACTTTGTGGATTTTAAAAGAAATTTCCAAGTGTTTTACTTGTGAAAGCTACATGTGTATGAAAGACATTTATAAATTTTACCTTCCGTTTTTGCATTAGCGTACTTTATCATTAGGGTTACTCTTTGGCAAAAGACAGAAACAGGCCAGTTCCTTTCCTTTCCCGCCCCAATTCTGTTCTCTTGCTTTTTACTCCCTTGTCCTCATGTTATCCCTCCAATTTTATTTTCTCTTTATCCTCACTCAGGGTTAAACAATTGCAGACAGCTTAAAGATCAGCCTTTTCAGACAAAACAGCAGAGTTCAAAAGATAGAGTTCAGGCATAAGCTAGTGAGTAGAAGAGGATTTTTGGAGGGAACAGAATGGTTGCCAATTCATTTATCCAATAAATACCATTTTTTTCCTTTCCCCTCCCAAGTAAGAGAATCCCAGGAGTATCACATACATCATACATAGACACACACACCGAAGAATGTGCAGCATTTGCCTGAGAGGGATAAACAATGGATTGTTCACTATTCTAGTTAATGTAGCCAGCAAAATTGGTAGCTATATGCCTTTGCAGTTCCCTATGTACTTTCATGGAAATAAAACATTATGGAAATTGAGTTTGCATTAATATGGGAGGAAATCTACTGTTCAAATTTTTATTAGGTTTAGGTCCCCTAAAACCACCACTCTAGAGACCAAGGTAAGTTGTTACCACTGGCCAACAGAGATGGAGGAAGCTGGAGAAAGACAGCAAGCTGGGGACGCCTTTATGAAATCACCTGTAGCTCCTACCACCAAGCAGCACATTCATCAACTTCAGGTTATTGTTTCTGTGTGGCTTGCAATAGGCAACTTAATTGCCAATAGAAAAGATGGACATATTTGTTCATCAAGTAGAAATATCACTAAGAAGTTTTCTTTGAGCCATGTTTGGAAGATTAATAATTCTATTATTGCTTGGATAATGCTGTCTCATTATCTCAGATTTTCTAGGCAAAAGGGATGGGTCAGGCCAGTAGATTGCAAAGTGTAACTGCTAGACCAGCAGCATCTGCATCCCTCGGAAATTTGTTAGAAATGTAAATTCTTAGGTTCTGTCCCATACATACTGACACAGAATTGCCGGTGGTGGGATCAGAAATTGTATGTTAATAAGCCCTCCAGATGTTTCAGATGTACATTCAAAGTTTGAGAACTATGGGCATAGGCAATTTTGTGAAGCCCAATGAAATGTTTTCAAATTGAAAGCAAAAACCAAGCCCTGTCTACAGTTCATTGAAAGTCATGGAAGAGGAGGCCTTTTCAGATTGCTTTGACAATCCATTCTAGTGACGCCATCACTAGAATCACTGGTGAGTTAGTGTGCATAGAAATGTGGCTTTTATGTAGGGGTCAGAAACTATGATGTGTGGGGTGAAATCTAGTTCATTTCCTGTTTTTGTAAATAAAGTTTTATTGGGACACAACCATATTCATTCATTTACTTATTGCCAATGGTTGCTTTCACACTACAGTGGCAGAGTTGAGCAGTTGCTGCAGAGATCTTATAGCAGGTGATGAGAGTTACACACTGCAGAGAAAACTGTTGCAAGGTCATTGCATGAAAATTTACCCTTACATTTAGATCTAACCTGTATACATGTAAGTGTCCCTGCAAGGATTTATACAGGGTATTTTCAGCCCAAACTAGTATCTTCTTAGGAGTGAGCTCATGTATTAATAAAAATATGCGATTTTGGAAGGCCAAAGCAAAAGCCTAAGAAGATGGGGTTAGTATAGTAAAATTTGGTTAGGAAAGGAAAGAATAAATGGGTCTGGAGTAGTATTGGAAAATTCATATCCTACAACCTCCCAAACCTATATTGGGAAGTTCTAGGGGATTCAGGAGGGCAATCTGGAAGGAGAGGTCTTAATGAAAAAGGAAGAGATAGGTGGGAAATAAAAGAAAATTCCAGGTGCTTTCATATATGCTGTTTCATTTAATCCTTTGTATACTTCCACAAGTTAGCTACCACCCTGTTTTGTTTACTCTTAACATTAGGAAAGATACCCACAGCTCTTAAGTAACTTGCTGGGGTTAACATAGCCAAAAAGTGTAACTATGAGGCACCTCTGGTCTAATACTAAAGCCCATATTTTCCTGCTACCTCTTGTACCACTACACACTGTTTTATCTAAGGCAGCACTATTCCTAAATTTTACTTTTGAAAATGAACTGAAGGTTCAACCTAAAAAGCCCATTAGACAGTATGGCTCATCTAAATGAAGGCAGATGGGAAAAAGGGAGAAAAAGATTGAAAGGAGGAGGAAGGACATGGGGAGAGAGAGAGAGAATGAATGAGCAAGAGAGACTGACTGAGTCAGACAGATCAAGAGATGGAGAAAGGCAGAGGAGAGGCAGGCTGGGGACATAATTCAGAAAGTATATACACATTTACTCTAAAAGGAGAAAATAACAACAAAAAGACTTTAACATAAAACTTGCAGTAAGAAAGGAAATTGTAAAAGGCCTAAAATAACTGTACCCCTACACATAGTGTAAGAAAATATCAGCTGCTTTGTCTGACCCAGGAGGCAAATATTTGTGTACAAATTCTTAAGTTTTCTGGAGAGCAATACTAGTGATGTGGTGACTGATGAAAGACAGGAAGAATTAAAAAAACTTTAAAACTTTGAAGAGACAACAAACAGACCTGAATTTATGGGTAGATGAAGCAGGTGATTGGTTTAAGAATGGTCAGGAAGGCCCAGCTACTCTGAAATTGTACCCATCCCAGGTACCAACTTTCCCCACACTGCATCTTTTGAAAATTATTCCTTTGGTCTAAGTACTTCTATCTTTGGACCTCCTTTTAAAGTTAAATAAATTTGGTAGTGAAAACACATTCAATCATAATTCACCAGTGCGCAAACATCAAAGGGTGAGCAATGTCTTGCCACATAAATTTTTTCAGTTATACACAATGTAAAAAGTTTGAAGCATCCTTATGTGACTTTACTATTGTAATAAATTCTCTTATAAATATCATAACACTATGCCAGCATTAATCGAATGTTCCTAGAATATTCACTCTGCATAATTCTCTTTGATTAATAGGTAACAACAGTAAAAAATAAGTATAAGAAATGTGGCCTATTTTATCTCTTTCATGGTATATCACACTCAGAACAAGTTATAAATAGCTCTGAGAAGTCTGAAAGTAATTTTATTTAACCAATTTTTGTCTAAATATATTTATGCAAGGCAGTCTTCACTCCCACCTCTATTAGTTTTCTTCAGAAGACTGGGGTACAATTTTAGAAACAGGACCGGAATAATATAATTCTTAGAGCAGCACCTCTTTCCCTTCCCAGATTTTTTTTCTTGGTAACATCTGAAACTTTGATGGCTAAAGAAACTCTAGAACTTTATAGGATTATCTAGAAACTTAAAAAAAAAAAAACACAAAAACCCACACAGTTGACATTATCCTGAACCAGTTATTCTAGGGAGTAGTCGGAAATCTGTATGTTTTATATTTTACAGTCTGACAAATGACTTATCCGAGTCATTTCTAAAACTATACTTTGAAATAGAAAGGGGATAAAAGGCTTCTGCTTTTAGGAAGCCTAAGTTTTGATCACTAAAGGATCTTGTCTAGGTGGATTTGATAAAACCAAAGAACAGAATTATAATCAGAGATGTTTGATCCTTTGGGACTTGTTCTTGCCCTCCTATCTTCTTCCATCCTCCATTTATCTGGCCAAAACATCTCTGCACTCTTTGATTCCTGGCCCTATCATACTATTCTGACCCAGTTTCAAGTTCTTGCCTTTTTGACCTCACTGCATAGTTTGACTTTTGACAGAAGCACATCTAATACCTATCCCTCTTCTCCTGGATTCACAAGTCCATCTCCTTCCTTCCAAGCAGTCTCCAGGTATCACATTCTGTTTTCAGGTTGGCTCTATGGAGCCCACTAACAAGAGCAGGCTTAGTCTTTTGTGCTTCTTCTAGAGGGTTAGAAGAGATAAAAATGACTTTACTACATCCGAGATGCTGGATCAAAGGAGGACGACCAGTACAGGGGCTGTGGATCCTAAAGTTTACGTTTCCTTCATGCAGTACTCACATTCTTCCTGGTCTATGTGCTCACCTTGACCTCATCTAATACGGGGATTAGAAAGTCTGGAGAGAGGCAGAGGACTGCACAAACTCTGATATTTCTCTAAATAAAAAGAGGTTCGTATTGTATGTAGGGTAATTCTCATAATGGCTCTTTTCCTACTAAATGATACTCTATGAGGTGCAAAAAGTAGAGCAATTATCTCAGTGTCTGTTTAGGTTAATACAATCATAAATGGAAGGCAATTCACTTAATTCAGTAGATACTTATTGAAGGCTCACTGGGGCCAGGTATTGCTCTCGGTCCTTGGGATTCAGCAGTGAACAAAAGAGCAAAGATTGTTTTCATAAAGCTTATGTTCTAGATGGATTAGGCAGATAATTAGCAAAACAAACAAGAAAAATACATTATAGGTTGTATAATGGAGAAAAATAAAGCATGGAAAGTGAGTAGGGAGTGCTAGAGGGAAGGGGGAGGCATGGACTAGAAATTTATGTAGTGCACTCCAGAAGATTTGAGTAAAGAATTAAAAAAAAAAGTGAAAAGTGGCAGTCACAGACATCTGGGGAGAAAAGAGTTCCAGGTAGAAGAAAGAATAAGTGCAAAGGCCCCGAGGTACAACCAGGACTGGCATGTTTGACAAGCAGCAAAGGGGCCAGCAGCGTGCTGCAGAAGATAAGCAAGGAGGAGTGTAGGAACATATGAGGTCAGAGAAATGAATGGGGACCAAATCCTCAGGACTTTACAGGCCACTGTGATTTACTGTACCTTTCACTTGGAGTGAGATGTGAAGTTATCGGAGGTTTGGTACAGAGGAGTGACATGATCTTATATGTGTTTAACAGGATCCCCTCTGCCTGCCGTGTTGAGAACAGATTGAAGGGAATCATTGGTCGACACAAGCAGACCAGTTAGGTGACTATAAGTAATCTTTCAGGAAATAGACTATGGTTGCTGAGCTCAGGACAGGTATGGTGAAGGAAGTAGAAGATATGGGTATATATTAAAGATAGAGGGATCCGGATTTCCTCATAGATAGAAGATCAAGAGAGGATACAAAAACGACTCCAAAGCTTTGGGTTTCACTACTAGATGGGTAGAATTGTCATTAACCAAGAAGAGGAAGACGTGGAAGAAAACAACTAAGCTGTTAAGATCAGAGACCAATTTCTGACATGTAAGCTGGCAATGCTTATTTCAAATCTCCTATTCAAGGTAAAAGTCTGGAGTGGGCACAAATGTTTCAAAATTAAAAAGAGAAGGAAGGAGTTATATATCTTTTGTGTTAGGCAAATGTGTGCATACTTACTAATGGTGCATAATTGATTACTTAACACACATATAACAACATGATCTCTAAGGCTTTGCCATAGTCTCTCTAAACTTCTATGTTTAATTTTATACTATGACTGGAAAAAAATTTAAAGCATCAAAGCCCCTAAGAACTAGATAATTGCCTTTTAATTCCAAACTGTGATTTGCTTCTTTATCTTTCTCTCTTGTACTCATCCCCTCAGACACTTTCATAGCTTCTGGTCTCAGCTATCCAAGCTTGTAATTAGTTGCTCTTTAGAATAGGTTCATTAATCCTTGTTAATATTTCTCTGCTATTTGCTCTGGATAATAAATGTTTCTGCTTGGCCCTTCTTTTGGCCAGACTGTTTCTTCTGCTGTCTATAGCTCAAAACCTTTGTGTGGACCAAATGGCTGAAGGGCTTTTCAAATGAGCTTGCCTCAAGTCTAACAAGTCTAACTCATAGTTAATTTCTACTTATTCACTCTGGGCTTCTTCTGTGTGAAGGAACATTACCTTGGACTATCTGTTTCTTTATAGTCCAAATATATTTTTTCTTCCACAAAAAAGCTAAATTATTTTCTTCTGAGATGCAACAGCTCCTGACTTGTCAACATCATATTTATAAATAGCCCCTATTTTTAGTGGCTGCTATCTTGTATAAAAGTAGAGGCATTGCAATGACAGGGGTGACAGGTCTACAGGCCAACAGGGTATGGAGAAGATACCTGAGATTACCATCTTTCCTGCAATCTTGCCTAGAAAAAAACCCTGCTTTGGCAAAGGAAATTTACTATTATCCTCTCCTCTACAACCATAAATTGGGACAAGAAATTTTTTTCTACCACTTTTGGATGTTAGAAGCAGTAAGAAAATAGGAATTTCTCAGATACTCTGATGATTTCTATGGGCAATGTTTAGAATACGGGGACAAGCCAAAGAAAATGCAGACATGGTTACCATATCCATTGCACCTGCTCCTGTGTTCCCAGAATTGATAAATAATGCTATTTTCACTGTGATGGGTCAAAGAGGCTTGGGCTGGAGTGGCAACATAATCATTTATGCATAATTACCTTGACCAAATATGCTCCAAGTTCAACACAAAGGGCTTTCAAACTGATTTTGGGAACACAATCTATCCTAACTGGATATAAGGAAAAACTATCTCTTAAGCAGCTGCTTAAGATCGGGGAGGAAGGTGGGAAGAAAAAGAAAAAAATAGGAGACGGGTCTAAACGTTTGCATCAATTAAGAAAATGGGGTCAAATATTAGAGAATTTGTACTAGAAAGTTCCCATTCTGAGGCCAAGTTTTTTGTTAGGTACAGGCTATCCTGCAAGTTCAGAACAAAGTTCCTGAGGTTAGTCTTTTACACCTCCTCAAACCTCTCAGAAGTGAAAGTAAAGATAATCAAAGCTGTGATTATTTTGCTGACATTAGTCAAGGGAGAAAGAAACAAGATTCAAAAGATGATTAAATATTCAGTGATTGGTCAGTGCCCGATATTCCCTGGAGAAGAAAAAGCTTAAAGCAGTTGTGATCAAGGTGTCAAGGCAGCCACCCTGGTTCTGTGTGTGCACATGCACGTGTGTTCAACTATTACTTTTCCTATTCTGAAACTGTGATGTTATATCGATAATTAAGAGAAGTAGGACATATCCTAGCTAATCCATTATTATGATCAATACATGATCAGCTCACCAAAATAAATATTGCCATAGGAGGATAATCTTTTAAACTAGTAGTACAAGGCTCCAAAACTACTGTCATAAAGATAACCAAAGACCTTCATGGTTATTTCCTAGGAGCCAAAATTCAAATTTAAGTATCAGTTAAAAAAAGACTTCCTCTGCAAAATTAAAGCTAATTAAAAAAATAAACATGCAAACAATAACAAAACACTTCACAACAGGGAATTTTTTAAAAGAAAAAGGAACTCTGTGTTCACAAGTAACACAGTTATTATGGGATTTACAATGCAATAAACACTTAAGCTAATGGAGTTCCTGCCAATGAGGGTTTTAAACTGCAAAACAGTGACTAAGAAAAGTAATCTCTCTAGAGTTATTTTAAGTAAAAGATAATGTAGGTGCCTAGGTTTGAGTTGGACTTAATGACCTCTCAAACTTTCTTCTGGTTTTATCATTCTATTCCTTTTAGGGAAAAATAAAAGGCCTCTAAGTTTGGGAGAAGAAATAAGACATCATGTTTTTAAGATAAATCACACAGGCTGTATCTGAGGTAGCATCCTTATCACATACAGAGAGAACTAGGTCATGTAGGTTAGAGAAATGATTTTCCTAAAGTGGATGATACAGTTCCCTTAAGGAAAAAAAAAAAAATCAACCATTTCCATATAGCTTCAAAAAAAATACTTCTAATTACTTCTGAAAATTCTCAAAATCTAGTATTTAATCAGGGCATACTGGTTACAAAGGTATGACTCAGATTATGCAAGCAATTCTTGATAAAAATCTGTATGTGCATTTAGTCCCACGAAGTTGAATATTTTAATTGCAATAGGGCTGTTTAATATACAAAGAAGTGACATGTAGATAAGTATGCTCTAAACATTTTTTACTATAAATTTCTACATGCAGAATAATATCAGTCCAATGATGAAATGTTAGAAAATAAGGCTAAAGCTATTCAAAGTGACTTTGGTTAAAAATGATGGACAAGTTTCTATTTAAATACTAAGGTGATTCTACAAAGAAAATTTTTTAAAAATTAAATAAATAAGTCACTATGCAAGAACTGACCTGATTACTAACTTTAGCAACTGGGCTGGAAGACTAGCTTCCCTCGCCACCACCGCACCCTCCCATTGCCTCCTTGATTCAAAACCATACTGCTTTGGAGATGTCTGAGGCTTTTTTCCCTTTTCTAAGGAGAAAACTGCTCCATTTGAGCTAAGTTGTCTTCTGTTGCTGAGCTCCTCCGTCCCCCCACATCCTCTTTCTTCCTTCTCTAGTCCCTCCCCCTCCTCCTTTTTAAATTCTCCTACTACCTTAATAGAAGGTCTTATAATAAATGTGCCCACTGCTCTAGCAGTTAGTGTTATACCTGCTGTCCTCCATTTTGAGTTGCTTCTAGTTCATCTGGATCACCTGGAATATCAGCTTAAAAACACAGATTTCTGTCTGTATCAATTTGCTAGGGCTATAGTAACAAAGTACCATAAAGTAAGTGGCTTAAACAACAGAAATTTATTATCTCACAATACTGGAGACTAGAAGTTCAAAATCAAGGTGTTAGTAGGGTGGGTTCCTTTCGCAGGCTGTGAGAGAGAATCTGTTCCATGCCTCCCATAGTTTGGGGGTTTTGCTGGCAATATTTGGTGTTCTTTGGTTTGTAAGACATCTGTCTTTGTCTTCACGTGACCTTCTTCCTGCGTGTGTCTGTGTTCAAATTTCCCCTCTGTATAAGGACACTAGTCAGTCATATGGTAATGGAGGCCTACTTTACTCCAGCGTAACTTTTTCTCAGCTTAACTAATTAAATGTATTTGCAATGACCCTATTTCTTTTTCTATTTCAGCTTATTATGGGGGTACAAAAGTTCAGGTTATGTATATTGCCCATGCCCCCCTCACCCCGAGTTAGAGCTTCAAGCGTGTCCATTCCCCAGACAGTGTGCATTGCACTCATTATGTAGGTATACACCCATCCCCTCCCCCCACCCCCCACATCTGTCCAACACCCAGTTGGTGTTATTCCCAAATGTACACTTAGGTGATGATCAGGGAAACCAATCTGCTGGTGAGTACATGTGGTGCTTATTTTTCCATTCTTGGGATACACTTCACTTAATAGAATGAGTTCCAACTCTCTCCAGGAGAACAAAAGAGATTCTATATCACCGTTATTTCTTATAGCTGAGTAATACTCCATGGTATACATATACCACATTTTACTAATCCACTCCTATATTGATGGGAATTTGGGTTGTTTCCACATCTTTGCAATTGTGAATTGTGCTGCTATAAACATTTGGGTGCAGGTGTCTTTTTTATAGAATGACTTTTGTTCTTTTGGGTAGATGCCCAATCTATTTAGAACTCAGGAAAATCAGTAAGAAAAAAAAATCAAACAACCCTATCAAAAAGTGGGCAAAGGACATGAATAGAAATTTTTCAAAAGATATAAGATTGACTAACATATGAAAAAATGCTCAACATCTCTAATCATCAGTGAAATGCAAATCAAAACCACAATGAGATATCACTTAACTCCAGTGAGAATGGCCTTTATCAAAAAGTCCCAAAACAATACATGTTGGCATGGATGCGGAGAGACAGGAACACTCATACAGTGCTGGTGGGACTGCAAACTAGTGCAACCCCTGTGGGAAACAATATGGAGATACCTTAAACAGATTCAAGTAGACTTACCATTAGATCCAGCAATCCCATTATTGGGCATCGACCCTGTTTCTAAGTCAAGTCACATATTAGGGAACTGGGGTGAGGACTTCAACATATGAATTTCAGGGGAGATAAAATTCAACCCATAACACCCTCTTTGAAAGTTTGAATCAGTAGGTCTGAGATGACAACAACCAAATTGCATTTTTAAAAAATACACCTGAAATTTTTGATGCAGAGATTAGCAGCTAACTACTCTTTGAAAACTACTAAAAAAAAGACTTGAAAGCAAAAGTTCACCTATCAATTTTTAGGGTGGAAATTCTTTCCTGGAGGTGGTTGCTGTGCTTCATCCTGTTTTTTGTGTTTTTTTTCCCCACCAGAAAGGCTTTATATTAACATTTCCTGTATAGTTATATTGTACAGAAAACTATACTAAAGAGGAGCTTTCAATGCAGAAAAACTCTAGCATGAATCCTGCTCTGGTGACATCATCATCCATTAATGTATAATTTTGAACAAGTTACCTAAAACTTTGGGAGTCTATTTTCACAAATGTGAAATAGGGATAGTCTATATCTCACTAGGTTGGGAGGAACACAGGGAATGTACCTAACAGGAAGTACATTGTCAATAAATGCTATTATGTTCTATCCCAAGCTTTGGTCATGGCACAAATACACTATATTCTAGACCCAAAATTCCAATGAACAGAGCATAAGAAGATGCATTAAAAATAATTCTTAATTTTTATTGCAAAATATAGTCCATGCTTATTGTGTATAAAATATAAACTCTAAGTCGGGGGCTTTGTTTTGTTCACTCCTGTAACCTCAGTGCATTCTTCAGCACTTAGAACCTAGTAGGTACTCAGTAGTCAAACATTAAATAAATTCAACAGATAACTAGAAAAACAAAAGGCAGGAAATAATCCTACTCTCCAAAATTATAATAAAATTATAGTTTTCTCTAATAGAGGCTATATTTTACATAATAATATGCAGTGAACTAAATGATTTGACATTAATATTCTTATAAAAGATGATTTTAAATGACAGCACAGTATTTAAATGTATTCAGGTACTATAATTCATTGAACTATTTGGGGGAGGTACTTTTAGTTTATTCCTAATGTTCACTCTTCTAAGCAATGCTTTGCTATTGTTGCTAAGTATTATTTTCTTGTGACAAATCTATAGAGAATTTGCCGAGTTAAGGGAGGAAGCACACATTTGGTTTGGACAGCATAAGGATAGACTCCAACCACTGAAGTGTGAAGGTAATAACAGCAGTGCCTCCTCTTATGGGCCATTACAAAGAGGAGTATCTCTTCTGGGCTTAGGCTCTGAAGGAGGGGTATGTAGGTAGATGAGGAGCCTGTAATGATACTTGGAAGGACTCTGAAAACCAGAGTCGTTGCTGAATTGTGATTAGCATTACTTTATTAATTAACGTGCATCACAAAATGTTATAATTAGAAAACAACACTTGTTATGAGCTACCTGAAAACTGATAGCTCTAAGCTTCTGGGTCCCAGCGTGTTTAGTAAAACACTGTTTCCTGGGGATTTAATACATGTAAAAAATAAATAAAAAATAAAGATGAATTACATGGTCAATGTTTGGGAAAAATAGGCTAAAAAACAAATGCAAAATTATTTTCCTTAGTTCATCAGAGGCTTTACTATTCTACTGTGCATTCTGAATCTCCAAAAAATGGTCATAGAGTATATATGTAGCCTTTTCAAAACTTATTTGGTACTGAATATTTTTATTTACTGAATGTAATAAGGGGCTAGTGCTGCACAGAATACCCTTTAATACTCGCTTCCAGGATGCTCAAAACCAGGTCACAACGTCACTGTAGCAAATATTTTTTAATGAGTTGTAGTTTTCCCAGGCATCATCTAAATCTGTATCCATATCTGTGTCAACCTCGTTTTATGTATGTGTACAATATGTGCACAATCTTATTTTATGAATCACTTTGAATATTCTGTAGGGTTTTGTGGAAAGATAATTATCTTATCAAATATGATTTTTGCATTTGTGATGTAACAAAAGGACATACCCAGATAAATTGTGAAATAGTGGTGCTCTTTCTCAAACTGTATCAGCATACTTCTCCTTTGATTTTGTGTCATCCTTTCCATCATCATTCCATGGTTACCTAATTCTAGTCATGCTAAGTGAATTGTAAGCTACATTTCTCTTCACATAATGATGGGTCAAAGCAGCCCCCTTACGCACATCCTGCATGTGGCCAGTATATGGGAGTAACATTGAATACCACCCTTAGTTCCACAACCTGGATTGAGGTTTAGCTTAATAAAAGCATCATTCAGATTAGTTGCTTTACTTAAAATGTAATTCTTCCCAGGATAATTTATGTTTTTAATGTTCACTCTTTTTTGTGTGTATATGTATATATGTGGTCTTAGCTATTACCTCTGTAAAGTAGACCATAGAACTGCTTATTTCACCTGAAACAGAAGAGACCATTAGAATTGGCAAGAGGCGAGTCTTTAGAAATTTTGAAGAATTGTTTCAGGGGACAGGTGGGTATTAGGTTCCATGAAGAGAATCCTCTCTTCCACTAGATGCCAGATTAAGTGGGGGTTGGTTTAATAAAGGGAACATTTTTCCCCCTGAGTTTGGAGGGCATATGTTAGTGTCAAAACCAGGCATCAGCCACACATAGAATGGGCCCACTAGACTGTCCTCTGCACAATTTTGTGAAAGGATATAGTTGCTGAATTAGAAGGAATGGTCTTGATATGCGACTGTTCTTGTGAATTCAACAATATGTGTTGAGTTCCAAATCCCAGATCTATACTAGTCCCTATTCTAGGGAATGGGGGATATAAAAATGACCAAGACCCTGTCTGTGCACTCCAGGGGTTTATACCACGTTTAGGCATCTTAACTCAAGAGCAGGCATTGAGAAATACTTCTAATAGCATGTTGACATAACTTGATGACATTCAGAGAGTCAAGAATGTATGTTCCTTTCCCGAATGTTTTTTTTCCTGAGATGTACCTGTGTTTCTTTAACCTGGAATTCCTTCCCCCGGGTATTCACACCTGGCTCCTCCTGTCTTACCAGATGTTAGCTCAAATGTTACATCTATAGAGATGCCTTCCCTGACCTATCCTAATCCATTACTCTTGCTCATATCACCACCAAATTTATTCCTGCATAACACTCATCACTACATGGAATTAACCTACTTAGCCTATTACCTCTTTAGTTCTCTATCCTCTCTAACTACAGTGTTAACTATTAAGGACAACAGCCTTGTCCACTTTGAACATCATATTTTAGGCACTAAGTATTAAATAAAAATTGTTCAACTAAAAGAAATAGAAACAAGTGGCAATATTTATCTAGCTCTGACTAGGGAGGAAATCATTCATTTTCATGACAGGAATATACTAGTCACTAGAGAATTGTTCTCTACTATGAAGCATCATAAGGATGTAACATAACATCTTTTAAAGCTTTTTTTTGCAAGAGATCTTCTATTTTCTAGTTTAAGTTATTGAAATGCCTTAGAGATTATAACTGACTGAATCAATGACTTAATCATTCACTTCTGCCAACATAGTTATCATGAAAACCCAACTATTTCTGCACATTTGGACAGTTTTTACTCGTGTAAGATCTATTTGATTTCATTTTAGACCATGGGTATTAATCAACTTTAGACACATTATGTCTACCCTTTTGGGGCTCAGATAAACATCCAATTTTCTCATTTCTACTCTAAAAAGGTATGAAATAGTTTAAAAAATTATACCATAGGAAATTAAATGTTTAATCACAGAATCTGATTTAGGTTCCATGTATTATGCATTTGCTATTATTGATAGCACTCCATGTTTAAAGTGAAAAATTATCATAGGTTTTTAATATGATCTGTAAATAATTGCTATTCAAAGTAAAGGTACTTTCAGGTTATCCCTAAATTCAAGTCAAATGAAGTATATTTTCCAAATGTAAACATAGTCAGTTGGAGTAATCCCAGCCTGTTAAGAAGATTAAAACTGTTTAATATCATTGAAGATTCTTAAAATACCAATTTCACAAATTGTAGTTACTTTACATAAATTGTAATGGATTTATAAGGATTGTTAGGGTAATTAATGTCTTTAGAAATCTTTCCTCAAATTTTATTTCTTAAGGGCCTGTTTGATTTCTTACAATGAGGTGGCATTGGATCATGAAAATGAAATCCATACCTGATCAATAAATTCCTCATAAGGAGGAAAAGAACCTCTCTCCTCTCATTTCCAACATCTAATGACAAAAATGTTCTCTTCTATTCTAAATAATCTTTCTCTTTCTCCATCCCCATCCTGATTCATATAAAGCTAAAAGCGGTGCTCACATCTGAAGTTTATGTATGTTTTTCAGCACTGGAATATGACCTACAGGAACCCAGGAGAAAAGTCTAGAAACCAGTTTTGGAAACTGCTGAATCTGAAGACCTAAGCTTTTGGTGCCATGCCTAAAGATAATTAGCTGTGCTTAATTCCAAAAATAGACTTTCAGTGTCTGCCAATATTTTAAGAACTGAAAGGAAAACTTAGGGTTTTCTTTTTTAATGAAACTTTGCTGTTCCCTATTGTCCTCACAGGGCCCAGGTAATAATATTTCTATGCATGTATGAATAAGTAGATTAGAAATTTGAGGTTTGCTTTTTAGCTTATATGAATGTTACCAATTGAACCTAATTTCCAACCCCAACTCAGAATATAGCTGCTTTTATGCCAGTGTCCATTATTTTGCTGCTGGTTTAACTTTTGTAAAAACTAATGCCAGAATGCATACAATTGTTCCTAAGAACATTTAGATTTTATAAATATAAAATTTCCAGTTTATATTTCACATGCAATTAAAAGAGACTTTCTCAGGTTTGGAATTTTCAATTTTGACTTTAAAAATCTCCATGAGCCTTAGGGGGAAAAAATAATAGTTTCCAACTCTTCTCCATGGGGGGAAGCATATGTAACTCAACATATTGATATAAATGTTTTGTTAAATTCATTTAAAATATTTCATGATGATGTATCTTGTGGTAGATCTTCATTGTGTCCATTTCCTCAGGGAAAATTATCTAATCTCATGTTTAACAAGACTGGAATTATAAACCTATTGCACAATTTGGTGGGTTCTGTTAATTAGGGGAAAAGTTGTCTGGGGTGGGGTAAGACTTACACTGCATTTTCATTCCCTGTGTTCAAGATGATACCTACACCTTTTATTTTATCTGGTTTCCAGGAGTATAGAGCCTTCCCTCTTTTAATTCCCATAGAGAATAAACTTTTTGTAACTATTTTGGTTGGGTTTAGAGAATCAGGCCTCTAACTGCTTATCAGATTTTCAAGCAATACTCCAGTTTTCAGTCTCACCATTCGCCTGTATTCTCATAGGCACATGATGTCTCTAATTTCTGAGCATTTGGGGATCTACAGTTTTAATTAGCTCACCTCACACTTGTTTCACCTTCTGCAGGCATTTAAGATTTCCTATTCTTCTGCTCTGCTAAGTCCTTACCCCCTTGGCCATCTGCTTTCTATTGCCCATAGTTTTATTGACATCACTTCTCTGCTCTCATTAACTCTCTCCCCTTCTTTGTCCTTTCTGGGTTTGTTCTTGTACAGCCAATTTAATGAAGTTTCAGGAGAGAGTAGAGATAAATGCGTGTGTTCCATATGCCATTATTTCTTTCTATTCTATTTATCATAGGCAGAAAACACCTATAATTAAGCTTATATAATCTTGAAAGCAGTTATGAGATTGTGCTGCCAATCTCCTATGCTCTATCCCGATTTTTCCTTAAAGCATCCTTTCCCAAACTTACGCTCTAAACATTCTGTGATGACATTGGCTTTAAAGTACATTAGAGATTTCCATACATCAAACACATTGAATAACTGATGTGTGATGCCTAAGTTAGGTGCTAGAAATCTTCTGTTAGACTTGTATCTATCATTATTTCTGCCTCTGTTGGATTCATCTGTCCCGCACACATAGATCTTGACACATCCCACTAGCTCCTAGCTTTAGTTTCCTTTGGGAATTTCTGTTTATACTGCAATTGGTCTCAGGACCCTGGTGTTACTCTCTAGTTATATTTTCTGAAATAAAAATAAGGATCTATTATTCAATGGTCTTAAGAATTTGTTTTCTGACTTGTGTATTTTAATGAAAGTATAAAAATAAAATCACCTTTAGTAATAGTTCAATTTAATAAACACATTTTGAACTCTGGGTCAACATTAAGCTAGGTTGAAAAGGTAAAGCTATCTGTCTGAGGACATTCAAATATATGTATGTTGGGGCTCAGAAAATACCCCAAAATGAAGGCCTCAGAAGCAGTTGCAGAAGTGAAAGCTTTTCTCTGACCTTCTCCTGTCCTGTTTCTCAGTTCCATTCATTCTCCCCTAACGCTAGCCATAGAAACTAGAATCTTTCCCCCACATAGGTCATAGAAACCAGAACCCTCTTCCCCAAAGCCAGCCATAATACTTAAAAATGCTGTGTAAAAACTGGTCATAAAGAAATGATCTGATCTACCTTTGTTTGACTATAGGTCATAAGACCCCTATTCCAGATTTTCCTGCTCCAGATTCATAAGGGAGGAACACATACATGCTGAGAGAGGCCAAGCACCAACTAGAGGCTCTTCTGGACAGACAGGTCTTGCTGGGTTTCCCCAGTCTATTAGTCTATTAGTGTCAGATCATAGCCTTTTTGTCCAATCATTTCTTCATGGCTGTCCATAGTTTTTTGAACCTAAGCATAAAAATGGACAATTTCCCATTGGTGGGTCCTTATTCTGAAGGACCCTGTGTATAAGTTAATATGCATTTTTCTCCTATCAATCTGCCTCATGTCAGTGATTTTTAGCAAACCTCCAGGAGGCCAAAGGCCTTGGCCCCTGCAAGTATATCGTTAATAAATTTCATATGTTTAAGGAGTACATTGGAGTACATCATAAAATGGAAATCAGAACTGTTCTTGAAGATCCCAGGAGTATGGTGGAATAAGGTAATGGTAAGGTGTGGTTAACCAGGTACTGGAAATATTTCAGTAAATGAACAACTATCTCAGTGTATTTATATTTTATTTCAACAGATAAGAAAATAGATTCATCCTCCCAGGCTTATGATCAGGGAAGACAAGCTGTGAAACCACTCACACGAAAATAAATGCCACCAACTTATCTCCTTAGCTTTAGGGTTACAAGCATAAATAATTCAAAAGAACCTCCAGTTAGCATACTCTAAAGCCATCTTAATGCAAACAAAGAGAAACCTTGAGTTAATTTCCTTTACCCTTCAAAGACAAAAAAATTCATGTTTTCTCTGCCATGAGTAATTCATATTGACTTGGTTGTTTTAAACTCAAGGTCCAGTTTGTTTCATGTTTCCCTAATTTCTAATGGCTCTGGGTTCCTGGAGGTGACTACAGCTCCAACCATGTGTTACAATCACTTAGGGCATCGAGTCAGTAGATTTTAAATAAATATATAAAGCTTAAGGCAAAAACACTGAACAATTGCTCCATGCTTTATTTAGTAGTCCCTAGATTGCAAATTTGTAAAGTAGAACCTAATAGAAAAATTGGGAATTGTACTATTTTCTGGTCATTGAACTCCATCAGTTTAATGTGATAAATGTAAATGTATGGAAACTATAGCATTTAGAAAAATAAGGAATGACTTGGCTTTCTTTTATAATAGATGCTATTCTTATGAACTAATGATCTGGGAGAGAGACAGCAATAAATACTGTTATTGTGCTATTGTAATATATATAAAGTTTTGTAGTTATAAAAAAACTTACAGTATTACTTCATAGGAGGAGCTGTATATGTGTACTTAATTTGAATGAATTAGAATTTTCCACTTGTGTAAAATTTGAGTAAAGAAAGCCAATAGGTGTAAGATTAGTAGAGATTTGTGAATGTTGAACTCAGATCTATGTTCTTGATACTGATTATTTTCATGAGTATTCTGTGATATTTGAAGAAATATTGTTTTTATATTAATTCTTCATGAGACTTCTATCTAGTTAGACAGTAAGTCCACATTTAAGGCTAAAGATCATGTAACTGTAAAAGGAGCATCATGCCTAGAAGGCCTATCAGGAAGATTATAACAGAGCCAAGAACTGAGAGCCAGCCTCAGAGATTATACCCAAACTATCATATGATAAAGATTCTCCCAGGATGCATTTGCTTGTGACTGAGAAAATGCATAATTTCATAAGCACTCTGAATTTCCTGCTTTAAATAAGTCTCTATCTCCTTAATCAAATTCCACCTGTAAGGTTTTTAAAAAGTTACAGCAAATATGTGCAGGATAAATAATATTTATTTATTCAGACTACCAATCATGGACTATACAAACATACATTGCTCAAGCTCTTGCAATTACTATTGCCTATCAGGGGTCAGTTATTCACTGGTTAGTAATCATGACCTAGATTACGTGGATTTACCAGGAAAAATGTCAATTCCATCTGGTTTTTGCATTTGAAAGCAATTTTTTTCCTGCTGTTGAGAGTTTTAAATGTAAATCACTCTGGCCTCTAGAGAGCACCTCTCCCAGGGTTTATCAGTCAGGGAATAAGATACATACGCTAATTTTAAAGGTGTATTTTTCCAAGGTCTTTCTGGAATTGTCAAACATGGGAGAGGAAACTTGTTTGTCCCTCCTGTGATGAAGTGAGTAGAGAAAAGCCTGGTCACAACTCTAAGAGGGAGTTGTTAATTTGATTAGTCTAAGCTTGAAATAATGATTGACAATGAATCAATGTGGGCAGAGTTATGTTTTCTAAAATGTTAGAACCCATGTTCTACCTTTTTCTTGAATTTCTTGCTTTAAAGAAGTCAAAGAGGATTGACCTTTCAGGATAGGCCATTCGTATTCATGTGATTCATATTCTCTTTCTCTCCCACCCACTCTCTCCCATCCTCTCAGAAATGAGCAAATTGAGCAAATGTATGTTCCTCAAGTATTAATTCAGGGAGAGTTCTTCCCTTTCTCGCTTGCTTACTTTACTCTTTCTTCTTTTTCTCCATCCCCCTCCCTACTTTCCCTCCCCCCTTCCTTGCTTCCTTTCTTACTTCCTCTATTTTAAAGGTCCAGATTAAAATCCTGCTTTGTATTTTCATGTTTAAATGTAACTTAGATGTCATCTTCAGGGTGACATACCTGTAGTTCAGAATGACTAGCTTAGACTTTAACTGGAGGTCTAGTTGGCTAGTACCAAAAGAGACAATGTAGCATAATGAAAAGAATGTCTTTAGAATTAGGTTTATAAGTCAAATTTTGGATTAGCTGAGTGAAATTGAAAATAACTTTGAGATTAGTTTTTCCTTCTGGGAAATGGAGGTATCATTTTTAATATGAGTTATATGAGCGTTAAAGTCATCGATATGTATGGCAACACCATCATGAAGTCTCATCACTGTCATTCTTCTGTGTTGAGTAACAAGCACATTATATACACAATTTTGTTATTAGTTCCATTTACAACTTAGAAGAATGAGACTAAAAAATTAATATCTTATCTGAGCTAGCATGGCAAGTAAGGGGCAAAGTCAGAAGTTGAACTCAAGGCTGTCATCTTCTAAAGCCTGTATACTCTGAACTACTATTTAATACAGCCTCCTACATCTGTGGTGCCCCTCAAGGTACCAGTCCATGGCCTGTTAGGAATCGGGCCACACAGTAGGTGGTGAGCAGCTGGTGAGTGAGTGAAGCTTCACCTGTATTTACAGCCGCTTTCCACGGCTCAATGTCACTGAGTAAGTTCAGCACTGCCCCCCCGCCCCCCCCCCCCCCCCCCCCGTCAGATCAGCGGCAGCATTAGATTCTCATAGAAATGTGAACCCTACTGTAAACTGCACATGGGAGGGATCTAGGTTGCGTGTTCCTTATGAAAACCTAATGTCTGATGACCCAAGGTGGAGCTGAGGCAGTGATGCTAGTACTGGGGAGTGGTTGCAAATACAGATTATCATTAGCAGAGAGGTCCAACTGCACAATAAACATGCTTGAATCATCCTAAAACCATCCTCCCACCCGTACCCCTGATCCGTAGAAAAATTGTCTTCTATGCAACTGGTCCCTGGTGCCAAAAAAGTTGGGGACTGCTATCCTACATGTTCCCTTTATTGATATAGCTGATTTCTCTCAATAAGTTCATGTACAATGTACACATGAACTAGACTTAGGGAAAGAATTGTGTGTTGTCTTTTAGTTCTGGGTCTACTGAAGATACTTGGCTACACACACACACACACACACATGCATACACTGAATAAAATATTAGTTTTAATCATGTCAAGCTGCATCCATGTATCAACTAGATCTATGTTGTACGACATAGTCTCCAGTTGAGTGGCCATTTAAATTTAATTGAAATTAAAATTAAAAATTCAAATAGTCACACTAGTCACGTTTCAAATACTCAAAAACAAGCCACATTGGCTAGTGACTACCATATTGAACAGCACAGATACAGAACAGTTCCATCATTGTAGAAATGTTTGTTGGCAGTATTGAACTAGATGAATTTCAGTGGGAATGTGAATAAATGTGTTTTTATCAAGGAATTTGTCTATGATAAATCCTTTGTCACAGGAGAGTAAGTTTGAAAAATTCTCATGTTAGGTCCTAACACACTTACACACACACATATACACTCACAATTATGCAAGGCAAATTATACAGAAAATTAAGGTTCATTCTGTAATATTTTTCCTTTGTGGTTACACTGAATTTGAACTGTATGCAAAGCTCTGTCCTCCGCAACAACATTCTTAAGCAAAGCATAGCCTACACATTCTTATGTTATTACTCACTTCAGCAGATTCTAATCTGGGGCACTTCAAAATACATGCAGGTCTTCAAAGCTGCATAAATGTTAGTCATCCTCACTATTTGAAAGTCCCTAGAGAGTTCAGTTTGTTGGAGAATCTTCAATAAAGGAGGAAGGAAGTATAGTTGTTTAGGAACCCTTGTGTTTTTCTAGAAAAAAATTAACAAGGCAAGAGAGATGGCATTCTGACATATTGAGCCAATCTCCAGAAATAGTCCATGCAGCCACAAAGATATGCAAAATGAAAAGCCAAAGTGATCAAACAATTTTCAGGAAAATAAACAGATAAGCACAAAAAAATGAAATGAATCAGCATGCCTTTCTTCTGCCTGGCTTTCTGAGTATCTATTTGGCAACTAGTGACAGAACAGTGACTTAAGAAACAGACATTCTTTCTTCCTGGGTCCTGCTTTGTTGTTGGTCTCTTTAAAGGACTCAGAGGCCATTTGTTTAACAAATACTTATCTTTCTCTTTTCTATTAGTCAATAAAGATAAAATTATTACCTAACTCAATTTATGACTAGCCATTTCTGAAATACTTAAATTATCTCTAGGAGTCACTAGACATTATGAAAACCCTCTACAGTTATATGTTTATTTGAAGCATTTTGTGTCAGTATAATATTCACTTACCTCTAAGAAAATGGCTTTTAGAAATTTACTATAAAAGACAGGGTGACTTTTTCCTCATTTAAAATAAACAAACAAACAAAAAACCCCCAGCTATCCTCTAGCTTGTGTTATTTGCAACTATCAGTTACATTCTAACTCTACAATATTCCCTAATGCAACCCTCAGTGTCCATATTTAAAAAAAATGCATAAAGCTTTATTTTTAGTCACACATTTAAAATGTGCTTATGAAAATTAGAAAAACTATTTGACATTATATCTTAGATAATGAAGAAATTGAACAAAATAAAAATATTTTTTCCTACCTTCAAAAGAACTTTGAGATATTAGATAGGAGGGTACAATTCTAATATCAGGTTATATAGAGAGTAAAAGCTAATGAAAGGATTTTTTTGCCAAGTATGTTGGCTTTTCATTTCCCTTATCTTTGTGGCTGTATGGACTATTTCTTTGACAGTAAGTAGAATAAGTCTTTTAATAAAGACTCCATTATATTTTCATGCATAAAAGTAAAGAAATAAAAATTGCTAGTGGACCATGACATTCTTTGTCTGAATATCTACTCTGACAGCTGACCACGGTTGACATCATGCAGATATTCAAGGCAGTAATTTCCAATCATTTGTAAACATCTATTTTGAAGGATCTTGCATCAGTTTGTAAGAAGTCATGAGTACACTTGAGAACACCCTAAGATTTTTTCACCTACCCAAAGAAAATTTGATTCATTCCAACTATTAAATTCCGTTTTCTCCAAAAAAAACCTTAGAAAATGTCTCAGGAACGTCCCCTGGGTGCTTTTCCAACTCCATCTGAATGACAGTAAGAAGGCAGTACTATAGGTCTATCTGGCCCATTTCTTCATTTTCTTTCCCATCAGACCATAGAATTTACTAGGAGCCCACAGAGGGGCAGCTCTGGAATAGGATCTTTGGGGAATACTAACAAAATGATGTCAGGTGCTAATGTATCTTTTATACGTAAACAAAAAAGCTGTAGGTTATAATTGTTTAGATATAAGTGAAAATTCATTCTCTGTGCATAGGGCCAATGGTGTGCATATGCTCCACCCTGTTTTGGTAATCCGGTGCTCCAGTAGAAAATATGCTAATCTCAAAATGGAAACAAGTTAGCTTATTCTCCCAACCTTTCTGTAAAATTTAATTATAATCATACAGTAAGGGTATACTCTGAGACTCTAAAAACCGCAGTTTAAATGTGAGCACCAGAGGGATTGAATGGTATGTTCTGCACATCCCTTCTGTGTTTTAATGATATGGGGAATTTTAAAAGTGAAGAGCTCCTCTTGATTCTATAGGAAATGTCATAATTCTCTTCATGGTTTCTTGGCTGCAAGCAAGACAAGAATATCCCGACTATGGCCGAAATTGCTTCTTCTCTTATCAGGCACAGGGTACTAGAAGATGAAGATATTACCAAAGGCCAAAAGACAATTTCAGAGGTGGATTATATTGCTCTGGTGTCCAACAATAAAGCTCTCCTTTAAAATTTCACACTTCATACAGGACAATAAAACACAGAGAGGTCATCTTCTCCCTTCACCCCACATCCTCAAGACCTCAAAGTTTGTGCTTGAGGGATTGGGACATAGTAGAAGGGCAAAGTACGGGAGAAAGCTCAGCTTATGAATTAGTGTAGGAAAATATGACAGGTGATGATGACCAGGAAAATTTCAACAATAATTAAAAGAGGTAAAAATGTCATGCAAATAGTTTTAATTTGAAATGTATGCTAATTTGCACATGAAAATTAGAACCTTTATAACTGAAGCAAAACCATTCATCGTGGTGCTCGACTCACATTTTTGACCTGGACGAACAAGTGAATAACTTTTTTTATGTATTGAAGTGTTTGGTTTAATCAAACAACTGGTAGGCCAATGTGCTACACAATAAATTCAGTATTAAAAAAAATGTCAGTTAAGTGTTGTGCTTGTATGTGTCTGCATATGTGTGAACTGAATTGATGGAAGTGTCTAAGCCATTACATCAACATGGTTATGGCAGCATATAAAATACACAGGACCAGAACTCATCACAGAAACACTCTTCATAGTCACGGTATTGATTTCAATTATGATATCTTTCTTACTAATGTATTCTGTGCACCTGTCAGTAGGCAGAAAAAGCAGGATTAAATCAAACTGAAGCCATACGTGCAGCAAAAAGCCTTCATGTAACCCAAAGAAAGAGAAAAGCAGCAAACACTGTGAGCTATGAGAGCCATTCAGAGAAATGTGCTCAATGGCATGGAGTTTCAAATCACCCATAAAAATGAATACATTATTCATCTTTTCTGTTTTGGCACTTCTGCAGTTGACATTACCACTGTCTGCTGTGTTAAGATTGGAAGAACTAAGCTGGAAAATGTGATAGCAAATCCTTAACTCAAGCAGCAGTATAGAGGGCAGGCTGTTAAGCTGCCATGTTAGCAAAATGCATAAATGCCAACATTATTTTAGAATGATTTATTACATCCATAACAGTCAAAATAATTGTGGCCCCATAGTCCATAAACCACAGATAGATTTTCTAATTCAGGATTCTGCAGATGACATTTTATATTAGGATGACATTTCAGACCTTTACAAACAAAACTTGGAATTTTGCTGGAAATTTCTTAAGTTCTCGGCATATTGTTTCAATGATTATGGAAGAAGGGTTGGTTAGTAAAGTGCTGTCAAGTAGCTAAATGACAAAAGGGTGGAAAAGAGAATACATGGCATAACTCAGATATCAGTATCATCACTACAGAAATAGCAATTGCAATGATGATTGCAAATGTAAAATGTCTATCTTTAATCTGATTTTGTTGATAACACTACTCCAGATGAACTTCTACTGACCAAAAATTGCAGAGGAAGCATAACTGAGTTCAGAATACAAACTAAAAATTATACATAATTTAAGAATTTAAGAAATATAACGCATTATCTATTGGGATTATTTTTTATTGAAATATGGCAAGGACTTCCATTGGCAGTAATGTCTCAGGACTCATTTCTGTTCATTATTGAAGTCACATTTTATAGTTTGTCACCTTTAAAATAACACATTATTCACTCAAATGGATCAATAAATTAAAATTTTCCCATAAGAAAAAAGATTGTGTTATTCACTTATTTCAAGCTTTATTCCCTTGTGCAAATAGAATTTCAATTTTTATTCCAACATCCTTCACATTATCTAAGCAGAAAATTGTGTAAAAAACAACACACTTCTTTTAGATCAATGATAAGGGCAAGGAATAGACGTTAATATAGTTACACAAATCATGAGTGATGATGTCACTAGATTTATAATACATACTATATATTATACTAAGTATATGTATTATATAGTATTCTATGCTGTCTAAAATTTGATGGAAGGGTATCTTTCTATTTTTTTTTTTTTTTTTTAGTTTTTTTTTTTTAAATCACAATACCCTACTTAGAGTGAACTTCTGAAATAAGAAATCCCAGTAAAATCGATTAGGTAATTTCTCCTTTAAGTTAACAGACAACAAATATGAATGAAATAGCTCCTGTGCCTCCCCTGAGGTAATATACTGTTAAGGAATTTTAAAAGATGTTTTCAAGTTGAGAAAAAAAAAAAAAAAGACAACTGAAACAGGGTTCAAAAAGAAAAAAAAAAAAAAAGGAGCTTTGATAAGTTTGTACAGGTTTTTCCAAATATAGAAGTCCTGTTCATATCCTAATGCACAGATTAGTTTTCATGTTTCTCTATATGAGCACCACCCACCATACAAAAGTCACTATTTTAAAACAGTCTTGGAAATTTTTTTTCCTCTGAAACATTTTCTTCAGAATCTTTTTCTAATGTCCTTATTTTCCCCCAAACTATAATTTATGTTGTCTCCTTTATTGTCCTGAAGTCCAATATATCCTTCACATTCTGAGTCCTATAAAATGATATGTGGTGATTTATATTGGGTCTGAGTCCAAAGCATGCCTTCTAAAATTTTAGCTCTCAGATATTGAGGAAAAAAATCTATGCCTATGTAAAATAGGAACTGCTTTTAAAGTGTGGGATTAACAAAAAGAATATATTCACAAATGTGGAGTATGTTATTTTGAGATATTGTTTGTAGAAATAAGGTACCCAGGTGATAAATACAGGATAATTTTCTGTTACAAGAATTGAGATGGTAAGTAAATGACATATCCTAAGGAAATTTGAAAAAAGGAGATATTCTGAAGATGGTCTAAAATATGGACTACATTGTCCTTTTGCCCATTTTTTAATGGGGTTGATTTTTCTTCTTGCTGATTTTCCTGAGTTCTATATAGATTCTAGTTATCAGCCCTTTACCAGGTTCATTCACCCTAATAATAGCTTCTTAGGCTGTGCAGAAGCTTTTTAATTTGACCAGGTCCCCATTTATTTATTCGTTGTTGCTGTGATCGCTTTTGGGGTCTTTTCATAAATTCTTTGCTTAGGCCAACATCTACAAGAATTTTTCCAACATTTTGTTCTAGAATTCTTATGGTTTCATGCCTTAGGTTTGCTTTTCAAAAGATAGACTAATGACCAAAAAACATGAAAAAATGCTCAATGTCTCTAATTGTCAGGGAGACACAAATCAAAACCACAATGAGCTATATCACTTAACTCCAGTAAGAATGGCTTTTATCAAAAAGTTCCAAAACAACCAATGTTGGTATGGATGAAGAGCGATAGAAAACACTCATATACTGCTGGCGGGACTGCAAACTATTAATAGTATGACCTCTATGGTAAGTAAATAGGGAGATAACTCAAAGAACTAAAGTAGAAATACCATTTGATCTAGCAATCTCACTATTGGTATTTACCCCAAGGAATAAAAAAAGGCATTCTATAGAAGAGACATCTGCAATGTTTATGGCAGCACAATTCACAATTGCAAAGATGTGGAAACAACACAACTGCCCATCAATATGTGCGCAGATTAATAAGATGTGTTATATGTGTATCATGGAGTACTACTTCAGCCGTAAAATATGATGAACTACCTATTGTATTATCCTGGATGAAGGTGGAGCTTATTGTTCTAAGTGAAGTATCACAAGAATAGAAAGAACAAGCAGCACACATACTCACCATTACATTGGTACCAACTATTCAACACTAATGCGCACATATGGGAAGTAACATTCATAGGGTGTCAGGCAGGTGGGAGGGGGGAGGAGTTGGGTAAATCCATACCTAATGGATGCAGTGCATGCTGTCTGGGGGATGGGCATGCTTGTCAGGTGGTGTAAAGACAATTTATGTAACCAAAGCATTTATACCCCTGCTATGCTCTGAAATAAAAATTAAAATGTAAGATGAAATAAAATGTAGACTACACATAAAATCTAATTTAAAAGGGACAGATATGGAGGTAGTTACGGATATACAGATCTAGATCTGAAGGGTGGCATATCTGGATTCTAGCTCTGACATGTGATACATAGTTCCTATGTGAAGTTAAGAATTTAATCTTGAATTTCCAATTCTGTATCTTTGGGTTACATAAATATTGATAAAGTCCATCAAAGAAAAATGAAGTCCCTAAGCTAGTTAAGAATGTACTTCCAAAGTGGACCATATCCTTCCAGTGACTCTATCTAATACTCAGGCTATCCAGGGCCATTCTGCTTCCCAGAAAATCATCTCTACCCAGCTCACCAAAACCAAGCCTGTTCTGATGTGAACGAATCATCTGTTCTCCACCATGAAGAACAAAGATGATCAAGTCATAGCCTCAAGAATTTTGTGTCATCTTACCGCCCAATATCACTTGCCATAACCTACCTCCTGTAGCTAGATTTCTGCCATGGATATTAGGTGAAGAACATGTGTCCCTGATATGCTCATGTTTCACTGTTCTCCTCCTGGAGAATAAAGCTCTTCCTGAGGCTCCACCCCATCACAGATAAGCCATTTGTCATTACAGACACAAGAATAAGGACTTGTGTTACGTATTTCAAATTTCCTGAGACTATACTTCGCACATTAGCTTGGACAACCCGAAACTTTTCTTCACTGGTGACCATTTACCAGAAATTCTAGTCACTTACTCCTTTGGATATCAAATCATGCAGGCAGATACCCAAGTTTTCTCAGGTAGCATCTGGAGCTGGACTATCTCCTGCAGAATCTAGAGGACTTAACCCCAAGGGCTACCAATTCCTTAGCGACCCCATTTGATCAACTTTCCCCTGACAATTCTCTAAATTCCATAGAGGTAGTTAAGAACTATTTATGGGTATAGCTTTATGTGATAGGCACCCTTGCATCTCTCGAGCAAACAGAGGGAACAAGAAATAACCTTTGCTTTCAAGAAGAATTACATTCAGAAGCACCAGCTGCTTTCTCCATACTTGTTTTTTCTTTAGCCTGTGTAAAAACCAGCATTTAACTTGGGACTCCTTGTTCAGTTACACTTCCTTATATGTCAAAATGATAGATGTGCTTGTTTTATTCCTCATTCTAAGGTTCTTTTTTTAAGGTCTCATAAATAGCAAGAATGCCAAGTAAAATTTCATATCATTGCTGTCAAATTGTCAATACATTTCTCTTATTGGAGGCAATGCAAATACATATTCCTTGAATTATAATTTTCCTACAGAATGTCTGTCACATAGATCTTTTATCAAGATTATATTAAGGTTCTGTTTTGGCAAATCAGTTGAGCTTTCTTCATAAAGTGATCATGAAACACAGTCTGGATATGGGGCTTTCCTTGCTGTCAATTCTCATAGTTAATTATGTTATAGACCTGTTTTCTATGAAGTGTGTTCTATAGACACTGGGGCTGCTATAGGGTCTGTGCAAAGAGATTTTCATAGGCTAAATAGATTGTAAAATGCCAGACACTTTCTCTCTTGGAGATTCATAATGATTAAAGATATTAAAGAGTCTAAGTACAGTTGGTCCTCCACATCATCTGTGGATTCCACACCTGAGGATTATGCATCCACTGATTCAACCCAGGATCAACAATATTCAGAAAAAAATTCCAGAAAATGTTACTTTGTTCCTGACGTGTACTATATAGTTAAACCTAACCATGGCTGTGTATACTGAACACAGACTTTTTTCTTGTCATTATTCCCTAAAACAATATAACTATTTACATAGCATTTACATTTTGTTGGCTATTATATAACTAATCCAGAGATTTAAAATATACAGGAGGATGTACATAGGATCATGACACTTTACATAGGGACCAAGTATTTGGGATTTTAGTATCTGCAAGGGGTCCTGGAACTAATCACCCCATAGATACCAAGGGATATAGTTTTCTTAGGGAAGAAACTGGTTGAACATTTTTAACCATTTTCCAAACTTATTTCCTTTAGAGACATAAATCCATTAAAAAGTAATACTGGTTTTCAGAACAGAATTACCATTTAAGATCTTGCCTGTCTGCTATCACACAGAAGTTCCATCTAAAAAACTGCCTACCAGTAGCAAAGAGTAGGCATATAAATAGGTCCAAATAAATGAATAAAATGCTTCCATGGATATAATTTTTTGAAAGTAGTGTTGTTTGGATTTATTCAGAGATGATTTTGACTAAAGGCTCTGAATATGGCTTAGAAGAGTGGAACTCAGATTTTTCAGATCAACTGAAAAATGATCCCTTCATTGTTAATTTAGTCATTTGGTTTGTTGGTTATAAGTTCCTTTCTCATGTAAGTTTACATTGTTCAATTCTACAAGAAACCTAAGCCCCAGAGCTCTGACCTATAAGATCTCCAGATGCCTCATAAATGCCTACAGCTGGCCACCAGGGAAATTAAGGAGTAGGTACCACTGACTCCATGCCAAACCTGCACCTCTATTGCAAAACAAGCAAAACGTAACACCTCTGCCACCAAGGGAGGGAAAAACCCCAAACAAGCAAACATTAGAATTGAATGTAGATGTTGGTCAAAGGATACATAAGTATAGTTAGATAGGAATAAATTCAAGAGACCGATTAGTACAAGATGACTATAGTTAACAATATATTGTGTTTTTGAAAAATGCTAAGATAGTGGAGGGTAAGTGTTCTCACCAGAAAACTGATGACTTAGGTAATGTATTTGTTAATTAGCTAGATTTAATCATTCCACAATGCATGTATACTCCGAAACATGTTGTATATGATAAAAACAAATACACTTGCTAATCCTACTTGGGAGTGGGGGGAGGTGTAGAAGTCAAATATGCCCTTTAGAAAAGAGCACATGATTCTGTGGTTTGTAATCATGTGAAAAATAACCAGGCAAGTTAAACAGTTACTGGTAATAAAGGGATATATTAAAATTGCCAATTAATCTGAATTTAAAAATACAATGTGAGTCACCCCTATATATCTAGACAAAGGATGAAACTAAGATATACAATGCTTTAGTGGATTAAACCTTACTCTTACATTATACAAAAGAGGAAGAAATGGCTGCAATCCCTGATCATTTGTATTGAGTTAGGAGGTGCTTTCATTAGTTTCCATTTTACATTCACCAATATACCCAGTTACCCACTATTTTAAGATGTATGCTTGTTTCTTTTCTACAGATTATACTAAGGTCTTGTTTAATTTCCTTCAGAGTGGGTTGATATCATAACTAAAGCATTTCTACCTTTGATTATTCCAGTCTAAATCCATTCTGGAAAAATAGCCCTCACAACATTCATCAGAAAATTGTATTTATGTTACCTTTTGTGAAATGTGCTGTGGGTTTAGCTTTGAGATGTTATGAATCCCACTCAAAAGGGAAAATCTAGGGATATGAACATTCGTTTTAAAAATGAAAATGAAATTTACAGAAAAGACAAAAATATATACATTAACATTTTTCTCATTTGATTATTCAACTGTAACATTTGTGGAAGAAATATTTCCCATTCAGTAATTCTGAATTCATTTCTACTGTGATAAAGATGTGGCAAGTGTGAGGAAGCACTAAATATTACTTTTTAAATATTGCTGTAATTGGTGTAAGTGTAATTTAAATAGTACATGAAAATAAGTGGCATTTTCAGGTATTATGTGACATTGTTCCTATGAAAATTCCAGTCTAAGTCATAAATCACAGCTTTTGAATCAAACACCTAAGTGTACTAATGCATTTCTAACAAATAACTCATTTTAACTATAAAAAAAACCCATTGGCATGCAGGATTTTATAATCAGAAGTTCCCAGCTGCTCACTTTAAATTAAAACTCGAGTTAGGTAAGGGCAAAATGAAGAAATCAACATTACCTTGGGTCTTATTCTAACCAAGTCGTTTTTTGAATCCAATCAAAATTAGGCATTTGTTTCTTAGTCTGAACCTCAGGCAATTCTTAGGATAGTTGAGCCTATTTAATGTGTTTTAACATTTAGATAACTCCAAAATGTGAACACTGAATAGAATGAGATAAGATCAATTTCAGCAGTTAAGGAGCTGAAAAAGTCTAGAAATGGAGATAAGTATACAAACAGCTATATTTTTTCAAGTCATACCATGATATTAAGATATAGGGAGGTAAACGTAGCATATAGCTTTAAAGGTAGTAGGATTCACTAGGCACAGGTGAGCAAGGTGGTACTCTAGAGAACAGCTGGAGTCTGAACAAATTGGGCAGAGGAATGAAATTACTAGATATTCCTAGAAACTAGTATCATTGCAGGGTAGTGTAATGACTTGAAAAGGAGAATCACCTGAAAAGGAGAATGGAAAGGAAATTGGAGCAAGAGGGTTTTGCCTACTATATTGAGGAACTGCGCTCAGTCAGGCGAGCAACCACTATGGATTATTGAAGGATTGTGAATAGAGAAGAGATGAAGGGACTTAGTCCATTTGTACTCCTATAACAAAGTATTTGCGATTGGGTAATTTATGAAGAACAGAAATTTATTTTCCCCACAGTTCTAGAGGCAGAGAAGTCCAAGATCAAGGCTCCAGCAGGTGCCATTGTCCTGTGAGGGTATCCCTCAGCTTCAAAGATGGCACTTTATTGCGTTCTCTGAGGGGAGGAACACTGTGGCCTCACATGGCAGAGGAGCAAGAAGGATAAGACAGCCAAACCCTGCATGAAGCCTCTTTTACAAGGGCCTGAATACCAGTCACAAGGAGAGGAGCCCTCAGGACGTAATTACCTCAAAGGGCCCACATCTTATTGCCATCACATGGGCAGTTAAGTTCCAATAGTTGAATTTCGGAGGGGACGCATGCAATCATAGCACTGAATCAATGTTCAGTTGCAGAAAGATTAATACAAAAATATGCTTATCAGGCTGACTGGGATGTAAGGACAGAAGACGGAAACAAGATTGGTTTAAAGGCCAATGAAATAATCCAGAAAAGAGGTGAGGAGAGCATCAACTATGGTAGTGGTTATGGAAGAAAGGGTGGAGACAAGGGGATGGATGCTGGAAACTTCATGAAGCTTAAAGCTGTAAGATATGGCTGTAGATTGCATATGTAAAGGAAGAGAAAAGAAAAAGCTAGTTCCAATTTTTGAATTTTGATACATGTTGTAATATCATTAACCAAAATATGTAAGTCAGGAGTGTGAATTATCCCTAGTAATAAGATAATGAGTTTGGCCCCAGGTATTTTGTGTTTGGAGTGCCAATGATGTCTGATAGAGGAGGCCCATGTAATCACACAGGCTGGGTTGATGTGCCCATGTGGAAGTCATCTACATTCAGGTGATAGTTATGATCACTGGGATAGATGCAGCAATACAATAAGGCAGATTATAAAAAAGCCAAAAGACATAGGTTTTTTTATTGCTACATAATAGATGTAAATGTTTTGGGGGTAACGTGATTTTTACAGATTCATCTGATGTGTGATGATCAAATCTGGGTAATTGAGATATCACCTCAGGTATTTATCTTTATGCTAAGAACATTCAAATTCTTCTTTCCTAGCTATTTTGAAATATACATTATGGTTAGCCATAGTCACCCTATGAAATTATCAAACTCCATGCCTTATTTCTTCTAACTATATATTTGAACCCATTAGTTTTAGATGAAGTGAAAATTGAAGTTTCTTAATGAGGAAAAAGCACACTAAGAAAAATAGAGTGACAGTGAGAAAATATTCTTAATGTTTATGATGAAAAAGATACTCTTTAAAGCTTTCTCACAGATCAAGAAAATTGTACCTTAACAGAAGCCACTTGAAAACTTTCTGTGAAATTATGAAGCCGACCATAATCAGAGAAATATATTCAGTTTCACTAGTAGTGCAAAAAAACAAAGATAGAAATGAGATGCCTTTTAAAACTTGTTAAATAGAAAAGGTGTTAAAAATGAAAATTAGTTCCATAAGGCTGAAACAAATGGCCATTTTGAATTTGAAAATGTTTACGTATTTACAGTAGATGATCACCAAAATAAGTTGTTTCTCCAGTATAAGAATCTTATTGTTATTCTGGAAATTGATACTAAGTGAATTTACAGGAATAACTTCATCCTGTGTCTGCGTAAGGCCAGAAGTGCCTCCAAAACCCAAAAGTGTAAGTCTATTAAATTTCAAATGGCTTATTGTCACAATTTAGCCACAGCCACAAAGAGTTGGTCCATTGGAGTACATTCTGAATATATCCAATTGAAGATTTTAAAAAGTAGATCCCAAACAATTTAATCAACCTGGCAAGGTGAAATCCAGAATGTAAACAGCATGAGAGTGGTTTCAGGCCTAAAAAGCTTAGCTACACCTCTAGTCTACCTGAAGAAAGCCAACTTACTCTTCAAGACCCAACTACTACCTCTGTGAAGCTTTCCCTGCATTTCTCTCTCCCATAAAAATGTCTTCCCATTCTCTTGTTTTTGCTTCCATTACAATGTTTGGCATTATACATAACATTCCCCCTATAATCGTAACTTACATGCTTGTTTTTCCTACCACATAGAAGATGACAGCCTCAAACACAGGAATCTTTTTTTTATTTCTCTGACTCAAGAGCTTAAAAAAGGAAGCAAAATAGGAGACGCCCTGGAGAAAGGGTGGAATAGAGAAAGAAGTGTACGTGAAAGAGACAGACAGGGTGAGAGAAATCATACTTTATGCCAAATCATTCACTCTGGGACTTCACTTATCTAGCTTAACTATCTTCATGGATCAAGAAGTTGCCAGATGTCTCCTTGACTTCATGGCACATAACTATAGAACAACAAATTTTAGGTAGTATTGTTTCTTATTTGTACAGATAAAGACACCCTTCAGAAAGCTGGGGAATCAAAGTGTTGTTGCATGAAGTCTCTGCTTGCCTGAGTTAGAAACAATTATAGCTATTCTTTAAGAAGACACTCAAGAAGTACAGTAATATGAACACTCGGGAAAGGGAAAGAGGTTACCTAAGCCCCGATTCCAGAGATGAGTGAAACTATAGGAAAAAAGTAGAAAAAAGAAACTGATAGATATAAAAATAAGGTATTATAGCGGCAGCTTTTTGCTCTGGTGCTCACTAATGAGGGAGTTATTCGAAACATAGTGCTTAGAAAGAGATAAAAATAAGGCATTATAGCAGCAGCTTTTTGCTCTGGTGCTCGGTAACGAAGGAGTTACTCGAAACATAGCGCTTGGAAAGACAGAGAGATAAAAATAAGGTATTATAGAGGCAGCTTTTTGCTCTGGTGCTCGGTAACAAAGGAGTTACTCAAAACACATAGTACTCAGAAAGACAGAGAGATTAAAATGAGGTATTATAGAGGCAGCTTTTTGCTCTGGTGCTCGGTAACGAAGGAGTTACTCAAAACACATAGTACTTAGAAAGACAGAGAGATTAAAATAAGGTATTATAGAGGCAACTTTTTGCTCTGGTGCTCGGTAACGAAGGAGTTACTCAAAACACATAGTACTTAGAAAGACAGATTAAAATAAGGTATTATAGAGGCAGCTTTTTGCTCTGGTGCTCGGTAACGAAGGAGTTACTTGAAACACATACTGCTTAGAAACACGGAGTGAGACCAAAGTCTGAAGGAGAAAATGGCAGCCCCAGCTAACTTCCCTTCCGTATTTATTTCCAAGGACACGTGCAAACGGTCAGGGCCGTTTGCTAATTTCTTTATCAACATCCACACAGGTCAGCTGTTTTCAGCTGACCCTTGCACACGGCAAACAAGCAGCTTCGGGCAGGTGTTTTCACCTGTTCCTTCATTCACACTGGTCACGTTCTTTCCATCCATCCATCCTTTCTTCTAGGCCCAGCCCCTACAAGGTATAATAATTCAACACTTATTGAATGCTTACATGGTGTTCAGTAATGTTAAATGAAGCTAAACTCTGGGGGTATAACTGTGAATTACATATTGTCCCATCTCACAAGAAGATTCCACTTTAGTGGGGGAGACAGCTAAGTAACCAGACAATACATGCTATGATGAAAGAAACTACAGAAGCTGTGGCACATAAGAGCACTTCGGAGGACACCTAACCAAGTTTCAGGATATCAGAAAAGGCCTCCTGGAAGGAGAGTGGTTGAAGAGATTTGATCAAAGGCCCTTCACCTGCTGAAAAATGCAAAGTTACCCAGGAACAGTGAAGTTAGCTCATCAGTGATTTTCATCAGAAACAATCAATTTAAATTACAATTGACATTAGTAAGTACTAAGCCAGTTTTTCATCAAGTTTTAGAACTAATCAGGGTTTTTAAGATTTGTATAGTTCCTAGATATATTGGTCAGTTTGTAGGCAGGCTGTAGATCTAATGTCAGTATCAGTTTGTGAAAAATCTCTAACCCCTTGGGTTATTGTGAAGTCTCAGTGAAGCGTTGGATGTAAAGAGCTTAGCACATTGCTTGGCACATACTCAGCACTCAATATAACAAAAGCCCTTATTATTACATGGTATGTGAGCTCCAATTTACAGGTGAGGAATTTGAAGGACTGATAATGTACGCAAATCCTACAGGAGTTGGCAGAACAAGAACTAAAATCCAGACAACCTCAGAAGTTCTTGAGCTATTCTTTAACATTAGCACGCTTTTGGTTCATGGCCCTCAGCTGTTTACGGGAGATGAGAGTAGTGCTCAAGCAAAGAAAAAGAAAGGTTCAACTTCTCCTTGGTATTTTCATCTAGGTTTTGTTTTTATTCCACCTGGCTCAGTTATAATTTATCTCTCACTTAAAAATGAGAATGGTGCACTGGATATTTAGTTCTCTAAAATGGAAATGGAAATTATATTGTTCTGTCCTTGTATGTGGTTGCTATGTGTTCTTTAACAGTAAAAGCAATGTTCTGTTTTTATCTGTTAAACATTAAATATTTAAACTACACACACAAGTAACATTCAAAACTCAGCAATTAAAAAAAAGTATAAAATGGCTCCTAAAAGACTGTTTAGAATCCCTCTAGTTAACACCCACATACTATGTGATGGAGTTGCAAACAAATCTTCCACCAGAGGCTTTTGCTTTAGTTACAATCGTTCTGGGGATCCCAGTGTGAGCAACAGGATGCCTAGCTTACCTTCTGTCTGGTATGCAAGGGAGGGTTCAGGAAAGATGGCAGCAAAGAAGCCATAATACCCACAGAATACCTGAAATGCAAGCTTTCCCTTTCCATGATTTAGCAAAAGCCTGCAACACTCTGATGGACAATAGGCTATTTATTAATTATCCAAAGTAAGTAGGGCTTTGTTTTTCTCACACGTAAATAAATAAATAATCATAGATAGATAGAGGCTCAATATATATATATATATATATATGTATACATATAGTCTCAATTATACCATCTAATGCCAACTTACTGAGCAAAAGTAAGTTGCCTTTTGCTTTTATTTTTGGCATCAGATACCTACTGCCTTTATTTTTTGGCATCAGATACCTACCTAAAGGGGATTTCCTAACTTTTAAATTTATCTAGTGTAAACTATTTCCACAAAGTATCTTGAGAGGTAGGCAACACATCACTGCAGTAATACTTGTATTTTATGATTTGAAAGGCAGCCCTGCCTCCATCTTCAGATGCCTTTAAGTGTTAGAGAGATCAACTTTTTATTCAGCCAACTTTTTATATAGTTTCTGCCCTTTCATCTTAGTTTTGCCCTGTGGAATTATACAGACTAAGGCTGATCCCTTTTGCACACAACAGTATCACTAATTTACCCCATATATATCTTTCTTCCTTTGGTTTAAGGGTCTGTAATTCTTCAAGGTAAAATGCTGGGGTTTGAAACTTTATACCCAGGAAGGTATTATTTCTCTTAACAAGCAATGTGATGATATTCATAGATAAAGCAAAAGTTCAGGAAATATAGCATCTATCTGCCATTCTTGAAAATACTATTTGAATATTCAAGTACCCTGAGAATTCAATCTAAAATAAAGAATGGAGTGGTATATTATAAAATGACTTGTGATAAATAAAAAAACCACTTACTCATAAGGTTAAATCTAAAAATAGTTTTGTGTTTATAAAATTAAATGTGTCAAAATTAGTCTTAAAACAATAATATTTTAATTTAATAATTTAATAATATTTTGGTATTCTAAACATAACATACATATTTACAAAGAGAAGTATGGGGAAATTAAAAATATATAAAATTCTTCCTCTTGCACATAGCACAGTTAAATGATATTGTGTTCTTATTTCATTAAAAAGGTAATTTTTTTGAAGTAAATGTTAAAAAGAGAAGTCAAAACAGTATATATACCTTCCAAAATATTGAAAATAAAGTAAATAATCTTGGGTTATGGCAATAGTTTATGTTAAATTTCTCAACTAAAAAAAATGTATAATGACTTTAGAAGAAAAAAAGGAAAGAATTCTAACATAGAAGGTTTACAAGAAAATTACCTAAAATAAGATAAAAATAGGAATAAGTATCAGAGAAGCAAAGAAGAAAAAAGAGGGGAAGGAGAAGGAGGAGAAGTGGAGGAGGAAGAAGAGAAGGAAAAAGAGGAGGGAGAAAAAGAGGAGGAGGAAGAAGACAGAAGAAAATACTACCACCACCACCAGGAGTGGAAGCATTAATTTTAAACATAGAAAATAAGGCAAATAGTAAACACAAAAAAGAAAGTATATATGAATAAAAGGTATAATATACAATGACAGGATTGCAAATACTGTGAACTGAATAATTTAACAGCAAAATGTGTGCAACAAAACTGTAAAAAACACAATGATAATCAAACAGAAATACATAATTAGTAATAAAATTCAACACATTACCTCTTAGGGTTTTTTTTTTAAATAGACCAAGTAGAATGAGAGAAATGAGGTCATAGGAATTTTAATAAGATTGATGAAATAAACATTGAACCATGTACCATCTTAATAAATATTCCACCCGTATTTATGTGTCCATAGCCCCTTATCAAAAGCTAACAACACAGCCTACGGGAAAATAAAAATAAATAATTTTTTTCCATAAAAACACCACCTTGTACCAACCAGATCATTTGACCTAAAGGCAATAAAGTAAAAATTAAGAACAAAAATTCTGACAAACAAACAAAAGTTCTTTCTCAATTCTCTTTCAGTTTAAAAAGAAAACCAAAATTACAATTGCAGGTTGTGTTATACATGAGAACAATTAAAACACTCTAGAAAAATTTATGTGGTATAACCAAATATCATCTCAATGTCACATTTAAAGCTTAAAAAGCTTTCTTTATTAGGCAGCATAATAAAAGCTATAAAGAAAACCAAGCTTTACAGTAGAGAATTTAGACAAATTATATTAACAAATTTGATGAAAGGATGAAGAAAATAGTATGTGTGTGTATGCAGTTAATTAAAATGTGAAAAACAGTTGAAATTGATAAATGGATCAAAAATTTGCTCTTTGAAAAAATAAAAACACAGGTAAACTCCACTAGGTAAGCTTCTCAAAAAGTAAAAGTGTAGACAGATTTCCAAAATTAGAATGGGGAAGAGAATAGATGTCATCTTTTTCATATATAAAATTATAATATCAGTTCTATTTCTTAGATGTAATATCTTTCTTGGCCTAATATCTTATGCTTCAATAATTGTAGCTTTATAACATGGTTTGATATTTGTTAGGATTTAAAATATATTGACTATCACAATGTAGTTTTTATTAATATGTTTTAATTTTACATTGTTAAAAACCACAATATTTATGGAGATTCTAATTGAATTGCAATAAATCTACAAATTAATTTGTAAATATTTTACATTTGTAAAATTTAATCTTCCCATACAGGAAATGGATGTACATACCTATTTTTTCCCATCTTCTTGTATGTCTATGCATAGTGCTTTATTTTTTTCTCCATAATATTATACATATTTCTTACTATCATTAGTCTTAAATGTGTTTTATATATTTTGACATCAAAAATTTTCCCAACATATTTTCTTACTTCTTTTTAATGGTATGTAGAGTTAGACTATCAAATTAAAAAGATGGCAAAGCAACCTAACTACTGACAAGTAATCTTTTGTTTTTTTTTTTTTGAGACAGAGTGTCACTTTGTTGCCCTGGCTAGAGTGAGTTCCATGGCGTCAACCTAGCTCACAGCAACCTTAAACTTCTGGGCTCAAGCGATCCTACTGCCTCAGCCTCCCCAGTAGCTGGGACTACAGGCATGCGCCACCATGCCCGGCTAATTTTTTCTATATAGATGTTTAGCTGTCCAAATCATTTCTTTCTATTTTTTTTAGTAGAGTCAGGGTCTCACTCTTGCTCAGGCTGGTCTCGAACTCCTGACCTCGAGCAATCCACCCGCCTCAGCCTCCCAAAGTGCTAGGATTACAGGCGTGAGCCACCACGCCCAGCCCTGACAAGTAATCTTGATTTCACCTATGACCATTCAGCACATGTTTCTTAAGTTCCTATAATATAAGACAGTGAAAGCACATAACATAAAGATTTCAATATATAGTTGGAAAAACAGACCAGGGTTGAAGAGTGGAAATTTTGAGCATAGAGATCAATGAGATCAAGGGATTAACCTTGATCTCAAAAAAAAAAAAAAAAAAAAAAGAAAGAAAGAAAAAAGACAGATACCACCTCTAGGACCAAAGAAAGATGGTAAAGATATGCAGGGATATCATTAAACTGGAGGTTGAAGGAGGGCTGCAAGCTGAAGTTCACCATATATGCCTAAAGCAATAGAAATAGGGGAGAGGATTCTTCTCTGTATAGGTGTCATTGACTGACAAGCCATTTCCAAGTAAAATAGAACTTTTAAAAGTGATTTTGGAAAATCAGTTTTTCTTTTGGTATTTAAAAATTGTAAATAGTAAAGGATTCTTAAATATTAAATAAATATTAGATATGCTTATTAAAAGGAAGTATAGAAATATGAAATTTAATAATTTACATGAACTTCTAAAATTAAAGAAAAAACAAAACATGTCTCTGGCAATCTCATACATTTGGAAACCAGCATGAGATATTGTATTGAGTTTTCAGACATCTAACACTCTCTTTCCTAATGGGTTTCAAAGGATATATTCCCACATAGACTAAAACTCTGCACTTATATAATGAATGATTTTTTAGAGGATCTTTGAAAACTTTTATTATCCTTCACCAAAGCCCTGTTAGATAAGTATGCTAAAGGGGCCATTATTTCCATTTTACAGATGACACCATCATGACACTCAGTTTCAATGATTAGTAGACGGCACTAAGCATGTTCATGATGGAAAGACCAAAACTGTTCTGATTGCTAGGCATCTTAAGAGGATACTTCCCATACTTTACTTACATGTATAGTCCTATCTTTTATATTTACTTGTATCTCTAATATTTTTAAAGTTAATGTTTCATGTTTATAGTTAAAGAGAAGTAAAAATAAACAGTTTGATACATCATTCTTACTTTCTCAAGTTCAAACCCCATACTAATAGATGACTCTATAAAATTATTTCTCTTCTATGTGGCATCTTTTCCATTGAACTCCTGATATTTAAGAAGCTGAAAGGGAAACTTATTTTATGCCGAGATTTATTAAGGTATAACTGATAAATAAAAATACATATATTTACAGTGTATGACATGATGTTTTGACTGTGGAATGATTAAATCAAGATAATGAACATAGCCATCACCTTATTACCTTACATAATTATTTTTTTGTGTGTTGAGAACATATAGGATTGACTCTCTTAACAGTTTTCAAGTATACAATAATTATAGTCACTATTCTGTATAGTAGATCTCTAGAACTTATTCATCCTGTTTAACTGAAACTTTGTACCTTTTGACCAACATCTCCCCATTCCCTCTCACCCCAGCCCCTGCCAACCACCATTCTACTCTTTGCTCTATGAGTTTGACTTTTTTAGATTCCATGTATAAGTGAGGTCATGCATCTGAAAAGAAGGCCATGTCGACTTCATTGTTGTGATTATTAACTAGTCACCGATGCCTATAGGAAATAATATCCTAGGATCATCCAAGCTTGGGAAAGCATTTTTAATTTCCTATGATTTCATCATCAAGAGAATATATTAAGGGATTATACTTCTCATAAGAGAGATAATATGAAATTATAATATATATATACACACATGTGTCATATCTCTATTGATATGGACATGTATATTATCCTAAAATCATTGTCATATGTTCCATTCCCTCTAATAAATATAGATTAATTAACTGAATGAGCTTGAGCTACAATGAGTTAGAGCAGCTAAACATATTATTCTCTTCCTATTTGAAAAATTTGTAACATTACAAAGGCCATTACAGTCTTAAATTGTCAGAATCTTAAATACATCTGGCATGATATCATTGCCATTAGAGAGACATTTGGGAAAAGAGGAATGGCATTCCCAAACATAAAATCTTATGGGCAGTCATTTAGTTTGCACACATGCAAAAGCCTGACTTGATTAATAAGGAAAAATAAAATGGTATTTATCATCATAGAACAGTAGAATAAGTGTGAGCTTGATCTGTAGTCAATTCCATTTAGTCCTTATTAAAATTTCCTATATGGACTCAACAAGTAGTCTCTAAAGCTAGGTTTCTCATTTAACCTTGCTAGTGTTGAGAAATAGTAATGTCTATGGACAAAATGGAATTAGAAATCAGGCCTTGGAGAGAGTTCTTATTAATCTAAGTCACCTATGTTATTAATCTAGGCCATCAATGAAAGGAGCAATGAGCTTTCTAGAGCTACTACAGACTACGCTCTCATTTAGAACAATAGTCTCCTACTCCCTTCAAATCACCCACAGAAATGTGTATAGTCATATATTTCCTTACGTTATTTATGGGAAAAATATTTTTTAAGAAAAATAAGAAGTGAAGTGTTATTTTACCTTGGGAATTTTTTTTTCAGCATACAACATTCAAAATATACATATTCCTAAACTCATTTTGTTCCGTGTGGCTATTTTAACCATGAGAAAATCTTAGGAGTTTTACCCAAAACTTTCTAGAGTAATTAAAACTAGAAATGTACATTCCTTCTGATGAAAATATACTTTTTATGCTGAAAAGGAATTTTAATATATTCGATATGCTCAGACTGGTAATTGAGTTTGGATCAGCATATTAATCTTTATTATTCAAGTTTCTAGAATAATCGTGGTTGGAAATGTATGTAATGTCCTTATGGCAAGTGAATTGCAACAAGAATTATTTAAAAAATAGTAGTAGAAGAAACGAAAGCCATAAGGACAGTCTTTAATTTTTTTTCTTTTTTTGTCTTTTCTTTTTACAATCTTGCACTTTACAAAGAAGTTTCCTTAAATTAATGGGCCTTAAGAAATTTTTCTGGACTGAAGTGGGTTGATTGAGTAATCAAATTCCACAGTCTAATGGAAATAATAAACCTCCTAAAGCCCAACCTTGCAAAAAAAGAAAAAAAAACTACTTGAGTTTTATTGCAGAAAATTTTATATCAATGCTTAATGAGATGGCAAGCATGCATGAATAATTATTTTTACTTACTGTTCTCATTAGAGAAAAAATGAGTTATCATTCTTTTAGTCAGAAGTAAAAATTCTTCCCCTACCATTACCATTAACTTGACATTTTATATTTTAAAAAAGAAATGCATTAAAATTCTTCCTTGAAGTGACAGAAGGTATAGGCAATTTTAATCAAACAAAAGGGGGCACTTTTCCATTGATCAAATAATTATCTTGAGTTTTCAACCAAAGTGCTGCAAATATTCTGATGGGGGGAACAACCTTTGGGTGCCACAGTTATTATCCCCTATTCCACACTCATTCTTGGACATGATAAACTGGACTATAAGGACAAGATAATGTTTTTTTTTTTCTCTCACGAACACCAAAGGACTGAAAATTGCCTAAAAGTGAATAAAACTCCCAGCCCTTGTCCTCACGGACCTTACAATTGAGAGGTTAGGAAAGGATTTCTGTATGTTAGTAATATCCTTTTGAGTTCTCACAACATAAGTGACTTCCATGTCACTTTTGTTTTCAAAACATACAGAGAGACTTCTTCCAGGAGTATGAAGTAGATGTCCTTTTCCCTATTTCTCCCAAGTGCAATTAAAAATCCTATGGTGTATAGAAAACAAACAAGAAGATGCTAAAAGATGGAGAGCAGGCTGACTGGCTAGGGAACTTAACACAGTGGTGAGTTCCCTGGGTTGTCTTTTTGCCTCATATATCCCAGATTTGGACCTGAAGAAGCAGGTAATCCAGGAATGCCAACAGGTACAGATAAAAGACCCCTCACAAAAATCTTCTTTTTCTAGCATAAGGACCATGGCAGGGGTAGCTTTGTAAGGCAGAAAACTTTTAGACAATAAGTACTCTACTGTAGTCAAATACCACAGAAAAACCTGTGGCCCCATACCTACTCATGCCAGACAAAGCTAAATGGGCAGTCTAGGTTTCCACCTGTGAGAGGCTGTAACAAAGAACCCCAACACCCCCACCTCATGTTACAACTTGCTAAAAAAAATTATTATTATTTTCTTCAATAAACAGGTAGGAAAAATAAGGCAGAGAAAAATTAATGGATGTTTTCAAGGCATTATAGTACATATATTGATTTTCATGTGGTATTAGAACAGATGCACATTTCTTTTTATGAGAGTACAAATTCATTAAATCTTAAAAGTAAGCTGTAGGATATTGACAGGTGCTCAATGGGAAAGTCCATCAACAAGCATTTATTGACCACTCAACTCTGCAGGGCAGTGCGTACTAAGTACAATGAGATGTCACAAAAGAAATTGAAGACATGACCTTGGCTTTCTGGAAATTAAAAACAAAGGATGCTGTATACCAGTTATTTTAGAATTTATGATTATCTGTCATTTTAGATGAGTGAGAAAGCATTTTTACTTCCTTCACTCAGTCAAGAGGTAAATATATTCTTAGGTATTCTCAGTAGTAAGCTAAACAATTCCTCTTGCATTGTATTTTTGTAACCATGTCTTAATAGTTTCCTCCTAGAAATTAAATGCATGTTAAATGAAAAAAGTCTTTTCTTAAATTCGCATGACAATGTTAAAATGGTAGAAGTTAAAATCAAAGGATCCGGAAGTAGGATCACCTGGGGCTAAATGTCATTTCTACCACTTTAACCTGTTGCCCAGGGATCTAATGTCCCCTCCTGGTCTCAGATCTCAGTTTCATTTGTTAAATGGAAATCATAAAAGGCTGACCTGTTAACATAATTGTGAGAGTTCAATTACAATATTTAAGTGCTTGAGATACTTCCTAGTACATAATAGTTGCTAAGTAATATTTAGAAATTGTTAACATTAATATTAATAATACTATCATTATTTCTAAAATTTGTTAGAATATATGAAAAATATTCATATTTGGGAGTTATTTCCACTGTGTTGTTGAAATAGACCAATGAAATGGCATTAAAATGGTAACTATGTTGTGTACAAAGGTTGCCCCTAACCAATCTCTCTCAGCTATTTCTTAATATACTATATATAATTTTTCAGAAAAAGAAACTACTTTTAGGGCACTTGATTTATCTGCCTAGATGAAAGATAGACACATATGTATTTATTTCACATCTGGTGCAAAGACTATATCATCATGACACTCAATGAAGAAAAAAATCTTATAGTTCATAGCAATTGATAGCTTTTGGAGGCACTTTAAATCCCATAAGAAGGTTCACTTCCGTCATATCCATCTTTTAACTTATGTATGAAAGTGCCATGAAAAGGTGTCCTTTTACTGAAAGACAACTTTTTTTTTTACTTTTGGCTAGAAGATAAAGTTCTCCTGAAGGCTGTCACTCAAACAACCATTTTATAAACAACCAATAAGAATACCAAATCTAATACATAAATCCATATAAAATCTAAATTTATTAGAGTTCCTCATTTACTGGAGTCCCTCCTTTACTTATCTCAGAAAATGATATTACCTCTTCTCAATTTTATTTCAAAATATTTGTGAAAATAATTAACTTTTTTCTGGTGTTACATTGTTTCTAGTACTTAACATTATTTAGTTATTTCTAGACACGTAGTAACATCTGTACAGGTGTTACAGCAGCCCCCACTGGGAATGTTTTTCAACCTCTGACCTCTTCTCTAGTGATTCAAATCTTGTCCTCCTGGAAAGCAACACTGTAAAATGGCAAATAAATACTGAGCCAGACTTGCTAGGGTGAAAACCCTCTTCTACCCCTTATTAGATGAATATCCTGATGCAAGTTACTGAACTTCTTTAATTTTCAGTTACTTTTTCTATGAAGTAGGGATATTGTAAGATTTTTAAAAATATGATATATGTAAAGCACTTAGTAGAGTACCTTGCACTTGTAATATGCTCAGTAAACACTAGCTATTATTTTATTATGATGATTATTCTTCAAGATAGAGCTCAGACACTGTGCTTCTCATGAAACTTTTCCTAACTGCTATAGTGGAACTAATGTTTATCTTTGACTTAATATAAAATTCTATGCTGGTTTTGGCAAGTTTCTTAATTTTGCAACTCTATTTCCTTGTCTTGGGGTAATAATAACTAAATGTGATTATATGTGCAACATGCTCTCTCTACGAGACTCTAAAGTAAAACTTGCGCTCTTTTATCGACACAATTTTATCTTCTTGAGGAATATTTTTAAGTTAATGGATGTTGAAATTTATAACTTATTATATACATTACACAGGGCAGAGAAATAGCTTTTATTGTGGAATTTATGCACCCTTAAGGTGGTTTGTGAATCTGCAGAAACTGTCAACAAGACTTCATGTATATGCCCAGAAATGCATGAGTATTTTTCTGAGAGAATGTTTCAGAACTTTTATGAGAACTTCAAAGGGATCCATACCTAAGACAAAATGATGGACCACTGATTCAGAGACGTATTTGTGACCCCAACTCCAGCAGCTGAATAGGACTTCTTGGCATTACTTTGTAAGCTGTTGTCACCCCTTGCTTCATTTTTCTATTTTTAGTTTCTTAATGCTCATATTCCCCTTCAAAAGTAAAATGCAATTCACCCTACCAATGCCAAAACATAGTAGGTGTTTTGCTAATATTAGTTCCTTTCCTTTCAATATGCCTTATAAACACATAAACACTACCAAGTATTGATTTTCTTTTTTTAAGAACACCTCTTTTTATTGAATAAATATGAATCTAGTGCCTCCTTTATGCCAGACAGAATTCTAGGTCTTGGGGGCTTAGAGAAGTAAATAAGATAGACAAGATTTCTGCTATTCTCATGGATTTGCTTTCCAAATGCAATAGATAGACATCAAATAGATGATTAGATTAAATAATAGGTTAATAATGTATTAATATTAATATTTTTTGATAGTGCTATAAAAAATGAAGCAAGATAATAAGAATGATGGGGTGGGACACATTTGATAGGGTGTGTTTGGAAAGTTTCACTGAGAAAGTGATGTTTGAGCAAATATGTAAAATGACATAAAGCATCCAGCCATTACCGTGGGAAAAGAACATTCCAGGCAGAGGGAACAAGCACCAAAGAACAAGCATCACATGCTTAAGACACTGAAACAACTCGTTAAAATAACAACAAAGTAAAAAATCTTAATTGTTTTAGGCTAATTAAAGCAAAATTATATTCTTATTGTAAAAAATTTGAAACATACAGAGAAGTATAAAAATAAAATTAAAAATTCACATAAAACCTTTTACCAATTTTGGTATTTAAAATGGAAAGGTACATAAGATGGTGCTGTGTACAATTTTTGTTCTGCTTTTTATTTTTACTTACTCTATTTTGAAAAGCATCTTTCTGGGTCATTAAACTTATTAACAAACATAAATGCTAATAGATGCATATTATTCCATGAAACAAAAGTATTTTTTAGGTAATCATTCCCCATGTTGGACTTTTAAGTTACTTTTAATTTTTTATGCCCTGACATAAATGCTGAAATCAATATTTTTATGGAAATATCCTTGCTATTGTCTTTGAACAGTTTCTTGAATTGGATGACTGGCAGTAGGCTTCATTTTGATCTTAAATGTCCAATTAGTGTAAACCCTGTCTTAGAGTTACTCTGTTCAATATACATTTAGTATAAAACAAAATTTTTAAAGAGCCTTTTTTTAATCTATCATTTTGTCTGTATAAGTCATGTGTTTATATATTTATATGTCTACTGGTCTTTTAAAAGAATTAATCAAGACAGAAGACCATTCTAATCTATAGGAGAATAGTCATTAAAGAAGAAAGAAATCTTTGTGATTTAAAAGATGTCTTTAGTGAAAATGGCTTCCCAGAGACTCAATAAAATTATGATTACTAGAAGTCACTGATTTAGACTTAAGAAAGAAAAAATTCTTGGTTTCATTACAATTCAGTAACAGAAAAGGATTCTAAAAGTAAGATAACATTTTGACAATGATAGATCTCTCAAAATTTGTGCTTACAGCTTCACTTGGAGCTACCTTGATCTCCACCTGTGTTTTAGCAATTCTCTTTGATCCCCATGCTTATTTATTGTCTTTCAATCTTATCCTAGAGCTATTTCTGCCCAGTAGAGGAGGAATATCAATAAAGTACAAGATTTCATTAGGTTTATCCAACAAATTCTGATCCTCCCTGTTGGGTTTAATTTGTTGGTCTGTTATCATGGTTGTTCCAATACATCATTTAGTGATCTTTCCTTCTTTATATTTTAGAGTCTATTTAACGTTAATACTTTTATGTACTTATAATAGAGAATTAGTTATTGATGTGCAATTGTCATTTCTAAAAAGTATGGTATTGATTCACGTATAAAAAGAAGTCACATAAGTAGGCAACCAAAGCAACACTAAAAGCTACAGAATGACAAGTGTTATTCCCTTGTCTTCCATTGACTTAGAAGACCAACCTGAGCATGCAATTTAATCTCTTTGCTAATAAATATACTGATATGATGATGCATCTATGTTATCTCTCAAGTGAGAATGATGCTCTGTATCGATTTTCTTCTTAGATGATGAAGCAAGTATCTAATCAGGCTCATTTTAATGCACTTCACAAATACAAAGGCTATAAAATGTTGAATAGGACTTTTGTGTTCACTGGAGTAAAAAGGCTTCCTGAAAAATATATTTCTTAGGGTCATAAGAGAGGAGAAAAAGATATCTCTCCCATACTAAGAGAGGAACTATTGCTATGATCCTTCCCTTATTTTTTTTTCAAGGATGAGGGCTGAGGAACAAATATAGAGCTACTGAAATAAAATAAATATAAGGCATCTAAATAAATTATATACTTAATTGTCAAAATAAAGATATTAAAAGACCACTACCGAAAACCTTACTGTCCTAAATATTATTGAAAACACACACACACACACACATACACACACACACATATGCCCCAAGATTATTAGAATTATGCTGTTCTTCCTTTAATATTCTGTCCAATTTAGGCTTCCTTTGTATGCTTCATTAAAAATACCTTTTAGGAATTTTTTCCCAGTCTGTTCAGATTAACAGATATCTCACCAGAGAGCCTTTCCAGAGAGGTTAGAAATAAATCTGAATTCCATAGTTCAATGAAAGTTGTGAACTACAACAAGGAACATCTTTTATAGACATTGGGGTATTAGTTTTTCCATTCTTATCTGTATGTTCACTGACTTGCCAACCATACCAAAGTTTATACGATGTGTATAAGGCATATCCAAGAGGAATTGTTTTTCTTCTGAAGCCTGGAAGCCTAGGCATGCATGATTTTGACTTTTTAAACAAAGTTGTGAATATTTCATAAGTTAAGAGACTTAAGTTTTAAGGCAAGAAAATCACAGGAGGATTGGTCCCATATCAACTTTATTTGTATTTTGAGTAATTGTATATGAGTTTTGTTTTTATTCTCTAATTTAAAAATTTTACCCTCTCCAGAATTAGTCTGTATGCATGTGCAATGCATAGCAGATCCTGATGAGAAAAGGCTTTTGTTCAGGTACCATTACGTAAGGAGTGCTGTTGACCTGATCCCCCCAGTCTTGGTACTAGAGTCCTGACTCAGTCTCCCAGTTAGAATATATATAATATATCTTTTGTCTGGCGGTTTAGGAACTATAGAGGTTCCTAAATTTAGGACTTTATCAGGATAAAATAAGCATTAGCTGAGATGTACTGAAATTGAAATATATGATTTGTGGCAGGTTATATACTTCCAGAGTGTTTTAATTGAACGCCTAATTATTTTGTTTTTCTTCTTTTTCTGTGAGGTACTGGAGGAAGGGCATGGAAATAGTTTCCTTTACCTCTTGGAAAGATTTGGAGATTAACTTCTCCCAGCCCTACAAGAGAAGGAATGTTGATTTTGCTTGCTAATACTTTTGTGTCTGAATTGGTGTGCCGTACAAGGTATACCAAGGAAGCAGAAGAAGGTTTTTGAGGGAAGAGAAATAAATAGAGGGAGGAAGAGAGAAGAAGGGAGTCAAGGAGAGAGAGAGAGAGAGAACTGACTTGCTGAAGGAAACAAAGAGAAAGGCTTTTCCTCAGATTAAAAGGAGACCAGTAGAGGTATATGGGTGGGAGAGGATATAAATAAGTCATGAACGTCCTAAAGAAATCATTCAAGAAGGGAAAGACTAGTGAGAGAAACTCAAAAAGGAACACTGAAAACAGATTATCTGAAGGTCTGGAAGCCAAATGGTAGCTGAGTTTTTATGTACCAAGCACCATCTCTGACTAAAGCAAGAGCCTTTCTTTCCTAATTCCAAAGCCTTGACCAGTTGAGCCTCCCATCTGCACCAGCAACTAACATCTCATATATTGACCACCCGGCAAAAATGATGACCATCTTTTCCAGAAATTTTAGCACGATGTGAGCAATATTGTCCGCTGCAGATACCCATTTTTAAGAAAACCTGGACACCTGTCATAGCAAGAATGAGCCATGGGCTTCCACATCTGTACTAGAGGTGGGATGGACCTGACCTGAAAGAACTTTAGGCTTCATATACTCAGAGAGTATATGGTGATAACTCCAACAAACAATGAATACGTCAATTGTCCTAAAGAGTGAATGTATGTGTAACCATGTATATAAAGGTGACACATACTACTCAGAGTAGATTAAACGGTAACTTACAATGTGTTTTTTCAACTTGGAAAATTTTAGGCTGAACTCCCAAGAACACTAGTGTTTCATTCTTGAAAACTTCTCTGAGCCACCTACTAATGCTTTTTTATAGTATGTCCCATGTTGTTCCAATCCCTATCTGTGTCAGAGTTGACTTAGAGCTTTTAATTCTAACTTCAGAGATTTCTTAGCCTCTGTCTAAGATACTTAAATCTACTTTAAGGACAATGCGTTAGTCACAGGTGAACATGGACCTTCAGAGATTTCTTAGCCTCTAAGATACTTAAATCTACTTTAAGGACAATGCGTTAGTCACAGGTGAACATGGACCTTCAGTCTTGTGAGAAAGACTCTTTGAAGGCTGAAATGCTCTGCTGACTTTATTAATTATGTTCCCACACATCAGAGTGTGAGCCTGACACATTTAGATCTTACTGGTGGAAACACACAGTCAAACAAATTTGCACCAGAGAGTCCTATATATCTAGCCAGCTCTATACCTATAAGCTCTGGAACAAATGAACCTACTTTTTGAGTTTCTCAGCTCTAATGAATCCTCTGAAATTAACTAATGGCTTACCTTATGGTAGCTTCTCCCTTAATCTCACATGCTGCTTTCTCTGAATGTGGTCAATGGATGGGGTTTTATAAAACAAATGGATGTTCAACGTTTGAGAACAACTTCCACATTGAACGCTGTATAAGCAGAATTTAGTAATCCCCTTGTGGCTCCATCAAAAGTCTTGTGTAACTATCAAAAATCTTGGCCTGGCTGTTTAAGGATTTAATGTACCAGTAATAGTAGGATACATGTAAATCATGCAACTAGATACCCTAGGACTGACTATTCTTTAATTATAATTGGAAACTATTTTTAATGCTTCATTACTGTACAGTCCTAGAACCACATGAGATTATATTATTCTGTAAAAAATAACAATTTCATACCCTTAAATCCCCATATAACATATTAATTTTGAAAATGGGAATTATACTTAATCATAATGACAAGCATCATAAGGAGAGTCCTTTATCTTATATAAAAATACAGAAGTACAGGATAAAAAATATTTGAATTGGAAGGATTTTAAAATCTTTAGGCAAAGATAAATTCCATCTTACTCTTTTCCCAGCCATGCTTAAATCCAGCCAGGAATCTTAACATCACAAGTTTCTAAGAAAGCTCACAGCATTTCCATTGTATTCACAATATTTGAACTGTTCCTATCTATCCTTGGATTGGAATTCAACGGCATAAATACTTCTCTGATACATAGGAGGTTTGCATTCACAAAATCTCGCTATGGTCAAATCTTAAAACAAAACAAAACAAACAAACAAAAACCTGACACATAGTCCTTTCCATGTTCCTAATAAGACACCTATAGATTTCAAATTTTCAAATCAAATTGAAGAGTTGTCTTTTATTCCTTTTTAGGTGACAAATACCCACAGAGACAGAAGTGTACATTCCTACAATTCTGTGAGAAAAAAAAAATCAGCCTTAAAATTAGACCACAACATATTATTCAAGCAAAGAACCATGCACTTGCCCAGTGATGGTAATTATAGACTGCAATATAGAAAATTAATATTTGCTAAGCAGTGGAGAGTTTCATATGTTAAGCTGTCATAACAGTGGATTTTATTATAAGATGTTGTAGTTTAATGGACAAACTTTGGATTTGGTGTTAACAGGTCATAAATTAATTTCCTAATTTGGCAACTATCTTGCTTGTGACTAAGGACAAGGCCCCTAATTACTTTCCTCCATCATATGTTGAAATATTAACACAGATTTTCAAAGGGCAATTGGAATTATATATTAAATAAATCCATTTATGTTAAGATATCAAGCAAAAATAAGAAAACATATAATGTAAGTAAGATCTTCCTTTTAGGGTTATATAATCTTCCTGTGCCTGCTTTCTTTTTTTTATCTTAAAATGGATGCAGTAATAGTACTTACCTCTTTGAGTTGTTAGGAGGAATAACTAAGATAATGCTCATAAATCACTTAATACTTGACACCTAATAGTGCTTACAGAATATTATTTCTATGATTATTATTTATTACTTAAAATGCCCTACAATGAATGAAACCTTTTTCTAATGTTGAGGATAATTCTCAAAATATACAATGTACTGTGATAACAGTTCTTCTGTGAAGTAAAAAAAGAAAAGATTAAAAAAACCATTTAGCTATAAAATCATCCTTGAAATAAAATATAAAAATACAAATGTGTCATTTGGATATGTAAACTTTATATTTCCATAAAAATAATTTATTATTGATTTTGAACAGCATGGCTTTTCTATAATGTCCCATCTTTTTCTATATGGCCTCTTAACTGCCTCCACAACTGCCAAATAGTGACCATAGTTTAAATCTATTTTAAAACTATAACTATGTAGGTTCCAGAAAAAACTGGGTACAATTTACCTATCTATTTTAATTGGGGTACTAATCGAATGCAAAGGTATCTGTGCATAAACATATTTTTATATATATATATATATTTTTTTTTTTTTTTTGAGACAGAGTCGTCCTCTGTCACTCAGGCTATAGTGCTGTGGCATCATCATAGCTTACTATAACGTCCTCTCCTGTGCTCAAGTGATCCCTCTGTCTCAGCCTCCTGAGCAGCTGGGACTACAGATGTGCGCCACCATGCCCGGCTAATTTTTCTTTTTTTCCTTTCCTTTCTTTTCTTTTTACCTACCTTCCTTCCTTCCTTCTTTCCTTTCTTTCCTTTTTCTTTCCTTCTTTCTTTTTTTTTTTTTCTAATAGAGATGGAGGTCTCAGTATTGCCCAGGCTGGTCTTGAACTCCTGGCCTCCATTAATCTTCCTTCCTTGGCCTTCCAAAGTGCTGGGATTACAGGTGTGTACCACTGCACCCAGCCACATATTATATTTTTAATAAAAGATAAACAATGGCTCCAAAACACATTATTTTTAAACTTAATATAAATTCATAAAGGCAAATGGAATTTTAAAAGCCATCTGTCACAAGCTTTTATTCAAGGCTTGAATCATTTCTAGAATATTCTTGTTAGCTAGTCCTTCAGCCTATGTTTACATATTAATAGCTTCAGTGACTGGAAACTAATCATTTGTCAAATCATCCGATGCTGAAGTTGGGCAATAGGGGGTGGCATGGAAGATGCACGGGGTTTTGGAGTGGGACACAGTGTACTTGTACTTTATCTCAGCCACACACAGTGAATGCCCTTAGTAAAAACAGTGGTGCTAATTCTTAGACTCCTCACCTGTAAAATGTGAGCAGTGATCTCTACCTGTGACAGTTGCATGTGTCAACTTGGGTAGGCCAGATATCTAATTAAACACTAGTCTAAGTGTCACTATTAAGGTATTTTACACATGTGGTTAATGTCTACAATCAGTTGACTTTAAGAAGACTACCCTTGATATATGGGTGGGTCTTATCCAATCAGCTGAAAGGACTTAAAGCAAAAGCAGGTTTCCTGGTAAAGAAATTTGGCCTCAAGACTGCAGCATCCACGCCTGCTGAGTTTCCAGGATTATGGCCTGCCCTACAGATTTCAGACTCCAGACTCCAGTATCAACTCCTGGCAAAGTTTTCAGTCCACCAGTCTGCCCTACAGGCTTTGAATTACCAGCTTCTACAATTGCAAGAGCCAATTCCTTAAAAGAAATCTCTTTATATATATATGTATATATACATACACACACACACAACGTATATATGTGATATATATATATAAATATATATGCACATATATCTTATTGGTTTTATTTCTCTGGAGAACCCGGATGGATACACTAACTCACAAGAATAACTCTTCTGAGGATAAAGAGACATTCAGTAAATGATTCCCTCCATGGCCCCTGTCCGAATATTATCTGAAAATTATCTTCCTGTAGGCCCTCATGTTAGCCAAAGTTCTAATACAGTAAATGAAATACATGGTCCTAGACTAGATTTGGTACCTGTGCTATAAACAATATTAATATAATCGGGACAATTGACAAAATTCTATATGGACTGCAGATTGGATAAAAGCAGATTAGATAGAATCTAAAATATGCACTGTATTTATGTAAGAGAATATTCTTGATTTTAGGAAATAAACACCAGAGTATTAAAGAGTAAAAGAGCATGACATATGCAACCTACTCTCAAATGGTTCTGAAAAAATGTACAATAAATTGAGAAATATAAAGCAAATATGACAAAATATTAACAACTGTTGATTCTGGGTAAAGGGGATGCAGGAGTTCTTTGCACTATTCTTGCAACTTTTCTGTATGTTTAAAACCATTTCAAAATACAAAGTTAAAAAAAGGCAAAAGAAAAACTAAAATGGCATAAATGGGCCAAAAGCAAAGCCTTGGTCTTAATAGCACCAGTCTCAAAGCACCTGAACTAACTTGCTCTACACCGTGGTTGGGTTTAGAAGATCGCGGACATGCCTGTTCCTTACACACTGAAGCAACAGTCATATTCAAAGTAGGGGCCAGAAACCGAGATATCAGAATGGAGTGTGAAGATAAAGAAGAACCCAATAATTCTTCCATCACTGGCTTATGGGTTCTTCTGTATCTGTATGTGACAGAAGGCTTATCCTCACATTTGAATGATTTAATATTAGTTTTTAAAATGGATGCCATTGAAGACCACTTGAACTAAATCTGCTTTTTCTTTAATATACTCAATATTTATGTATCATTTCAAGATGTTTCCTAAGTTTTAACTTGTCAAAGCCTCCTCTTTAGTGAAATGAGACACCAAGATAACCCAAAAAGCCCCATTTGATGAAACTGCCCCCACATAGGGCCATTTCCTTTGGGACATTGTAAGAAGGTTGTCCTCTAAATGCAGCACATTGCTTGAACAATGAAATGTTTCACAAAGAATGAACTTCACTCAGACTATTAATACAAAAAGGTTACAGTTTCCAAATAAGCCTTCCTGTCATTTTTTCTGATACAACTAATTGTGACCTTCTAATAGAAAAAGGTCACTCAGATCCTGCTCTCTGTTTCCAGGGCTGACATGGAATCTCCCAGATCTCTTTCTAAATTCAACTTCCTGGAAAACATAAATTCGGCTAGACACACTACAATTTCAAGTCCAATGGACATGAAATTGACAGGGATTTGCCTTTTCCCTTTTCTACCTCAGAGTTCTTCTCTTTGGATTCTCATGGATTCTCTCTTAGCTTTTCTTAATACCTGGATGTCCTCCTTGATATTTGGACATCATGTTGCAAAGGCAGTTCAACCAGAAAATCAAAACTCAAATTAGGCTCATATTTTTGCTTCATGCCTCTTCATAAACTACAGGGACTTAGGTAAGAATGTCTGCTCCTGCTGGCAAATCTTCTCCCGGCTCAGGCATTCCTGGGCCCTTGTTCCCTGAGTAAGCTGTGACTATTATTAATGCTCATCTCAAGGTAGCACGTACATCATCATTCCACACCACAGGACAGCCATGGACATCTGAAAATAGTGTACTAACTGTGCCCCTGTGCACATCTATCTTGGGCAAACCTGTCACCAAAATACAGAGGAAAAGTTAAAGAATTTTGTTACTCATAGCTTCAGAGTGCAGGGAGAAGCGAAAGAATGGATTCTTCTTCCAGATTTCCAAATGGTGTAAAAAGTCCTCTTTGTGTAGCGTGAGCAAGACGAGACTACCTTAGTAATTATACCTTTTCTGCTATAGCAATGTAGTTCCAAGATTGCCTCAGTTTCTTTTTTTTTTTTTTTTCCGGATGTTGTCGACTGGGGAAAAGTCAATTTTATTTTATTTTATTTTATTCTATTTTTTTTATTTCAGCATATTACAGGGGTACAAATACTTAGGTTACGTATATTGCCTTTGCCCCACCTGAGTTGAAGCTTCAAGTGTGCCCATTTCCCGAGTTAGGATACTTTCAAGAGTTTCTGTTCTTTTTAATTTTGTTTTTGTTGTTCTTGTTGGAGAGTGTAGGTCTGTTAGAATACCAACATTTTTCTCTCATTCACCTTTCAAATTTCTCCAAATTCTCCATTTAATCAGTTTTACATATAGTTGCAAAATTCGTCTTTCCTTATCTTATTCCTATGCTTAGAACAAAACCAAACAAAATAAAGTAAAACTTCTATTCACAAACCTTCCCATCTGGAATGAATTTCAGATTCTTTTATCTGGGCTGTAAGGTTCTCTAGAATCTGCTACAACTACTCTTCTAATAACTTTCCTCCTGCACTTTTATATGGACTTCACCCCATTCCTGCCATGTGTTGTCCTCCAAGTAACACCCTGTGGTCTTCTACATGGTGCCTTTGCTGATGTCAGTGCCTAGCCTGCAATGTCACCTTGATCTCCACCTGACAAAATCCTACCAATCCTTTAGGCCCAGCTTCAATTCAATGTTTCCTCTTTTATGAAACCTTCATGATCACCTCAAACAGGGACTCACTTCCTACTCTGTATTCCTAGGGTAGTTCCCATGTGGCTCCCACTGTGGGCTCTTGGAGATCCCAGTGTCCTTTCATGGCACAGAGGCTAGCAAAGTGCCTAAGAGTATGAGCTCTGGGGCCAAATTACACAGGTTCAATTCTTGGCTCCTCCATTTCCTGGCTAATGACCTGAACAACTTACTTCTTAATCTCTCTGAGCCTCAGTTTTCTCATCTATAAAATGGGGATTTTTAAAAGGGACCCATCTTATAGATGAGGATTAAATGAGTTAAACTAATAAATCACTTAGACTAATGCCTTTAAACATAGTAGCCACCATGTGTTTGTCAATATTAGTGTTATTTATGCACACACACTCGCCGACACAAACACATAGTCCCTTGCATATAGGCACTCTAAAAATATAGATGAAACAAATAGCCAATAAATCCAGGTAGCTTTGAATATGTGCTCTTGATTTTCCACAGCAATTCCACTAATACACTGATAAATGTGGGTAAATTGACCCTTGAGAGGATGATATCTCATTAATCATTTTTTTGCCTAAAGATACATAAAATTTTGAACTAGACTATAAAAGGATCACAATCTGTGATGTTATCTGACATAAAGAATAGAAACTCTTACAAGGCAGGTACTGAAGATCATGCAGGAGAACCTGGTGACATATAATCCTAGAACAGAGTTTGCATCATGATATAGCAAAGAAAATAAAACAGCACCTTCCAGGTTTGCAGTTATTGCACTTATTGATCTGGGTGATCTCATAAGAAAGTCAATGTGTAGGAAACCAGGGGTCCTACATTTTATTCCTGGCCCTGTCAATGAGTCTATTTGAGTATAAGATGATTCTCCAAATTTCCTAAAACCGTGGTGATATTTTTCCAGGATATTTCTCTGATTTGTAAAGTCATGTATATCAAATTGACACAAGGGTATAAAAGTAAATCACATTATTGTGTTTTTAATCAATTGCCTTTACCAAAAGAATTAAAAGTACATGAGGTCAGTGCTATATTACCACAAAACATGAATTTTTTCACTTGTTAAAGTGGAACTACAATATACTATAGACTATACAATATCTGTATTAGACATTATACTGCAATATTTAGAAAAGCAATTAGTAGACTACTTCATTCTTCAATTATGCATCATTTACCTGGAGCCATAAATTTAGAATCCATAGTTTGGTATACAAGTCTTGAGTGATTTTTCTCTGCTTGCTTTTCTAATCATATCTACTTACTTCAGTAGTGGTCATACTTCCCAGAATGCACCCTGTTTTCCCTGGCCTCCCTCTGTGCACGTGTACAACTTCTTGTTCTCTCCTGTCATGGCAAACTCTTACACATCCTTCAAGTTCCTGGTCTGATGTCACCTTTTCCCTTTTTCTAGATTTTTCTGAGCAGGGTTAAACAGGTCCATTTCTTCTCTCCATAGTGCCATGATTATTTTCCTGCTACTATATTTATCTATTTACACATCTGGTTCTTGATTTAACAGTGAGGCCCAGAGGACTGAGATGTGGATTGATTTACCTCTCAGTCCATTGTATTCAGTAAAAAGTAGATCTTCAATAACTACTAATTCAGTGAGTGCCTAGGTGAACTGCTATCATTTTTTTCCTCAAGGGAACATTAAGCTTTCTGTCCATATAGATCTCCTACAGATTCAATATTTTTATATAAACTAAATCTGTTTAAATTTTTATTTAAATGTCATGTCTGTTACAGACATCCATTTCTACTTTTGAGGACACTTTCTTCTTTCATTCTACATTCTGCCCAAAATTATTTGGGGGTTTTATGGACAAAGTAGCATCTCTCAAGCTTGATATAATGACCTTACGTTGGACACCAAGGTAAATCTTTTAAACTTCAGAACTGGCTTTTTAATCTATAATTCTTCCCATTCAATGTTTATCTCCTAATCAAAAAGTTTTCCCACACCTACCACAATCCACCATGCTGGATTATTTCCTTTTCACAGTTTCATCAGCACAGCCATTCATTCATTCATTCATCCAATCATTCACCAATCCATGCATTCATGTAGCCAACAATTTTATTTTTAAGAATTTGTTTACCAGGAACTGAGCTCAGGATTGGAGATCCAAAGATGAAAAAGTCAGAGGACTTGTCCTCACTGAGCACATGGTCCACAGAGGACAGGCAGGCCAATAACAGTAACCACGACAAAAGATCACACAATGAGTTAAGTGCTACTAGAGAAATGTACAAGGTGCAGTGGAAGAAATAAAGGCATGAAAGCAGGGATTCTGTGATAGTTTGTACAGAAAGATTTTAAAATACTTCAAATGCCATACCTCTAAGGATCTGAAGATACCCTGGTATCACCTCAGATCATCCTTTTCACTGACTTCAGCAAGGGGAGAGGAATGATGTCCTACCCTCTCCACGGTGTCTCTCAGTCGTTCTCAATTATTGTCAGGAAGCACTTTATTTGAAAATCACAGAGCCCTTTCCCCTTCAGCCAGCCTGTGGGGTGATGAAAACATGGGAGCTGAACCTATCAGTGCTTCTATCAAGCAGCTGAAAAAGTTGTAGCCCATGAGTCATGGCTCTTTTCATGTGTTTCCAGATCTGTGGGAGGAGAGGCCTTTGGCTGGCAGCACTAACAATCTAGCACCTATGATGATCACTTGGGGAAAGAAAGACGCTAAAGCCACCAGGAGAGCTACACAATCCTCCTACCTCCTTAAAGTTTGCATATCCCCAAAGCCACCACCAGGCCATGCCTGAAAATAGTGTGAGAGCCAAAACCCACATTTTCAAAAAAAGGGACAAATAAATTAAGCTCCTGCCACCCACCTCCCTTATGTGCAACTAAAGAAAATCAAATGAAATAAACAAGCCAATTAGCAGCTGGTATATGAGCTTCAGATCACGAACGAATATGTTTTGAAGTCTCTGCCAACCAGTTCTTCCTGAACCAGATTTGTTCTTGTTGGAAAAATAATCATTAGTAATCATACTACTAATATTAATGTCTAATATCTATTGAAAGATTACTGTGTACCAAAAACCATGCTTAAAATTTATAAGCATATTCTGTTCAATTGTTACAAAGCTCAGGAGTTGCTTCTATAATCTAGACTCTACAGATGAGGACTTTGAGACTAAGAAAGGCTAAATAATTTGCCAAAGTTCACAATTGTAGTATGTACCTGAGCAGAGTCTATTTCTATTAGTATCTTAAGCCTGTTGCTCTTAAACAAAATACTTTCCTAAAAGTAAAAGAAAATATTAATGTAAGATCATCAGAAGCATGAGCATTCTTTCTTCTTATCAGTTATTAAGCAGCCCATAAATTCCTATGATGCTGTTCTTATAATTCAAGAACATAGTCCTTTTGACCCAGAGTCATTTCTCCCTTGCTCTGTATTTATAGGAAAGAGTAAAATATATTTAGGACTTCTACATTAGTTAATCACAGAGGAAAATAATTTTTCCTGTTGTTCCTGGTTTGTTTAGGCAATGTTTAATCAAATTATTATCTTTATATACATGCATTTATGAATGCATTTCTTCCTGCTAAAGCATTAGTTTTAAATTATTTAACACAGTTTAGAAAGACTTTCCCGTATTTATAGAGTGACAAATACTTTCAGTGTCTGTACTATCCAGTCTAAAGGATGTCCAGTGAAGGTAAACATAGCTCTGTAAATAAATAAGATGTGAGAAATTAGGTATTTTTCATTTAACAATTATTATTCTTTCTCAGAAACATAGAATTTGTAAATAGCACATGATAGAATAACCTCAAAATATTAGACTAAAGACACCTGGAGAGAAGGTGATTTTAGTAGCTTCCACCATTTTTTAAAATTTGAATTGGAAATCTACCATGAACCAGCCATCTAAGGAGACCAACACTGGTTTTTGGTAGGCTAAATAACAGACCAAGGAAAAACATTCATGTGGTATTTTGAATGGGGAAGAAGAAAATGAAACATGGCTGTACCAATTTTGATGGCGTAGATATTTAGGGGAGTTGGAGTGGATGGAGAAGTCTCCAAAAAAGCCCCCAAAGCCTCTCTACTCAGTGTGCTCTTTGGTTAGCATCATCCAGTGTGACTGGAAATTTGTTAGAAAGTAGAATAACAGTCCCTATCTTAGCTTTTCCGAATTAGAATCTACATTGTAACTCAACGCCCAAATGATTTCTAAGTATTACTACATTGAGGTTTGAGAACTACCACTCCAAAACACCCCATCAGAGTTTGCTATAAACACTTGCCAAGCCCAGCAAGGGCTGATGCTAGATCAAAACAACTGCAGTCAAGAATGACCTTTCCTGCATCCTTACTTCGCCTTCTCTCCCCATGCCATCATCTGCTCCCCATTTTCACTGCTGCAGCCTTACTTAGTACAAGCTGCCCTCATCTTTTGTATGGGCTATTTTAGCAACCTTCTAATTGTTCTCTCCCCCTCCCCTGTTGACCCCAAGCTGTCCATACTCCACATAGCAGCCAGAGGTATATTGCCAATGGGCAGAACAGATCATGTCCCTCCCATGCTAAAAATACTTCAGGGGCCTCTCTTTGCACTTAGCATAAAATCAAATATCAAAGCATGACTTATGAGCACTCTAGCTGTACCTCTGTCTCACATATCTCTTTGTTTTCTTTCTTGTCCTGGAACATGCTGACTTTATTCCTTCTTCAGAGCATTTATATTTGGTTAATCTCCAATATCATCTCATGGCTTTCTCCTTCTTCAACAGTCAGGTTTTAACTTGAGTGTCACCACCTTAGAGAGCCTTCCTAATGACTCTCTTCCACATTTCCCTGAATTTACTTTCTTTATTCGATTTAAAAATTACACAAAGATATTTTATTTATATACTTTCTGTAAAAAAAAACTGAAATTGCCTTCGACAATTGCCTTCCTTCCTTTTTTGTTCTCTTTCTCACTTTTTTTCCCTACTTCTTCTGCCACTGAACCTTGACTAACCAACAAACTGCAAAGCTTATAAAAACAACTTTCAAAAGAACTATTCTGACAGTTGCTGGAATGGTATTGTACCAATGATCCTTAGCAAGAAAAATAATTTTCAACCATTCCAATAGCAAGTATTATGGCAGCCACGGATGAAAATTACTAATTGTGAGCCATTCCACAAGGACAGGTACCCCTCTTATCTCCTCACCCTATAAAATTTTACCTCTGTGTCAACTTGGAGAATTACCCAGTCTTCAGGTTCTCCCAAATGTACATCAGCAAAATAAAGCTTAACTGCTTTTGGAATCACTTACATTATTACAATACCTTTTGACATCATTTATTATCTGCCTCTCTCCATTAGAACGTAAGTTTTTTATCATCCTTATTGTTAGAAACAATCTTTCTTGTTGACCACCATCACCAGAACTTATAATAATGCCTCTCCCATGGTAGGTGCTCAATAAATATTTGTGGGCTGATTTCTTTTTTAAAAGGTTACCAGGTTGTTCCTAATATCCAGCATGATTGGTTTGTACCTATCATGTGGACTGACCACATGTCCTCCTGTTCCTTGACTTTGCTACTTGGAAGAAACTGTTTATTTCATACTCATGAGTTATCATGTTCTCAAATGCAGCCCCAGTCAATGAAGTTCTTTATTGTCCTATTTGCATTGGTTTATGGCCTTAATAACCACCTAATCCTGCCAATGGCAAAAGCACAGTAGCCTTTATGTACAGACAAATGAAACAGGGCTAAAATTTACAGACACTTCAAAAAGAAAGACACAAAAACTCTCTGGAAACTTTCACTCAGGAAAAATGGTCCCTCAGTATTTTGATAGCCATGCCCCTGGTAGTGAGCACTATTCTAAAAACCCTCAAATACTCCAGGGCTCAGGAAAGCTATGTGGCAGGTCACTGAAGAACTGCACAAGAAAATTCTAAGCTACCAGTCAGAGGAAGGAGGACCCTAGCTTGAGTTCTGCCATGTGTATTGTACCCATTTTGCGTTGTGGCTTACTATTTCATCTAATTATCTCCTTCTCTATCAGAGAAGATAAGACTGTTATTATGACTTTGGGCAACATCAGTCTATCAAAAGCCAGATACCAGGGCTAGAGCTAATTTCTGTAGCAAATGTGCCAGGCATACCTATTACCTGCTACCTAGAGAGCAAAGGACAAAAGAGGAGCTCCACTTTCCTCCAGGTACAAAGCCTCATCTAATGGCAAAGAGACTGAGTGAGGCCAGACTAGAGCCAGAGGAAATAGTTAAGAGGCCATTATATAAATCCAGGAGCAGAGAGGATGGGAGAATTGGATATATTTGAGAGCTAAAATGGAGTTACAATTAATATTTAGTGCAGAGGATGACATATATGAACATATTTTTAATACCTGTTATTTTAATGCCTCAATAAACTAAGCATACAAAATTAGTTCCAACCATAGGTATCAAAATAATGTTTCCTGGTGACAAAATTTTTCTTCTAGAAATTTAAAATGCATGACTGATGTTTGGGTTAAACTAACACTAAAATATATTTGAGAGCACATTCTAATTATTTTTCATTGCATTCATAAATAACTTGGAAACTTTCCCCCATTTTAAATTAGGAGAAAATCACATCATATATAATGCTATATGAACTGTGAAAAGTGAAGATTTTCTTTCATTTAGCTTTTAAAATTGGATTATCTACCAATTATTTCAATCCTCCAAGATAAATTCACACATATTTTTAGTAGAATGTAATTTCATTGTAGGCTATTCTTGCTAAGTCAAACTGACTCATGAGATGAAGTATGGTTAGATAAGTTCTACATAAAGCAGTAAGAAGTAGCAACAGAATAGCTTTCCTAGGTGACTGCTTTTACCAACACCCAACTTGATAGTGTACTTCTTTCTTCCAACCAACTTCAGGAACAAGATATCTCAGTTACTACCAGTACATTTCCTTAGGGTGAGTCATCACGAAAGTAGCTCATGACCTTGGATATACTCAAGTATATTCAAAGCAACTTTAACATAGTCTCTGGGACTAATTAAGTTAGGTGCTTACAGATATTTAGAGTAGATAGAAGGTTCTTCCTCATTCAGCAGTAGAGTAAAACTTTATTGATTTCCTGTCAGTGTATCTTCATCTCCAGTACCTAAGTCTATTTCCAGTCTAGAATGCTGGTCTTGTCCACTGTGAAGTCTATTTTCTAAGTATACCAAGGCAAACCTAATCACTCCACCCTGATGGTAGCCTTTAATCCCAGTCTCATATGTCTTCAACTCAAACACTTCTTTTGCTGGCCTCATTCTCTTTTATAAAACCTATTTCCTTTCTCTTTATAAAACCTATTTCCTTTCTCCCTTCTTATCTCCTTTAACTCTTAAATTCCACCCCCACCTCCTGCCCAAGTCACCAAGAGCACAAGAAAATGTCTTGTATTGAAGTACCAGGCAAATTATCTCCTATAGCAATAACATACCAAGGTAAACTACCCAAGTACATGCAATGTTAAAATATTTATCATAAGTTACTTTACAAGAAAGTTGAAAATTCAAGGCCAATGCCTTCAAGAAATATGAGTTAAGGTAAATATTATTTAAGGGACTAATTTCAAGAAGAGAGAAACCCACCATGGATGTTTTTTCTATCATCATGTAATATGTAATTGCCATTATTTTACCCAAGCAAATAAAACAAGGTAGGGAAAATTCAAGCCTGCCACCTGATACTACCGTGATCAGAGATTTGAGCAAAGCAAAAGGAGAAAAGGGTGGAAGCCTGTTGTAGTGTCTGTGAAACCACACACATTTGGTCTGGAATCCTGGATCAACCCTCAAAGTGTCACTCTGGGTAAGTTACTTAAACTCTCTGAGCCTCAATTTTGATTTATACAAAATTAACATAAAGCTTTTGAAAATTAAACATAAAATGTACAAAGTACGTACTGCATGGCTATGAGACAAGGGGATTTTACTATCTGAGAAATTCTGAAATATTCATAGCTGGAGACTTGTATTCGTGGATTTTTGAGGTGATGAAACTATAGGCTTCTTTAATTTTGGCCCTGATTTCTATTTCTCACCGAGTTGTTCACCATCCTATCTTCATGTACACCCCATGACAGTCAGTACCAGTGCTATGCTCATGGTGTCTCATATGGACCACAAGTATTTCTTCTTTGTCTTCACTCATTTTTATCTTTCAGTACAACCTTCACACATCTATTTTTTTAATTTCAGCATATTATGGGGGTACAAATGTTTAGGTTACATATATTGCCTTTGCCCCACCCAAGTCAGAGCTTCAAGCTTGCCCATCTCCCAGGCAGTGAGCACCACACCATTAGGTGTGAATATGCCCATCCCCTCCCCTCCCACCTGCCTGACACCCAATGAATGTTACTACTATATGTGCACATAAGTGTTGATCAATTAATGCCAATTTGATGGTGAGTACATGTGGTGCTTGTTTTTCCATTCTTGTGATACTACACTCAGCAGAATGGGCTCCAGCTCTATCCAGGATAATAAAAAAAGTGCTAGATCACTATTGTTTTTTGTGGCTGAGAAGTACTCCATGGTGTGTGTGTGTATATCTATCTATCTATCTATCTATCTATCTATCTATCACATTTTATTAATCCATTCATGTATTGATGGGTACTTGGGTTGTTTCCACATCTTTGCAATTGTGAATTGTGCTGCTATAAACATTCGAGTGCAGATTTTTTTTTTATAGAATGTCGTTTTTTCCTTTGGGTAGATGCCTAGTAATGGAATTGCTGGATCAAATGGTAGTTCTATTTGTAGCTCTCTGAGATATCTCCATATTACTTTCCATAGATCTTATATCATTTATGGTGTTCCTTTTAATTATTTATTTCTTCATTTTTATAATTTAGTCTTTTATGTATTTTTTTATTATCTCTGCATCTAGGTAGTGAGTTATTTCAGGACAATCAAGGGAGTATAACAAGCTCTGAGAAGCAAAACACAATGGTATGCATGGTAGATATTTATAAATATTTTCTGACTGACTTTTTGAAAGTCTGTCAAATGGAGTAATAAACAGAATTTCATAGTTATTTAAAGATGTGGATGAAAGGCAAAACATGGACATTTGAAGATCATGTGAAAGTAGAGTGCAGAAAACCTTTATTTATTAATTCAGCAAACATTTTGAGGGGAGCTACTAAATGTTCAACACTTCATTAGGCCCTGGACTACACTGTAAATAAGATAGATATATACCAATGCCTACAAAGGAGCTCTCAGTGTAACAATAGAGTTAAATATGTTCAAAAGTACAATTTATTGCCTTAAGTACTATAACAAATATAAACTTAGGGCAATACAGGAACTCAAACATGAAAAGAAACCCAAGAATATTAGAAGGTTAAACTGTAAGTTCTTACAACTAAACACTGGGAACTACTAATGAAGTTATTTGATCACGTAAAAGTCATCTTCGTGTGATTTCCCTTTATGTATAGCTACTTTCAAGTTTGTTCTAATTAAGACAATGTCTCTTTGCTCTTTTTCAGTATACAGGGTTTGGGGTGGAGGTAAAACATCTGGAAGTTCTTTAGATATCAGCATGATCTGAATGGTTGGTAATGCATGTGGGACAGGTCCTGTGTATCCAGTAGTAAACGTGTATGATGCTCTTACCCGTTTCAGTGATGTTGTGTAGATTAAATAATGAGAGGTCTGAGTTGTTCTTCCTGCAATGAGGCAAGCTGGATAAATGCAATGTGCCAGGCCAGTGCCTCATTTTCTTCAGTGCCTTTTCTATCAAACAACTGCAAAATATATAAATTCTCCTAAAAGCCATTTGGCCAGTGCCTGATTCTTCTCTGGGATAGTCAGACCTTGAATTGACTCAGATTAGAATATTAAAACCCAGTGATTATTTTCTTAAGTAACAACAACCCTAATAGTTTCTTTTTCTCATTATGAAGAGTAACAGAAACAATATATTTATTATAATTATTTGGAACACTCCTTTTAAAGAATTTCATTCAAATATAAGAACATTTTATCTGAGCTGTAAACTCTGAAAAGTACCTGCTTTAATTCCTTTTTAAACATGAGGAGAGTTACTGAAAAAGAAGGTAAGGTGAATGAGTATGTATTATATGTGCAGACAGGGTGAAATTTGCAGACATCTAATACACACTGTAAATGTCACTCTCTACTAGCAGGAAGATAGCTCTATTTAAAAAACTTAATAAAACACGTAATTTGGGAATACTGGCAAGAAAGCTATTTCCAATGTCTTAATGTAATATTCAAATTTGAAGTTTTAGTGCAATTGGTTTCTAAAGTAATAATTTGGATGCATATCCTTTTTTAACTATTAAATGCCTCAATTGATTATTAAAACATTTCCACTGTAATAACTTCATATGCATATTCATTATTTTATTGATTTACTTATTAATAAACACATATAAAGGGACTATTAGGTACCAGGCATTTTTTTTATTCATTCAATTATCAACATCTACCATTTGCCAATCACTGTTTTAGGATTGAAGAGTACTCCAACAGGAAAAAAACAAACAAACAAACAAACAAAATGGTGCATGACCTTTAAATGTTTATATCCTGGGGGGAAGTGAAATACAGACATGGACAGCAATTAATACAGGGGGCAGTGACATCACAAATACACCCTGTTACCAATTGAATCACACTAAATCACACTAGCCTAAGGCTAATATGACAGATATTTACATGCACTTCTATAGAATCTGGTATTATGTTATTCTGATTTGTGACAGACTTGTTTCCAGACTAAAATTGTACATGCCTGTGTTTGATATATTCAAACTCTAGTTACTGGGTTTCTGCAGGTAGAAATCGAACCTGTAACTGTTTCCAAACACAGAATAAGATTCTATGTGGTAAACGTAAGCTGAATTTGCTGGGGATCTTCATAATACAAACATTTGGGGGAATTTCAGTGTCCAGTCATGGAGTTCCATTTAAATCATGCCCCTGATTAAATCTCACAAAGCATGCCAGACGCAGAGGCCAGATGCGTCTGGGTGGAATATGATTAGACTTGGTAAGTAGAAAGATACTTAATGCAATTACCTTCTGATTAATTAGAGGCCACAGTTTGAAACAGTCAAGTTATTTTCTAGATACAAATCTTTCAGTATTAAATGCATCATCTTGACTAGTATGAGTTATGGGACGCATTTCACAAGGGTGAGACAACTGTAAATCACAGATGAATGATGTGCAGAATTTAGGACAAATGAGATCAAACTGTAGTTTACCATTTCTTTTAGGGTAGTTTTTTTGAAAGGTCTCCAAATCAGATATTTCAGAAGGTTCTGGCTTGATTAAGAATTCTATTTGATGAAAGATCAGATGGTGAAAACACTACTCTTTCTACTAGTGAAGCATGTTTTCATTCTGCTGCCAGTTCATACCAGAAAAAAAATTGTATTTCAAATAAAAAGCATTATAAGTTAGTTTAGACCCTGTACTATACTATAATAACTATGCTCTTTTGGCTTATATCAGATCAGATTTAATAATCGAATTTGCATCAACTATATCCTAGAGATGTTCAAGAATAGAATAGGAGACTTTCTGTTAGGTATGGGGTTTAAGAAGTAGGAGAAATTTGGATCCTTAGCTAGGAAATTATTTGATACCTCTTTCAGTGCTTCATATTTGCTAGTAACCAGCTCTAAAAGGCTATATGCAATGATTTTACTTTTACTTTTTGCATACCCATAACAATATACATCATTTTCAATATTTATAATATAACTCCCAGGAACTGACAAAATGTACCCACTTGCACCTTAATTATTACACATGGATTGTTTTTTGTAACAGTTGTAATCCCATTTACTATACTTTCCTATATGAGTCTCAGAAGTAGGAAAAATATGTGGCAGGGAAAAAGAATGTTGAACTGTAAGACCTGAGGTACACTTTACTTAAGTCATAAAATAATGGGAACAAACTCTTTCACAGGTATATTTAATATTGTGTGGGGCTAGTTTTAAATTTTCTTCAGGAAGTTTTTAGATTAGTGGTCTAGACAGAGAAGGTATATTTGTGATAATGATGGTTTATGTTCAACACAAGTAGGATATAGAGGAAGAAATTTACTGATTTTTACAGTCTAGTTAAATTCCTGTAACACAAATCATGAAAAGGCATTTAAATTTTTAAAACTTTTCTATCAGAATTAGTTTTCAATCTACTTAGAATTGCTCATATAAACACTATTATTTTAAGAAATCGCATTTTTGAGTCACATTTGAATACATCTGCAATATTTCTAGTGCGGGAGACAGAATTTTTGTTTTCAATCTTGATAATTTCCATCATATTTGCCAGCCCACAACATTTTTACTAGATTTCCTAGAACTCGTTGTTCTTTTCTACTATCCCATATTGGCATTTCAGTTAAATAAAGGCAAAGAGGGGAGTATGGTTTGATTACCAGTCATCAAAATTGACAAAGAATTATGTGACTTAGTCTTGATATAATTGAGAAGAAAAGGCATATGTTCATGCATACATGCCAGCTCTGTGAAATATTAATACAAATGTTCTGCAAACACAAAGATAAATAAGAACTGGTCCCCACCTCAAAGGACTCACATTCTAGTGAGAGAAACAGATGTAGAAGTATGTTCAGGGACCAAAAAGGGCAAATATGAACCAGATAAATACAGCAGGGGAGGACAAACACTGTGGAATAGCAATGAAGCAAATGGGAAAGTGTGTGCATAGGAGGTGTGAATCTCGAGAGAGAAAAAGAAGTTGGATTGTGAACTTCCCAGGATTTGTTAAGACATCATGCTTTATCCCTAAGAGGCTGGGGATGAAATATTGACAATTGCTTTTGACGTGGGTTTTGAATGGGTGGAAGACAAAACTGAAGTCAGGGAGATTTATTAAAAGACCACTGCAGAAAGCTGGGCATGGTAGCACATGCCTGTAATCCAAGCTACTCGGGAGGCTGAGGTGAGAGGATTGCTTGACAAAATGACTACTGCAGGAAAACCTTTTCAAAAAGAAAGAGACTCTTAAAGCAGTCTAAGTGAGAAAGTATTGGGCTCAAATTACAGGCATGACATTGGAGCTGGAGAGAAGCAAATGGATTGAAAAAAATACTTTAAAAACAGAAAAGATGTAGTGATGGTGAGATGTGGCAGGAGTGATAGAGAAGATTGCCAGGTGCAGGGAATTTAAATAACGATAGGGCAAGTTTGTGAGGCTAAATGATATTTCACTTTTGTACAAGTTACTTTTGAGGTATTTATTTATGAGACATCATTGTAAATATCAATAATGAATTCAGCACATTTTCAGTTGCAAGTAAATAACGCAGTATATAAATGCTATTAGTATTGGATAATTTAGCCCCACGTAAACTCCTCAATTGTTGGTGTCAGAGCTGCAGCAGTAATAGCAGCAAGGAGGGGCTTGTTTGAGAGCTTCTTCAGTTCTGTTATTAACGCTGTCTGAAGACATAATTTCCCATAGTAACATTTGCAATATAGTTACCATTCATGAGTTGCTATGGTGTCTGTGGTATAATTGCTAAGAGTTCTTGTCTTTGGCTCACCTGGGAAAGTCAAGCAGACTGAAATGAATTATATGCCTAAGGTTTTTTTGTTTTTTTCAGAAAAACTCCATGGTTCATGTCATCTATATACAGTCCTTATTAATAAACAGATGCAACCTTGAAACCCACAGCTTCTCACCCAGCTCTTGCTATGGCTCTCCGAAGTCTGGCTCTTAGAACTTCCTGTCTGGAAGTTTCTTCATTCCTTACTGGTTTTCCCACCTCCATTCAGACACTCATCTCAAATCTGTCATATTTTGTACAATTTTTTCCCTGTGATATATTTATTGAATAAATGATTAAAATGAATAAACTTGCAAAAGCTGGATTTACGTGGTTTAGGTTTCTTAAATGCATTGTTCTACACCTTTTTCCTCATAACCAAACATTTCAGTGACTTTCCATTGAATAGATTCAGAATTTAGATTCAGCATCTTTACCCTGAAATTTAAAGCCCTTCCACAATCTTGTTCCTAGTTACTTTCTGAAATATCTCTTTCTGTACTTGTTCTTGCAAATGCTTCTGTGCAAAGGATCCATGTACTTCCCCCTGAACAAGTCATATGTTTTTCTCCTGAATCTCTGCCCTCAGCATATTCTTTGGCCAAAATGTCCCACTCCATCTTCACTACTCTTCCAAATTCTTACCTTTTCTTTGCAACCTGGCTCTGGCTCCATCTCCTTCATGAAGTTTCCATGAAGCCTCCAGCCCACCAAGACCTCTTCTTTCTCTGAATCTCTGAAGTATTTATCATCTACCCAAACTTCCTACTATCATGCATAGTGTTGCCTCTTTTTCTTTTTGCAATATTACACATCTGCTCTGCTTGTTATTGGCATAACCATCCTTGAGGGTAAAGTTAACACTTAAGCAGACAGAAATTGAAAATGTTTCATATGGCCCTGTGCCCATGCAAAAAAGACTCTCAGTTAAAACCTCCTGATGATGGTGGCAGTGATGCGGTCTGGCACTAACTGGGTTTGGTTTAATAATTATGCTGCATTTTGAATGTGTAATATGTAGCATGCATATAGAATTGTACTATTAAGAGTGTGAAAGTGAGGTTACCCTCTGAAAGGTAATTCTCCAGTAAAAGGCACTCCATCTGTAGACATTGCCTTAAAATTACAACGTTTCTCTGGTCAGAGAGAAGTATCCAGAATTTGCTTGAATAAAAAAGAATATTATAACCTCATCTATGATACTAACATATCTAAAGATGGATATGCTACTGGTGGTTATGATCTGTTTAGATTTAAATACAAGGAAGCTCACAGAAGATGTTAGCATGTTCATAGGCTGGGGAGGATAGAGAGGAAAGAGAAGGATTTTGGCATAAGAGGTGGATCAGGGGAAGAGGAGGAGGATGGGTGGAGTAGGTGGAGGAGGAGGGAGAGAGGAAGGAAGAGGAGAGAGGGAGAAAGAAAAAAGAGAATGAGAATGTATTAACATTTGGTCAAGGCTTACGTTCTTAACACCAAAGTTGTAATCTGTTGTAAAAGGTAGCTCAAAACCATTCACTTTCCTCTGATTACCAACAATCCTCTAATTATTCAAGAAAAGAGTGGGCCCATGTGGCACGCAAACTTAAACTTTCTTTGAGTCCCTGCTCAGCAACAGTCCTTATCATAAATTAACATACCAGCAAAATGTATTTGGCTACAAAACTCTTTGTAGATGGAACATTTACCTCCAAACTAGTGTTTGATCAAATATATGTCGGAAAATGATCCATTAAATTGCTCTAGTACTTTCTTTAAAGAAAAGGAAATCCTATTTAGATGAATAACAAAGTACTATTTAAATGATTTTTAACTTGGCCCTTTTTGCAAATATTCAATAAATCATAGGTATATAAATTTATATACAAAATTATGTCAGGAATTATATGTGAAGTTTACACATAAGTATTCTGCTCTTTGATGAAAGGGGAAACCAGATGGTTGTCAACATTATCATCAGCAAACATTTGTTCACAATCAAGGCCTAATAATTCACAATTGCAAAGATGTGGAAACAACCCAAGTGCCCATCAATACATGAGTGGATTAATAAAATGTGGTATATGTATACCATGGAGTTCTACTCAGCCACAAAAAACAATGGTGATCTAGCACCTCTTGTGTTATCCTGGATAGAGCTGGAGCCCATTCTATTAAATGAAGTATCACAAGAATGGGAAAACAAGCACCGAATGTACTCACCATCAAATTGGTATTAACTGATCAACACTGAAGTGCACATATACTAACAGCATTCATTGGGTGTCAGGCAGATGGGAGGGGGGTGGAGGGGATGGGTATATATACACCTAATGGGTGTGGTGAGCACCATCTGGGGGATGGACACACTTGAAGCCCCGACTTAGGTGGGGCAAAGGCAATATATGTAACCTAAACATTTGTACATCTGTAATAAGCTGAAATAAAAAAAAATAAAAAAAAAGAATCAGGGCCTATCATAGCACTAGTAGCAATGGGCCCTTCATAAAAAGAAACACCATGGGTTCTAACTCTTAGCTACTTTCAAATTCATGGAAAAGCAAAATATACACATGCAACAAGAAGTAAATTACACAATATAACACAAAATTATTATATAGTAGATCAAATCTCACATATACAACAGCATAGAGATTGAATTATTAGTTTTAGGAAATGAAAAAGAGCTTAATATAATGAAAAACTCAGGTTTTATAAAGAAGAGATATTTGGAGAAAAACTCACCTGGCAAACATTAGCTGAGTGAGCCTGGGTAAATTACTCAACTCTCTATGTCTCAGTGTCTTCATCTTGAATATGCATATAACTCTGTCTACAGTGCAGAGTATACACACTCTTGCACAAAAGACCTATGTTGAGCCTGATATTCAATTTAGGGTAGTTATTATATTATTTTATGGGTATTGTCATGTTGGATTTAACAGATAGAGACATGATATATTTAGAGGTACAGTTATCCTTCCTTACCTATTTCTGCGGAAGAGACTTTATAAAGATTATCTCTAGCAGTATCTTAATTTCATACTAAATCTTTTCCCCAGAATGAATAAATCCTTTCTAATGAAATGTTCCACTGCTCACTCAGGGGTTTCATAATCATTCAGTTCAAAACCTCTTGCACACATTTTATCAAACTCTCAGCCCCTGGCATGATTTTGCTTGCCTTTCCATTCAGCTCCATAGTCTTTCACTTCAGTGCTACTTTCCCAAGCACAGTACATCCCTGACTCCCTTTGCCAAATCTTTGAAAGCTTTCATTCAATGCTGGTTAGTGTACTTTCTACCTCTGATTACAGTTTTCTAATCTACACTCTCTTCCTTTACACCTCAGCTGATGATCTAGATTCTGCCTTCACTGAGAAGACTGGACCCACCCAAAACCAGTAGTCTACAAAGCACTGGCCAGAAACTCTTGGAATTGTCTTTGGTTTATCCCCATTCTTCTACTAATATGGTTTTAGATGGCATGTGGTGGATTAATCATGACAGTCATTTTTTAAGTATTATTTGACCATGCTAAATGCAGTTTTAATTCTAACTTTTTAAAATCAATGATAGTCTCTTTTATAAAATATAGATAATAAGAAAAGGTTAAAGGCATAATTATAGATACTCCTTGATTAATGTTAGGGACTCCCAAAGACAGTCTCTGTGAATATACATTAGAGTAGTATTTCCAAATTAGAGATTTATGACAATAGATCAGGATGATTGATTTTCTACTCTAAAATATATGTTAATATTTCATTTAGTGACTTTCAATGTATTGTATTAATTCCAAGACTGCAATTTTGGTAAGGAAAACCATTCTGGTAATCTTTGGTTGCTAAGAAAATGCTGTTCACCTCAATATCAAGGCAGTCAGCAATATGACTATAATAGGAAGTACAATATATTATTAAAAAGAACATTATCTCAAAGTTACAATCCTAACCATAACTCACAGAACTGTCATTGTCCTAAGAAGGAAGTTGTTGATAGAAATAGATTAGACCAGGATAGAGAATCCAGAAATGAATCCACATATCTATTGTGAACTTATCTTTGACAAAGGTGCCAAGAACATACAGTGGGTAAAGGGCAGTCTCTTCAATAAATGGTGCCTGGAAAACTGGATATCCACATGTGGAAGAATAAAACTAGCCCCTTATCTCTTTCCATATACAAAAATAAAATAAAATGGATTAAAGACTTACATTTAAGACCTGAAACTATTAAACCACTGAAAGAAAACTTTGGAGAAATGCTTCAGGCCATTGGTCCAGGCAAGGATTTTTTGAGTAATACCCCCAAAGCACAGGCAACCAAAGCAAAATTGGAGAAATAGGATCATACCAAGCTAAAGAACTTCTGTACAGCAAAGGAAATAATCAATAATGGAAGAGACAACTTACAGAATGGGAGAAAACATTTACAAACTAATAACTAGAATATATAAGAAGCACCAACAAAAAAATCAAACAATTCAATTAAAAAATGTTCAAAAGATCTGAATAGACATTTCTCAAAAGAAGACACATAAATAGCCAACAGGTATACGAAAAAGCTCAACACCATTAGTCATCAGAGAAATACAAATCAAAACTACACTGAAAAATATGTACACTCCCCAGTTAAAATGACTTTTATAAAAAAGGCAATAATGCATGCTGGAGAGGATGTGGAGAAATGGAAACCCTTGTATACTGTTGGTGGGAATATAAATTATCACTATGGAGATAAGTATGGAAGTTCCCCAAAAAACTGAAAGCAGAACTACCATATGATGCAGAAATCCCACTTCTGGGTATATATCCAAAGGAGGGGAAATCAGAATATTGAAAAGATATCTGCATTCCCATGTTCATTGCAGCACCATTCACAATAGCTAAAATTTGGAATCAACCTAAGTGTCCATGGCTGGATTAATGGATAAAGAAATTATGGTACATATATACAATGAACTATTACATATCCATAAAAAAAGAATGAAATCTTGCCACTTGAAATAACATGGATGGAACTGGTGAACATATGTTAAGTGAAATAAGCCAAGCTCAGAAATACATCTTTCTCATGTTCTAACTCATATGTAGGAGCTAAATATTAAAAACAATTTCTCTCATGGAAACAGAGTAGAATGATGGTTACCAGTAGCTGGGAAGGATAGCAAGTGGGGAGGGGGATAAATTAGGGATGGTCAATGGGTGCAAAAGTGTAGTTACATAGATAAGATGAAAATATTTCATACAACAAAATGGCTATAATCAGCAATAAGTTAGGGTACACTTTAAAATAATTGGAACTGGAATATTCCTAACACAAAGAAATGATAAATGCCTGAGGAGACAGCTTAATTTCCCTGGTTTGATTAATTCACATTGTTGCCTATATCAAAGCATCACATGTACCTTATAAAGATACACAACAATTCTGCACCCATAATAATTGGAAAACATAAAGAAATAAATTAGACCAAGATTTTCTCAAAGAGAATGAAGAAGAAAAATACTTATTAAAGTGAATAATAATAATTGCTACCACAACTACCATTATTGAGTGCTTATGAGGCATCAGGCATTCTGCTAAGCCCTTTCCTTAAATTATCTCATTTACTTCTTAGACCAGGGGTTAGATTTGGCTTTAAACAAATTAACTTCTAGGTAGACCTGCTACAAATGTAGATTTTACATAATACTACTACTAATATAGTAATAACTTATTTATAATGTATCAGATACTGTGCTGAGTGTTTTATATCAATGATCTCATTTAACCTTACAATTGCACCCTGAGGCCACTACTAATATCTCCATATTACTGATTAGAAATTGATGATCACAAAATTTGTAATCAGAGCTAGGATTCAAACTCAGGCCTTATTAAAGCCAATACCTATAAACTTGATAATTCATAGGCCAGTCACAATTTGCTATAAATTGCCTCCTCAAAAAAGAGCAGGGTAGCTTACTGTGATTGTAACAGTCTAGTAAATTCTATCCAAAAGAATGTATACACTCAGCAGTTAGAAAATGGCAAATCTTTCTCCCAAGCATTTGAGACGTATAAAAAAAAGTAAAAATGAAAAGTTTGCGAAAGTATGTGGAAGAGAACTATATTCATTAAAGCCAACAAGACATGTAATAAATGTTTTTCTGTTTTTTTCTTACTTTTTTTTTAGATTAAATCCTCCATACTATCATATATTGTATGGGTACTATTATATGATACTCTATTACTAAAAAATGGCAGTATTGATAACCATGAGAGGGTAAGACAGTCTTCATCAAAAAAATGTATAGGGTGAGCCAATACTAACTGGTCCTACCAACAAGAGAGAGATTTGCTTCCTACTGTTAAAAATATAGAAGTTTGATCTTAAGCACAGGTTTTGATACTCATTCAGTCAATCATCATACATATTTATTGAGTATGTATTAGGCTCTGGAGTTAGGCCTTAAAGAAGAAAAAGAAAGATCATGGCCTCAAGAATGTTACCTTTCAGTGCATAATATCTATATTTCCCTAGTCTGCATATTTAGAAAGAAGTTCTTGGATTTTTCCCAGACCGTATGAGAACTTCTCTGAAAATAGATGATTCAGTCATATAAAATATACTGACTCTGATGCCTACTGGGAGCCTTACAACAATGGCAAGTTTCAATAAAATAACTGGAGTGAAAATGATGCTGTGACTGAGGAGATTCCTCTGCTAGAGGTGCTAATGTGCCCTGGCTCATTAGAGGATTGTATCAAAGCAAGCTGAGCTAAAGTTCACATTTTTGTGTTTTGTGTCTTCTTTAGGCTCCCTTCCCTAGTTATTTTCCATAGCCTTAAAGTGTTCCCTATTATTTTGACCACATGTGCATTGTAATGGAAAAGATGTGATACTTTCAGCAGAATTACTTAATTAGGTTTAAGTAAGCAGTACGTGCCAAGTAGGCTAGGTTTGCTTTCTAGCCATAAAAATGTGCCTGCAATGCATGCCGTGTTCCCGAGGAGGAAACATAGTGATTGATGTGATGATAAAACGATGAAGGGAAGGATAAAGCCTGAGAGAAAAAAAGCCTCAGAAGAGAAATAAAGTAGGGTAGCAGCTGCCCTCATCTTAATTGAAGCATAAATTTTAGGAACAGGATTTGAGCTTTAGTTTTAAGCACATACTGAGAGAGACTTTAGTGTGTGTATGTTTGTGTGCACGCATGGGTGTGATGAAAAACACTTAAGTTAAATTTTTTTCATCCTTTTTATGAAGGGTTTCTAAACTATTTTTTAAAAAGGAAAAAGTTGCATATGTAGAAGTGTACTGATTATCACTAGAAGGCATTAATTTAGTCAGCATTTAACAGAGAATAACAGAATCCATGACAGACAGGAACTGTTCTAGGTGCTGGTTATGCAGTAGCCTAGAAACCACAAAACATTTCTGCATTCATGGAACTGAATGCTTTTAATTTATCTTTATTTCTGCACATACCTTCCCTGCTCCCATGCCACCCTTTGCCAGAATCAATTTTTTAAAAAAATATAGATATATTACATTGCTTTTGTATTTATAATCACCATAGCTGTGCACGCAAAGCACTCCAGTCCAGCCTCTGCTTGCATCTCTCCCTATAACCCAGTGTCAAGCTTTCCATTCTTCAAACATAACATTTACTTTTACACCACGGTGATTTTTTCAGACTGTACTCTGAGCCTCTAATGCCTTCATACTGATTTCCCATCAAGTAAAATTCTCCCCAATTTATTGTGTGCAGTTGAAATGCCCCTTAAACCTTCTAATACTTTTTAATACTTTCAATAGTCCATCTTAATTTCTGAAGAATTTTGCTTGAAATATATCATTAAAGTTTTTATTCATTTTTCCTGGAATAAGATGTCCACATGTCTGGGGTTTTGTTTTTTTTTTTTTTTTCTGTCGGTGGGAATTTCTTGAGGACATGGCAGGGGAGGTTTCTATTTTGTTTCTGGGCACACATTGTTTTACATGTGTTAGGCATTTAAAAATGTTTAGAGGGAAAATAAATTTGCAGTCAAAAAATATTTAAGATTCACATGAGACTTTTCATGATAAAATCTTAAATTCTCAAGATTTTATTTCACAGGTCCTCATGATTAAGAGTTGCACAGGTTAGAATGCCCATTGCTCTCTGTAGAGAGCGAAGGATATATTATGGACACAGGTGCTATTTAAATGTTTTTCATGAACTACCTTGGAGACTGTATATCTCGTTACATGGGCATACTATTATCAGAAATGCTTAGGAAAATCTCACATTTTATATCCTGTCTTTGTAACTTACCATTGCTTCTATGTATGAGCATATAGTACTGTAACCCTGAGCTAGGCAAACCTTTACTTTAAAAATGCTTTAAGAAAGAAATATTGCTTCCAAGCTTAGGAACAGTGCAGGATTTATGGCTTTGTTATAAACTTCTGAGAACAGAATTGGGAAGCCTTGACACTCTTTTTACTTTACAGAGAAGCTAGCATACATCACTATAAAAAAAAAACAAACATGTAACTGCCATTCGTATAACAAAGGATAAAAATGAATTTAAAACTAATATATTGTCCATGTCCCGCCCATCCCCCCGAGTCAGAGTATATGACCTGAACTTATGTACCCCCATGATGAGCTGAAATAAAAAAAATAAAAAATAAAAATAAAACTAATATAAACCTAAAACTGCAATGTATTAATTTTATGTTCACTTTAGAAGAGTTAACTGTGAAAACATATGAATTCACTATCAAATTTTTGTGTTCCAGAGGACACTTCTAAATCATACATTTTTATGTGGAACAGTGAAATGAACTATCTCTGTACGTCCTAATTAACAAGATTCACTTCAAAGGTGTGTGTGAAGAGAAGTTATGTTTCTTTATAATACCTAGACCAAAATTACTTGTTATACACTTTCCTCATGTTGATTACTTACACAGTTCAGAAAGATAAAATATTCTAAAGAATGAAAACACATGTTTCACAAACAGAGGAAAGCTCTTTGAGACAAGATAGTTACTAATTGCATTATTACATAATTATTTTCCTTCAAAATAGACTAGTTGAGTGCATACTCTCCTGATATCATCTTATATACAAATATGCCATTAGGGAATTTAAAAGAGATGTTTTTTAAACTTTAAAGAATTGATTGTTTTCAAACACTTTAGTAAGTCCTCATTTACATCCAAACAATTGTTAGGCTGTACTTTATTGACTGACTTCCATTTACTTTATTTTCAGAAAGTAAGAAAGCTGTGTTAGTAAAAAGCTTAAGGAGTTCAAACATTAGTGATATAGAACAACCTCCTCCTATTATTTTCTAAATTAATGAATTTTTCTTGTATTTTCTCTGTTTCTATACTTGAACTTAAAGAAAATTTTGCTTTGTGATGCATACAATTCAAAGAAGCTGTCCAAATTTTGATGGTCTTAAAGTCATAGGAGAAGAATAACTTGTGTTTTCCCCAGGAAATTGTTGATAAGTTTAAATTATATTCTAGGGGAGGAAGAGAGTTAAAAAGAAAGATAAGAAGATCTGACCAAAATACGGATAATAGTTGAGAAGAGTTTCCAGAATGCAATAGGAAAAGTATATAAAAAGAGTACTTGAATAAGAGTGTAATAGTTTAAATTCTCAGAGTCACAATAATGATAATGTCATTGTATCACCATCTTAAATAATACCTGAATAGAACTTAGAATGATAAATACTTTCAAAGAAATAAAAGGCAGAATAATGGTATAATCTTCTGAATTGGAGTAACTTTGAAGCATATTTATAAGATCACATGCCATGAACTGATATTAACATTTCCATATTGTATAAAATATAAATACTTAAAGGCAACATTTTCTCTACTGCACCTTCAAAAGTACAACTGTTTATGCCATTCGAGTTCAGAGTAGTTACTTAAAGAGAAAATCTCTATAGCTTGCAATTTTTGACTATTGCATTAAACAAGCATCTATAGTATCCTTGTGTCTGCTTTATGTGTATCTTAAAATAGCTCCACCTTCCTCTTGAAAGAAAAGGGACTTAATTATTACTATATACATTCTCTTGAATCCAAGGGAGCCCCATTCTTCAACAACCTGCTTTAGAGGACTTAGAAAACAAATAGAAAAGCTATATATTATTCAACACATCTTGGCAGCACACTAAAGCCCTTACAGCAAATGATAAATGATCAGGTGTCTCCCTTGAACCTTACCTGGTTTACTCTTTTTAAAAATCCAACCCTTGCCGTCTACCACGCAAAGCTCTTGGCCACTGGGTGAAATCCAAACTGAGTAGTTGATCATGATAATTCCAACATGTCATGGGCAACAGCATCTCTCAGAGTCCCACAAGCCAAATGCTTGAAACGAACCTGAAACAAACAAGATGTTTCTTCATTTTAATTGAAAAATAGTGAACCATGTCCTAGGTCCAGGAGGCATCACAACTTAATCAATAAGGGAATCAGAAAGGAGTGTGTGAGGGGCTATAAATGCCTCTCAAGATGCTCATAAACATAAAAACTGGAAGACTGAAGTTTGTGTGCTACAGAAGGTGTTTTTGCAGAGTGCATGCTCCTCTTCACGTTATTATTGATCCACTTAACCTGCCAGTATTAAAAATAATTATTGATATTAAAATTCAGACATATTAAAGTGTGTACTATTTCTCCTCCTTCACGTAGGTGATCACTTGCAGTAGGGGTACTCAGAGTACTTTTCTGACTCTGCCCACAATATTCTCAGGGTAACTGGCAATTAGATAAAACAGGGCAAAACCCATTAGCTGCTAGAGCAAAATCTACATGATAGTATGGATCAAGGACAGTTTCCCTTGTTAGTTCTGACACTTAAGTCAATGTCAATATATTCCTGATGTAAACAACAACTCTTATCGCACTGATGCCTGCCACATAAATAACTCTTCAATAGAAATTTGGGAAGATACTAATGAACAGAGTTGCTTATTGGTCTTCCCAGGGTAGCTTTTAATAACTATTTATTAGTTTCTTTTCTCAGCTACAACAACCATATTTAGTGATGCATATACAAAACGAAATTTATTATTATTACTTTCTAAATAGTGCACAGAAAGGGCTGAGATGTTATTCTAAGTCCACAGAGGGACTCACATGAGTGATTGTGCTCTGCAGCATCATGGACACAGGTGCAAAAACTGATTTTAACAAGCTACAAAATGATAAATCCTCATGCACCTGTGATTAGAGCTGCAAGTATTCCCAGAAGTTGGTGTGAAGACTTTGTTAAAAGGCACAGCAGTGATATATCCTATTGTGCCATTTCAGCAAGAATGGTAAGATGGAAAAGGGTTGAAGTTGAACATATACCTTGGACTAGAATGTAGCACTTCAAAATAAGCCTTAAAAAAAGAGATGTGTATCATCTGGACCCTAAATGACCATTTAAAAACTGATTTTAACAAGCTACAAAATGATAAATCCTCATGCACCTGTGATTAGAGCTGCAAGTATTCCCAGAAGTTGGTGTGAAGACTTTGTTAAAAGGCACAGCAGTGATATATCCTATTGTGCCATTTCAGCAAGAATGGTAAGATGGAAAAGGGTTGAAGTTGAACATATACCTTGGACTAGAATGTAGCACTTCAAAATAAGCCTTAAAAAAAGAGATGTGTATCATCTGGACCCTAAATGACCATGCTGCAATTTAAAACAGGAGTGTTATGTTGATGCTATCAGGTACCCATAAATGCCCATGCACTCAGACATGTACACATGATTAAAATTTTCTCATCTGATGATCCAAGATCTGGTATTTATTAACCTAAAACTCTAGTCAACTTTTAGATGCAAACTGTTTTCATTGGAGTCAAACACTTTCCTACACCTTATCTTCTTTGAAGATACTCTGAAAATCATCAAATCAATTATCTTATAAAACAAACCTGTTTTCATGAGTGGTAATGCTTTTTCGGTCTTTTGGCAGCCATGCAGGATTTTGGGAAAAGCCATATACTAGTGGACCAGATGACAGGGAAGTGTTTATAGACGTAATTCCCAAGGTCCAAAACTGGCTTTGAAGTGAGGAATTTTTGAAAGCTACTTGCTGTGGCAGCACCCATCTGTGACCTAGTGCCACTTCTCATACTTTGGTTCTGCCACTTACTATAAAAAAGTGAAAGTGTCAGAATAGCTACTTGCTTTATAAAATGGCTTTATTTCATTTTACAGAAGTGATGCTATTAATCCCTTCTCAGAAGGGGTAGTTTTGTGTATTTTCTTTTTCAGTAGTGATGGTTTTCCACTGACCATTGATTATTCATTAACCCAATTATCCATTCCACAAATTCTCCATCATGCCAGGCATGGGATTAGGTGCTACAGATACAAAATGAAAAGACACATATTCTCTCTATGAAAAGATTACCAACCATTCTATTCTGATTTGTTAACATTTACTTGTAACCAAGAAAGGCAGCAACACTACATCAAATCAAAATAATTTAGACTTATAAACAATCTGCTATGTGACCAGAGCAGAGAATTTTATGAAGTCAGTGAGTATAGCACTAAAAGTCAAGGGAAAATCTACAATACAAATGATCAGTTTACACAGCTGATGCATGTGAGGTTTTTACAGTATATGATGGTTTTGTGTAACCCTTAAGTCTTGTTCCATAAGCTCATCTAGCTGAGTTAAAATGAATCAGAAAACCCAACAACTAAATTTTGATAGTAACATTTCTGGCATTCAACACAGAATCACTGCCATCCAACTTCTGTGTATAAAGAATCACAATACATTCCTGTGTGATCCACATCACACCCAAGTTAACAGAGTTTTTTTCTTTTTTTCCATGTTTGGGGGAGAGGAGCTATTGTCTTGTACAAGTTGTTTTACACAATTTTTGTATTATTATTCCATTTGTTTTCTCTAAGAGGACATATAAAAGTACCAATTCCATGACATTGGTTTGAAACTGTACTTGAACACCAACTTTCATTATGAAAAAATGATTTTTTCACTTATCTCTTCAAATAAATTATGAATGAAAACAAAAGGTAAGAATATTTTGATATTTTAATTATTATTAGAAATATTCTTAGAAATTAATGATTTTTACTGATATCAATATGGTTTCCAAAGATTTTAATCTTCTATTTTCTCATCTTATGATATTTTCTGAGCCTCTGCTATTAATGGGATGAGTAGTATGAACACAAAGTATGTTTTAAAATGCTATTCTTATTTTAGAGAAACTTTTATTACTTAAAAACGAATTATGAGTGAACATATTTTATTGTATGTAAATTATACATCAATAAAGTTTGTTTAGATGCTTTAAAATGAATTTTTGACAATGTTCAAAGAAGTGCCAGTTAGGGACATGGTACACGGAAGCTATTGAAAAAATACTGTTATACATAAATTTAAAACAAAATGATAGCCAAATAAAATTTGAAAAAAGTGCAAGAAATTCAAACATGCACAAACCCTGTATTCTTGTTTTTTGGTCAGGCATTAAGTGCCCTGTTATTGAATTTTGGTATTCTTTGCCTTTCTTTATGCACACTACTACTACCCTTTTAGTTTATCTTATTGCTTTGAAGAAAGCTTTCCAAAGGATCCCCTCAGCGCTTAAGGACTCATTTTATAGGCTATTGATTTGTACTTGTTGACATGTTGCTCTTTGAACGTTATCTCAGGGATGCGCTTCATCTTTCCCATGGAGGCGTGTTGCAGGGCCCTCTGGGTAGCCAACAGAAGAGCGCTCAGCATTATGTGAGCTCCATGCAGTTGTTAAATGACTGCTTAGTCTTGGTGCATTTTGCCAGCTTTTTGTCTAAGTCATTCATTTTCCCCCTCAAACATCAAAAATATAATCATTAAGAATGTAGCTAAATTATCAATGATCAGTGTTGAGGCTTTCTGCCTTAGAAATTTCAAATCTGTCCCTTTTAATCAGTGATTTTTGGAAAAGGAGGGCACCACCATTTTTTATTCACAAAATTTTTGCTTCTAAATTGTTTTTTTCTTCATTTAGTTGGATGAAAAGTTCACAAATTCTTTCTCAGCAGACAGAGATCAGCAACAACCGCCACCAACACTTCTAAGTGTCAGTTGTTATCTGTTTTTTATGGATTTCTCATTTAATTTTCTCAAAAACTATGTGAAGTATTACAATAATGCACACTCTATGGTTATATAAATAAGGATCAGAAAGTTTAAGTTACTGGCTCAAGGACAGAGCTTTTGAAAAATAGAGCTGAGATTCCAGTGGATAGTGCTGTACTGTCAATTAATAAATCCCTAGAGATCGACTTTAAAAGATTCTCTCAATTTACAGATGAAAAGCTTCATCTCAGGGAAGTAAAGTGACATATCAGAAGACGTTCTCAGTAAGGTCTGGATGAGTATGTAGACCCGTGCTGCTGCCGTCTCTCCAACACACCGCTCTCCAACCCAGCTTACTCAGCATGATGTCCAAACAATTTTATAGCTTTCCAATTCACTTGATTTTAAAGAACCATGTTTGGTAGTTTTTATTTTAGAAAGAAGAACTAAAGCCAACAAACAAAATAACAGGATTTCTGAGTACACAATTTTAAATGAGTTTATTTTTTTTGAAAGTAACAGATGATCTCTCTCTCAAGCCATTCTTTTCAATGAAAAAACACATAGACACAAGAAGACTGAGTTGATGACCGACAAGTGATAAAAATATAAATAGCACACTGGTGTTTTGCTGATGCCTATTTTGTATGTTTAGCTACATTATTAGTAATCACAGGCTTGAAATAATCTTCCAAAATATTCATTTGCTATTATTTTCATTTCAGAACCCAGCAGGAAGCCCTTTAAGGGACCTAAAACAAGATCTAGGGTAATTCTATCAATTGCTGAGAATCCAGTGCCTAATACTCAAACGCAAACAATTCTCCATGTTTCCATTTTTACTCAAAGATGTCTAATTATGAATTTCATTATGATCTAGAAACTTTGCTAATTAAAATAGGCCATATTCCTGTTTGCATTTTGTTAAAATGAGGCCTCAATTAGTCACATTCCCAAATTTTCCACAACCGAAACTTGCCTCCATCCTTTTTCCTTTTCTTCCCGAGTGCTTTCTCCCTTCTACCCTCCCTCACTTCCTCTTTCCTTTTTTTCCTACATTGTCTTTTTTTCTTCCTTCCATCCTCCCTTCTTTCCTCTCCTTTTCAGCTTTTTCATTTCAACAAACATTTAAACATCTATTAAATTCCTTACAGAATGTTGGGCTCTGAGAACAAGACAAGTACAAAGAGTCAGTTCCTGCCTCGGTGCTGCTGCTCATTGCCTAGTAGTGTTAACAGAGAAGTAAACTGATATATCATGGAAGAAGAGGAGGGATACAACCTGCATTGATTCTTTCAGAATATGTCAACTTTGAGTAGAAAAATAGTTCATAATTTGATCTTGATTGCCTTGGCTTGGACTGGTCAACTTACAAACAAAATTTAATCACCACCAGGCAGTTTCCAAATACCTCACATACTCTGAGTTTTCTGTGATTTAGAGGGAGATCTTTTAAATTCTTAAAGATTACAAACTGAAATGTCTCAGGGTCAGGTGTATCACTTAACTGTGAATTCGGCTTGTCTGACCATAATAAAGAGTCAAACCATCAGCCAACGGTGAAGTGGAGAAAGCAAGCTTAGCCTAAGGACATTACAAATAATATTTGAAACACCATTTTGCCAGACAGAATACATTTGTGGACTGGTTTTGGTCCTTGGTTGCCAGTTTTAGGTCTTGCTTTACAATTATTAAGGAGTCATCCCCTGCTGCTGTCATACACTATTGGTCCTATTCCCCTGCTTTTTGGTAAAATCCATGCTAAATAGATATTTCTCCCTGAGAATTCTTTCTAGTGCAGGGGGTGGAGGGTACTCTCTGGATTAGCTTATCAAAATCACCAGTGTCATTAATAATGTGGATTATTGGGCCAGGCACAGCGACTCATGCCTACAATCCTAGCACTCTGGGAGCCTAAGGTGGGATGATTGTTTGAGCTCAGGAGTTCGAGACCAGCCTGAGTAAGAGCAAGACCCCATCTCTACTAAAAATAGGAAAAATTAGCTGGGCATGGTGGTATGTACCTGTGGTACCAGCTATTTGGGAGGCTGAGGCAGGAGGATTGCTTGAGCCCAGGAGTTGAAGGTTGCAGTGAGCGAGGCTGATGCCACTGTACTCTAGCTGGGGTAACAGAGTGGACTCTGTTTCAAAAATAATAACAATAATAATGATGATGATGACGTGGGTTTCTTGGGCCATGCCCCAGAACTAGTGAATCACCAATTCTGAAATGAAATTGGGGATTCTGAAGATGACAGTTCTCCAGATTACACTGGATTTTCCTGCAATATGACCTAGCTTCACAACCATCCTCATTCCTGTTCATATGCCTATTTTGTAAGGTGCAAATATCCTTCTGCTAAATTCTTTTTCTGCTTAAGAGAGCCTGCGTCATTTTCCAATACTTATAACCAAAAATCCTGACTGATATAGGCTTTTTATTTTTTTAAATAATTCAAACATTTTTATTATATGTATGATTATATATAGCTATATACTTTTTCTGTCATAGAAGTATATAACTATATACATATATTTGTGTGTGTAGTTAATTGTGGCACAATTTACATAGAGTGAAACACATGACTTTAAGTATACAATTGGATGAGTTTTAAGAAATCTCTAAATCCCTGAAACCAACACACCCATTAGGATATAGAATATTTCTACCACCCCAGAAAGCTCCCTCATACCCCTTCCTGTCAATACTCACCTCTCATGGGTACTACTCTGACTTTAACAGATAAGTTTTGCCTGTTCTTTGACTTTATATAAATGCAATTATATGGTATGTACTCTTTGTGTCCTTTGCTGTCCCACACAATGTACTACTTTTGAGAGGCATGCATGTTGATGCATTTATCCACAGTTCATTTTTTAATTGATTCTTAGTCTTCCATCATAGGAATATGCCGTATTTCGTTTATCCATTCTCTCATTGATGGGCAATTGTCCTATTTCCACTTTGAGGCTATTATAGAGTTACTATGAATATTTTTTATGTCTTTTTGTGGATGTATCTTTTCATTTCTCTTGGATAAATACCTAAAAGTAAACTTGCTGGGTTTTAGTTTAGATCTATGTTTAACTATATTAGAAACTGAAAAACAATTCAAATAGAAAATATACTAGGATCAATCTAGGAGATTGATTCAAAGTAATATGGAGTATGCCAAAGAGGACAAGAGAAAGGAAAGAAAAACATGAAAAACAAAATTTGAATAGGGAAACTGTAGCTGAAGTTATGATGCTTTACTTATGTAGCTAAAGTTACCAATAAAATGGAAAGTCTTTATCAGTTATTTTAGCAAATGTCTTGATTGTATTATGTATCATCATTCTAGGAAGAATGTTGGGAATGACTTCCAGATATGATAGAATAGCTAGAACAACTTTATAATAAAGAGATGTTAACTTGAAACAGATTTGCTTTCTACATAGACACACACATAAATCCTTTAAAGTGTGAGCACCCTAATACTTGAAATCTAGTTCAAATGATATGAATTTTGCTGACACTTTTCTCGTTCTGAAACAAGTGGTGATTGGCATAAAGACCAAAATGGTATCCAGGCTGGTGTGTTAACCTGATCACTACTTTCCTATCCTACTTTTCCTGGCCATTTTGAGAACAATTACTAGAATTTCCTTTAATACGTTCTTTTATTTTTATACCTCACTAGGATTTGTACAATAGACAGAAAATTGTTTGAACTTTGAAAAAGCTGATTTTTTAAAAATGAAAATGGTAGCAGTCATTAATATTAATATTAATCATTTATTTATTCATTTAAAAATATATTTACTGTGTTATTACTATATTCCAGGCACTGTGCCAGGTTCTGGGATAAAATGGTAAACAATACATATACACTATTCTAGGCCTTATAGAGCTTACACATCTGTTAACTAACTCTTATTGGGTTCAAACATTTAAAAAAGGGTTTTAAATTTATTCATTTCTTACCACATTCAACAAATGTTTATACACACTACTTAAGTCTGGGGTTCTGTTCTAATACAACAGAGAACAAGACAAACAAGAGTCTTATAATACTTTCACAGAGTTTACTTTCCTGTAGAGGAAGGCAAATGGTAAAAAAATAAGATAATTACAGAAAGTAATATGTCCTATTGCAAATAAAAAAATATGGTAATGCAACATGCAGGACTGGAGAGGTACTCCAATAAATTGGGTTTTGAGGGAAGTTCTGATGATGAGTGTTCATGTGCAAGATGGACATTTAGGTATTATTTATGACAATTAAAAATTAGAAGTAGACTAAATGGTCAAAAATTAGTTAACTTGTATTTGACTTACTATGTGCCAAAAATAACCATGAAACTAAAAAAAAAAATAAATGAAGCAATAGTTTCAAGGCACTCAATGGGCAATATAGGCCAGTGATATTTGAGAGAAAGGAAACATATGATAAACCCTGGATTATCCCACAATTGCCTGTCTTTTTGCCTTGGTGGCACTTATCTAATACAGAGGAGGCAGGTGGCACCCAAGAAGGATAGGGACACATTGATGCAAGGAGGTAGATATAGGAGCACCAAGACCCTGAAGCAACTGAAATGTACCAGGCAAGGTACCTGAAGAGGATGGCACAGAGGAGAGACCCCTGAAGTTTTAAGGGGATTAGCCATAACTCCTTGGGAAATAGGACAATATTTGTATTTGAATGATAAACAAAATATGAAACATAAAATTTCATAGGATACAGTTAAGTCAATGTTTAAAATTACATTTATAATTCTAAAAATTTGTATTAGAAAAGAAGTTCTCAAATAAAAGATCAAGGTTTCTACCCTAAGAAACTAAAAAAATATGAACAAATTAAGCCCAAATAAAAAGTAAGAAAATAATAAAGATATGAGAAAGAATTAATGAGAGAACAAACAATAGAGAAAATTAACAAATCCAAAAGTCGTTTCTTTGAAAAATAAAAATAAAATTGATAAATGTATAATAAAACATATAATAAAAATAGAAAATGAAGATTACAAATATCTGTAATAAAAGAAAGGATATAACTACAGACCTTAAATACCTTAAAAGGATAATAAGGGGATATTGTGAATAACTTTATGGCGATAAATTGGTATGAATTGGACAGATTCCTTATAAAACAAATTTTTAAATTACTTAAAAAAACATACCACAACTAAGCAAATTGGTTATGTTTAATAAAGAAATTGAATTCATAATTAAGAAACCTTCCCACAAAGAAAACTCCAAACTCAGATAGTTTCAATAGTGAATGTTATCATTTAAAGAAGATATAACTCTATTCCTTCTCAAAATTATTTTAAAAACTCAAAGAGGAAGAAACATTTCTCAACACATTTTATGAGTGCAAAATAAATCTTCCTTAGTATCAAAACCTAACAAATATATTTTAAGACAAAAATATACACCAACATCTCTCATGAATGTAGATGCAAAATCAATGACAGAATATCAGTAAATCAAATCTCACCATATATATATATATATATATATATATATATATATATATATATATATATATATGGAGAGAGAGAGAGAGAGAGAGAGACAGAGACAGAGACAGAGACAGAGATACAGCATGGTTAAATGGGGTTTATCCCTGAAAAGAAAGTTTGGTTTAATATTTGAAAATAATTCACCATGAGGTGTTCTCAATGCAGAAAAATCATTATCAAAATTTAACACTGTTTTATGATAAAAACTCTCAGCAAACTACGAACAGAATAGGCCTCCCTCAATCAGATAAAGGGCATCCATTTAAAGTTAACATCATATTTAAAGGTACAGTGTTGAGCATTTTCCTCTAAGATTAGGGTAAGTCAAGTATGTTGCCTCTTCCTGCTTCTATTCAATATTGTATTGGAGGTCCTAGTCAATTCAGTAATACAAGTAAAAAAAATCAAAGACATACAGATCAGAAAGGAAGAGGTAAAACTACGCTATTCTCAGCTGTCACGATCTCAGATGTAGAAAATAAAGAATCTTAAGGACTTTACTGGACATAATAAGTAAACTTAGCAAGGTCATAGGATTGAATGTCAACATACAAAAAATGAATTATGTTTCCATTTACTAGCAACAAAGAATTAGAAAATAAAATTTTAAAAATACATTCATTATAGCACCATAAAACCATAAAATGCTTTTTAAAAATTCATCAAAAGATGTGTGTGGTTGGCAAAATTCTAAAATAGATCCCAAGATATATTCCTCTTCATGTACAAGCCCTATATAGTGCCCTCCTTTTCAGTGTGCAAGAGGCCTATGAATATGAGGGGATATCACATCATGATTACTAATCAGTTGACACTGAGTTAAGCAAACCAGTCTTAGTTCTATAGTCACATCTTTGGTTAAAGGTAAGGATTCCTGTAGTACCTCAATCTACTAAATTACCACGTTGACTGAATTATTTATAATGGGGTCTAATCCCCCTGCCCCACAGTAGACTACAGGCCTCTTTGATATGAAGGATTCTATGCAGTGTTCATCTTTAAAGTGGGCACTGAGATTGGTACTGCCTAGGTACACAATAATTTCTGAATGAGACAAAGAGTTAGAGCTATTGGGGGATGAGGAGAGGGAGAGAAATGGGTGTGAGAGAAAGAGAAATGTTTTCCCACACCCTTGATAATGCTTGATATGATCAGTCTTTTAAATCTTACCTAATCTAATAGTTGTGTAGTGGTATTCTTCACGTACTTCTTGGCCATTTGTATATCCTCTTTGGAGGAATGTCTATTCAGAGCCTTTGCCCATTTTTAATATTGATTATCTGCTTATAAGAGAACTCTTTGTAAGAGCTCTTTATATATAGATACAAGTCTTTTATCAAATATATGAGTTGCAAATATTTTCTTCCATTCTGTGGGTCATCTGTCACTTTCTTGGGTGTCATAATTGATTTGTATCATAAATATATGGCTTTTCGTTTCTCTCTGGCATTATATCTGGTAGATTTTAACAAGAGCGTTGCTTTATTTTGACATAATTTTGAATGAATTTTGTCATTCAACATACTTGTTCTTTCTAAGCTTTATGTCAATCATAGATTTGTTAAATAAGACATATATTTTGTATACTTACTGGATAAAATATAATGAAGGCAAAAAAATAAACCACCATGACATACCACTACACAACTATTAAAGTAGGTAAGATTTAAAAGGCTGACCATATCAAGTGTTGGCAAGGGTATGGAGTAAACTAAACTTCTGTACAATGCTAGCAGGAATGTAACATGACACAATCATTTTGGAAAGTAGTTTGATGTTTCTTAAAAAGTTAAACAAACACCAGTTATATGATCCAGCCATTTTAACTTCTAGATATTTACTCACAAGAAATGGAACATAGGTACATATAAAAAGGTGCACACAGCTGTTCCTAGCAACCCTTTTTTTTTTTTGAGACAGAGTCTTGCTGTGTTGCCCCAGCTAGAGTGAATGCCGTGGCGTCAGCCTAGCTCACAGCAACCTCAAACTCCTGGGCTTAAGCAATCCTCCTGCCTCAGCCTCCCGAGTAGCTGGGACTGCAGGCATGCGCCACCATGCCCAGCTAATTTTTTCTATACATATATTTTAGTTGGCCAGATAATTTCTTTCTATTTTTTTAGTAGAGACAGGGTCTTGCTCTTGCTGAGGCTGGTCTTGAACTCCTGACCTCGAGCGATCTGCCCGCCTCGGCCTCCCAGAGTGCTAGGATTACAGGCGTGAGCCACCGCGCCCGACCTGTAGCAACCCTTTTTGTATTTTCCAAAAGCTGGAAACTATTGAAATATCCATTAACATGTGACTGGATAAACAAACAGTGTTATATCCATGAAATGGACTTAATACCATTCAATAAAAATGAATGAATTATTGTCACACACGACACATCAATGAATCACCAAATAATTGTGTTATATTAAAGAAGTCAGAAAATGCTAGAAAATAAAAATTCAAAATAAAATTATGGTTACAGAAAGCAGTTTAGTGTTTGCCTGAGGATGAGGAGATGAAGCAGGAAGGCAAAATTTAAAACGCACAAAAGAAAACTTTTCAGTATTATAGATATATTCATTATTTTGACTGCAATGATGGCTTCATGGGTGTATGCATGTATCAAAACATAAAAAATACACTTTAAATATGTACAGTTTAGTGTATGTCAATTATAGCCCAACACAGCTGATTTAAAAAAATAGATGAGATGTAAGTATGAAGTTTCATTTGACAATCTCTTTGAAGATAAACCTCTTCTATCTGTAGTAATTGATAAAGAAAAGTCCCAAATGTGGTCAGGGATAAAACTTTCTTGAGTATAGAAAATCAATATCCTTCTTCTAGGAAGAAATATACAATGCTGATAAAATTCTCAAGCAATTTCTAATAAACTTCAACAATACTAAGCCTTCTGAAATTACCTAGCCACTCATTGGTTATTAGTCAGGTGTCTATGTTCTTTAGCTAGATATTTCTTTCTTTCTTTTTTGTTTTTTTGGTATCCAAATGGCAATGATTATATAGGCAATCTTTTTACTTTGAAATTGTCTTTGCCAAGAAAAAATATTTCAACTTGTCAGTTTAGCCCTTTTCCTTACAAACTTTGAAATAAAACTTTGACATAATCACATAACAAATTTACCTAAAGTTTTGGTTTTTAGATTGTGAACATTTAAATAAAATGAAAGGGAGAGAAGGAGAAGAGTGATGGAGGGAAAGTGGTCCAAGAAAATGGGAAAATGGTTAGTGAAACTTGAACAACTGAAATTTTGAGGAGCAAAAAAAATCCCCCCAAAATGCTAAACATTTAAAAAATAAAGTGGATGATTGTGAATTAAATTTTGAAATTAATTATAAACTTGCAGAACAGCCGAATAAGAGGATTTCAGTCATAAACATGAATATGCGTACAGTATTAGCATGTAGTATTATAATGTTTTATTCTGCTTATGGGATTTATAGTATTTAAAAAATCATTAGGTTGAGTTCAGATAAGTCCCTTTCCCTTCTATCAAGAAGGTATTTCTGCCTTTATGTAAGACAGAGTACAATTACTATAATTCTGCGAAAACTTTCATAGTTTTATTAGCATATGTCAATATGGAATAAACTCACTAGTGGCTTATTGCAGTAGCTGTTTCCATTTGAAATAATCACTTACATTACTCTCATCCCATAGGAGATTTCACAGTAGAAGAAATCACCCTGTGCTTTTACACTTAACCAGAGCTCTGCTGCGTCAGGAAAAAAGGAAAACTTGACCTTCTTGCTTTTAATGACCCAAAGGGAGTTATTTATTACATTAAATGTCCTGAAAATTCACAAAATACAAAGAATCTGAGGATGAGACAATATATCATCCCAACATTCATACAAACTGATTAATAATCCAGGTATCAAGCAAAATACCAGCAGAGAATAATCCTGACACCTGTTCCAACGACTGATGAAGAAACTATGCTGAATAAAAGTTTAATCACTGATTTCCTATTGCACAGCCAGTTTCCTAAAGAGACCACATAATTATAAGTGAGAGGATTCATATCCTTGGCTAATATATAATTATATCTGGAAGTATAACTACTAAATTAGGAAATTGAATCATTTCAAAAGGATGCTTTCCACACACAAAATATTCAGGGAAATATTTAACAAAGGAGACTCTTAGCTCTTGTCTACATGTTCAAAATCTTAGGTACAATTTGGTAAAGATTTAAAAGGTCCAGAAAAATTGTTTTGGTACTTTGTGGAAGAATAATTCAGTCAAAAGGAGAGTATATAATATTTTGTGGAGAAGCTTTTGCTAAATTTCAACACAACAGGTTTCATTAAATTTTGGAAATTCTTGACTATGCCCATTTTTTCCTCTAGGATGATTCAAATTCCTGAAGTTGTACGTGTAAAGATTAGAGGAAATTGAAATCTTTCAATCATTGTCTTTACTGTCTTTAAGAAGCCCATTCTTAGATCATTGGCAGAGGGACTGCATGCTCTCAGAATCAACCTCAAACAGATTTTATATCAAATTCTATTTTGAAGAAAGTTGCCTCTCAAATTCAAGCTTTTTAAATGAAATCAGTGTCAAGTAATAAATTCTTTCCCTAATGCAAATTGGAACTGGGAGAATGTAAGACGTGCCAATGAATATTAACTAGAAGTCCTATCCACATTACCGGTCAGCTTGAAGGTATTTTCTATGTGCATGTGAATGGCTCCTGTTTGAAGAGGACCTTAAAATGTTGATAGACAGACTTTGGTGCTGAACACCTAGAGAACTTCAAACATTGTGGCCAGGGAGAACTGATTTTTAATCTTGTTAAGTCTTATAATACGATTGTGGCATGAAATACTATGCTTAAATACAGCTGGATCCATGGCTAGGGCAAACAAAAAGTTGGTCACTAAATCCCCAAATCTTTCAACTTGAAATTCAATACAAAGTTTTAGAAATCAGAGCCATTAAGTTTTAGAGCAGAAAAGAAACTTAACCATGTACTCTAACTCCTCCCTACCACCCATCTTCCATTCTTTTTTCAAGAAATAATTGAGTGCCTCTGTGTTCAAGGCACTGAATTTATTTTACAGATAAAGAAACTGACACCCAAAAAGATAAAATGGTTTCCCCAAAGTACTTTGTCAGAGCTAGGCCTTTCTTTCCGATTATCACAAAATTAAGTTCTGTACTCCATTGCTCTTTGACTCCATCATGTTATTTCATATTAAAAATCTGAATTTATGAAATTCAGTAGAAAACAATGGCAAAGATTAAAATATGGAACAATGTCAAGAGAATACTTTATGATATTCTAATAATTCCAAAACAATCAGTGGCAATACAATCAGAGATAGATCAATAGAGTGACACATTCTTGTCTGATGTAGAGTGACTTTCAAAGGACATTTACATCCTAAACTTATTCCTTGTGCCTCATCTTTATTTATGGGAGCTCTGTAACTGAGCAGCTATTTTTTTTCCCAATGCAATGTAAACTATTTTGTCAATTAAAAAATTATATTCATATTGCCTAGGTTTTAATAAAAAGAAGATGAGATGTTTAATTTAATGAGAGATTTAGAAAGTATTGGTTTCTAAACTTACTGATTTAGATAATCTCGTCAATGTTAGCCAAGTAGAGTGTGACACTCCCCAGGGTACACAGGAGTACCCATCGTGGTTCATCAAGAAAATACCAGAACTTTATTTATGTTTTTTTATTTTATCATTTCCTAATGTCTATTTTATGTATATTTACTAGAGTAAAAACTATTACTGTCACTTTCAAAGTACACAATTCTCTGTATAGGATATAATAAAAGTCTATGATTTGTAAAGATGCAGAGAAGTTTATGGGTTAAGGGCATAGGCTCCAGGGCCAGATTGTCTGAGTTTAAAGTACAAAGTGGTTCTGCCACTTAGCACTTACCTGTGTGATTGTTTGGCCAAGTTTTTAAACCTTTCTTTGCCTCAAGTTCCTCGTCTGTAAATACAGATGATAATATAATAATATTTCTCACTTTATAGGACTGGCATAAACTTTAAGTGAGCAAATATTAATATATATGAAGCACTTGGTACAGTACTGGGCATATACTAAACACTCAACAAGTTAGTTATAAAAGAATGATTATTAAATGCACATTAATAAATATCTATATACAAACATATTTTGAAAATAGAACCAAAACTTTTTTCACTTTTTAAGAGTATACAATGAAATACATGTGGAGAAGCAGAACAGATAAGGCAATACATATTTATGTAAAAATGGAAGACTTAATATATATAAGCTATGTGTTAGAATTTGAGGGAATTTAAAATTAAGAAGACACTGGCTTTGTCTTTTAAGAGTTTAAAACATTGCAGGAGACAGAGAAGAGAGGGAAAAAATGGAATCTAGAGAAATACATGTCTAATTTGAGAAACCATGAAAACTTCTATAATACAAGTATAATTGCACAGGATAAGCAAAAAATAAATAGATAATATCAAATTGGGGCATATTAAGATGTCAAGCAAGCAAGTCACAAGACAGGAAGTGGTCATTGGACTTGGACTAAAGGACAAATCACATTTATAAAACCAATATATTCAGAGTGCCTACTATATGCCAGGCACTATTCTCTATGCTAAATACAATAATGAGACAAACAGAAGAGGTCAAGGAGACATTAACAAATACACACAAGCTTAGTATATAAGAATTTAGAAGAGGTGCATACTTTATATTGAGAAGTCCAAGAAGGTCTTCCAGAAAAACATTTAATCTGACACCCGAATGACAAGTAAGAATTAGCATGAGGTCCCTTAAGTACCCTTATCTGCTAGCCATCCAGAGAATACAGAAGGCTCCCTCTCCCTTTTGCTTCCATTCATTGCCAAAACTCCTTTGCATTAATTGAAGACATATTATGTGCCAGACACTATGCTAATTAGGCTACTTCACATATATGACAGCATACATTCCTCATGATAATTTTATGTTAAAGATGTTAACTCTCTCTTTTTTAGAATTCTAGAGTTTAAGATCCAAGACATATATTCTTTTTCACTATAATTATGTATTTCAATTATTCAAAAAAAAGTTACGCAAGCCAAAGTGAAATTCTGAACTCTGAAGGTTCAGTTCAACTGTTCTTGAAGCATGCATTACAAAGAAAGGTGCACTCAGTATGCACTGCATTTTGTCAGTATGAGTTCCAACATATATTTGTCAGAAAAGGGAGGTATAATTACCTTGTTAGAATCAAAATTCTAAATTCATCTTATATTATTTACCTCATTTTGGAAAGCTAGAAGAAAAATTTTTGATGAGGAAGATTTATTCCTAATTTGTGTCAAACAATAATGTCCTAAAAAGACAAATAAAAATCCTATAAAAGTGACTAAAAAATGTTCCTACCTTAGATTAAACATGCTGTTTTGTAACTTTATTAGTAAAACCTTTCAGATCATCATTAGAAGTAAAATACGTAAAATAGCTAAGGGTTCTATGGAACATAATTGAAACTTAAATAATGTAATACTAAAATTCTAATGGATTCAACTGCCATTTCACGATTCCAAAAAACAGAATTTTTTAAAAGATATTTTCAACAAGCATTAATTCTATTTGTCTCCTCCCCCTTTCTGCTGTTTATATAAAAGTGGGTTGATGATAGAGATGAAATATTGTCTTAATTCATACACAGTACACAACTGCTAGCTGTGTTAGAGGCTCCTAACTTTCAAAGGTTCCCGGTCTGCTAATTTAAGTCACACTTTTGTCTGCCACACAGAGTATGGGCCAACTTTTAAAGTGTCAATAATGTAGTCCAGTCAAATGCAGTTCTTGCCTTTGTTGGAACTAAGCAAATCAAAACAAGAAGAGATGAAGAGGTAGTTTGAATGGTTATTCTCTCAGACATCTGTGCAGTGAGTCACATCAAAAGACCATCAGCAAGTAATACACATATGCTGCAGCCATACAAGAAACAACTGAGTTGAAACAGGTACCTGGCCCTTCATCCCACCAGGATTCCTAGGTCCTTTCATGGTTCCTTGAGTTAATACTAGGCTACTATGGGACTAATTTGCTTCACAAATGGAACAACAATGACTCAAAGCACTTCTCCCCTCATAAACACCTAAGAAATGCAAAGGAAGAATTCTTTTAATTTCATTTTTTCTATAAAATAGAAACAAATTGAGTGAGAACTCTGCATTGTAAATTAGCAGTTGAAAAAGTTAGGTACAGATCATGAACATCAATTATATATACATTCCAATTTACATTATTGGTTTAGCCATGAGCATGTATCATATTGTTTTAGTATCCATTTGAAAAGAAAATTAGTATTTGTAAAGTAGGTATTATGTGTATGTCTTAATGGAAGTCTCACAATAACGTTGGGAGTTGGAAATTATTTTTATTAAGTTCAAAGAGGTTAAATGAGATGCCCAAATTTATAGGACTTGTACCTGTCAGCAACAGAATGATACCTGTTTGACTGAAGCTAAATCTCATGCTTTACCACAACTATAATCAAACTTGTCTGCTTAAACAACAAGCTCCAAAGGACAGACACCAATTGCTCTATTGACAATTGACAGGAATTCTGCCTGGCATTATTGGTCATGTGGGTGTTTAAGAAGTAGGTGTGTCCTACAAAAGAGATGTCTATATTGGAAAATATGAGGTCATAAAAAGTTACAATTGGAAATATTTGTTACTAAAAATTGTAATGATAATAAAACCATCATTTCTTGGGTGATTTCTCTAGGCCAGGCACTGTACCAACCAAATACTTGAAAAAACATTATTACATTTAATCCTCATAACAATAACTCTTATTGTTTCCCACCTTTTACAAGTTAAAAATTGAAGCTTAAAGCAGTTCAGCTACTGGCTACATTCACATGTTCAGTGAGTGGCAGAAGCAGCCTTAGAATCTAGGGCTGACTCAAAAGCCTGTTTCTTTAGCTAATAGTTTAAAACTTCTTATAGTCAGTGACAACTTACCCAATTCATTTATTAGGAATGACTAGAAAGGTAACTAACAGACAGAAGGGGAAGAAACATTTAAAGCAAGAGTCAAGAGTCACAGATGAACTCAAATTTATCATAACACAATGTGTAATGGAAAAGTTATGGTTTACGTATAGATTTCAAAAGAAATAGGGATGACCACCCACTTTCCTTGACTCATGGCCCTCCATTCTCAAAGCCAGAAATACAGGGTCTAGTCCCTCTCATGCTTCAACTCTCACCTTTCTCTTTACTACCCCCTCTTAAGGATTTATATGGTTAGACTGGGCCCACTCAGATGACCCAGGATAATCTCTCCAGATCGAGGTTTATAATCTTAATTGTATTTGCAAGGTTGCTTTTGCTATGTAAGGTAAAATATTCATAGGTTCCAGGGATTAGGGGTGGACATCCTTGAGGGATGCAGGGTATTATTATTCTTCCTACCACAATATTTACTCAGCAGTATAAGGAAGTAGACTGTTAACACAAACAACATGAATGAATATCAAATTTACAGTGCTAAATAAAAATGCTACATACTGCATGATTCCTTTTGTATGACATTTAGAATAGACAAAACTATAGAGACAGAAAACAGATCAGTGGTCTCCAGGCACTGAGTATGAGAGGCAGCGATTGACTACAAAGGAGCTTGAGGCAACTTATTGGGTGATGGAAATGTTTTCTATCTTTCTTGTGGTGGTGGTTATACTGTATGCATTTGTTCAAATTCATAGAACTGAACTCTAAAAATAGTGAATTTTTGTATATAAATTACATTGCAATAAACCTGATTTAAAATAAAAAGAAAAGAAAAAAATATTACCGCTTCATTGAGTCACATCAAATTTTAAGATACTAGAATTTTAGGACTAGAGGGAGATCTTATCGATACAATGAGAATACAAGGGCTGTCTGGAAACTATCCAGGCATGTAATATGTTCTTATTATATTAACAATGGCTGGATACTTTCTGGACAGCTCTCATATATCTCTAATTTTCTGAGACTTTCCTGATTTCAAACATCCTGTCCCATTGCTCCTATGGAATTGCAGCAGTATCAGTACTTCAGTGGGCAAAATACTTTCTTGCACCCAAGAAAAATTCCATCATATGTCAGTTGTTCCAGTTTTACATTGGACACCTATAGTCCTCATTCTCACATAGCCTATTCCCATATCATTTTAAAGGAGAAGAAGAAGCCAGGGAGATTAAGTAATTTGCTTGAGGTCACATATCTCATTAGTATGAGAGCCAGGAGTAGAATTCAGGTCTCCAAGCCCCAGTCCAATTCTCCATCACTGAACTGAAGGGTGCCTACAAATCTAAGGGAAATTATAATTGCTTCTGTCAATCCCTATATTTAAGCATTAATGAGACACCTGTGCAACCACACAAATTGTGACTGGTGCTGCAGTTAGCACACATAATTGGTGGCAATTTTAGTAGTTATATTTACTTTTCCAGATGCGTGCACTGCTCTTAGACCCTGGAAGAATAAAGTTATACAGCAGCAAACTTACTTATGAGTTAGTCAGACAACCAGATACCTTTAGGTAATAGCTTTACCAATGTGTTCTGGGGATGGGTTGGGGAAGGTAACTTTAGGCACGGACACAGAAATGGAAAAGGCAAAGGCCATACTATATTGCACAGTTTAATGAGGACAGCCACATCACTCTCTCCACGAATGGCAGCTTCATTACCTTCAAAAGATCTCTTCTCAAAGATGCAATTTAATAGAGGACTCTCAATCCAGACCGAGACTGGGGATTTGTTTACTTGCCAACTCCCTCGCACATCTGTTCCCCTTCTGTTTCTTTCTTGATGTTAAAAAGCCCTGTTTCATCATGGCAGGACACTGAAACCCAGGGAGCACTTTTAGCTAACTTCAAGTAACGAACAGATTCTTTTAGCACAAAATTATAGTACAGTCTGATTGACAGCACTAATAATTGAATGCACTGTGTCTTGCAGCTGTCAACCCATGGCATAAAATAATAGCTCATTTAATCACATTTCTTTTTTTTTTTTTTTTTGTTTTGTTTTTTTTATCTTTTGAAACTATATCCTTTATTTTTTTTTTTATATATATTTTTTTTAATTTCAGCTCATCATGGGGGTACATAAGTTTAGGTTATATACATTTTCCATGTCCCACCCATCCCCCCGAGTCAGAGTCCCAAGCGCGTCCGTTCTCATTCTCCCGACAGTGCACCTGGCACTCATCATGTAGTCATACCTCCATCCCCTCCCCCCCCCACCTCCCCGGGTCTGCACCTTCAAGCATGACCATTCCCCAGAGGGTGTGCAACGCACTCATCATGTAGGCATACACCCATCCCCTCCCCCCACCCCCCATCCCAGTCTGATATCCAATTGGTATCCTTCCCTGATGTACATTTAGGTGATGATCAGGGAAACCAGTTTTCTGGTGAGTACATGTGATGCTTGTTTTTCCATTCTTTGGATACTTCACTTAGTATAATGGGTTCCAGCTCTCTCCAGGAGAACCAAAGAGATGTCGTATCATTGTTAATCACATTTCTTAGGATGAATAGGTATAAGTTGCTTTAATTTTTGTTACTTTAAAATTTTTTAATATTAACAAACTCATGTATTTGCATTCATTCACACTCTTCTCCTACTCAAACTAAAACACTCACTTGGATTAAAGAAACACTTAACAAAGAGTTGAACACAAACTACTCCATGTGTTTGTCTTTAAATGTCTTGAGAAAATACCCAAACAAATTACCCACTGAAATTTAAGAATCAGGAAGCCAGACACCTGCTTGAGAAGTGAAACATTTGGCCAACATGTCATAATAAGTTACAGAGATAATGCAACCCAGAAAGTTTAGCATGCTACAGGTGTGGTAAATTGCCTGTAGCCAGGCAAAAACTAACTCAAAGATATACAAAAACCACCTCAAAGATATAAAAAAACCAGTTTGATGAAGAATGAAAGTTAAATAACCTAACTTCTAGCTCACCTCTACCACTAATCATAAGTTATTGTGAGTCTACTATGTGCCAAGGAACTTATGTGCTCTACTAGTTAAGGCTCTTTGGTTGCAAGCAATTGAAATTGTCACAAGAGAATGTACTGAAAATACATTAGGAGCTTTTCAACTCAAAGGGAAGAATGAGGAAGCAAATTTCAAAACAGGGAAGAGCTATGAATAAGTGCAGGAAGTAGAGACTACAGGACTTGTCCATTCAGTATGAATGGAAGCACATGCTCAGCATATCTTAGGTCAGGTTCTGGGTTGGGGAAAGGTCAGTGCCCACCAAACTACATCCACCAATGAAGACATAATTTCCCAAAAGGAATTCTAGTTGTTGTTAGGATGCATGCTAGATGGAAAAAAAGCCAACAATTTAAATCTGATGCATGGTCTTTTTCACATACACCAATGAGATTTATTTTGTAAATAACATTATCATAATTCCAATAGCTTTCCATGCTACTTAGAATAATCCAAATTACTCACCTCAATTTACTAAGCCTGCTCTCTAAATTTGTCTTACAGTATTTTTCTCTTCACACACTACACTTGAGACCACTGTGCTTTTTCCACTTCTTTAGACACACCAGCAATCCTGGTCTTGGGCCTCTGTACCAACTGTTTCATTTGCCTGGAATGTTTATCTTCCCTTACATTTCATGGATGAATCTTATCATTCAGACATCGGCTCAAATGTCCCCTATCAGAAAGGTCTTCCCTCATCACCCAAGCCAAAATTAACCAGTGACTTTCTATCATATCATACTGTTTTTACTCTGCTTAAAAAAAAATTGTCTGTTTCTCCCAACTAAAACATAAGATTCCACATTAGTAGTAGTAGTTAGTAGTAGTAAGCCTCTTTGCATACTCGATAGTTCCTAGACATACTAGGCACTCACTATATATGTAAATATATGTGATAGATACTTTTAAAAGTAACCCTATATAATATGCATTATTATCTTTATTTTATAAAAGACACTGAATTTAATAAAAGTTAAGAAATTTGCATGTCAGAAATTTATGTATGGCAAAATTCAAAGTCAGTTCTGTCTGGATCCAAGGCCAGGCTTTTAAACACTATCATATACTGATTCCCTAACATTACCTGTGTGACTTGGGGCAGATCACTGGACAGAAAATTTTTTTTCCAATTTTTTAGCAGCAGAATCTTTTTTTGTCTTTAAATGTATATATAGAACCTCAATAAATAATAATATATATACAACTTCAATAAATTGCTCATTTTATATGTTCAAAATATGATGTTTACTAATTATGAAATAAAACAAAGTTGTCCTGTCAAACATATTTTAAAATGTTATTTTAGTTGTATATGTTTGGTTGTATATGTTATTTACATATACGCAACGGTAAATGGTGAGCTTTTAAAAATTGACCTCCTTGAAATCTCAGGATACTCAAAGATTGGAAGTATGGCAGGAAAAGCTTTATTCTAACTGTGCCTGGAAGGGAGTTAACCTGGAGCATGTGTTCACATATTGGTGGTCTACAATGTGTTCAAACTTGGTGTCTAACACTCTTCCAAGAGTGGGCTATTTATACTTTCTAAAATGTAGTTTTACATGCTATATATGTGGAAAAAAATTGTGGAATTCCTAAAACATCCTCAAGAAATTCACAATTTTAAATCTATGTGTCTAATGTTATCCAGGGTTATCTATAGCTCTCATATTCTATAGGCAAATTTCATGTCTTTTGATATAACTATATTCACTCTGATAAAAGAATATGAGAAGCAAGCCAGAAAGATCCAAAGTAGTCTTGAAATAAGCTGTAAATAACTCAAGATCATAGCATCAAAGCAAATATGCTTTCAGAGAACAGTGACACGATAATGGGCACCAGACAGTAGCCAATCACAATTAATCACCATTATCTGCTTTAAAAAGCAGAAGGCTAACAGCACCATATATCAGAATAAGAGGGTGAGAAGGAGTCATCAGACACATAACTTGTAAAGAAGCTCATAAAAATAATGCATGGTATTGTAAAAACAAATTTAAAAGCTACCTCTAAAATACTAATAGGCGACGAGAGCAGACAGGTAGGTTAATGAAGCAAGCCAGAAAACTCAACAATACAAATGCTTTTCTAAGGATCTTCCTTTGTTTTGCAGATTATACAGAAAGTTGCCAGGACTTATTAAACAAAAGCACTGGTGTGTTATACTGAGAAAAATATTTGTCTAAAAGCAAAATGTTGTATCAAGGAGGCAAATAATTAGGAGATTAACCATGAAGCAAGGATATTTAGGAATCAAAGGCCCTTGATTGTGTGGGCCCCTATCAAGGCCCAATTTCTAGTTTTGCACTAGTGATTATTCATTTTTTTATTAACAGTAGTTACACTCCTGCCTCAAGTTTATATGTTTCAAGCCCTGCAAAATCTGCATCTAACTCTGGTTTCAGCTCTGGCTTTTTAATAGTGAAGAAGCCAGGTATAGTCATTAGTATCAGCTCTGACTATCAAGTGGGAAACTGAATGTCATGAATGTTTCTCTCTCTCTCTCTCTCTCTCTCTCTCTCTCTCTGTCATTGACTAAGACAGCCTTACCATTCTCCTCAGTTTGACTAAACTTTAGACAGGTGTCTCCTGGATTATAGGGCCCTAACCTCTTTTTTCTTAGAGCCATCTACATTACAAAACTTGCAGTTATATATTCTTTCTCTGCCTCTTTAATACATAAATCTTCTCTCAGCCTCTTGCCTGTTACACAACTCAGGAAAATTCTTCCCAAGGACCTGGGAGCCATCCCTTTGAAATACAATCAACAAGAAAGACAGGGCTCCTATCTCCTCCTCTTTGTGGAAGGAATGGAGCTGAACTTCACTAAGTGCCAATTAGTAAACACAGATGTCCTCACCACATTGACCAAGCTCCACTTAATTTCCTCTAGAACTATTTCTCCAGCTCAGCCTAGGGCTTCAAAACTATCCCACCTTTTGTTTCAATGGAGTTGAGTTCAATCTCTCTTCCTTATTGTAACAGTCTCGAATAAAGTCATCCTTTGCTGTTTAAATCTGTCCAGTGCAATTTTTGACAATACAAATATACGAACTATCTTTATAATGTTCTAGATAAAGCGTTCCATTTTACTTCATATCAATGTTTCTCTTTCCTCAGAGTCTTTAATCTTGTTCTTCTACTGTACCCCAATTTTTCACTTCCTTTTACTTTCTCTGACATTCCCATCTGTTAAAAACTTGACTTTTCATTTTATTGCATCCTACTTGTTTTTATACAGTTTTTCCCATAATTAGCAGTTAGTTTATTTTTTGTTCACTTGTTTATTGCCTCCTTCCTCCATGAGACTGTATGTTCTGTAAGATCAGGGACCATATCTGAATTACTCACTGGTTTTGGTTTTTACCCTTAAAACATAGCACAATCCTCTAACACATAGAACATACTCAATGACTATTTTTAAATAAACTCTTGCATAAAATATACCAACAGTATTTTTTTAGTTCTAAATCACAGCCTCCATGATCCACAAATATTAGGAGGGTTCAATATACCTTGGGGATCATAGTCATGAGAGAACTGTCGTAATAGGCAACATGATTGGTAATTGTGGTATGCTAATTGCATTGGCTCAGTTCTGGGCACACAGATGCTATCACTGAGAAAAGCACTAGGGGAAGGCTAAGGCTCTCATTCAACTCTTCATACCCAATAGCCTTGTCATAGTCTGAAAGTGTGTGTCCCTCCAAAATTCATATGTTAAAATTTTTGATCTCTAACGTGGTGGTATTAGGAGGTGGGGCCTTTGGGAAGTGATTAAGTCATGAGGGCTCCACTCTCATGAATGAGATTTATGACCTGATGAAGCCCAAGGGAGCTTGTTCTCCCCTTCCACCATGTGAAGATGCACCATCTATGAGGAAAAGGCCTTCAGTAGACATTGACTCTGCTGGGCTGTTAATATTAAAATTCCCAGCCTTCAGAGCTGTAAGCAATACATTCCTGTTGTTTAGAAGCCACCCAGTCTAAGGTATTTTGTTATAGCAGCCCAGATGGACTAAAGAAGCCTGCTACCACCATTCCCACCTGCAGCTAAATGAGGATGAAGTAGGCAGGAAGAAATCCTCCGAGAAATTTTTAAAAAGAAAAAACCCAGAACCCACTGGCATGAAGTTCTTCCAGGCCCGTGGAAGGAGGAATGCTTTTTAAAGTTTATTTTATTAGTTAAGGTGGAAAATTTCTCTGATTTTTGTCTGCTTCCAAGCTTAGTCCAACAGCAGTTCTCCCTCAGGGGGTAAATGGAGGATTCTTTGCCCCAGAGTTTAACTATTACAGGTCATATTCCCTTTACAGGCAAATTGGGAAATTTTCTCTCAGAATTTTATGTCTGTTTTTCAAAAATAGCAGAAATAGGCACACTTGTCTGTCATCCTTGTGGTAATATCTAACTGATATTAGACATACATGGGCTTTGTATGGCAATAAAACAATTGGTTAATTTCAGTTTCATCTGATAAAATATACTAGCACCTGTTCTTACAAAACCATGATGATAATGCACATCATTGTCAATAGAAAGGTATATGACATTCAATATCCAATAAGTAGACACTATCATTAAATGTATAGTATATCATGATTCACTAAAAACAAGTAAAGAAAGAGAGCTATGTGAATGAAAATGTACACTCTCAGCAGCCAGGGCCCCACACCCTGACTCTGTGAACATGTGCCTCTAAAAGCTTCTAACAGGAGAGCAACAATACATGTGAAGCAAGAAGAATCACAGTGGAGGATCTTAAAGAAAGACAACTGTCATATGGTGGATCCAGGGGAAACCACTGAGAAAAGACTATGGCACAGGCAACAGAAATAAGACAATTTTCAGAGAAGCATAATGAGGAAAGTTAGAAGGAAGCTGTTAGTTGCCTTTTGACAGGTAGAATATGGATATTAGTAGTAAGATAACAAGAAAGTAAAAGGCAATCAGTAATATTTTTATGCTAATCATTCTTTATGGAAAATTCTAGTGTGTTCTGATAACTAGCATGAGAGTTGGTTGTAAAGCAAAAAGATCAAAATTAAATAAATAGAAGAAGAAATATGTGAGACATTTTCACAACCAAACATGCCTTCAGAATCCTTGTGGAAAATGTGGTTCTTATCTCTCAGGGGTGGGCTATCATTTTGAGAATATGGAAGGCAGGAGGCATTTTTACAAAGGTTAGAAAACAGAGGTCCATCTTTGGAAATTAAAAAAAAATAAGTAGAGTGATGGCTGTAATTTAGAAGACTAACCTTAATTTCAGTCTTGGCAACAGCATAAAACAAATCATTAAGAACCTTAAGGCATTAAGCACAACATTAGGAAAATCATGTTATGCCAGTTCACTTTAATTTTCTTCATTAAGGGAGTAATGCAATGTACATAAAAAACATCATATGTAATCCATCTAAACTCAATTAAGTTATAGGGTTCTGTCTATTAACTATTTTAGTAAACCAAGAATATCATCTCAATATCATACATGGATCTGGTGACCAAGTGGATAGGAGGTCACAGTCAAAGGCCTGAAAGATTTGTTGTTGCACTAACAACAATAGTGAGCAATGTCCCCCTGGGATTAATACTAATGATATTTGACAAAACAGATTAACAAAGAAAAATCCCTTATTTTGTTGGTCTAAGTAGCTTGATTTGTATCAGTTAATGAAAACTAGTAGAATAAAATGAATAGGCTTGGCTCAAACATCTCAAGCTCTCACCCCCTCTGTATAATGCTAGGCCTTATCCCTTACAAGATCAATCTCAGTATTTCTTTGGTGTCTCACTCATGCTCTTGAGTATTTTCCCACATTCCTTTACTCCACTCACTTACTAAGTCAGATAAAGGCCTTCCAAATCTGAAACTCAGCCTCCCATTGCCAAAGCAGCCCAGATTTCCCTGTGGTTTTAATTGTGCTCAGGTCTTTCTGCCTCTCTCCAAAAGTAGGGAGGATGGTCCTCTCCCTCTCTTGTCACAATTCTCTCCCAAGGCACAAAGCAGAGTTTTTTTTTTTCCTCTATGTCTTACAAAGACCCTCTCCAAAGCAGTACTTTCTGCTTGTTACTGAACATCGTCTCTTCATAGGGCTCAGAGTTGATGGCACAGGGCTGAGGTAGGGACACACACCAAGCAGTCTCTTCAGCCAAGTCACTACTTCTGGCACCTACATAAAAGCTTTGGTTCTCAGTCAATCCAAAATGCTCATACTAATTGACTGCTGGTACAACAAGGATGTTCGGACCTGTTTGAGTCAGAGCTTAGGTTAAAGCCAGGATATCCCAGGATACACATCAAGTCTTTATACAATTGTACTTGCTATTCCCTCTGCTTGGAATAGTTTCCTTCCCACTCTCCCCTTTCCTCCCCAATATATCAGTGTAACCACTACCTCCCCTATATTCTTAATCTGGCTAATTCTAGCTTGTCCTTCAAGATTTTATACAGGCATGAACTTTTTCAGGTAAACCACTCTGACCCCACCCGGAATTAGATATCCCTCCTCTGTGGTTTTATTCTACCTTGTGTATATCTCTATTAAAGCATGATCCTGCTATTAGTGTCTATTTATATATTTAGCTTTTTTACTAGACATTTTAAAATTTTCATGTATTTATCTTTAATAGCCTTTATTATTTTTGAGCTTGCTATGCACCAAATTGTGTGCCCCTAATATTCATATGTTGAAGCCCTAACCCCCAATATAATAGAATTTGGAGACAGGAGTTTTAAAAGGTAATAAGGTCATGAAGGTGGAACCCCCCTGATAGAATTAGTGACTTTATAAGAATAAGCAAGAGAGAGTGCTCTCTCTTCATTCACACAAGGAAGAGGTCACATGAACATACACTGAGATGGTAACCACCTGTAATTCAAAAGAAGAGACCTAAGCATGACATCTGTCTTGCTGACACCTTGATCTTGGACTCCTCAGTCTCTAAAACTGTGATAGATAAATTGGTGTTATTTAAGTCATACGGTCTATGGTATTTCATTATGGCACCCTGAGCTAAGACAGAGCAGTTTTAGGTTTACAGAAACATTGAGCAGAAAGTACAGGGAGTTCCCACATACCCACCCCATCACCCCTCCACAATTTTTTCCTGTTATTAACATCATATATTAGTGTGGTGCATTTTCTGTCACTGATGAGCCAATATTGATACATTATATTAGACAGTCATATTTTTTCACCTCCATATCCCTAGTCCCTAAGGGCTGTGCTCGGTACATGGCAGGTGCTCACTAAATACTGTTTTTTTAAAGAATGACAAAAAATGAATGAATTAATATATAGTGGCTCTGAAATAAAGAAGAGTGATGGTAAGTGTCGCAGACTGCTACATACAGTTATTGCTGAAAAATTCTGGAAGACTCTCTGTTACATGTTCTTAAACTTTCAAGAGTCTATGGAGACATTTTACTCTCAGCTCTATTATAAGATAAAAGCACAGAACCCTGAACAATGAACCAACTATTAGATAATTATTGTTGATTGATTAAGTCACTCCAAGTGGTATTACAGTGGTTGAGAGGGGCTTCTATTGGGAAGGGAGCAAAATAAAAAGTGCTAACACTTAGCGGTTGTATCAATAATGTGGGTTTTACTATTGCTAATAAATTTCTTAAAATTCCAAGACATAGATACAATTATATAAACACCATTTAAATATTGAAATTTTAACATACCTGTATAAAGACTAATGAAATAAATCATAAAAATTAGTCCTCCATAATATAACTGACTAAATAATCTAGTTCCTTACTTGACTTTAAAATAAATATAGGATTTAGAGCCATAATGCTGACAAAAAATCTTCTCTTTCTTTAGCTTTCTGTCAGGTTATCAGTGTTAGTATTTACGGTTTTAGGAAAAGGTGGAGGGAAAAATATGGAAGCTGTTAGGTTCCATTAAGATTGTATTATTGCACATCTTTTTAGAGCTTGTAATATAAGAATGTGAAGTCAAGCATTTGACAGGAAGCTTACTATGCATTCCAGTCATATTTTGACTACAACATTGTTTTGGAAGTACACATGTTAAAACCTCCTGGATACGGTTAAAATTAAAGCATACGGTAAAAATTAAAGATAACAGAGCTTTTTCTTTACATTTTCCTAAAACAATGCTAGGACAAAGGTAAGTCCTTCTTTACAGAGGTCAGCCACCTTCCTCTCCTTCAATAAAAAACCCTAACATTTGAATTGGGGCTTTATAATTTTCAAAGCACTTCCCATACAAATCATCCCCTTTCAAAAGTAATGAATCAGAGCATCTTGCTTTATAAATGAGGAAGCAGAGAATTAGACCTTAGATAGCTTATTCACAAAGTTACCTAGCCAAACAGGTAGCAGGCCTGGGGCTGTAATTTTTATTCCAAGGCACTACACTGAGCTTCCTCATCAAACCTTATTTGGCCTGAAAATCACTTGTTAGGTTTCTCTGGAAGTGAAAACAGGAATAAACAATTCACTCATATATGAAAAGGACAATGTCTTGATAGAAGGCACACGTATTCTTTGGTGAAAATTTCTTATGAGGGGGCACTTCTGAAATCATCCTACTGTGGTACTATCTATTCTTGAAGTTGGACCTATTGAAATGGGATAAAAATTAAGTACTGCAAGGAAAGGGGATGGGTAAAGGTTTATTAACAACCAACCTCAAGATAGAGATGTGATGTGGTTCTTGTGAAAAATCTGACTAGTTTCTCCCATTAAAAGAGAATAAAACAAAAGTAAATGAATGGAGTTTGATTGAAACAAGAGCCTTGCTTAGTCATAAGAAATTGACTCATGCCTGGAGGAATATTTAAATTCTTAAATAGGTTCCTAAGGAAAACCTGTAAAACTCTGGTCCTGGAAAAGTCCACAGAAAGTGAACACTTAAGGTACATATTGGCCTGAAGGTGGGAGCTGACTCAATTATCTCTTGAGTTGTTTTCTAGTTCTGTGATCTGATGATTAAATGTAATAAGCAAGAGAAAATGGGGATCAGGTGATGTCCTTACCCCTGAGAGTTTAAAGCTAGCTGTTTTAACAGGAAAATGAAAGTGTTATGATTCAGAGATATTTATCTTTAATTTGTGCAGTAAGAATCCAGCTGGTCTCTTCAAAAATCAGTCAGTGGGAAGTGGAGACACATCCACAGGAAACATTACAATATAAGCTTTCTAACAAGTCATGAGTCATATAAAAAGAAGAGCGATTAAGTTAGGCAAATATCTTGCCCCTGTCTTTGTATTTTAACAATTGAAGGCAAATACTTATAATTTGGAACACGACTGATTCAACAGGAAGAACCCTTGTTTCAGTGGAAAATAACTACAGCTGCTGTAAAGATTCTTTAAAAGAAAGATACTTTCAGCTTAAGCATAATCTAGGTTAATTGGTAGTTCTATAAAGACGTACCAGAGACTTTTAAAGGACAGATTTGTATAAGGTTAATCTAGGCGGGAAGCTAAGGTACATCCAAATGTAAAATACAAAGCTATTTAGAACAATTGCATAGCAAAATCAAGCCATAATTGTAAATTGATGGAGCTGATACAAGATATGTTTTTTTTCTTCTTCTAGTCCAATGCTAAGCCACTCGGAGTTTTCAAAATACATCAAATGAAAATGTATATTACTATTCAGGAAATTAAACTAAATTGAAAACCAGTCAATTCTCAAGTGTGCATATTAAGGCTGTGATGTACTCTAAGGATATTGTTAATGAACTTTCAAAATGTAATCATGTCAGGGCCTTGCCATATCCTTTGATTTATGCATACACGATTCTTTAAAATTCACACAAATACTGTGTAAGCCATCCTAACAGGGTATCATCATTGCTCCAAATGATTTAAAAAGTGTACATGAGCAGACATCCTCTCAGTACATTAAACCTACCATTATATTCATTTGAAAAGAGCAAAAGAAATGAAAATATTGCTTACAAATGACCTTATTATATAATTTTGTCAGCTCACTGTTCCATAAAAGAAAGGGAACTGTAATACTGGGGTGCAGTAACACTAGCAAAATTATCAAAAATTTATCTAATGCTGATTTATATTTCAGATTTGAAGATAAGATTATAGGCTTTTCTCTTGTGCTGCAGGGTTTGCTTCTTTGCAAAAGCCGAAGCTGCTTCTGGCCTGAAGGCTTGTCTGAACACAGAGTAGCTGCCCCAGTGGATGGGTGTTGTGGACATACAAGTATGTTAAATACTGTGAGAAATTGAATGGAGTATGGAAAAGAGGATTGCCTGAGAGCTTTCAATCTTAGTAGGAAAATAAGATACATAAACAAAAAGGTAGTATGAATGAACAAACTATTTTATAACCTATATTTCTATTTCTTCTGATGGAAAGCTACAGACTTAAATTATGGCACAACTATCAAAAAAACACTATTTAGCCAATTAAAATGTCTATTTTTCAATTGAGGAATAGTTAATGAGCATGACTGGAAAAATAGCCACAATGTATAGTTCTATAAAATAGTATGAGTTTATGTATCTAAAATTATATACTTGAACTCTGTGCCTGCTTTCTCAGCTAGTAAAAAGGGTAATAACGATATCTACCACATAGGGTTTTTGTGAAGAAAAATGAGTTAATAGTGATAAGGCACCTAGAACAATGCTTGGCATATAATACATTTTAAGCAAGCATTTTCCTTAGAGAATGGTCATCTGGTGGGGGGGGTGTGGTGGTTGAATGAGAACTGGGGAGTCCTGTGCTTACCGGAGTGTGAAAGCGAGGCAAACCTTAAAGGGAATGGAGTGAGTGATGCACCTCGAGGAGCTGGTCTGGCTCTTCCTATGCCCAAAGCAGGCATTGGTGCAACACAGCCACGGACCTGCAAGGATCCCTGGCATCAGGACAGGGCATACTGTGATTGTATCCAGATAGCTATGAAACCAGGACCTCTCTGAGGCCTTGGCACTGTTTAAAACCTCAGAATTCAGGTACAAAGACAGAGCAGGAATGAAAGGAGGATGATGGAAGGAAGCCCAGGAATGACTGAGTCGGAATTCCCTGCCAAGCCAGTGAGATAGAGGCCAGGAATGGAAGTTAAGTTACTTTAGAGATAATAAAGAGATGTGCTATTTCTTGCCTATCCATGTTGGTGGAATGAGCTTCATAGCCACTACAGTTAAGATTCCCTTGATCCTCCTTCTCATCCTCTAGCTAGCTGTTAATTCTGATTTATACTCTCCATCTCTTCTGAGGGAGAGGATCAGTGCTGAGGCCTAGGAGGCAGAGCTGGTGTCGCATTCCCACTACATATCAAATGGCAGTAGAAGCAACAACATCTAGCATCTAGGGCATTAAGTTCTATGCATATCTGTGCTAACGTGCTTCATACACATTGTCAGAATGAACATAGAGGGGAGTACACAAAATCCCCTAGAAATCTGGGGGTTGTAGGCCCAGGGCACTCACTTCGGGCAAGATATTTCTTTATAATTATCTTATATGTGTCAAAAATATACATGCATTTCACATTCTACTACATAAAATATCCGTTCTTCCTCCCTGTACCTACCACCCCAAATGCTCAAGTAAAACTGATGTTCCAGGAAGATGTGCTTATCCTGTGGATTTGTGTATACAGCTGTGAGGTTTCCTTAGGAGGAATCTCACCCCAGTTTGAGAGACATGTTCTTATTTTTTTCCTTAAAAATATTTGAGGCTTTTTTTATTTTTTTGTCCATTCACATTCAATGTTATGACTGATAGGTAACGACATTCCAGCCATGTTGTTATTTCATTTCTGGTTGTTTTGCGGTTCTCTCTTCCTTCCTTCTTTTCTTGTCTTCCTTTGTTAAAAGTGATTTTCTGTGGTAGAGTGTTTTAACTTCTTACTTTTTCTGTGTGTGTATCCATTGTAGGTTTTTTGATTTAAGATTTCTATGAGGCTTTTTAACATTTGTTGTTTCCATCCATATGTTTTTATACTATCTCTCAAAAAGTTGTTATAGTTATTATTTTTGATAGGTTGTCTTTTAGGCTACGTACTCAAGATATAAGTGGTTTATACACCACAGTTATAGCAATATTCTGTATTTGTTTCCTTTCTAGTGATTTGCACACTTTCATAATATTGCTTATTGTTCATTAATGTCCTTTTCTTTCATATTGAAGAACTCCTTTTAGCATTTCTTATAGGATAGGTCTGATGTTGATGAAATCCCTCAGCTTTTATTTATCTTTCTTTCTCCTTCATGTTTGAAGGATATTTTTTCGGGATATATTATATACTGGGGTTAAGGGTTTTTTTTTTTTTTTTTTTTTTTTAAGGTTTTTTTCCTTCAGCACTTTGAATATGCCTTTCCACTCTCTCCTGGCCTGTAAAGTTTCCACTGAGAAGTCTGCTGCCAGACATATTGGAGCCCTTTTATATGTAATCTTTTTTTTCTTTCTTCTTGCTTCCCTTAGGACCTTTTCTTTATCTGTGACCTTTGGGAGCTTGATTATTAAATGCTTTGAGGTAGTCTTGCTTGGGTTAAATCTGCTTGGTGTTCTATGACCTTCTTGTACCTGAATATTGATACCTTTCTCTAGGTTTGGAAAGTTCCCTGTTATTATTTCTTTGAATAAATTTTCTACCCCAATCTCTCTCTCTACCTCTCTTTAAGGCCATTAACTCTTAGATTTGCATTTTGAGGCTATTTTCTAGATCTTGTAGGCATGCTTCATTCTTACTTATTCTTTTTTCTTTTTTCTATTTTTTGTATTTTTGGATAGCCTGTCTTCAAGCTCACTAATTCTTTCTTCTGCTTGGTCAATTCTGTCGTTGAGAGACTCATGCATTTCTCAGTTTGTCAATTGAATTCTTAAGCTCCAGAGTTTCTGCTTGATTTTTTTTTATTATTATTTCAATCTCTTTTTGAATTTCTCTGATAGACTCAGGAGTCTGATTGGTACTTTATCTTACTGTAGCTGAGCTGGTACCCAAGTTGCAAAACAAAGTCCTCTGAACTCTTCCCTTTCCTTTCCTCAAGTGGAAGAAAACTCTCCCTGAGCCACATTGCCTGTAGTTGAGGGAAGGATGGCACAGGCACTGGCTTGGCCACAGCTGCTGGTGTCTCACTAGGTCATGTGCACCCCAAGTCCACTGGCTCTGAGCCAGCACCGCCACAGGAATTGCCTAAGGACTACAGGCTTTGTGGCCCGACTGCCTTGTGAATCTAGTCCAAGCCCCAGGCTGATCTTTCTCAGCCAGTGGTGGGCCAGACAGGTCTTTGCTTCTTGGCAGAGGATTTTACTCTGACCATGCTGGTCAAAATGCTCCCTCCATGGACACCAGCAGAATTCTACCCTCTACTGTGTTCCCCCACACGAGGGCAGCCCTGAGTTTCAATGTAAAGCCCCACAATCACTTCACTCTCCCTCTCCTGGGCTCACAGATTCTCTCTCCACTCACTGAGCTGGCGCAGCACTGCCAGGGGATGGGGGAGGGGTGGCGTAGGCAATGCAAGACTGTCTTTTCTGCCTTCTTCAGTGAGTTTTTCGTTGAGGAAAACCATGTGGTACGTTAAAACCATGTAGTATGATTGCTCACCTGATTTTTGGTTCTTCTGTAGGTGACTGCTTGCGCAGATAGCTGTTGAATTAGGTGCTGGTAAGGAGGGATGATTGCTGGAGGTTTCTATTCGGCCATCTTGCTCCCTGAGGATTTTTTTTTTTTTTTTTTAGATTATAGAAACAATACATGCTAACAGCCAACAAGCAAAAAAATATTAAAAAGTAGCAAAAACATAACAAAACAATAAACTCTGCCATGATCCAGGGAAAAAATCGCTTTTGATATTTTTTCAAGCACCCATTTTTTAAAGTCTTTGTGTTTAATTCTGTGAGAATTTTTTTCACAAGTACATTCTTATAACCACCACAATCAATACACAGAGCCATTCCAACACCATAAATAAACTTCTTAATGTTGGCCTTTACTAGATACACCTTTCCTCCCTTTCCCCTTACCTTGGCAACCGCTTACTTGATTGCCATCTCTACAACTGTGTCATTTCAAGAATCATACAGTATGCAACTTTTTGATATTGGAATTTTTTACTCAGCATAATGCCTTTAAAATCCATCCAAATTGTTGCATGTATCAATAGTCTGTTCTTTTTTATTGGTTGAGTAATATTGGCATAGATGTACAACAGTTTATTTAACTATTCATCCCTTAAAGGACATTTGGGTTCTTTTCAGTTTTGGACTATTACAAATAAAACTGCTACAAACATTCATGTACAGGTTTTGGTGTTAACGTAAGTTTTCTTTTCTATGAAATAAATTGGCCAGGAGTACAACTGCAGGATGGGATATTGTATGTTTAATTTTTTTTTAAATAGCCAGACTAATTCCCAGAGTGGCTGTATCATTTTACATTCCTATCAGCAATATATAAGAGCTCTAGTATCTCAATATCTTTGGGTGTATTTTGTGCATCTGGGTTCAGAAGCATGGTGGTGATAAATTGTTTAAACAATCATTATCAGTGCAAATTGTGTCTAGAAAATCTCATTTTGCATAGCAATAGCAAATTTAAAATATTTTCATTATTACTAGAAATAATCAATTACATTGAATATTTTAAAAATATCATAAAGTCAATTTTGAGCTGACCATGCATATGATTCTATCAGTAATTCTTTAAATACCCAACAGTTTTGATGTACTAAAATTTGATTCAATTTATTTCAAATTTGGCACAGTTTTTAAATATTTGAATGATAAATTATTATAGAAACTAATATAATGCAATTTCATGTTATACAAATAGGATATAAAAAGCATAAGTGTTATATGTAGAATATAGATATAGAGAAATTCTTGAAAGCATGGTTGTATTTTACAGAGTCATAGTAGAATTATGAGAAAAGTATTATTTCTCTCTTTGTGCTTTTCTGTATTTTATAAATTTTCTACAATGATCATGTATTATTTTCATAAAATGGGAAGAAATAAATATTTAAAAGTAAATGCTAGGATTTAGTGGGAAAATGGTCCTCCAAATTAAAATTAAAAAATTTGAAGTTAAAAATGAAATACAATAAAACAAATCATTTTGTAACTCTACTGAATTAGTATGGCAGAGGTTTGATTCATTCTTTATCTCTTTCAAAGGCTTATTGAACATCAACATTCACCAACAATAAAAGCCTTTTCTTGGGTTCTGTGGGACAGATAATGCAAAGGCCTGATAGTTTTTTTGAGAGGTTACAAAATAAAAGGTACATTTACTCTACATTCAGAATGAATTATTTTTTCTTTTAAACTTTTTGTGGATGGAACACAAGTATTTAAATACATTGGAAGAAAAGCATCGAAAGACCAAGTAGAGACTACAGTTTTGTATGTAGCTATTAGTGGCTGAATGTAGTTATTAAAGGATCATTTAAAAAATACTGAAGTTCAACAACCATGTTATTTTCTGTTCAGTCTTTATTCATGATAACTCTTAAATGTTTGAACGTCCTTATTAACTAGTGACTATAACATCTACCTTGCATGAAAGAGTAAAAACACATTAATTGAATTAATAGTGATTCATTATGTTTTAATTGATGACTAATCTAATGCAGGAACATTTTTCCATGTACTACATTTTAATTACATACCATTACTTCCCATGACTTTAATTTTGACACAAACCCTCCATCCACTAACACATAAACAAACTAACAAAACAAAACAAAAAATAATGATGCCAGATGGGAGTAAGCAGGTGTCTCTCAAGTATCATCCTCTTGGAGCATGGCCTGGAGCATGCTCTTTAAGCGTGAAACTCCCTTAAAGTCTCTTATTTTACCTTAAAATCAGATTCTGTTTACTTTTCAGACATAACAAAATGTCCCTATTTGACCTTTTGCTAACTTTCTTAACCCCTTTTTGGACTAGATAAATTATGCTATTGATAATTCTGTGAATAAAATTAATGGGTGTGTCTTCAATGGAACTAATATTAATTACTACTATTACTAACAACATTTACTGCCTTAGACTAAGATTGCTATTTTAAATTTGTTATCCATTTTAATTTCAATAAAACTATTTATGGTAGGTAGTATCTAGAAATTAGAAATTGAGGTTTAGTTTCTACATATAAAAAATGGAATAATAATAGAACATACCACATAGATTGCTGTGAGGTTAAATAAAATTGTACATTTAAAGAGTTTATTTGAATCATTGTCACAATAGTAAGCTCTCAGTCAGTGTTCAGGGCTACATAAACCCTGTAGTATGGTGGCTCTGAACATTTTTGAATGAGGACATTTTTCAATGTCAACATATTTTCTGAAGGTAGTTTCAATTAGGCCCATTAAATAGCAATGTTAGGAGCTATCAATTAAGAAAATATTTAAATACAAACTCTGAATTCAATAACGCTTTCAAATAAATTTATATTTTAATTATAATATTATGTATTATAATTATAATAAATCTGCAAACACCTGAAAAATGGTAGTAAATATCATTTATTGTTTCCAGGCAATGGTTATACAAACCTCACCCCCAAAGGAGTCAAAGTTAGGAAGCTCTGTTCATGGTAGTGAAAGGTACTGGACAACTCTGTTGATTGGACCCACTATACTTAAGTACTCTCCTCTGAGTCTGTAGCCTGTTTAGCCATAGGTGCCTACAGGCTTTACCTTGCCTCTAATGGCCTTCCAAAGCCTGGCCCCCTGCCCTCGGTCAGCCTCCTTCCTAGTTGTATTCTGCTTCAAGAAAGACCTGGTATGCAACTCTGCACCTCAGTAAAATAGGAAAATACTATAGACACACTATTGATTTACCATCAGGCAGAATAGAACGGTAGCGAAGAGGACAAATTCTGTTATCAGGTAGACCTAAGATTGTATTCTGACACTCATTCTGTGACCACAGGAAAACCATATAATTTATCTGAGTCTCAGTTGTATATATAAGATAGAAAGTTTCTAAGGGTTAGTATGAGGATTAAATAATATAAGATGTGTAAGGCTTTCAAGTACAATGTCTGGCATATAATAAGCTCTCAATAGTGGTAGCTGGTTTTATACTCTTAAAATGGAAAATAGCTCAGCAGAACATATGTATGTTGCATGGAATGCATAATATATGAGGACACATCACATACTTTCTGAATGGGGTAATACTCCAACATACATCACACTAAAAGAAATAGAACAATGGTTATTTTTGAATTCTATTGAGAAGGAAGAGGAATATATCAACAAGGGACATCTTTTTATCATATTCTTGATAAACTTTCTGAATTAGAGTGACCTAGTGAAAGTTTCTGCTTTGTTGGTTTATTTAAAATTCAAATAGTGAATGTAACTGAAAATAATTTGGCTAATTTCTTAGTAGTGCAAAGAAATTCACTTTTTCAAGGGAAAAAAAAAACATACTCCATGGAATAGCAACTTATCTTCAGAGTTTGAAGAAGTGTCTTGGGTTTTGAATGTTCGTTACAGAAAATATGTAAATTAGTGAACAGTTTAATATGAAATTTTGTTATTAGGTCACTTAGCATAGTAATGGATGAAGGAATCACAGGGTCTTTTACTAACAGAATCATTCCTTCATGTCATTATCATTTTTTAAAGCAAATCTAGCAATAAGTTCAAGAGCACAATGCAGCTTTTCCCCATGCTCTTTAAAGGGCAAATATCTTACATAGCAATAAAACAACCTAATGAGTCCCTAAAGAAAAATATATCATGAAACAAACTAAGGAGAGCAAGGACTAATTTTTCTTTTTGTACTGTTATCTACATTGTGCAATGAACAAAGAAAGTTCACATAAGTGGAAAACAAATTTTCAGCTGAAATAAATCTTCGACCAATTCAATAGATATGGCTGGGCCATTTTATAATCAATATCTTATCATATCTACCAAAAATCTAAAAATCATAACAATTTATCAATTTTTTTTAAAATATGCTCACAACAGAGCATATTTAAAAACTAGGAAAGGTGCTTTGGCAATCTAATAAACGACAACAGAAAGAGATTTATTTCTACCTACCATATTACCACTCATTTCAGTAGTGTGTTACTACTATATGTCACTATTCAGACTTATTTAAATCAACTTTTTATCATTGCAATAATATTGTTTCATGAAATACAACTTTGTGATGGTGACTTCTAAAACACAGTGCAGACAGAACGTTAGCCAAGAAAAGACACACTTCATAGTGATGAGGACTCAATTCTCCATGGAAGCAGCTAATGAAACAAATGGAGAAAAATAAAGCAAAAAAAAAAAAAAAGATGGCATTAAATATAATCAGAAAAGACATGACTTATATAGTACCTGCCATTTTCTCAAAAGAATATTCAACAATTAAAAGGATAATAATTATTACTATTAGGTGTTTAGAACTTTGCACTTTACAAAACCCTTTTCAATTTAACCATATTTAATCATTATGTTAATCATTATGAGAACCATACAGTGTGTGTCGCTTCACCTAACTCTCACACAGTAGATGAGTATCCCAGACTGGCCCCCTGACTCCAGATCTTTACCTGTTTCCACTCTATCATAAAGTTCCCAGAAACAGGTCAACTTTAGCATCCCTTTATGGGAAATGATAAAACCCACAATGTGTACCCACACTGGAATGCTTAAGTTTTTAACCAGTTTCAGATTCTCTCTGACCAATCCCACATTTTCCACCTTGTCTTCTCCCTACAGGGTAGAGTTAGGATGAATCCTCAAGAGTTAGGATGAAGTTTCAAGCCTTTTCTACAACATAATTCCAAATACCAAAAAAGGAAGAAAAAATATTTCTTAAAACTAATAGCCAAGAAATGCTCTGCTTCTTTTGAGGGACTATATGTTAACTCCCTCCTCTCTGAAAAATGCTGACTATAGAAATGACTAGTCTTCCTTCTTTTAATTTCAAAGAAGTGCAACGCAAAATCTACCACAAAACTCTGGCTCTCTACATAGCTCATCTGTCTGTGCTCTCTTTAGCCTGTTCTGTTTTAACCTTCTCCTCTCACCCATATTCTTACTTGTCCTTGATCTTTTAGTGTTTATGTTTCCATTGTCATATAGGTATTTCTACTATAAGGTACCTCAAATGCTACTTATAAAGAGGTGGTAAATAGTCCAGCAAACATGCAAACCACATCCCTATGTGTTGTACCCATCCCCTACGACCACCTCCAACCAGAGATGTACAACCCTGATCTCAGCAGTGCTGCAGCGACACACCACCCGCCCGTCATTGTGGGTACTGGGATCTAAAACCCGTTGTCAGGTCTCCTTTGGCTGCTTTTTAGCTTTAGGGCTTTGGTGAAATCTCTTCCTCTCCCTGCTTGTCTTATTCTTATCAATTCTATGTTATCTAAGAGGTTTTTCTATCACAAAACCACCTCAGATAAGTACTGTAGGGTATGGGGGTGGGTGTGGGTGGGGAACTATTAACTAATTAAAACATACCATAGAGGATGTTATGTGAGTAAAGGACTTACAAATGTAGTTTAAATATAATTTAATATTGCTTGAAAATGAGTTCATGTGGTTAAAACATATTCTTTTTTCTCCTTTAGAAAAAGGAGCAATCAGAAAGAAAACCCTCAGTGAGTGAGCATTTTCTCTTCATTTAAACAAAACAGAACAACAATAACAAAACCAACTACAACTGGTCTTGCTGCCCCTGGTAGCAAATCCTTCCATTTGTTTCAGGTGAGTGACTTTATCATGAGACATTCAATGGCAGCAAAAACCTGCTGCTGCGTGGGTGGTGATTTCTAAGGGATGGCAAAATGGATTTAAGGATCTGCTCTAATCAGAACACAGAGTTCCCATATGGTAATTTTATAAACCACATGACAATCACCTTTCATCAGTGTTTCACACTGAGGATTCAGGAAATAGGAAAGCACCAGGTCAAATGGATAAGTATTGGTGTCCAGAATACCATTCAGGGTAGTCAGAGTAATGGGCCATGTAATGAAGAATTATAATGAGATAATGACAACTTAAACTTACATTTTACTTATAGTTTAAGACATAAATTGCCAATAGCAGCAAATGCTATTGATAGCACACACACCCTCCTCCCCCCCCCCACTCCTCCCAAACAAACAAGAAAAATCATACACATCTGTTCCATTTCTTGGATTGCATAGCTTTGGCTCTGCCAATTATGCAATGAAATTAGTATAAAAAATAAGACTGGCAGGAAGTCCAAGGTAAAAATGTTGTGGTTTCTGGCACATTAACAAAGCTGAAGAGCCATAGATTGCCCTGGATACGTAGATCTCTGTATAATTATTTATAGGCATGGTGATAAAAATACTCTAGAGACTGACAAGAGAATTTAAACTCACCTTTGAGACTAAATCCTGTCTAATTTCTCATCACAATGACTTGATCAACAAAGAAGACAAAAAAATCTATATTCTTGCTGATACCTAGTTACAGATCTTAATCATGTGTCTGAATTCTTGAGGCCTTAGAGAAGAAAGTGCAGGGGAAAAACAAGTGGAGGAAGTTTGGGCCCACGGCCCCTCACTATTTCCGTAGAACACATATAAAGAATTTCTACCCATTGTTTATCACCGACTTATTAGTGAGAGCCTGCGGTGTTTGCTTTTTTTCCATTTCTGGAATACTTTGCTTAGGATAATGTTAAAACATACCTATCAGGTACAATGTACACTACTGTGGTGATGGGAACACTAAAAGCCCTGACTTCAGCGTTATTCAATCCATCCACGTAACAAAAACATTTGTACCCCTTAATATTTTGAAATTAAAAAAGAAATTCTGCCAAATGCCATTAGCTGTGGGGGCTGGAAATCATAGAGATGCTTATAGCCAACACTCAGTCTATAGGTGGTAAGAATTACTTGGTAAGTTAAACAGAAAACACTACAGATAAGATGTCTCCATCTGGCATCAAGGAGGAATAAGCCTTTCTGTCCAGGGCTGACTTTCAAAGGGAAATTTTTCCTGAACAAAAATGTTTCTCCTGCCCCCAGTAATGCCTCTTCCTGTCTATAATCCTGTCCCAAGCTGTGCAAACTACTAGACCCATCTAGGCTGTTAAAGAAAGTTTGCAATAAATGTAAACATTAAATGTTAAGCAAACAAATTTTAACATTATTTGTAACAAAAAAATGACAGAACAGTGACCCTAAATAAATCTTGATGGATTGCATTTCATAGCTGAAAAACAACCTAGATATCTTTCTGAAAGGATGAGGAGACAGAAAAATCACCAGAGAAAACGAAAAGTTTCAGCAGTTCAAAATAAAGGGATCATGTCAAAACTAAAAAGAAATTTTCCCTGATGAAACAGAGGTACTTGAAGAAGCAGGAGAAATATCTAAAGTATATGGTTATGTGATTAAGTGAATAAGTACCCTGTCAAATGATATAAAACCATTTTTGTAAAAACAAGTAATGAAAAATTAATATGTCTATCTGTGTTAGGAAAAAACATTAAGGCTGTTTATTCCTAAATCGTGGTATTAGATATTATTTTTATTCTTTTTTGTTTTTCTGCATCCAATTAAATTTGTGTGTATTGACCTTTATTCTCATAAAAAGGACATTCACTTAAAAACTATATAACTGAAAAAGTAGCACCAATATTTTCTCTCAAAAAGAAAGATACTTTTTTGAACACAGATGGTTTCAGCTAATAAAGACTCAAGGATTTAGAAAATTAAGTTTGCATTGCATGTTAACCACATCCCATTGCCTAACATTTGACCTAGTTAGCTCCAGAGTATAGTATGCCTAATTAGCAAATAGTTTACCCCCTCAGTTCCCAAACTGTGCACCAAAGCATCTTAAAGTGCTGTAGTAAGTTCACAGAGATGCCACAGATTATTGTAAATTTTCAAGGAAAATACATTGATACTAGACATCTAGTTGGATATTGCACAAACTATTAGCTTGAGCTTCACAGGCTAAACATTAGATCTTGCTTTGTTCCCTTTGGTAATGTCTTATCTTTGTGAAACTGGTCTTTTATTGGCTGATATGATAAAAAGCAAGTACCAGTTGAGAATAAATTTGGAACAGGAAATGAGAGTGGCATCTTCCAATCTGAGTCTAAGGTTCGAGAAGCTGTGTGGTACCCAACAGACATACACATCTGGTTAATAAGTAATTTTGGTTATTTAAGAATGGAATTAAATATTATTTTTTCTTTTAATTTATGTGTACTTTTCTTTCTAATAGCTATCAAGTGGTTAGGATGTAAATACTTATAAAGTTATTTGGGCCTAACTATTCAATAAATAAAATTATTAAATACATCTTTTGCCATGAAAATATTACTGAGACACTAATGGTATCATATACTGAAAACATTTGGAAAACCTTGCTCAATCTCACTAACTAGTGCACATTAATCTGCTAGTAGCCCAGAAGGACCTATTCAAGTATCAGGTAACCCATTGCAGCCTTGTATCAGACTAGCAGGCTTAGATCAATTACTAATTGTAATTGAACTTGATTGTGATTAATTATATAGTGTTGAGCTATTCAAGTTTAATTCTTCTAAAATCCCTTCACAAAATGGGCATCTTGAAAGATGACTTTCAAAAGAAAACAAGGTTTAATTGAAGTCTTAGGCTGCTTTCAACTCCCATTTGAATTTTGTCCAATACTCTTTCACCAAAGCAAATCCTCTTGACTCTCATTATTATAATAAAATCACTAATGTGGCCTACACACATGACTTTCCAAACATGGTTCATTATATATAAAATTTTAATGTCTCTGTGACTCTTGAGACTGTCAGTTGCTCAATGGTGACAATGAGGAAGAATTAGTTAAAAATCAGTGTTTCCTAAACAAAAATAGCAAAAGTTCTCATATAAATAATACCCCCATAATATATCATGGCAACAATCACAATTAAAATATCATAATTTATTTGACAAAGAAAAAAATTCATAGAAAATAACTTATTTAAACAAATGAAATTATCACTAACTACTTTGGATAACTTAAGGCATCTTCTACAGACTTCTGATTTATCAGGATCTAAAAGTGTTACTTTTTTGTAGATGTAAACTATAATCGCAATATATTTTTCCCAAGGGCAAATGGATCTTTAAGGATATACTGTGTGAATCCATAGTTACATGTAAAGGAATAAAAAATGAAAATCCCCACAGATATATATTATAAAATATATAAAATTTCAATTTAATTCAGAAAAAAATATTAAACTTAATACAGGCTTTATTAGATATTTATTAGTTAAAAATTCATAGTTCCTTACAGTTTAGGAGACAATGAGTAGATAGGCACAGGTCTCAGAAAGTCATTTGAGTAAAAGGAAGAGCTTGATCCTGTCATTATGGGTCTGAAAATTAAGACCCAGAAAGGTAGGAGAACTGGTCCAGACCATCCATCCATCCATCCATCCAATATTTAATTAAGCTATTCACTGAAGACAAGGTCTCTCCTATCATTGAATTTATAGTCAAATGCACAGTTTTCCTGGTTACATGTTAGAATAAGCTAAATTATTAGGTTTTGAAAATCTTGATCTCCAGACTTCACCTTGGAATTAATTAAATAAGAATCTCTAGGGTGCCACCCAGGCATCAGTATTATTTTATTAAAAGTGCACAGTAATTCCAATGGGCATCCGAGGTTGAGAACCACTCAAGTGGGAAGACAAACACTGACCAGTAATTACAAATGCCCTGACTGCTGAGTGCTCCTGAGAAGTGTCAAGTATCCTGCCCAGCTCAAGGCTGTTTCCACCCTATTGTTACTGCCTCTCTTGAGGTAGTTAAATATTACCATTTATGAAAATATCCATTTAAAGGATTGGGATGTAAAGCATGGCACTTATCCTCAACATATTGGAATAAGTTATTCTCTATAAGTATTCTATAAGGTTTCTAGGTAAACAAGTCACAAGATTCCAGATATAATGAATATAAGCAGAATTTGTATTCTGAAAAAGAAATCTTTTCATGAAAGGAAAATGTCAATGTCATTCCCATAACATGAATTTGACTAAAATCATTAAGACATACTGGGTTTTTCAAAAATTTAGGCTTTTCTTTGAGGAGATGTGGTGCTCATACCAATAGATTTGGGAAAGACAAGGATGTCCCTGTTGATATTAATTATTATTAAATTTGCTTTATTTTATGATAAATATGCAAATCACTTTAACATATTGCTTCAGAGATATAAAGAAAATATAACATAGGCTCATAAACATTTCACAGATACCACCTATTGCTCTAAAATTACATACCAAAATGATAGCATGTAATGGCTTTAGATGTTCTAAAACTTCATAAATCTAAATGTAATTTTACTTCTTAATTCTTTCAAATCACAAATGTAGAAATCTTCAAACAGTAGCATTTAAGGTGAAATTTCAAAATTCATGCTCAAGACAAATAGGGTGAAGTAAGTTTTTAAAACAATATTTTGAAAGCCATTTTTGGTTACTTTAAATATTCCCAACCCCCAAGCACAACAAAATAATCAAATACAAATTTTATCCCCTTGTTTGACCAATAGAAAAAAAAGTTACGCATTTCGAAAAGTTTTTTAAAGTTGTTTTTTAAAAATTTGTCCCACTATATATAAATTTACATCAAAAACTCTTTTAATATAACTTCACACCTATCATCTCCTAATTAGCAATAAATTCAATAGGAGGTATGTTTTTGTCAGCAGCTAAAAGCAGCCAAATAAAATCTGATATCATGTAAAAATGAAATGCTGAGATTTGAACAGCTTCTTGTTTTGCACTGCAGAATTTGTACTGAAAACTGAAGCCTTGTGAATGCAGCAGCTCTTCCCATGCTTTAACACATTTTAAAAGAAATGTGCTCCTTTATTAATGGTGCTAACAAACCTACTCCCCAAATTCTGAAGCTACCTCTAATAGAAAGAGAAATTCACTCTAATTTTAGTCCAGAGGATATTCATCTTTTAAACACATCAGTCTGATGGATAGACATCTATAATTCTACTTACCTGTTTTAACCATCTATTTTTCTCCCTCATTGCTCCAGTATTTATTACAAATCTCAGATCCCAAATGTCTCTTTCTCTCTTTCTGTCTGTCTCTGCCTGTGTCTCTTCCCTCACCCCCTGCATGGAGGGCTGTGTGTGTGTGTGTGTGTGTGTGTGTGTGTGTGTGTGTGCGCGCGTGTACACACATGCCTACCTTTTTGGAAAAGTCTTCTTCCCCAAAATAACATTTGATTCGTAAAGTAAATTGCTGAACATTTTGTATTCTCGGCCTAAATGTGTTACACACCAGCTAAAACACATCTATTTCCACTTCTGAGGTAACAACAAAAGGTTTCTTGAGGAAAACAAATGAGGATGGGTCTGCAAAATTATATCTGGTTCCTTTGTCCACCCCCCACAGATGGACAGAGAGCCCTAGAGATTTCTGTGTACTTCTCCATAACTTGGTTCTGCATGCTGATCAGCGGGCTCCAGGAGGGTTCACAGTGAAGGACTGAAAGCCTAGGCTAAGAGAGATTGTTTTTGTGTAGTTTCTGCACGTAATACTCACACTGTACTCTTTGGGAAACATGACTTGCATTAAGGTATGGGTATGTGTGTATGAAGAAGAAACATCTATCACTTTATTGCTGCAAACACGAGTACCATCATACTACACAAATGTGTAAGAAAATCTTAAAACTGGTCAGGCAAATTTGGTCTGGCAGAGAGTAATAAACCTGAACTGAGAGATTATGTGATTTACAGATGCCCAGGATATTACAATGATGTTTGTAGTGTTTAGTTAGGTGTTTAATCACTTCTGGCATCTGCAAAGAGCTATTGATCTAGCAATAGATTATGGAATTATCTCCAAAAGAAAGAAATCAATTGTGAACCCTTCATCCTTCCAGTTGCTAAAGTGTCTTAATTGTCATATATCTGTCACAAAGATTTGCTTCTGGATATTATAGACTAAGAATGAAACAAAGTGGTCCAGTGGCATTAGATTTAAAGGTTTAAAGAAATCATGGAATATCATTCAGTACGGTTGTTTTCCTAGTTCCAAACAGAGTACATTTCTCAATCATTTCTCCCTATATCCTTTGAAAGACATGACCTCATAGTTCTGTAGATCCAGACCAAGTCCACATTATAAACATCTAGTACAAATGAGATACTTTGACATGTATTAACTCAATCCTCACCATTCCCTTATTAGATATTGTTCTTTCTTGCAGCTATAGAAACTGTCTAGGAAAAATGTGAATGAGTGCCTTTTGGTCACTCAGCTGGTCAGTGGTATCCAGGTCCATACCCCAGGTCTATCTGTTTTATCATAAAATTGGTGCTTTTAGCCACTACACTATGCAGCTGTTTCTTCATAGAAAACAATTTTAGGCTAGACAAGAAGTTCCACAATCAAAAGCAAAATCCTAGAGTTGTAAGGAAATACAGAAATCATTTAGTCAAATTTCCTACCACTGGAGTTATCCCCTCTACCACATTCCTAAATAATAATTACCCAGTCTGAATAATCCCCATGACAGGTGGTCACTTCTCCACTCCTAGATAGTTTTAATTATCAGAAAGCTAATCCTTCTGTTGAGCAGAAATCTTCCTCCTAGCAGCTCTTCTTACTACTGGATCCTATTTCTAACCCCTGGAGAAATACTAGACAAGTTTACTTCTTCTTCCACTGAGTGATGACATAATTTCTTAGAACAAAATATGGGAGCAAGAGTAAAAGCTGCTCCAAAAAATTTAAAAGTGGTATACACTAACTTAAAGTTAAAAATGCATATTAATTATTTAAATATACATATCTCAGCTCCCATGTAATCAATTTCCCTAAATGAATGTGGCACTAATGCATACCAAAACAGCATATATCATTTGCTGTAATCTATCCCAGAAGCGGAGACCTCGGTGAGCAGCTGGGAAAGGTAGTAGTTAAAACAAAAGCATATCCTTCCTCAGTGTTTCATAGTTCTCCCTGTAGAGGTCTTTCACCTCCCTAGTTAAATATATTCCTAGGAATTTTATTTTTTTGTTGCTATCATGAAGGGTATTGAGTCTTTGATTTGGTTATCAGTTTGTTGTTGGCATATAGGAATGCCACTGATTTGTGTACATTGATTTTGTAATCTGAGACTTTGCTGAGTTTGTTTATCAATTCCAGTAGTCTCATGGCAGAAGTTTTGGGGTTTTCTAGAGATAAGATCATATCGTCAGCAAAGAGCAATAGTTTGACCTCTTCACACCTAATGGGTGTGGTGTGCACTGTCTTGGGATTGGGCACGCTTATAGCTCTCACTCGGACAAAGACAATGTATGTAACCTAAACATTTGCACCTCTGTAATATTCTGAAATTACAGAAAAAAAGTGCATCAATCTTTCTAATTTATGGCTCCTTCAAGCTTACAAAGGAAGTTAAGCATACTTATCCTATAGATTTTAAATTAACCATCTGTAAAATGGGGAGAGTTGGAAAATTTACCTTTTTATTAATATTAGTTAAACCTCTACAAGTATTTCAGATACAGAAGTAAAGCCAAAAAAATCAATATTTTACCTGAGGGACTGATACTTCTTGGTCTTTTCAGGGACATAGTTTTATTATATGGTATATGTTGTGATTAATTTAGAAGTATAGCAAATATTCAGCATTAGAATCACTGTATGTAACACTTATGATAGACATGTTGGTTTTTCTATATGACAAATATTCACCCCAAAATAGAATCCTAAATTTGTTGTGTGAGGCATGTTTTTGATTATAAACAATTTTAACCATATAATATAAGCAAGAATTTGAGTACAGATAATCATACGTCAACATTTTAACTTCAATAATTAAATTTTTTACCCTGAGCAAATGAACTACAGAAATGTAGTAAATAATATTTCAACCAATAATGACATCATTTTTCTTTTATTCTACAGCATCACTTCCAGATAGGTGCAGTGCTAATTTAAATTTTATGTCAATGTTTTTTAAAAGACATAAAGTGGAAATGAATAGGGAACTTCTCATGAAGCATGGATTCTATAAATTTTATTCATGAGTTTTTTATTCACTGTTCCCAGCACCTAGTAGGGCAGCAATACATATTAGCTATCTCCATTAAATAAATTGATTAAATCAACTAAATAAATCAAGGAATTTTAAGTGTGTATGTACTCTTGAGATATAAACAGATAAGTTAATTAAGGTTTTAAGAAGTTATAGGTATTTTATTAATCTTTTAAAATCTGAACTAATTTCATAAAAAGGATAGTCCCCAATAATTCATCTTTCTCTATATACAGACTACTATAACTACATCAAAACCATTTTGCAATTTTTAGCTTGAAAAACAGATTAGTAATAACTATAAAAATAAAACTTACCAAGCTCTAACTATGCATCAGGTACTATTTTAATCGATTTGCATTAACTAACTCATTTAATCGCCATAGTAACTCTTTGAAGACGCTATTATTATTATTCCCAATTTTAGATGAGAAAATTAAAGCGCATGAAGTTGTTACTTCTCCAGGGTCACATAGCTAGTAGGTGGGTTCTAATTCAGGAAGGCTGGCTGCAGGGTTTACCTCAGTCACTAAGCAATATCTCCTGTCATATATTATAGTGCTCAGTTCACAGCAAGCCCTAAATCATTATTTTTTAACTGATCAGTCACAAATGGAAAGAATAGAAGAATAGTTTACCAGATACTGTGCTCCAAATGTGATGAACTGTATGTAACCAAGCCCTCTTCCACGGGTCTCAGCATAATAGCACTTTAGCAATGCAGCTCAGAATTGAAAGATGCACGTCGCGTAGTTTCTACTCTGATGAAGAAGAGAGATGGGCCCATGACCTCTAGAACCAGGCACACAGGCCACAGGCGGAAAATGTAACTTCTCTGTGCTTCAGTTTCCTCATTTATAAAACAGGGATGACAATAACAAAGGTGGTGGTGGCAGTGGTATGCATATCACACGGTAAACACGCTATAGGTCTTACTGTCATGATTACAGCTCAGCTTCTTTACCTGACTCCCTTCTTAGTATACAACTACTGGAGGATAGGAAGTCTTTTTATTCATTCAAAAAAGAGGTTATATGGGCTGATTTGCCCGTCTAGTAAAGGTTGAATCCAATCGCAGCCAAAGGGGAATCTGTGTGAGTCTGTTCATTCTCATTAGCTGTTGTCAAGGCTTGCTAATTCCAGATTGTTTTGAGACACGAGGGAGAGTGAGGAGAATCACAGAATGCAAATTTTCATGTGCTAGATGCCCTTGAAAATCAGCAGTTTTGTTGCCTGTTTCCTTTACCTAACCCAAACTTCTTCTACTTACCAAAGAACCAACTGCAAAGAGGACATGTCCTGTACCTCTCACAGTTTTGGATAGGGGCAAAAAAAATGCTCTCTGCCATGCAATGAGGGAGAGAACTGAGAAAGAATCCCTTGGGTTCCTGTTGCTTTGAGAACTAGTCACAGCTGCCTTGTTCTTTCATCTCAGCCCTTACAGGAAGCAGACAGCAAATAGATTCCGGGAATAGATATGCAGAGGATACTTACTATACTCTCTCCTTCTACATAGCATAATTTTTGGGTCTAATTAACAGCAACCTACTTAATTGCCAAATGCAAAACAAACAAAAAGAAAACATTGGTCCCCAAGTAACACTCTTCTCCACATGCACACACCTGCCCCAACTCTGGCCCTCAAATTACAAAAAAAAAAAAAAAAAAAAGAAAGAAAGAAATAATTCATTTTCTAACTATATTCCCTGTACAATCAGAGATACATTTTAGCATGATGTTCTTTTCATCTCAATCAGTATCATTTGGGTGACAGAATGCAAATAGATTTATGGAGCATGCTACAAAATTAACATTTAAAAGGGAAAAGAATAAGCAGCTGCTTTTTCTACCAAATCCTTTTAGAATCCACAGAGGAAAAAGGCACAATGCATACACAATATATATAGTTGAGACACAGCATCTTTGGCAGAGGCTGATTGGGTAATGCACAACACTTTTGTCTGGCCTAATTGCCTGACTTTGAAGGCACGCTTCCCTCTTAGAAATAATATTACATATGGTAATGACCTTCCAAAATTAGTCCACAAGTACTGGTTCACCCTAGGAGCTGAGATAGTACTGAACACTATATATACTATTTTTTCCTGTACATACATACCTATAATAAAGTTTGATTGTCTTCCCTTTTATTATGACTATAGAGACATGGGTGTGAGTTCTGCTTCTATCCCTTACTACTTATGTGAATTGAGGTTAATTACTTAATCCCTTTGAGCTTCAGTAAGATCATCTATAAAGCATGTACACTAAACCTTTTCCCTTAGAGTTCTAGGAGATAAGAAATGATGATTGTGAACTACTTAGCACAATGCTTAGCACATGATATTAGCTCACAAAATGGTAGTTATTAATGTAATCACTAAATAATACACACAATATATTATTTTACTAAGAAGGCAATGTTTTCATTAAAATGGGAAAAATGAATTTCAAAGTTCATTTGCAGATGTTAGAACACTATTCCCTTAACCTGGAAGCTACAGAAAGGGCTCTCTATCTTTTAACTCTAGACTTTGGTTTCAGTAGAGGTAGTTGGAGAATAGAAGAACAGCTGATAAACCAAAGAATGAATAACATTTACCTTTATACCTGCAAAGTACTATTTTCCCTTTGCAGTATGCCTTATAGCTTACCATGCTTGCACCTACAAACTGAGTGCCCCATCTTCCTCAGCTTTCTTTTCTAAAATTTCCAAAGAACTTGCTCCAAAGCTCCTTTCTATATGATCTGAGAAGTCTCGTGTCCTGCACAAAATTTTTGAAGGCACTGAAAATGCATATATTCTCCTGGTTTTAAGAAAGTTGCCTGAACCCACAGATAGTACCGAACACTATATATACTGTTTTTTCCTGTACATATATACCTATAATAAAGTTTGATTGTCTTCTCTTTTATTATTCCTTTAATCACATCCCTTTTCCCATATTCCTGCTTCCCTCACCCAGGCTCACCCATGGCTGCTGTCTGTTTGCTGCCCTGCATTGCCCTCCACACTGGACAGTGCCTCTCCTTTTTACTGCTACGTGGTATCTCAAGTCAGAATACATAGGAGTAAGCTGGGAGAGAATGCAGGACAGCACAAAACACCTAGATTTAAATACAGTAGTCCTCCTTTATCCATGGTTTCACTTTCCACTGTTTCAACTGTGGTCCAAAAAGTATTAAATGGAAAATTCCAGAAATAAGCAATTTATAAATTTTAAATTGAGTGAATCATCCCTTTGTCCAGCTGATCCACATTGCCTGTGCCACCCACCCCTTACTCACTTACTAATAGTAACCATTTCGATTATCAGATAGAAGAATTGTCAAGATATTGCAGTGCTTATGTTTAAGTAACCCTTATTTTACTTAATAATGGCTCCGAAGCACAAGAGTAGTGATGATGGCATGTTATTATAATTATTATATTTTATTATTAATTATTGTTGTTAGTATCTTACTGTGCCTAATTTATAAATTAAACTTTATCATAGGAAAAAGAAAACATAGTATACATAGGGTTTGGTACTATCCGTGATTTCAGGCATTCACTGGGAGTCTTAGAACATATCCTTAAAGATAAAGGGGCACTACTTTATTAGACATCTTATTAAACTTCTTCTCATGGGCAATGTGCTCTGATATTTTCTATCCTATCCTATCCTGTCCTGTCTTATACTATTCTATTCTACCCTATCTCATTCCATTCTATTCTACTCTATTTTAAAATTCTGTGGCTACCAGCAAACTGATTTCACAATCCCCTAATAAGCCATGACCTGAGATTTAACACACCTATTCTCTCTGGACAGAATTGACAGCTATATGGTCTTGATTTTTAAAGCAAAAAGCTACCTGTCTCTAAAAATTCATATTGCTTTTTTTCCTGGATTGTGTAAACTAGATGGCCATGTAATTATTTAGTAGTTTTTCTTCCTATTACACATATTATTTCATTTGCTTTTTATGGCAACATTATAAGTTAGGTAGAACAGATTTATAGATTTCTCCGTCTTTTAAAGATGAGGAAACTGAATATCAGGTTGAGTGATTCCCTAAGGTCACAAAGATAGCAATTGGTTATACTTTAAAAGCCAGACTCATTTCCATCTCTTCCCTACTGCACCACACAGACAGTTGCTTCTCTAAGGGTGGTAGAGTACTGTCTGAATCTGAGTTTCCTAGGTGAATAATATTTGCTTAAAAATACAGATTCCTGGTTGCACTCTGATTTACAGAATCAGAATCTCTAGGGCTAGGCATGGAAATGTGCAGTTTTAAAAAGGAGTCCAAGGAACCAGGATAGATCAAACTAGATTTCTCATTTCCTTAGGATGCTATAAATTGTGTGTGTTAGAGAGAAAGGGAGAGAAAGAAAGAGAGGAAGATTGATTGAGAGGACTTCTTGAGACTGAGGTAAGGATTTCATTGTTTTGTTTCATAAGGAGTAAAGTATAAAAGAAAATTATGCAATAATAGGTAAATCAAGAGCAAAGATTAACAGATAACCAAAAGCAAAGAACATAGCCCAAATGAAAAGTCATTTGACTTTGATTTTGACTCATATTCTTCTAGCAGTTAAGGTAAAAATAAAACATTGTTTTGAAAAGTGTTCTATTCTGACAAGATTAATTTGGTTCTAATTCTCCCAGCATCTGAACAAAAGAAGAGATATCTGTTGTATTTTCATTTTCCGTGTAAGAACTCAAGCATACTGCTTCTACATATGGTCAAAGTGTAGAGTTTGGAAACCACATTCACATTTCTTCCACTATCCCAGTATAATCATATAATTATTGTAATAACACCAACTGAATATCTGCTGCAGGCCAAGCATGATAAAAAGACTATCCTCTTTAATATTCATGAAACCCTCAGGATGCATCCCTCATTTTATGGATGAGGAGACTCAAGTTTATAGAGTTTAAGCAACTCATCCAAAGACATACACAGTAAGTGGAAAAACTAGGATTCAATCCCAGTAGCTCATCTCCACAGCCTATGCTCTGCTGGCTTTTAGATCGACAATAAGTGAAGTAACTGTGACATATACAAATTATTCCTATTGGGAAGGAGAACTAAAGCAAGGGTGAGAAAAGAGAAAAAAAAAAAAAAGAATAGCACGTGAGAAAATCAGATCTGAGGATGAGCAATCGTTTACCAGGAAGAGGCAGAAGACAAGCCCTCTCCTAGTGTGTGATTTGATTTGAGCCAATCCACGACATATTTTTGACTTATCTTTGGCCAGTGATAGTAAGCAGGTAAAAGCCACACTAACAGAAGTTTAGTCTTCTTTGAACATATGAAGAAATTCAGGCAGCACCATCAATTATAAAGGGTGAAACAGAAGGACTTTATTATTATCTGTCTTTGAGAAGTTCACACATTAATCATTCCCAGCAATTAGTGGAGTTACTAGCATTAGCTAGTTAGACTAGATTGTACACACATATTCACTTGGAAAAAAAATCCTTCATTACAAACTGTGTATTTAACAATGCCTACTATTGTCTTCATCATCAATTTTTGTGACTTCTGTTCTATGTTGATTAGCTGTTTTTGAGGTTGACAATTTTTTGTGTAAATTTAACCAGATGAGCACATTTAAATATTTTATTATATGATAATTAACGTGTAACTGAAATATATGAAGCATTGTTTTATACATATTAATGACAAGGGAGTTTTTGCATATTTTGGTAAACTCAGTTTCCTCTCCCATAAAGAATTTGGACTTCTGGATTTATCTTTTATCTCCCAAGTCTAAGATCTGAAAGTCAGTCCAATAATATATGATGTGCTCTTTGGGTTTCTTTAGTACAAACTTGTAAACTCTTCTACAGATATTAATGCCTTAATCTGTGTTCCTTATATAAAAGATCGGTTTTATCTACAATAATGTTTTACGGGATACACACTTGTATTTTTGTTAGCTTTGTATTATTCCCATTCAGCAAATATATACAACAATATGTTATTTTCAATGCACATAGCATGATGCTGAGCTCACAGTAGGTGCTCAGCTCATAGTATAATAGGTGCTCTCACCTTTCTCGCTTTCCAAACACAGACCCTTCTCATTATATAGCTTAAGCCTGTCTCTTTGCTTTGTGTTTTTCTTCTAGCCCACATTCACACTATGTTCTCAATGTTGCCTTGTCTCCAAATAGGAAATATTTTTGAAGTTGCCTTTGGTCAAAAAGCTCAAAAGAGGAAATATTAGTTGTAATTATGTTCATTAGGTACAAAAATGTGAAATATTTTCTGTATTTGCTCTTTGGGTAAAGATGGCTGTGACTCTTGGTAGTCATATCAGTTACCAGGAGAAATATCACCTTGGTTCACTTCTTTCATATTTTAAAATAGTCATAATTTTAAGCTCCCCAAGAGACTGTGATATAAAGTGAGTTGTAGAATGCAGAATCTTCTGCAGATGGTTCTTTGAGATAATTTATATGATTAGACATAATAGTCTGTTTTATGAGTGCAAAGGATGTATTGCAAGTGATTGACTAGAAGTATTCTTCTTCCTTTTTTATGAGAGTTTGGTTTTGTTTTAGATGTTGTCTCTGCTCTGAGTATCATCTGCTGCTATTTATTTTTTCTCTATGTTGTTTTCTAACTGATACAAGGTAAGATGAACACCACAGTCAAAATGGCACCATGCTGCTCAAACTGACATCAAGCACTTTTGGTGGTCTTTGGAAAACAGCATCACTTTGTTCTGTGTTTAATGTCAAAGACGTGGAGTCTGCCAAGGCACCTGCCATTTTATACAGCTCTCTAATCTTCCTCTTTATTAGCTGCCTGGAAACATCATCACACTGACTGCTTGGTTTAAATCTTGTTCACTGTTGTAATATAAAAAGACAAGAGAACGTCCTCAAAGATATAAACTTAGTCTCTTATACTGTAGACAGTTATATTTTTTCAGTGTAATTTTGCTTGAAACAAAAATTCTTTTATATTTCAACAGGAAAAGAGACTATCTCTTTGCCTCCTAAGTAAATATTTTGCATTACAATGGTCCAGATGTGCAAGATGCCTACTGAAGCTTTCTTTGTTTGATGACTAATCCTTTAGATCAGTCGTTTAAAAAGGCACACATTATAGTGTATATTTTCATTCATTCACTTATTTATCTTATTCTTTCGAATAACATTTATTGGGTTCCTGCTATAAACCATACACTCTGCTAGGTACTCTGAATACCAAAGAGAATAGGATGCTTTTATTTGAGAAATCAAGTAGGGAAGATAAACTCCTAAAGACATAAATTGAATACAACATGTTAAATGCTATGATAGTAGTACGAGCAAAAAGTCCTGGGAACACAAAGGGATTCCTGCCTAAGTTTGAATAGGGGAGTGTAAGAAGGTTTCACAGAGGATGAGGAGAAAGAGGAGGAGGAGACATTTGAGTTGGCTTAATAGGTGTGTGCCAGAGAGGAGATAAGGGGGAAGGGCATTCTCAGTAGAGGGTATATAAAGAGTTTAGTGTGGTTGGAACAAAAGGAACTTGATAGCAAAAGATCAGGACAGGAAGTTGGAAATGTCACCTGGGTCAAATTGTGAAAAATTTGTGTGTCATGTTCAAGAGTCTGGAATTAACTGCCTAGATATTGGGTGGCCAACAGAAATACAGCTAAGAGCTAAGAGCTGCATTTGGGCTGCAGAGGCATCCCTACCTTCAAACAGGCTGTACTGCAGAACACCAGAAAGCAAAGCCACAACATTCTCTAATATAAGATCTTGGAACCACTCTCCTGTCCTGGAAAGGGGCTCTGGCAGGCCTGCTGAAGGTTGGATTGTAGGGGTAGCAAGTTAGGAGAAGGTAGAAAGTTTAAGGGACCTGGGGAAAAAGCAAAACGGGACAGGAGGAAGAGAGGGCCATAGGGAGTGAAAAGTGGTGTGTGGTAGGGTTTCTTCACCTGTTTTGGGGTTTACCCTTTCTTTTTACAGGTAAAGAAAAAGAACAAGAGCTAGGAGACACAAAGAAAATACCCACCTTTGAGTCCTTTTTTTCTTTCTCCCTTCCTTTTCTTCCTATGGAAAATGGATCCAGTTTGAGACTAGTCTTGGAGGCCTTAGAGGTAAAGGGAGGGAGGGTGTAACTGGGCAGAGGATACATACAAGTCGGGTCTGCCTCTGTGTGACTAGGAAAGGGTGGCGTTCACAGTAAGAGCAAGCCCTGAGTCAGTCCTTTTGCGGGAGAAGTGCTCTGCTTTCAAAGGAGATGTTAGAACTTTGCCCTTACTACCTATCAGACCTTTGAAATTTTTTCACAATGTTAAATCTGGGGCAGACTTTGGCTCAGATTGTTCTAATTCTGCTTTTTATATTTTTCTTAGTGCTTAAAGCAGTTAAAGCCTGTTGCTTTTGCTTGTAATCTCTGCAGCTACCATATTGATAACTACAGCTTGCTTCCCTGGTGGTCTTTGCATTTCCGGAGTATAAGCAGGGTATAACATCATCAGTCTACAGGAAGGAAGGACGTAGAACACTACTTGGTTGACCTACCCAGTGTGCACATTACCTCTATACTCTATTTCACCCCTGTCATATGATCTTCAGGTTATGTTTGAAAGACTATACTATGAAGAACTCACCAGTTACCTGTGCTCTGGGATAGTCATGTTTTACAATAACGTTCCTTTTTATATTGAGCTAGATATATTTTCTTGAGCCTTTCAGTTTCTTGTTTTTATCAAGTGGAACCATAGGCCAAAGTACATCTCTCTTTCACATAAGACTCCTTCAAATATTTGAATACAGCTACCAACTTTCTTAGCTCCTTCAAGAGGGAAACGGAAATGAATGTTTGAGGACTCCCTGCTTCCCTGTCAGATATTAAGGCAGGATCATGCACCTGCATTAGCTCCTTTATGAGGAAAAGCACAACAAAGCCCAATACATAAGCAAACAAAACAGCAGAAACAACAATAAAGAAGTGATTTTCCCAAAGTAAATGGTAAAGCCAGGATTTAAAGCTAGAGTAAATTATCAATTTTATATTAAATATGTTCAAATTTGGCTTTTATTTTTATCACAGTAATACAGATTCATGGTTGAAAAAGCCAGGTAATGCTGTAATAGTATAGTAATAGTACACTAATAGGAAATATATAGTAATAATAATAACCTCATTCCTCTCAACAAGCTTATTCTTACCTCTTGTAGTTGTTCATTTTGCTAATAACCTCTTTTTAAATGACATAAGTAAAATGCTGTTTTTCTTCCTCTTCCTCTTTTTTCTCCACCTGCTCCTCCTTTTTCTCCCTTCCTCATTGATTTCCCACATGAAATATGAAGAGATAGCTACCTAAAACTGTCCCTCCAACACATACACATTAATTTTCTCTATATAGTTGTACTATTAATACAATTTTGGTTAAATCAAAAGTCAGCGTGTACATTATGACTCTGTTAATATTTACAGCTGAATGATGTGATGTTTTATAAATTTATTTCTATTCTTATCTATCCTAGAGTTAATAATTGCCCTGTTTCATGGCTTGCATGATTTTTGTGAATCTATCACTAATTCATACCCAAATTCTCCTGCAGAACTGAAAATATTCTCTTAATATGTGCAAACACAACAATAATTCTTTCAGGTTTTTCTTGTGTTGTATTTGGTTTAAGATGCCCTTCTTGAAGCCCTTCTATCTACAATTTTAAAATGGCTGCTCTGTTGCACTGGTTGTTCTCTAGAGGAGGATTCATGAGCTAATATTTCAGAACTTCTTTTACAGGAAATCTGGGAATTTTTTCCCTTCTTCCTATATTAGTGACCTATTTTCTGGATGCCATTTTTTCCTCTTTCTTGGAGGAGCATGTGGAAATTTGAGAGCCATTGCTCTACTGAATTCTAGTTTTCAGGGCTGGTATTGAGGTCATAGTCTATTCTGGTTCTTATTCCTTTGTGGGTGATTCTTTTTTTTCTTTCTTTCTGTCTTCTTTCTGGAAGCATGTAGGATAATGTCTTATCTCTTCTGTTCTGAACTTTTATGATGATTTTTTTCTCCCACTTACTTTTGAGAACATCACCGAGTTCTTTAAAGCTGAAAATTTATGTCTAATTTTGAAAATTAATTTGCAGTTATTATTTAGAAATTGTGCACCTCTGACCCCTTCTCTATGTCAAAAATTATTATGAGACAGACAGGGGGTATTCTGAATTAATTCTGGTTTGCTGAACTCTTTTCCCTATTTTGAATCATTTTACCATTTTTTTTTCCTATTTGTTGGACATTCCCTTAAGAAAAACTCCCCAATATGTACCTTTAATGATTTTCTTCTTCTTTAGCTATCATATCTTTTGTTTCTAAGAGCTTTTATATTTTCTCTGATTGCTCCTTTTTTTTTTTTTTTTTTTTTTAAGAACAGCCTGTTCTACTTTTGGGGATATAATATCTCATCACTTTGGGAGCATTATAGTTGTACTGGTGTTTTCTATTACTCCCTGCATTGTTTTCTCTTTTCTGTTTGTATTGGTGTCCTGTCATGGTCTACAGTTCCCTTCTGTTTATAGTTAAGAGCAAGACCTGAAGGGCTGATTGGAATCTCTGGATGTATTAGCAGAACATGTCAGTTGGTGAGGTGAGATTCAGTATAGCCCATAATAAAGCACTGACCTGTCTTCTTACTGGGAGAAACCAAAGTGTCTATATCTGTAATTCTTTTCTTTGAGGTTGTTCAGAGTCTCTAGAGAGAAATCCTCTGCTTTCCTGCCTCGAATATTTAAACTTGGCTTCCAGAGTTCTAAGAGCCAAGTTAGGGAGATGTATTAAGGATCTCATGTTTCAATAAGTATACTTTTGTCTAATTATTTATTTTTGTAGACTTTAATTAAATCCTCTGTTTGCACTAGAGTGCCTTGCCTCTGTCCTCAGCTGAGCCTAGTATTTCCAAGACCAGTGCTTCACCAGTTTAATCACAGTATTCTGAAAGTATATCTCAAGTCTTTGACAAGATAGGGCATAGGGAAGTTACCTGGCTTCAGGGTGTGGGAAAAAGCATCTGGGGGTCCAATTGCTTCATTGACAAACTTTCAACATCCATGTTCATGTTTTCAATCATTTCCTTAATACCCACCTTCAATTATCTCTAATTTCTGGGCTTTTCTGGGAATCAGAAGTTCAAACACCTTATTTTTTTCATTTTTCTGCATGCTTCAGTTTCAACCCTATGCTTTGCTACAATGACTACCTTTGTTGATCCATTTTCCATCTTTTAAATTATGTTTGTCATTTTTAGTCTGGTTTTATCCCCTGTTTTGATTACTTTTTCCTTGAGAGGTTATGCCTCCCTTTATCCTTTGTTCTCATTTTATTTGGGTTTGGGGACAGAGTAGAGACAAAAGCTCACACCATGTTTAACTAGAAGTGAATCCATTGTTCCACCTATTATGCATGCTGCCTCTGCTTGCAATTTTGAGTCCATCATGATCCTCATTTTTATCTACAGAATATTATGACTGAGGCAAGATTTATTGACATTTGTGTATATGTAGCATTGCTACAATCTGCCTTATCAGTTCTTATCTCTCAGAGGAAAACCTGGAAAATGTGCCAAAATCAGAGAAGTAGGTAGGTAAGAAAAAAGATTTTATGCAGAGAGACTAGGCTGAACTACATAATAAAATGCTGAAAGAAACAAGACAGAGATATACACAACAAAAATGACAAGACCTGAAGCTTAAGGGAAGCTTAATGTTTTGATGAAGATTTAAAACATTGTACAGTGCAAAATATTCGATAGGTGAGGAAAGGGATTTGTGAAAAGATTTGCTGTGAGTTGTAAATTTGATCACCATTGATGATCTTTGAAAGAGTTAAGTGAATATTGGAATTTCACTTTAATTAATAATTATTGTATAATCTGTGCTTCTTTGAAGTACATCCTGTATGTTCTGCAGGGCACAATGGGTTATTTATAGCCTTCTAAATTTGTGGTGCTCAAATCTAAACTCAACACTTCCAGTGTGAAAATATTCAACAGCTCTGACATGGAAATAAGAACTACATCCTCTTTTCAAATGCACAGGAAGGACAAAGGAAATTAGATCTAAAATCTGTAATAAAAAGGAAATTAGTTTTCTTATTTCTAACCCTTCTTCTGTATTTAAAACACTAAGTCATTCATTCTGATGTTTAGCCTCTGGACCCTCTCTGCTATCTGCCTAAACACATTAATATTTTCAATAGAAATTCTCTGTTCTCTTCAGTCCCCCTAATGGTTTAGACTGCAAGTCATTAAACTCAAGTAATCCCAGCTAAATGATATCTTTTAATAAACGATTCCTTTTGACTACCTCCTCCTCACACACATCCTAAAACATACACATATACAAAAACAAAAACAAAGCCCAGTCATCTTTGTTTGTTTTCTGGTCACTTTCAGTATTTTTTTTTTTCTGGATCTTCTATAAAGAATGTCAGTGGAATTTATTCAGCTGGAGAAGGGCAGAGGTTTGCATTATTGACAAGGTTTACAATAAAAATAAACTGAACAATGTTAAATAAGAACCTTATAAATATGGTAAAAATATAGAGACATGGCAGCCATGAGCTCTACCCTAAGTTCATGATATAGTCCAGGAAGTAAGAGGGTGTGAGAAAGGTTTAAGAGATAAACAACAATTTTAGGCAACAGATTGGTATGGAATGTGGTGCTTCAGAAATAGTTTGCATCCCAAACAAAAGAGCTTTCTATTCTCCTTACCAACCAGTCTGGGATGCCCTATGGTAAGGAGGTAAACAATGTGATTGTGGTCCCTACTCTGTCACTTGTGAACTCCATGACTTAGGACAGTTTGCTTATTTAACCTCCGTGGGCCTGGATTTCATATTTGAAGGCAAAAAAAAAAAAACCAGTTAAAATTAATGATAGTTGAAGTATTTTTTAGATGTAAAAATTTGTAAGGGGTGTCAGCCAAGATGGCCAACTAGAGACATCATTTGTAGAATTGTTCAGGCCGGGAGGTAGAATATTGGACTGAGGAGAGCAGAGAGCAGTTGCAGCTCAGGTGGGGATCACAGGGATAGGTGACAGAGACATCTGGGGACCCCACTGAGAAAAACTGTGAAGCTGAGAAAGAAGATAGATAGGAGAAGAAAGTGGTGTGGTCCAAACCTAGAGAGGCTTGGAGCCCTGTAAAAGGGTAAGTGGGGTTTCCTCCCCCCCACCTGGGTACCTTCAATGAACAGCGGGACACAAAACATATTGGAGGTGCTTCCACCCTCCAGGAGCCCAGGCATGGCAAGTAATAGGAATAGCGGGGTGAACCAGCAAACCCTAGCAGTTTAGGTGTTCAAAAGGGACACCCAATTAGAGAGTGCCACAAGAGACTTACACCTAGACATTTCCTCCGCTGCACCTCCTCTAATCACGAAATCACAGAAAGTAATTTTAGTTCAGGCCGGCTGGTAGCTACAGCCCCTACCCCCCATTGCAACCGCAAGAGTACTCTGAATTGAGAAGCTCGTGAACGGCTGCTTCTTTACAGCAGGTGCGCATACCCGGCTGAGCCAGCCACTGAGACTGGGGCCACCACAATTTGCAAGCTTCCTGCCCACCTGTGTTTTGCAGGATTGCACGCAGGCGTCTTAGGAGGGCCAGACCCAGTGCCCTCTGACACTAAGGCGGTGCGGGGAGACGCGGGGGAGAGGTCTCGGCCCCAGACCCAGGTGGCAAGGAAGCCCTCACAGACGTATCCAACAGGAGAGTGTAGAGGGGTGCTGAAGAATGGGGACCTACGAGCACACCCATCCTCCACCCCCACTGGAGAACTGCCATATCGGATAGGGGTGAGTCAGCCCAGCCCCTGATTCCCATGACAGCCAAATGCCTCGTGCACCAGCTGAACTGTGGCAGCGGCCCCTCCCCTCACTAATTACCCTAGGGAGTGTCACCTGAGGCAAGAAACTCAGGGGCTACCACTTCTCCCTGGTGGGATCGCGCCTCTGGCTGAGGCTTTTGTAGATACAGAGGCCTACCTTTTCTCCCCTTGGGGTCTTGTGGTGAAAGAGTTGTGCACAACTGGGGATCCCCCTATCTACTAGCATCCCGCGGAGAAGCACGTTAGTCCACGTGGGTCAGAAACACCGACTGAGGGGTAGTTTGAGCGCCAGTCAGGGGCGGTGGGGGCACTCACCTGGACTCATCTGATGGGATAGTGCTGTGGAGTTCCAGGTAGTGAATAGGGAGGGCACTCGCCCCACTCTGCAGAGAAACTGCCCTAGTGGACAAGAGAAGAAGGGGCCTGGTCCAGGGCTTAGCACTCAAGAGATTAGGCACCGCCCTTGGAAACAGCCTTCCTGGCTTGGACAGATTGCCCTGAACTTCATACCAGCGGCTCCCCCTAGCGGCTGAATGAGCAACCTCTGAGCCCCACAGAGGCTTTTCAAAGCCTTTAAGGCTCTCATAATCTAGCCACAATCTGTCTTGCTCTTCTCCCCACCTCAGGGGGAGTAGAGATCAAGCAATCCCCTGGGAGCTACAGGGTCCCCTCTAAAGCTTGGGGCATTGACATGTCCCACCTGAGGGACCAGAGATTAACACAGGCACAAAAGACTATCTTGGCAGCTGGCTCTTTCACTCAAACATCAATCAATTATAGGGAGAACAACCTCATAGCTAAGCATAATGCCTTTCAAATCAAGCAAACAGGGAGCAACTGATGCACACTTACAAGAACCCGCCAGCATCTCAAAGAATAACCTGGGGGACCTAACTCACTATACGCTGTGGGGAAGAGGTGAAGACAACAGGTCAGAGGTAACTCAAGAGGTTCATCAAACTTCCTAGAATACAGCATAGGCAACTCAGGACCAGCATTCCTCTCCCTGGCATAGTCAGGGAATGACCCTTGGGGACCTGGAGACAGAGCCATAAATCAGCCCAGGCACCATCAGCTCTCAACTGAGAGGCCAGATGAGAAAAAAATTAGCAAAAGAACTCTGGAAACAAGAAAAATAAGAGCAAAAGGACACCCCCAAAAGAAAACAGTAACTCCTTACCAATAGATACCAACCAAACCGAAAAGATTGAAATGACAGATGAATTTCGAATATGGATTGTAAGGAAGCTCAGTGAAATACAAGAGTAAACAGAAACCCAACACAAGGAAAACAGAAAAACAATGCAGGAAAGAAATGAAAAAAATTAACTAAAGAAAAATCAAACAGAACTTCTGGAAATGAACAATTCTTTCAAGGAAATATAAAACACAGTGCAAAGCCTTAAGAATAGGCTAGAACAGGCAGAAGAAAGAATCTCAGAGCTTGAAGACAACACTTTTTAGTTAAACAAGTCAGTCAAAGAGAAAGAACAGAAAAATAATAGGAATGAACAAAGCCAACAAGAAATATGGGATTATGTAATGAGGCCTAACATAAGAATCACAGGCATCCCTGGGAGTAAAGAAGAAAATACACAAGGGTTAGAAAACATATCTGAGGGAATAATTGAGGAAAATTTCCCTGGCCTTGCTAGAAATCTAGATATCTAGGTATAAGAAGCTCAATGAACTGGGAGATTCAATCGTAAAGAGGCAATCACCACAACACATAGTCATCAGACTGGCCAAACTAAACATGAAAGAGGCACTCCTACAAGACAAAAGGTGAAAATATCAAGTAACTTACAAAGGAAAACATATCAGACTAACTCAACTGAGACTTTACAAGTCAGAAGGGATTGGGGCCTCTTTCTCAGTTTTCTCAAATAGAATAATGAGCAACCTAGAATTTTGTATCCTGCAAAATTAAGTTTCTTATATGAGGGAGAAATGATGACATTCTCAGACAAACATACACTGAGGGAATTTTTCAAGATCAGACATGCCCTGCAGGAAGTACTCAGAAATGCATTATACACAAATAAGCACAATAGACACCCACCAGTTTAAATCACCCAAAAGCTAAAGGTCAGAGCCTAGATACCAGAATGGCTCAAGAGGTAAAACAAAGCAATAAAGTTCTACTCAACAGGATGAACAGAAATCCACCCCACTTACCAATTCTTTCAATAAACGTGAATGGCTTGAACTCCCTACTGAAGAGACATAGGCTAGCTGAATGAATAAAAACAAAATACAAGCCAAATATCTGCTGTCTACATCATACACATCTAACCCACAAGAACTCATTCAGACTCAATGTGAAGGAATGGAAAACAATATTCCATGAAAATGGAAACCAAAAGTAAGCTGATATAGCCATTCTCATATCAGATGACATAGACTTCAACTCAATAAAAGTAAAGAAAGACAAAGATGGTCATAATATAATGGTGAAGGGAATAATTCAACAGGAAGACATAACAATCCTAAATATTTATGCACCTAATACTGGTGCACCTAGATTCATAAAGCAAACCCTAGTTGATCTAAACAAAATGATAAACAGCAGCATTGTAATAGCCAGGCACTTCAATACCCCACTGACAGAACAGGACAAATCCTCTAAGCAGAAAATAAACAAAGAAATGACTGACTTAAATAGAACTCGAGAACAAATGGGCCTAACAGACATTTATAGAACATTCTACCCCAAAACAACTGACTACACACTCTTCTCATCAGCTCATGGAATGCTAAGATTGATCACATCCTAGGCCACAAAACATGTCTCAACAAATTTACAAAAATAGAAATTATACCATGTATCTTCTCAGACTACACTGGAGTAAAATTAGAAATCAGTTCCAACATAAACACTCAACTCTACACAAAGTCATGGAAATTAAACAACCTACTGCTGAATGATTAGTGGGTCAAGGAGGAAATTAAGATGAAAATCAAAAATATTGTTTGAACTAAATGACAAAGGGCTCACAAGTTATTAAAATCTGTGGGATTTAGCAAAAGCAATCCTGAGAGGAAAATTCATACCCTTAAATGCCTACATCCAAATACAGAAAGATCACAAATCAAGAATATAACGGATCATGTCAAGGCATTAGAAAAGGAAGAGCAAACCAATCCCAAACTCAGGAGAAGAAAAGAAATAACTAAGGATAGAGTATAGCTAAATGATATCAATAACAAAAAAATTATACAGAAGAGTAATGAAACAAAAAGCTGGTTCTTTGAAAAGATAAACAAAATCGACTGGCCTGTCACTATATTAACAAGAAACAGAAAAGACCCCCTAATAAGCTCAATCATAAATAAAAAGGAGATATAACTGATACCACAGAAATAACTAATATCATCTCTGAATACTACAAAAATGTCTATGAGATAAACTTGAAAAGATGGAAAAAGTGCACAAATTCTTGGAAACACATAACCTCCCTAGGCTCATTCAGGAATAAATAGAACTCCTGAACAGACCAATACAAGTAATAAAATTGAAGTGACAATAAAAAACTTCCAACACAAAAAAAGTTCCAGACCAACCGTATGGTTTCACAGCCGAACTTTATCAGACCTACAAAGAAGAACTGGTACCTATAATGCAGAAATTATGTTATAACGTCAAGAAGGAAGGACTCTTTCCCAACTCATTCTATGAAGCCAATATCAACTTGATAACAAAGCCAGGAAAGGACACAACAAAAAAAGAAATTATAGATCAATATCTCGTATGCATATGAATATTAATTTTCAGTGAAATCCTAGCAAACCTAATTGTGCTGCACATCAAAAACATAATCTACCATGGCCAACTGGGCTTCATCCCAGCGATGCAAAGATGGTTCAACATATGCAAATCTATAAATGTGATTCACCATATAAATAGAAGCAAAAACAAAGACTGTATGAGCCTATCAATAGATGCAGAAAAAGAATTTTACAAAATGTAGCACCCTTTTATGATAAGAAATCAACAAAATAGGCATAGATGGAAAATACCTCAAAATTGTTAAAGCCATATATGACAAAACCATAGCCAACATCATACCAAATGGGTAAAAATTGAAAGCATTCCTGCTTAGAATTGGAACCAAACAAGGTTGCCCACTGTCACCACTTCTATTCAACATAGTGCTGGATGTCCTAGCCAGAGCAATCAGGCAAGAGAAGGAAATTAACGGTATACAAATAGGTATAGAAGAAGTCAAACTATCATACTTTGCTGATGATATGATTTCCTATCTAGGAAACCACAAAGATTCTGTCAAGAGATTCCTGAAATTGATAAATAAATTCAGAAAAGTCTCAGATTACAAAATCGATGTACACAAATCATTAGCATTCCTATATGTCAATGACAGTCAAGCTGAGAATCAAATCAAATTCTCAATACCTTTCACAATAGCAACAAAGAAGATAAAATACCTCGGAATATATTTAACCAAGGAAATGAAAGACCACTACAGGGAGAACTATGAAACACTGAGGAAGGAAATTGCAGAAGATGTAAACAGATGGAAAAACATATAATGCTCGTGGATCAGCAGAGCCAACATTGTTAAAATGTCTGTACTACCCAAAGTGATTTACAGATTCAATGCAATCCCCATCAAAATACCAACGTCATATTTCACAGATCTAGAGAAAATAATTCTATGCTTTGTCTGGAAACAGAAATGACCCTGAATAGCCAAAGCAACCTTAAGGAAAAATAACAAATAACAAAAAAAATTTTTTTTTTTTTTAAATTAAGCATAAAGTTTTGTTGTTTATTTTACACAAAGGAGACCACCAACATTTGCCATAAATTCTTCTAAACTCTTTAGGAAGGCCATCTTCTGCTTCCGATCCAGCGTAGGAGGAGTGCTGCTTGCTGTGAGCTTGTTGAAGGCATCTGCTAATCTCTGGTAAATAACAGGGTCTTGTTGACTTAACAGTAATGTTTCGACCAGTTCAGAATATTCAGCCTGATGCAAACACACCAATGTGTAGAAAGCTTCGCCAGCCTCAGTGGTCATCTCTGTGTTGTGCTTTTGCAAAACCAGCATATCAAAAACCAGCTTAAGAAAGTGCCGTGTTGCTAGAAAAAGTGGTGAATCTGTTTCTTGTGCTTTTGCGCACTGTTCAGCTAACGGTGTCAAGGCCTCCAGGCAAAGCTGGCAAACCTCCGAACTCATTGATGTCATTCCTAATTCTAGGGAGTACATCAGACTTTTGAACAGATCCTCAGGAAGCTGTGGTATTTTTTCAGGAAAAATCTCACAGATAAATGTGATTAATTTGTAGTATTGATTACAAAGGGTTGGAAACTTCAAAAGATCTTGTGACATCAAGGGCAAAATTAGGTTTACTCCATATAAGGAGATATCTCTTTGCTGGACTTCAAGCTGTACTACAAGGCTATAGTAAACACAACAGCATGGTACTGGTACAAGATGAGAGACATAGACCAATGAATCAGAATAGATAACTCAGACATAAAACCATCCTATATTGTCATCTGATCTTTGACAAAGTAGGCAAAAACATATGCTGGGGAAAAGAATCCCTATTCAATAAATGGTGCTGGGAAAATTGGATAGCCACATGTAGAAGACTGAAAAAGGATCCACACCTCTCACCACTTACAAAAATTAATTCATGATGGGTAACATACTTAAACCTAAGGCATTAAACTATAAGAATTCTAGAAGAAAATATTGTAAAAACTCTTATAGGAATCAGCCTAGGCAAAGAATTTATGAAGAAGACCCTAAAGGCAATCACAGCAACAACAAAAATAAATAAATAAGACTTAAATTAAAAGGCTTCTGCACAGCCAACAAAACAATCAATAGAGAGAATAGACAATGTACAGAGTGGGAAAAAATATTTACATGCTATGTATCCCATAAAGGGCTAATAACCAGAATCTACAAAGAACTCAAGAAAATCTGCAAGAAAACACCAAACAACCCCATTAAAAGGTGGGCAAAGATATGAAAAAAAGCTTTTCAAAAGAAGATAGACCAATGCACAATAAAAATATGAAAAAATGCTCAACATCTCTAATCATCAGGGAAATGCAAATCAAAACCACAATGAGATATTACCTAACTCCTGTGAGAATGAATGGCTTTTATCAAAAAAGTCCCCAAACAACATATGTTGGCATGGTTGCAGAGATAAAGGAATTTATACACTGTTGATGTGATTGCAAAATAGTACAGTCTCGGTGGAAAGTAATATGTAGATAACTCAAAGAACTAAAAGTAGACCTACCATTTGATCTAGCAATCCCCCTATTGGGTATATTTACCCAAAAGGAAAAAAAGTCATTTTATCAAAAAGACATTTGCACTTGCATGTTTTTTGCAGCACATCTTCAATCTATAATTCCAAAGATGTGGAATCAACCCCAAGTGCCCATCAATATATGAATGGATTAATAAAATGTGGTATATGTATACCATGGAGTACTACTCAGCCATAGAAATAAATATTGAAGTAATACTTTTTATAACAACCTAGATGGAACTGGAGACCATTCTTCTAAGTGAAGTATTATAAGAATGTATAAACAAATGGAAGTAAATCTCACCGGAACTCAAGCAGGTTGGAGAGGGGAGGATGGGATGAGTAAATTCACACCTAACAGGTACAATGCACACTATCTGGGTGACAGGTACACTTATAACTTTGACTCAAAGTGTACAAAAGCAATTCATGTAACCAAAATGTTTATACCCCTGTACCATTCTGAAATAAAAAATAATAAATAAATAAAGTGAAATAAACTAAGGTAAAAAACACAATACACATATAAATACAAATTTAAAACACAATACTATTTACAATTGCTCTGGAGAGAATAAAATAATTAGGTAGAAATATAACAAAATATGTACAGACTTTACATGCTTAAAAATTAAAAAATGCTGCTGAAAGAAATTATAAAAGACCTAAATTAAAAACTAATGAAATGACAATTTCTAGGATTCTCTTTCATAAGAAGCACATGAGAATACCTACAGTGGATAATGCAAGCCATCAGAAACATCTATATAGAGTTTATATATTTATATACAATGATCTTGTGACCATAGGATATTGTAGGGATAGACTGTGTGTCATAGGTAGGTTTGAAATTTGGACACTTCAATCAAATATTTAAATATTACCTAGAGATAGGTCTGGAGCTATGAGGAAATTTTTTCCCCTATTTATTTCTCCACAAGGGCATTGTACTTTCACAGGAGGGGAGATAATTAAGATTTGCCATTTATCTGTTTTAGACCCTTGTAGATGAGAACCCTTGTGTCTCATTCTATTCTGGCTTCTATAACAAAATACCAACCACTGGGTAAATTTAAACAACGGAAACTTATTTCTCACAGTTTTGGAAGCTGGGAAATTCAAGATCAAGGCATAGGCAGACGTAGTGTATGGGGAGAGCCTGCTTCCTTATAGGCAGCACTTTCTGTCTCCTCACATAGTGCGAGTGACAAGGCAGCTCTCCTGGTCCAGTTTTATAAGGGCACTAATCCCATTCATGAGAGATCTACTCTCACGACCTAATCATCTCCCAAAAGGCCCCACTTCCTAATATCAACATCTTGAAGGTTAACATATGAATTTTATGGGGACAAAAACATTCAGACCATAGTACCTTGTCATTGTAGAGCTGCAATGCACCTTTATCCAGGTATACTTATATATAAACTCAATTCCAAATTTGCTATCTCAGAAGCCAGATTAAGAATTTTCAGTACTGTCCTACTTCACTTGAATTATAATATACCTGGCAATTTCTATTACACCAAATTAAAAGTGTCAGTTTCTCCATTGAATCAGAGAGGGTTCTTTCTCTACAGAAAATCTAAGCTTAACACATTTGCATAATCACCATGATAACTGCTGAAATGAATCCAGTAGCTTGTGAAGCTGACAAATTTCCTTTCTAATGGAGCTTGAAGTGTCCATTGCTCCCCACAGGTAGGCTGAATAAAGTGGGATCTTTTCACTCAGTCTCCTAGTGTTTAGGGCTCACCATGAGATTCAACACTAAGAGGTTGCAGCTGCATGGCTTTTGGATATCAGTGAGCTGCTTTGAGGTCACTGGCCAGTATCAACCAATGCAGCATTGGCTTTCCTCAACTACTTTGGTGCACATGAACAATACATACACACAACACTCTATGGATCTCACCAAGAGGAAAGGATCTCTAATTACCTTATTTTGTATAGCTCCTCCACTCTGTCCCTTAGATTTCCCCCCTATTACCATTATTGCCAGGAAAAAATGACTTACAATCTCTTCTGAAGGTCTCTCCTCTTCTACCAATCTGCAGCCTTCCCTCTGTCATTCCTCACATCATTATGAATGAAGGAACTTTCTGCACAAAAGGTACAGGCCATGCTGGATTCTGTCTGAGCAAGATTTGAAAGTTGGCACCAAAGCTCTCCTATTGAATCCCTTCTTTCTACTACCTTCTTCATCTCCTTCCCTCAGCAATCACTCAAATTGCATATTTCTCTGACCTTAGTGATATTTATCAAAATCTTATATTAAGAAAATAAAGCACATGACAGAACAAGATGTCACAATTTGATAGACAATCCCAGGTTATTTATATTTGCACATGGTACAAAATATTATTTTATAATTAATACAGTTCTGATGGTGAAACATTAGAGATCAGGTCCTTCAGGGAATTTTATTTCACAGAGGTGAAGATGCTGCCTGCCCCTAATAATAATTCTTAAAAAAGAGTAATAATAGCAAAGTAATAATAATGACAGCTGTCCTTTACTGTATTCTTACAACATACCAAAGTGATTTGTAAATATATTATCTCATTTATTTCCTAACCATCTTATAAGGAAAGTATATTATTTCTCTCATTTTGTAACAAAGGAAATCAAGGATAAGAGTTGTTAATAAGCTTTCTAAAGATAGTACATAGGCAAACAGAATTCAAACCCAGGCAATCTGATTTTAGATTAGATTAAATTAAATTAGATTGGCAGAGAGACACTGAAGTCCCTTTGCAGTTATGACAATTGTGTTTCTGAAAACACCTCTTGTAGTAGAATTTTCTGTTGAGGACCTAGAAACTATCTTAAAAATGGGCTAGGGGAATCAAAGATAGTAATAAAATTGAGAAAGCCCTTATAGGTTTATTAATGTTTATTAAAATATTAAAACACCCTCCTAAATTAAATACAATATTATTTCCCATCTTAAATTAGTTTAATAAATACTCTGCTATTAATATCCACTTACCAGTCCTTGCTCAGTAGAAAATTTTCAGTATCTGCCTCTTACAAACTTTGCTTCAATCCACCACTGCCATGCTTACAAAGCCATTCCACAAATATCTCGTCTGCTACCTGATTGGCTAATGCCTTTTTTGTTTTAAAATTTATAGTAGCAACACTCTGTTCTTGGTCAGAAAGTCTTAAAATTACTTAAAAGGTACAGGGAAATAAGACCTATGTTCTATAATGTCTATGGTATTACAGATTACTACCCCTAATAGAAATATACATATATATATGTATTTCACACAATGGTGAAATATATCACACAGTCCATAAGATTAGAGAAGGAATTATTTCCTTATTGTCATACTGATAATATCCTCTTTGCCCTAATTACTTGGGAGTAGATTATATATGAATACATATGAGCTGAGCAATGTTGAGGAAATGCTCCCAACTTATCAAATACAGCAAGTTAAGTTAAGGACCTGTGATAATAGAGGGAAGGTTTATTGTCAGAGATAGCAGGGAGTGCTGTAGAAAGGAGTGGGATTGGAATCTGGTGACGGTGGGCCAAACTAAATACAAATATAGGAAAACCAGATGACCAGGGCCTTGTATATAAAAAGTATAAGTATTCATTGAAAAATATATATGAATGGATGGATGGATGGGTGGGTGAATGGATGAATGAAGCAGAAAATATTAAACATTTCCAACTTCACAATTTTGCCAAGGATTGAATCAGCTATTATATTTGATTGCTACATTGCATTCTGTTAAATCCATGTTGTACTTTTCCATGCATGAGGGAGAAAAATAAAAACATAGTATCTTCTAATACCTATCTGTGAGAAACTAAGGATATCTTTTGCTCTGCTACTTTCAAAATGTTTCATATTAACATGCATGTTATAGTCTGTCATTTGTGACAACACGGACAGAACTGGAAAACATTATGCTAAGTAAAATAAGTCAGAGACAGAAAGAAAAAATACTGCATGTTCTCACATATATAGACTCTAAACAATCAAACTCACTCATAGAAACAGAGTAGAATGGTGGTTACAGAGGCTGGGGGTGGGAATGGGGACATGATGGTCAAAGGTACAAAATCTCAGACAAGGGGATTTTTTTCCTTTTTTCTAGTTCTATCGCATACTGTGGTATATATAGTTAATAATAGAGTATTGCACATTTCAAAATTGCTAAGAGAGTAAATTTCAAATGTTCACACCACAAAAAAAGTTAAGTATTTGAGTCGATGGATATTTTACTTAGCTTAATTATTCCACATCGTGTTTACAAATTATTATACGTAGCCACTCTTTACCCCATAAATTTACACAATTAAAAATTATCAATTTATAATAAAGTCAGTCATGAAAAGTACCAACCTTGGAAGCTGCATTCGGTTTTGCTCGCTTCACCTAAAAAAAGACAAGAAAAAAAAATAAATTTAAATGAAAGTCAATTAAAGCAACAAAATAAGTAAAAAGTACATTTCCTTTTCTTTTTAAAGAAAGTTTTTACCCATTTTCCTTTGGACAAAAGAGAAACAACATATAACTTTGGAGAGAGCAATACCTGATAAAACGTTTTTTCTCCCAATTTTTTTAAGCATTTTGTATTTTGTGATAGTTTGCTTTTTAAATTTCTAAGAGACATAGCAATTATGAATGACAAAGAGTAGAGATACAGAGGGGGATGTTTAATGAAAATGATGAAACTATAAAAAAATTTCATAAGCAGCACTTAATTAACCCATGGAAATTTGCCATCATGATAAGATTTTTCAATAAATCCAGGCCAGAGTATTTTAAGGGGCTATTACAATTTATCCTCAGGTTCTATGTTTATGTTCTTGAATGCTGATTAGAACACAGGCTTTTGCTTATTCTCTCTCCTCACTCCCCTAATAATCTGTTCTCCCTTATGGACCAAGTGATTATTGTGTTGTTTATAATAACTGTTCTACATTCCTTATGGAAATTGTAATTATGATGCTGAATATTCAAACTGCAAGCCACTTTTCTCAGGGAAATTGTAATTATGATAATGCAGTATTTACCCAACCAATGTTTTCTAGCCATTGTTCTCTTTGAGGAATGAGGAGGTGAGAGAAAAACACTGAAATAAAACATCCTGTTGGGATCTGAGATATGTATTCAGGCAAGCATAATAATAATAGATAATATTTGCTTTATGGTAGGTATGAGACCATCAGGCTTACATGTATATTACATACAAGGATACATGAATTACATAGGTTTCTCATTTATCTCACTCAACAACTTCATGAGGTAAGTAATATTATTACCCCAATTTTGTAGACAAAAGACCTGAAGACTTTGTTTAGCATCATGATCTGAAAGTCTACAGAGTGCCTGAGACATCAATATACCTAATATGATTCCACTTTTGTTAAAAATACACTTTTATGCATATATAATATCTGATTATACATTTAAAAATCTAGAGGGATAAATATCAAACACTTAAGATAATCTTTTAGTAATAGGTTGAGGAGGAAACTTTATTCCCCATGATACATAAATATTAGTGCTTGAAATGTTTATAGTAAGCATGCTTTATTTTTGAAAACAGAAAGCAAATTTTTGAGTGTAAAAACATAGAACTAAGAACATCCAATAATAAATGCAAAAATTGTACTATTTCAAAAGGAAAACAAAAACCAGACAAAACACAAGGCCCATCACTAAAAAATCTTATTAGGTGAACCCCTAGGTGGGATGGGAGGTGGATCTTTACGAACTCATATCATCTGCCTGCCTTTCTTCTACTTCGCCTCATCTCTACAACCAGTGCCCCAAACAAGGATAGAAGCCCTGTCCTTTCCTCCGTAGCTCAGCAGTGATTGTTATGATCTTTTTCAATATTAATAAGAAATGATTGGCCACCTACCACAGACAAGTACTTTATAGACACTTTTTAAAATCTCATAATAACTCTCCAAAGCAGGTATATTTACTCTAATATTTTATAAATGATAAAATGAGAAAAGTGAGGTTCACTAAAGTCATTTATTTGCCCAAAATTTACCAATTTGGCCTATGTTCTTTTAATTTGACAAATTGACTGGTCTTGACCAAAAAGAAACTAACATTAAAAAGAAACTCAGAAACTAAGGGCAAACAAAACAGGACATTAAAAAGCCAAGAATGAAATATATAAATTAGGGAGTTTTTAGAGAACTACCACCTTGTGCAGCTTAAGAACTTCCAGGACCTATTCTTGATCCTTTTCTCAGCTTTATTATATTTCTAACACCCTGCCCAAGAAATTCCATCCCTCCACCACATGCACACACATTTCTTTCTTAAGCCTTAGAAGGACCTCTTCTCTGTTCCTTCAGTAGCACCCATCTGTTTCATGTGGGCCACTCAGTAATCCATTTCTGATTTCCCACACAAAGACAGGCTGATGAGCTGTCCAACTTAATAGCAACAAGGATTAGTTTCAGTATTCATCCCAAGTCCGAGTCAACTAGCCACTTGGAAGTAAGCTGATTATGACATTGGACCTCTTCTACTTTAAAAGGAGCAGTGATTCATCTTGACTAGATCTGAAACAAATTCCAAATAATGGTTTGCCTTGCATGCCTACGGGGCCTTGTCCAGCACCAAGATCTGAAGACCTACAGAGTGTTTGATACAGGAATACATGATATACATAATATCATTCCAGACCAATGGAACTACTTTGAACTGAGGTAGAATAGTGGGTGCATAATAATGGGATCCACTCATCCTAGTACACAGTGCATGACCTAGAAACTGGTGGTCTGATACAGTGATGGAACAGCCTTTTCATGGTGCAGCTGAAGCACCAGCTTGGAGATGGTATCTTGAAATGTTGAGGTAGCATCCTAAAGGATGTGGTAAACACTCTAAATCAATGCTCATTCTTGCTACCACATCCCCGATAGGTATAATACATGGGTCTAGAAACCAAAGGTAAAAAATTACAGATCCTGGAAGATCCTGAGAGGAAATGTTTCCATGAAGGGACACAGTAGGAGTCTCATTAAACTTTCAGATGTATCCTATACAAAATCACTTTGTGATCCCGTGCCAAGAGATTGGCAGCAAGAAGAGTTACCATCCTGGCGGGCGTAATTGACTCATTATTAGGTGGAGACATGGCTGCTGTTAGACAAGAAAGGCAGAAAAGAATGTCTGGCATGTGATTCATGGCATATTTCTTGAAATTTATGTGTCAATTTTTGATAGCAAATGGACATGTGCAGCTGTCTAAGAAGGGAATGTGAGAAAGTGTTCAGACCCTTTAGTAATGGTCTGTATCACTCCACAAAATAAGCCACATAGGTGCTGGCTGAGGTTGAGGGAATTCTGGAATGGATAGTAGAGAAGACAATAGAGATACATGAGGTATCAGTTGTGACCTGGAGTCTAGCTGCAGTGACAGTGGCTGTGGTTCCCACTAATCTTCCTCTTAGAGGTTTCCTCAAGAAAAGTGACCTATCGGGACTCTGGAGGCACTGTTCTCAGATGGGATAAACTTGTTATATGAAGCAAGTAGAGTCATGCTGCAGGACACCACTCAGATTTCCCTTCCTGAAAAGGCCCTCATTCCCCTGGCTGCCTGAACTGTTGACTACTGAAAGCCCACAGCCAAGTCTTTCTCTGTGAATTTTCGTCTTTTTACCAGAGGGAACTGCCTTGGCCAAGGCAGGTTATTCACCCTCGCACAGACAGCTCACAACTAATGACTGATTAATATGGCAGTACAAAGGCCAGGTCCCCTTTCCTCAATTTGGGATACCTATAAATATAAATTTCCTGCATGAAAACCACTCTATCTCAGAGTTTGTTTCATGGGGAAATTTATCTAAAGCAGGATTACAAAATTTAGAAGACATGAACCTGAGCGTTGAACACAAATATGTCTAACTCTAAATCCCATATTCTTTCCATTAAATCTTCCTGCCTCCCATTAACAGTAGCTTAAACAAATTTTCAACAGATTTTTGTATATGCAGTAGACATAGTCAATGATGGTATGTTTAAGCCTGTAAGTTACAAAGCATTCTTCAGTGCCACACAAGATCTGCAATTATATTGCCTTTGGAACATTAAACTAGTGCATTTACATCTCTTGAAATCTAAACATTCACTGAGATAAATTCGTAGATATGCACACACATATTAATTTATAATATTCTATTAAAATAAAGTTGACCATTGAACAAGATGGGTTTGAACTATGCAGGTTAACTTATAAGCGGATTTTTTTTTCAATAAATGTTACATCAGGTGTGCCTGACTCTCCTGCCTCCCCTTCCACTTCCACCTTTTCTGCCTCTGCCACCCCTGAGACAGCAAGATCAACCCCACTTTTTCTTCCCCCTCCTCAGCCTACTCAACTCAAGGACAACAAGGATTAAGACCATTATGATGATCCATTTCTACTTAATGAATAGTAAATGCATTTTCTCTTTCTTATGATTTTCTTAATAACATTTTCTTTTCTCTAGCTTACCGTATTTAAGAATACAGTATATAATACACATACCATAAAATATGTGTTAATCTACTGTTTTTGTTATCAGTAAGGCATTAAGGCAATAGTAGGGCTTTTAGTAGTTAAATTTGGGGGAAATCACAAGTTATACATGGATATTTGACATTACAGGGGGCTAGTGCCCCAAACTCTGTGTTGCTCAAGGGACAACTGTATATTTGTATATATGTACATGTATATGTGTATGTGTATATCCTATAAAATATATCTCAAGACTAACTTCAAGGTTAGTTTGACCAAAATTCTTAATTACGCTAGCCTATTTTCAAAGAATAGTATGATACTTTTAATTACTCCACTTTTTAGGAAAAATTCAAGCCTTCTCTGTTTCAGAAAACTTAAAAGATTATTTACAGAACAAGGGCTTGCATTTTCTATCATAATGTAAGGATTTTATCAGGCATGAAATGTAGTCAGAACAATTTATGGTTGAGTAAAATATTACTTCAGGCAACTTTTACAATCAGAACACAGAAGTTACCTAATTATATGCTGTTTTGAGAAAATAGGATTTTACAAGCAGTGTACAGTGCTTCACACTATTTCTCAAGAAATTCTGCAACATCAATTCCTTTATTTCATTCACAAGTCTTAATTCTAGATCAAATAATTGTACTTTCCTATTTAAATGTATTTGGCACCACTGGTTTACTCATGTTATCCCACCACTATAGTGCATTAAGGGCTTAAATATGATAAATAAATACAAGGTGTTTGATAAAATTTCTCTGACAGAAAAATAAGAAAGTTTCAAGAAATTGTTCTTAACCTGTCCATTGTGAGGCAGAAAATAGGTGTCACACAACAAGGAAGTGTTGTGTGTTTCATTTTTAATTGTCTTCAGTTAGTGGACAAAGGTTATTTATACAATTTTGATGTAAATGGTGATGGAGATAACTAAAACTTATCCCCATCTTTGAATTCAGATGGACCTAGCTTGGATCCCAGCATTACTATATACTAACAGGGAAACCATGAGCAAGTTCTTGAACTTCTCTGAGCCTCTGTATTCAACGGGGATACTTATACCTACCTCAAGGTTTGTTTTGAGCATTAGTGAGATAGTATACAGATAATGCCTGGAGTTTATTAGATACAAAATAAATATTGGTTCCATTTCTTCTTTAATTCTGGTTCTGATTATTAAGCTATCTCAGCTGCTCGCATCTATCATCTGTGACATTCAAAATCTGATAGCATTGTCAGTATATCTGAAATGTCTAGAATTCAGGTAAAGATGTTCTCCCATAGAATGATTCACATGGACAGAGTCATACGGAAAAATGCCTTAGATATATTTTTGAAACAATTACATTAATAAACTATTAATTGATTTTAACTAAACACCTATAACACATTAAGGACCATTAATAGGTGCTCATTTATATTAAAGGCAGAAATAATATGCACAGGGAGAGTCAGCTGAATACCAATTTAACACATTTAATTCTTCCTATGTTGTACATCAACAATATTTAGAGCAAAGACTTGGATCTCATGAGGGCTCATTCACATGCAATTTGCAACTCTTCAACACCTGAAATCTTCATATAGAATATTAAAATTCAGTTCTACAGGCCATATGGTACATTTCATGTGGAAGCACTAAGGCATAGTGGTTAAAAATATTTGCTCTGCTTTTAGGCAACCACAACATAACTCCTTAACTTGCTGTATGATCTTTGGCAAATTACCTGAGGCTTGTGCCTCATTTCCCTAATCTCTAAATGGAGATCGTAATAAATAGCTAAAGGCTATTGTGAGGATTAAATGAGATACTGCAATTAAAGTGCCTGATATATTGAAATAACTAAATACTATCATTTTTTCACAAACAGAATTTGTAGAGATTCATGACATATAATACATACATGATAATTTGAACAAAAAGGCCAAAAAGAACAAGAATTCTACAGTAAAACGTGGTAAGTGTGGAAATCAGATCTTCCTGTCCGCCATAGGACTAATCTTTCACAAGCCCAATCCAGAGCCAAGGTCTCTAGGTCCAAAGGTCTCTAAATTAAAATCCCTTATCTATAGTCATCAACTGTAGGATGACGACTATTCACCCTAGCATGCATGCAAATCTCTTCATGGGGTGGCTTCTGCCCACGTGGATTGCTGGCAGCACTCATGCTTTCTTTAGTAAAATCGAGACACCATAGACCTCCAATCTTATATTGTATGTGTGCATAAGATCCTAGATTTCTCTGCCTCTTGTCTATATACGTGTATGTCTCTGTATATATATGTGTGTGTACACACACACACACACACACACACAATTTCTTCTCCAGGAATCCTTTTTCCTCTTCTTCTTAATTTCCCATAAGTGACCATACAGTGTAAGAAAGGTTTAGGAAAGGGAATCTGTGGGCTCATTGGAAGAAGACATTTTCCAAAAAAGACAACATGTTCAAGGCAGGAGAAACTACTGGTGAGGCCAATGAATTCCAGAGAGTGGGAAGTCAAACTCCTCAGGGGATCCTTATCTGGGAAAGAAGTAGTTCATACAGAGAAACTCCCAGTACATGAAGCCATAAATATAGACAGGAATTTGGAGGTAAGTGAAAAACAGAGGTCTGTCATTTTCAATCCCCAACCACTAAATTAATGCTGAATGTTGATTTATGCTAATTACACTTAGTAATGTAAAATTCTCTGTAAGAGCATCTGTACAATATTTCAGATATTCCCAGGGGTGCTTAGAGAGAGGGAGTAAGTCAAGCATATAATATTGTGTAAAATTAATTAAACAGAGACTTTAATATAAGGAAGCTCTGAATTGGAAAATACATCTGTTTTGTATGTGCATCTTTTTCCACCTCACCTGCGGCGTTTAGGTTTTCTTAGAATTCCTGTGTAAAAAGGATTTAGGGTAGAGAAACATGATCTTTTGCTAACACAGAAAACAAAGTTATAAGCCTTGAAAGTAGGATTACACCTATGAAACCCTTTCTATATATTTTCATATCCACTAAAATAAAAATTATATAATACAACATATGTAAAAATTTATAAATATTAAATTAGTGTAGATTATTATAGTACTGATTTCTATCTTAATAATTATTTAAATAATTTGAGATAATTTAGAAACTGTATTTAGATAATTAGTAATTTTGAAAAATGTAATAAGCAAACCTACCACTCAAAACAAAAACTAGAAAGTTGACATTATGCTCTTTTTTTAAACACATGATACCCATCTCCTCAGGAAACCAATATTCTGAATCCCACATTTATCATTCCCTTCCTTTCCATTTTACATAGTTTTATTGCATCTACAAGCATTCACATAAAAATGTCTATATATGAATATATATGCATGTGTATGTGTATTATGATGTTTTTTAATTTAAAAAGGTAATCGTATGCAATCATTTGTACTTTTTTCAGTTAACATTTTATTGTAGTTATTGATATGTTTTGATATACCTCTACATTTTAGTTTATTTCAATTTTATCTTCCTTTCTATACTTTTAAGTAATAATTCTCTCTGTTTTTTTCCTGTTATTTTTAAAACAAACACACATACATCAGATTCATTGAATTCCATTTCTCAAACATATCTCCTGTCATGTTGGTATTAACATTCCAGACTTTTAATTTTGTATTAGTTAATATATGCTTTCTCTTTTTCATTGCTCTTAGCAATTTTTAAAACAACAATTTTTAACAAGGGATAAAATCACTTTTAAAATACTGTGTATATTTTTGCAACATCTCCTAAGATTTATTTTCTTATCTAGATACTTCACCCGAACTGCCCCCTTAATGGGTCTTTGGCAATTTCAGAGGTTTTGTATGATAAAAAATACCATGTCTTCACATTTATTTATTTATTTAGAGACAGAGTCTCGCTCTGTTGCCCGAGCTAGAGTGCTGTGGCATCAGCCTAGCTCACAGCAACCTCAAACTCCTGGGCTCAAGCGATCCTCTCTCCTCAGTCTCCGGAGTAGCTGGGATTACAGTGTGAGCCACCATGCCTGACCATGTCTTCACATTTAAACATCAGCTGGATATCAAATCCTAGGTCCTAAGTCTTTTAATGTTCTAAAAATTACACTCCACTGTTTTCTTGCATTCAATGTTGCAGTTGAAAAACCTGATGTTAGTCTGATTCTAGTTTTTTTGATGTGATCTTTTTATTCCCATTAACTCTTCTTTCCTTCAATCAATATGTACTAAATAAACGTGATGCACTAAGTTAGGCACTGGGGTATAGGTGTGCACAAGAGGCATATCTCTAAATTCTTGGATTTTGCCCTCTAGTGACATGCATTTAACACATGCAAGAATATGTTTTTATGGCTAATTTTATAGGAAGTATTACCTTCCTTTCATTTTCTTAAAGATTCAGTACTTAGAATCTCTATTCCTATACCATTTACTTTGCCTGATCTGCTATGTCCAGCTCCAAGTTCCCTCTATCAAATAACTAACCCACCTGAAGTGATTTAAAATTCATTTAGCTTATCTAGACTGGATTCAGTTTTCTCACAGCTGCTGAAAAATAAATTCATATACAGGTCAAATTTGTAGAGGAGAACTCACAATCAGAGGTTGTGGGAGGGATTGCTGTATTCAATATCATGCCTCTGCTCTGCATTAAGAAATGTAGAAAAGACACAAATACTGTTATGATTCATAATGCTGTTTTCCTTCTTTCTAGGCAAATAAAATTAGGCTTTGTGGCTGGGAAGAAGTTATGTGCAGCTTAGAGAAAATTATGAAGCAGAAGAAAATAGAGTGAACAAAAGATAAATATTCAAAATACAATCTTGCCCTGCAAGTCTCAAATGTACTCAAACCTCTATGAATTGTATTGCTTTCCATAAAAATACAGGATATGATAACAGACAAATATATGTGCATGTGCTTCATTAGCATACCTTTCCAGATAACTGCAACTAGGCTTACCCACAGATTCAGAGAAGGCAAAAGAAAATGGACCTAGGGAGAAAAGGTGGATGACAGTTTGGATTTATTAGGGAAAGCTGGATATCCTTGGCAACTGTGTGAACTTTATTTTTAATGAAACAACAGAATTCAATATATATCTTCTTACAGAACATCATTAATAAAATACTACGGTTCTGGGCCTTCTGGGAACTCAAACATGATAGCAGCAGATAATTGCCTTTGAGAGGAATATCAACAAGCATGGAATCTTTTTTTCCATCTCAGTTAGACTTTAATATTGGAAGGAAACATTGCACATAGCACATCGATAGCTTATATCCCTCTGCTTGCCTGAGGATCACTTGTTAGCAAAGATTTGATGAGGTACCGTATATCTCTCTTTTAAAGGGAAAGAATATGCAATGTTCATACAGAGATCAAGAACTGCCCAAGTAGGCCGGCATGGTGGCTCACGCCTGTAATCCTAGCACTGTGGGAGGCCTAGGCAGGAGGATCATTTGAGCTCAGGAGCTGGAGACTAGCCTGAGCAAGAGAGAGATCCCATCTCTACCAAAAATAGAAAAAAGCCAGGCACGGTGGCATGCACCTGTAGTTCCAGCTATTCAGGAGACTGAGGCAGGAGGATTGCTTGAGCTCAACTGGAGTTGGAGGTTGCAGTGAGCTATGGTGATGCCACCGCACTCTACCTGACTGACAGAGTGAGACGCTGTCTCAAAAAAAGAAAATAAAGTCCAAGTTTATCCTGCTGAATCTGGCTGTGCCTTCTGACATTAATGTGCACATGAGAGGCAAGCATTTGCTACTAAGACATCAACTACCTAAGAAAGAGAAACTTCTGTCTGTATGTATGTGAATGTGTGTGTGTCTAACTACCTAAGAGAGAGAAACTCCTGTCTGTGTGTGTGTGAATGTGTGTGTGTTTACTCCATTTTCCTTTGCTTCATATTTCCTTAAAACTGCACATATTCTCTTCCCACTCAGAGCAAGTGACGATATATATTTTAAATAAATATGAAGAAAGAGCAGACAATACACAATCCAATGAATAATTCTAAAGATGGAGGGGATACGTCATTTAAATAAGAGATGACAGGGTATATAAATCTTTAAAAATTACTGCAATGTTTTCAACTAATAAAAAGTAAACTTTAATAGTCTCTGGGAACAATCATAGCTGATTACCTCAATTAATAGAGCAATACCTTGTGTGGTATATGATAATTTCTGTCCTACAGTTTTTTAATATGGGACTTCTAATTTAAAAACAAAAAACAAATTATTCTAGATAGGCTCGTTATAAGGTAGGTAGGGGTTTCTTAGAGTAATTCATGAGCATGAATATGTAAAAAAAATTCTTAACAAAATAATCACTTTGGTTTTAACAAAGACAAGGAAACATGAAATACTTATATTTTATATGGAAATAAAAAGGATATCAAACAAATTTTGAGTGTACAATGTATCTAATTTTTTTTGTTGTTATTTTATTTTATTTAGCTTTTTTAATTGTTTTTATTTTATCATATTATGGGGGTACAAATGTTTAGGTTATGTATATTGCCTTTGCCCCACCAGAGTCAGAGTTTCAAGCATGTCCATTCCCCAGATGGTGCTCACCACACCCATTAGGTGTGTATGTACTCATCCCCTCCTCCCCCCTCCCATCTGCCCGACACCCAATGAATGTTATTCCTATATGTGCACTAAAGTGTTGATCAGTTCATACCAATTTGATGGTCAGTACATGTGGCGCTTGTTTTTCCATTCTTGTGATACTTCACTTAGTAGAATGGGTTCCAGCTCTATCCAGGATAATACAAGAGGTGCTAGATCACCATTGTTTTTTGTGGCTGAGTAGAACTCCATGGTATCCATATACCACATTTTATTAATCCACTCATGTACTGATGGGCACTTGCATTGTTTTCACATCTTTGCAATTGTGAACTGTGATGCTATAAACATTCAAGTGCAGATGTCTTTTTTATAGAATGTCTTTTTTCCTTTGGGTAGATGCCCAGTAATGGGATTGCTGGACCAAATGGTAGTTCTACTTGTAGCTCTCTGAGGTGTCTCCATATGCTGTACTAGTTTGCAGTCCCACCAGCAGTGCTGAGTATTCCTATCTCTCCGTATCCACTTTCTAAATGTTTTAAATCACGTGTTGAAGATATAGTAAGAATGTGTGTAAATGTATTAGAGATAAAGAATTACAGTATAATGAGCACTGTGTACCTAATACAGGTGACCAATGTAACCAATAGAACATGCCCATCACCTTGAAGGCCCTTATGGGTCCATCATTAGTATCAGCCACTACCCTTCCCCATGAAAGGTGCCCACTGAATTTAGTGTTTTATCATTGTCTGACTGTTCTTTATAGTTTTACTGCACTGATTAATAACCTCAAATATCCTACTTCACATGTTTTTAAAGTTTGTATAAGTAGGCTTGCTTTATTCTCTTTCTGTTATACCCCCTAAGACAGAATAATTTTATATGCAACTGTGGCTTATTCATTCTCATTAAGGTATAGAATCCCATTATGTGAATATATCACATTTTCCCCTCGCTTTTCAACTGTTGATGGTCATTTGGGATTTTCCCGCCATTTTGCTATTATAAACATTGCTGCTGTTAACATTTATGCATGTGTCTCCCAGTTCAGAAATAATGAAGCACATAAGTAAGAGGTTCCTTCAGTTTTATAGCTAGGAGTAGAATGGCTGAGCCATAGGGTCTGCTTCTTTTGTTCAACTTTACTATAATCTGGCAATGTGCTTTCCAAATCTTTTTGTTTAAATCATGGATGCTTTAACAATTTTATTTGTTCTACATCTTTGCCAAAACTTGATATAGTAAAAGACTTTCACTGTTTGCCAATCCTCTATCTAACTCTTGATTTTAATGTGTATCTCTCTGTTTATTAATGAGGGTGATAATACATGATTCCTCATCTGTGATATGCCTATTTAAGGTACTTCCTTGTGTATTTCATGGGTTTTGACTCTAAGCTCTTATTCCCTGAAGCTTTATCAGCAGGAATTCTTTGATGCCTGGGACAAATGTGGATTCAACCAGATATAATTTGCATTTTCTCATGCCATGCATTTAGAAACTTTACCAAACTGCAGCAACTTTAAACATTTGACTTGAGGGTTTGTTTGGATACTCCCAGTAGAATGAATTCAGGCCACAAACCATATATGAGGGCCTGCCTGTGTTTATTAAAATTACTGTGATTTTTTTCTCCACTCAATGTCAAGGTTCAAGAAAGGCCATTATTTTTTATATAAACTGGAGTGCAAACAGTTTATTTGTAATTTATCTTAAAATGTAGGTACAGCCCTGTATGTCCTCAGATTCCTGGGCTTGTCTCCCTCAGACTCTTACCTTACAGCAGGTTTAGGTGATTTTTATCTAAAGCAGTTATGTTATTCTAACAAAAAATATTAAATTGCAAAATATATGAACTGTTCCTTTATGTTTATAAAATTATGTATCATACATGCTGCTTATCAAGATATCTAAGAAGAACTACATCATAAATACAAATAATCTTTATTTTTGTCTCTAAATATTACTTTACAATTTCAGAGATTTCTAACCATAGATTGGAAGCTAGATATCAGAGTTTTAAAGTTTTCCCTAGTTGACATTCTTCAACTCTCTTGACCTGGCTGGGTTGGATTCCCACCTTCCACAAAGGTTTGATGACCACGGCACGGAGGCATCATTCATATTTACCCAGGGCCTCTAAGCATCAGTATCCCTAAATTTCTGCTTCATCTCCTAGAGGATTCCACAGTCAGCTCCACTCAGTGCCATATCACCCAGCAGGGAGCCTAGTCATCTTCCTAGCAAACCAGAAAACCGAGCACCTCTGCTTGCCACAGTAAAAAAGAAAATCTTATCTTTCATAAATGCATCCAAAACTTTGCAATCAGAAAATCTAGAAACTATTTTGAATTCAATAGCCATCTAGGATTTTATTGTGCAGTTGAATAATATTTTCATTTTGAGTTACATATAGAAGGCATCATAAATTTCTGATTTGAGAGGAAACGAAGTTTTAATCTAGCCCTGGCACCATGCCATTCCGACACTCCATGCCTCCTTTTCTCTCTTCTGTTGTCAGAGTTTGGACCATTGCTCAATTGCCCTGAGTTAACTTGATAAATCATACTGAAAATATTTTTTATAATCTGGAAAAATGTATATCTGTAACTGAGCAATCTGTTTTCTCCTTTTATAGTATCAAACTCAGTTTTTAAAGCTTGAAGAGCCATTATAGTGACAATAGTTACCAATTTTTTCGAATGTCTACTATTTGCCAGACAATATGCAAGTGTTTTGCATACATTTTCTCTAATCCTTACAGCTCTTCATGATGGCCCAAGATTTCCCAAGTAGGAAGTGCCTGGGCTGTATTCTACCTCAAGTCACTGTTTCCACAATTTCTGCCTTACACTGTATGATGCTGACACTCATTGTGACCAAATAGCCTTCCCATTGTTTAAATCCAGCAGGTAATTACAAAATTAAACTATTTATTTTAGCAAAAACAGGTTTCGAATTGTTTGGCAAATAATAAAGGAAGAAATTTTTACTATTAAATCCTAATCAACATCTATGCATTATGAGTGTTTACCCTGAAGTCTTGTATTATTTAATAATTATCTAGCTAAATCACTTTATGTATCAGTTTGTCAAGCCCGGAATAAAGAAATGGCATAACCGATATTTTCGGCTTTGGTGTTTATGAACAGCTTCCATTGCTTTCGTGCTATTAAAGTGCCGACATATGTACCTAGAATAAAAATGGGTTTACTTTGAATGCCACATAAATGAAGGAAGAAAAATAAACCTTCAGAATGGAGTTTATGATCACAGCCCTGGAAGACCTTGCTGTATACCTAAGTCTGCCATCTCCTAAACTTTCCTAGGTTCCAGTTTCCTCCCTGTAAAATGGGGATAATACACATTTGACTTCTCTCAGGTAGAGACTGTTTCATGAAGACAGGAATGCAGAGCAATTTGGTTTCTTCAGAGCTCAGAATTTTATAAACAAAAGACATTATCGTGATGCTTTCGTTGTTATTCCGTTGTGCTATAAAACCTCTCAAATGCAGCCACAGCATGGGAAAAAAAAAATCCAACCTAGCACATCATTGAAAAAGCTTATAAAAGCTTTTTTCACTTTTCTCCCTTAGCAGCATTAGTTTTAAAAAATTCTGACATACTTGACAATTGAGAGAGAACGATTGTTACGGATGTAAAAGTTCTCTCTATTGCAGGTACTGATCCAATAACATGTGACTCCCAGACATACAAAACCACTAAAACATAGATGTAGGTGATTGTCAGAATAATTCTAATTCATCTCTAGTTTGCTTGTTTATTGATCCATTAACTTAAATCTAGTTTTATTTTTAAATCAACTTTATTTTGGTATAATTTATGTATAATGCAATTCACACAGTTTGATTGTAAAATTCAATGAACTGTGACAAATTTATAAATCCAAATAATAACCACCACACTGATCAAGATAGGATATTTTCATCTCATCAGAAAGTTTCCGCATGCCTCTTTGCATAGGCTCAGTTTTAACTTATTGGAAATTAGATCTTATATTTAAGTTGGTGGCATTATCTTTAATTCAAAACTCCAGTACCTGGATTCCTACGCAGGGCGTGGAAATTGGGGCAGGGGAAGCATCTGTTATTCTCTTACTCTGTTATGAGTTATCATTTCCTCACAAAGGCCTTCCCTGTCTGAAGGCTTTATCATTCTCTCTTTTTGTGCCCTGTTTTTCCTCTTTATCCTTGTTGCAATTTGCACTTATGTATTTATTTGTGTGTGCGTGTGTGTGTGTATTTATTTTAAGGTCTACTTCATCCACTGCACTTGAGATCTTCCAGAATTAGGAAACATTTCTTCTATTGCTGATACTCTCTTAATTAATGCATGACACTTCCTTGGCATATGGAGGTTTTTGATGATTATTTTTTGAATACACTAATAAGTACCTGATTCATTTATACATTATTAAGCACCTACTCTAGGCAGGTGGACTGCATTATACAGGGATCTAAGGGTGAAAAATAATTCTTCATGAGGAGACCCTAATTTTACATTGAATCTGCAATTATATGCTTATAAAACACCACCTTGGCTATTGCCAGCTTTAGTCAGCTAAGGTTTTTTCCACTTTTAATTAGGATCCAATTGTCAATATGCATGAGAGAGAGAAGACTGCTTCTTGAGAAAAAGTATACATTCAACATGTTAACACTGGCTTTGGAGGTAGACACTCCTGGGTCTTGTCAGTACTATTCATTAGTTGTTTGCTCACTTAAGAGTCATGTAACTTCCCTGAGCTGTAATACACACATAATTAGTAGAGAAGAAATAATAATAATTCCAGCCTTATCTGGACGCTGTTAAGCTTAAATGGAAGAAATGCATAGGACAAAGTATGGGGGAGGGAAGGGCACAGGGGATTCTATGCCCTCTTGGGTCAAGTCACCCTCCCAACACCTGGATGTGTTCATCAAATATCACCGTTCCAGGTTCTAGCTTCTCATCTCCTTTAGAGAGGTCAATGGGTGGGGCTAAAAGTTCTAATCCTCTAATTACATGTTCTTTCTGGTGACCAGCCCCATCCTAAGCTATCCAGGAGCCCTGCCCTAAGTCACCTTGTTAGTATAAACTCCGGTGTGTTCTAAAGAGGCTTGTTATGAATAACTAAAGAGAGCCTTCTCATTTAGGAAACTCCAAGGGTTTTAGGAGCTCTGTGCCAAGAACTAGGGACAAAGACCAAAAGTATTTCTTATATGATAGTAGTTTAAGAAGTTATTTTTTTCAACTCTAAATGTAGGAAATACCACACCATTCCCAAGAGTAGGGCTGTGAATGGTGTTGAGGGTGCATAAATCCTTAGGAAGAATCTTAATTTTAATGGCAACCTTGTCAGAAAGATATTTGACTAATTTCTCAGAAAGTCTCTTAGAGAAATTAAACCTTGCCTGAAATCAACAGCCAGTGAGTAGCTGGGCTATCTGAATTCAAGACAATCTACTCCAGTGTTTACTTTCTTTTAATAAAAGTATTTTTTATATCTGTCCTGCGCCCACTATATGGGAGTTATTCCATGCCCTGGAGACACAGCAGAGAACAAAGCACAAACATTGCCCTCATGGAGCTCTGATTCTACAATACAGACCAAGATTATCAACATTTGGCAAGCATATTTTCTATTAACTCATTAAGTCCTTACAGTCCGTTTTCAGGAAGGAAAATGAGGCTGAAAGGGGTTACTGAGCTAGTAAACTGAATTGAACAGCCAGAACTGAAGCCTGCACCTGCATCTTCTGATGCAAGATCTAGCATTCTACTGATTGCAAAATCAACAGAAACTTCAAATTTTATCCTTAAGGCAGGAGAGGTGGTAGTTATAGTAACAGTAATATAGTGAACTACACCGCAAGACAAAACATTTATATTTAAGACGGGAATGGGGGGTTATGGAGTTGGTAACAAAAGGTATATAAATAGCTATAGAGTGGAATGCAAGGCAAGACCAATGTCAGATACTGACATTAGGCCTTACTATGTGAAAGACATCAGCCTGACTTCCACCCTCCAGCAACACCATCCCTCTGCTTGATGGCTTTCTTTACGGTTTGCTTTGTCCCAGTGTAGCAAGGCAGGCCAAAGGTGCCAGAGAATTAACATCGGACCCTTCTCCTAAGCAGCCATCAAGGAATGACTGATGGGAGTTAGGATATAAATGCCCTTTGCCCCTTAGGTGGGATAACTCTGAGAAAAGCGTTCCCATACTGGCCGCCATTGTACCTAAACAGGATTCATCTCCAGTTACTGAAAGTGAAAAATTGGTTGGTAACCTTTTCTGCCATTTTTTTTTTTTTATCCCTTGTCTCACTCCTCTATCAATGTTTCTTGGGATTAAATTATTCCAGAGTCTCTGACTAGGGGAACCAGGACCCACAGCAACTGATTAGCTCAAGTAAGGGTGCCCAGTCAGTAGCCTTAGAATTAAAGGTTTGGTATCAAAGCCCTATCTAGTAGATCCCAAAATTTATTGCCAATGGAATGTTTCCCTCTGCAGAAAGGCTATGAACCATAGTCTGCTGGGCCTTTTTCTGTTTGAGGTCTTTGCTGTTAGTACTCTCTAATTCTGGATGCTCTCAGGGATATGAAATGTAGTTTCTGCTTACAAATCCAGTGGGGATTGTTTTTTCCATCACCCAAACAGAATCAGATCACAGTGAAGAATGCCTTCTCTTCTTCTTTCCCCACTACCCTCACTACTAATGTTCTTGCTCTCCTCAACCCCCTTCCTTCCTCCCTTCATGCCCTCCTCTTTTCCTTACTCCATCATTTTCTTCCTTCCTTCCTTTTTTCCAACAGTAAAGATAATCTTATCTAAATCCTAGCCTTTTTGCAAGAAGGTATTTCTTTTGTTAAGAAGATAGGCATATACAAGGTAGCTGATTAATCTTTCCTCCCTTGATGTCTTTCTTGTCTTTTCTAAACCTCTCAGAAGATTTATGGGGGTATGTAGAGGTACCAGGTAAGAAAAAAATTATTAGTTTTAAGCTGCAACTAGAGCTCCTTTTTATTACTCAACACTATATACATAGATTCTTATTAAGAAAGAAAATCCTCTGTGAAAGAAATAATCCATTTCATTTTCCAAATGAGCACAGTGTAGCTAACAGAAAAAACAGAATTAACAATAGAATTCCCAGTCCAAACCCCTTGTCATTTCCTTCCTTAGTAAAATGAACACAAGTGGAGAGAGTATTAATTTCATTATAAGCTAGAAGAACTAACCTTGCCCCATCTTTTTGTATTTAACTCCCATTTGGCATGAGGCCACTGCTCTCTCATTTATTAGATTATCAGACCTCAAACAACTACCTACCTTGGCACTTGAGAACAGAACTTAGACATTCGTATTTTATTAAAACACATAGAATCATTGGCATATGAAACAAAATTAATCAGTAATTCATAGAAGTTCAGTCCCAGCCCACCATTAAAACTGATAAATGTCCACATTTGAAATAAGCTAATGAAAGCGATTTCCTTCTATTCCTGGACGTAATCTCTATGATCATAAAACAAAATAAAACAGGTCACCTATGTGTTGGTAAGAAGCAAAGAAGGTAACAAAAGTAAAAAATGCAAATAACAATATATTAAGGAAAACTTTCATCAATTAAATTCAACATGAGATATGCTGGAAAATGTCATTTTATTGTGATATTACTCACCCAAACACTGTTATTCTCTCTTTTTTTCAATGCCAACATAGTAGGAATTTAGAAGAAAGAAAATGCATTCATTGCCAAGAAGATGAATATTGTTGCATAAAGTAGACTTCAAAAGCATTTCCACTATGATACTGAAACAAAGATATGGAAGTAAAGCCACAATAACAGAAGTAAAACAAAACTCAGGGCCTTCTGTTCAAAATGGTATTCCTGGTCTTCCTAGTGTACAGTATGGCAGGAGACAGTCAAGTCAGTGGACAAAGGTGGCCCATGCTCTTGGAATGTCAATTTTATCCAGTGGTAAATAATTTGCAGTATTAGTTACATATTTAAATAAACACAGATATAGTGTAAAGTCGAATGCAAAATTTTCATTACTTCTAAAGAGAAGCATTAACATTCAGATAAGTTTCATAAGTGCAGTTGGTCCATTTTGCTGTTGCCCAGACCTCTACAGGGTAAGTATACTGTCTTTGGGCATTCGGAATACTTTTCTTGGAAGTAAAGCACTTACTGAGCTTGGTTATTAGTGGTTGTAGAAATTTCAACAAACTTTTTCTCTTGGCAAGTAAAAATTAATATTAGATCTTAAATTCGGCCTTTTGGTCTTCAATATTTAGATTTGTTTGATAAACCAGAAATGTGCCTTGCAACAGATTCCCCTGGGCTCAGTTAAAAAAAAAAAAAGTTAAAAACTGGCATGTCCATTGGGCAGGAGACTGGGACAAGGGTCAATTAACTACCATTATTCACACTGAGTTCTGGGTCACAGACAACAGAGGATCCCATCCAGCTAGTTATATGGCACCTCACTTCTGGGACTCCAATTCCTCTCTGCAAAATGTGGTAGGTTATTTATTTAACAGATACTTAAAAAGGAATTACCAGGTGCCAAATGCTGTACTAAGCACTTTGCATGTATTGACTCATGTAATCTTTATGGCAAAGGTCTGAGTAATAAGTGCCGAGAATAACATGCAATGTAAATCCGAGTAAGGAAATAGGGACAGATGGATCTATTTTAGTATAGTCAGAATATTTTATTATTTTATTCAATATTTTATGCATTATATTTGAAGCTGACTATTTTGGATAGGAAGTAACATTTCAGTAGTTCTGACTAAATTAAAGGGTCATCTAGGTAATTATCTGAGAGAGCAATATTTCAGGCAGACACACCTGCAAGTGCTCTGAGATGGAAACATGCTTGAGATATTGAGAACCAGCAAGTTGGCCAGCTTCCTAGAGAGAAGCTAGTACAGAGACGAGGAGTGTGAGGTCAAATCAGAGACGAAAACAGTTTGGCTTCACTTCATATGTGATGGAAAACCACACTGATTCATTATTCTCTAAGCTGATTTTGCAAGCATTTTTGAATCTAGCCTACTCTTTTACCTTAACAAAATAAGAATCTATATGTAAAAAGATTTTGTGCTTTTAAAAATGCCCTGGGCCCATTATCTTTGCTTATACATTCTTCTCAGGGATGTTTGTATGACCAGTAACTCATTGTACTTCCTTCCTCACAATGCTGGACTTAATTTTCTAATAAGAGTTCTATCATTTGGCATGTAGTGAATCTTTATAATGTCTAACTAAGGGAGCAAAAGTAGAACAGGATCCATATCCTTTAAGATCATCTTGAGAGAATAAGATATATAAAAATAAAAACAATTTATTTTTAAAATTTATTTATTTTTAATTGACATAAAATTGTATTGTATGTATTTATCATGTACAACATGATGTTTTGAAGTATATATACATCGTGGTATGGGTAAGTCTAGCTAATTAACAAATGTATTACCTCACATAGTTATCATTTTTGTGGTGAGAACATTTAACATCCACTGCCTTAGTATTTTTCCAGAATACATTTCATTGTCATCAACCATAGACACCATGCTGTACAATAGCTCTCTCTTGAACTTATTCCTCCTATCTAATGCTAAATATGTATTCTTTTACCAACATGTCCCTAAGCCCTGTGACCTTTGTACCCCTTCACAATATGTAATTCATATGTACTCCAAAAGGCTTTAATAAATGTCACTTAAATTGAGCGAAAATCATAAATAGAGAATACAATAAAACTATTTTTGGAGTTAAATTTTCATGTTGAAAGAATGCTACCATAAATCCCAGACTGAGGAGGGAAAGACAGAAAAGTTCAGTGTCGTGATCAATAACAAAGGCTGATCACAACTGGACAGAGATCATATGCATAACTCCTGTCATGTGAAGGTCAGATGGTTTAATCTATGCTGCATTACAGGATCAAAAATATATACTGGAACTGTGTTACTTAGCACTGTCCCTGGATTTAGAAGGTGTTTAACAAATGGGGTTGATTTTTTTTTAGTTGCAAAGAGTTAATGATAATTTAATGTCAAATCCATTCCTTTTACTTCCTAATACAGGTTTAGCAGAAATCCTTTTTTGTAATCTTGTTATGAATGAACCTTTCTGTAGTCATTTCCTTTTCTTTATGTGATTTGGAGTAAAAACTGGTATAGGTTCAGTGTGGATAAATTGTAAAATAAGGTAATTTGTTAACAGGGACTAAAATCTATTCAGAATAGAGTTAAGCAATAAAGGTAAAGAGAAAATTGAGTGTTTTTAACATACAGTTGGGACCAACATACTACGGTAAAACCTCAAAGCATGCTGATAAGAAGGAATCCATACTAAATAAATAGAAACTCTGTATGTTAGAGCAGGCAAGAATGTGAGTAAGGACCACCAAATTGAGAGAGAAGGCCAAAGAGGGTATGCACCCTGCAAATTTTTTTCCTTCGATAACCTGGGGATTTTTTTATATTTGTACTGATTTAAGAAATTTCATTTTTGAAGGATGACATGCAAATGGTATCTAGGAAACTGGCTAAGTTATCTCAAAGATTGTCATTTCCAATATTTTAAGGATCAGAGCAGGGCAATATTACAACCCTTTTCCCTCTTAAATTCACATTCCCTGAGTGACAAAATTCAAGGAGACTCTAATTCCACCTCAGTTCTTTCAGTCACACTCCAACATTCAAAGTAGCAAATATAAATATATTCCTGCCTTTGTAAGATAAGTGGGATAATATTATTCAACGGCATTTGCCCAAGCTTTGGAGAGTTTGACAGCATCTTCTCACCTGCTTCATCATCAACAGGATTAGTATATTCAGGTATCCTACCAGAAGAGAATCTTTGCCAAAGGAATTTTTCCAATACTGGACCCAAACAGTATCTAAACATAATAAGTTCTGCAAATACAAGAGGCCCACGAAGATGGGCACATAGAGTAGCCAATCTTTCTCGTAGGAGACTTAAGCAACAGAAAGCAAAAGCCTTAGATGTTTGTAAACTTTGACGCAAGGGAAATTCTATGAATTTATCCTACAGAAAAAATAATAAATGTGTGCACAAATGTTATCATAACATTAATTATGAAAGCGAAATTGGAAAGTACATAAATATCATCAGTGGTCGACTGGTTAAATAAGTTATTACCTTGTAGACTTACATTCTGAAATATTATACCATTAATAAAAGAAAAAAATCACATGACTGTTAAAAACAACAGACAGAAACATGGGGAAACATGATTAGAAAAATTCATTAAAGAAGAAATACAAATAATCAGAAAAATAAATAAAATGTTCAGCCTCAGAGTAATCAAAGAAATGCAGAATTAAACAATGAAATGACCATTTTCTACTCAATTTAGACCATGAAGAACTATAGTGTTGGTATCTATAGAATTACAGGTATTATAATGGTGGCCAGGGAAGGTTTCTGATTAGAGCTGGTGTAGAGTATTAGGAAGAGTTTCCAAGAAGACTGAGTTCTGAATTATGCTAATTATTATGTTAAATTATGGGATTTGACTTAAGGGTACTCAACATTCATTCTATTTTCAGAATTCTAAGATTCTACTTCAGATATATTTGCATGGGAAAATTTTTAAAAGTAATACCCAATATGAACATATTGAAGGTATCTATTGAAGAATCCATGTATGTAATCACTTAACTGACCATACTTGAATGAGAGCTTAGTTTATAAAATTAAAACAATGGTCTTTGGCCAAACAAAAGCAGTCAGTTTAATTTTGCAGTATTCTTTTGTTGCAAGCAAATAATAGTGGCAGGTTCATCCATGTGGACACAATGTAGCTGGACTGCAGGATCTGACAGTGGGTGGCTAAAACAGACAGTGTGGCTCCATTGTGACCCTTTGGCACCAGAAAGACCAGCCCAAGATACAATCATATCTTTGAATGACAGCCTATTTTGTGAAGAGAATTTATTTGGAGTCAGAAAACCTGGATCCAAATGCCAGCTCTGTTTTTTATCATCTGTGGTAGCTTACACAACACATGAATTTTCCTAAATTTCATTTCCAGTGGTGTGTAGGAATTGGCTCATACTGGCTCATGACAGCCAATTGTGAACATCTTTTTCCAGCTTGATGTTCAGTGATGTTAGAGCTTGAAATTAGGCATGGTAGGTGTATTTATATCATGGAAACCAGCAGACACTACAAACCAGGACTCCCTCTACCCAAAAGAGCCAGTTGTAAAACATGGACCAGTACACTACTGGTTTAAACAAGGTGCTTTTAAATCCCTCAGTCATGTTCTTCACTTTCACCAAGGGATTTAAAAGCACCTTGTAAAACACAACATGCATTGCAAGGTATTGTTAGTAGTATCACTCTATGCATAATGTTTTGATAGCTCAAACCTTTAACAAATATTTATCAAAGGCATAGATTACTTCTAACGAAGGAAAAAGTGTTGAGAGAAAAAGATGATTAATGAGGACTGAAAAAAAGAGAGTACATGACAAGAGGAATAGTCACAGTTAAAACTTCATATTGTATATATTGATAAATAAATGCACTATAGAAGATAAAACATGGAAAACAGTGAGATTAAAGAGTATGAAATCAACATCAAGATGTCAAAAAACAGTGAGGGGTAAGTATAACAAAAATCAGCATCAAAGATTTTACAAATATTTGCCATGAGCAATCTTATTAGTAGATCTCATCACTTTCTTCTGTCTTCCGTCCTTCTTCCTTCCTGCCTGCCTTCCTTCCTTCTCTCCTTCCTTCCCTCCCTCTCTTCTTTTCCCCTTAGGTCTTTGCTTTTTTCCACTCTCTTCTCCAACATACCATCTCTGTTTAGGTCAGAGTTATTTTTATAAGGTCCTTCCCATGTTTGATATGACATGCACACAGTGACCGCCAATACTCTCCCAGCTACATTGCAGGCTATCTTTTCCATCACATGTCTTCTATTTTCTTTCTCAGGGAACCCTCTGCTAGAGCAACATACATATCAACAAGATAGTTCCAAAATGTCTTACACTCCTAGCCTTCACTGAAAAGAAGGCAGAATATGTAGTAGAAAAAGCAGGGTTTTGGCAAAAATCCACATCTGGTCGCTACCACTTAGCAGTTGTGGTATGAAGGGCAAATTACTAGACTTTTCAATGCCTCAGATTCTTAATGTATAAAATAATGATATCCTATGTAGGGTTATTGTGAAAAATAAATGAGATAACACATGCTGACTGTCCAGCACAATAATTTTGATATTTTGTTAACTTTGATGGTAATAAAGATGATGATGACTGTGCTGGATTGTCCCCTTTTGTCCCTCCAGATTTCCTGCATCCTTTCCCCATTGGCTCTATATTTCAGGAGGCTGAATTTTGTGGAATTAATCAATAGGCTTCTTTCCCTCTGGTTTCCTGTTGGATTAGTCCAAAGGAGGTTCCTGTAGGAGTAGAATGGACAGACAAGAAGAACCTTTGGGTATTTATTCCCAAGGTGCCCTTCCTGCTTCCTTGTAGGATGTCAGGGGTTGCATTACTCTATCAAAGGCCACAGCTCTCCCAGGTGGCCCCCTCTCATGGCTCCAGCTGCTCTTCAGGTCTGACAGCTCGCTCTGCTTGCTCCTTCTGTCCTAGGAATGGTAGCTCGTGTCATCTGAGTGCCATCTGTTCTGCCAGGATTCAGACTAATGCAGTGATGATAATTGTTGTCTTTGCCTAAAATGCCTTTATTTAACCTCTTCTAAACCTATTGAGGCCCTACCTTCTCTCCAAAGAATAACTAAAATGCCATTGTTATGAAGAATCATTATAAGACTACCTCTATCCTTTAGAAACAAAAAGTATGACCTTAACTTCTCCTGGACTCCCCAAATAAAAAGTGTACGAAACTTTAATTTTGCAAGAAACAGAGTTTACATAATAGTGATCTGGTTCCTGCCTATAAAACTGTGAGCCTGTTAGAGATCAGGGACTGGGTCTTACTTAATTTCAAACCCTCTAAGCACTTGCCACAGTTATTTGCATATGGAGTGTGAATGTGAGACTTTTAAAATTAAATTAAATCATTTTTTAGCATGATCTCTTTTCTTCTCCCAAGTCTCTAAACTGGAGATAAATTTAGTCTCTTGCTTCCTTTAGTTATCTCTCCGATTCTCTTTTTACCTAGATTTTTTATATAAAAGCAGAGCCCCAAAGCTGACCCAACAAGCCAAATTCTTTCCTCCTTAAGGACAAAGTAGAATTGGGCAGCACTCATGTATGAATAACTTGTTCTTTTGCTAATGTACATTAATAATATTTGCCCAACAGGTCTCTAAAAAGTGTCCATATAACTCAATTTACTTTCTTCCAAAGTGTTTCTTTTTTCGTTAAGCCCATGCTAATAACTGAGCTTTCTTTTATTGCTGATTTCCTTAACTGTTTTTTTTGTATTAAGAAAATACTATGTTGCTCTTTTGTATAACAGATGAATAAATGTATTCTCCAAACGATTTGTGGCAGAAATTTAAAGGAAAAAAATCAGCTCACTTATTTAACTTAATTTTCTTTTTAAATGCTTTAAAAATTATTTAAATAAGTACTCTATTCCAAATATTTTAAAACTGGAAGTCTCTTAGATTTTATTTCCTCTAAATTGTGTTATTGAAAAGAATATTCTAAGTGTCAGAAACAAATTTACACGGTGAATTATTTGATGTTTTATGTTTTTTAGTTGCCATAAAATGCATATAATTATATTTCAAAGAAAAAAAAGAATATCAAGTTGAGAACTAATAGCACTACTTTGCTGAGTTATTTCAAACATGGCCAGTGAGAGGCTAAATGTTTTCCTCTCAAGTTGTATAATTAGAAAGGACCTAACTCTTTGGAAATACTACAGGGACACTTGCATCATTTGAGCACTTGCATCCAGGCTAAATTATGACAATCAGCTCTTTATTGTAATCTCACTTTGTGTAATGCCATTTTACCACTGTTAGTATGGCAAGGCTGAATCATTTCATCCATAAGTGAGCTGAAATGATCTTTGGAGGATAAAGTAATAGCTGCTGAAATGTGTGGAAGAACATGGTTGTCAAGACTAGAAGCTGAGCTGCCCTTTTTTCAGGGTGAAATTCCAGGAGGACTCTACCTTTGAGCTTGGCATATGAACCTTTGACTGAGGAGTTTCATATGGAGCAGGTCAGAGGAAATTTAATTCTCAATTAAATTAAAAGAGATCTAACTCACTGAGGAGGAATGTGCCTTTATCTTCAGGAGGTATAGAAAGGCACCATCTAAGAACAAATCTCTGCCTACCACTCTTATGCAGAAGCTCTTCATTAGGTTCACTGATATTTTAATATTCTGCAAGCTTAAAAATTTTAAAGAACACTAATGTATATTAAAGTAATTGTATATTTAAGCTATTTTATTTTTTATTCTCCCTTGGGCTTTAGCAACACTGCATTACTATTTAACATTGTTATATTAATATGTGCCCCCTTAATTGAAATAGAATTGGGTCCTTTAAAATCAGTGGTCCTTCTGAAACCTCTGTCATAGTTAATCTCAAAACCGTGTCTTCATTCCTGTCTTCTCAGGGGACTTCAGGCTTAACACCTCTACCTGGAGGTCTTATTGTCACCTCTAATTCGATTTAATACATTATTTCTAGTAACAGGCTCACCAATTTCTTCATCTAGCTAGCATTTTCTCTTTTTAAGAATGTATTAGATTTATCTCTGTCACAATTATCTTTGCAGCGTTTACCACATAGGAGAAATACATACACACACACACACACACACACACACACATATACTTCAGAAAATAAAAGGATGAACATAAAGTAGAATTATGATATTGCTGTGCTTATTTTAATTATCATATTGAAAATAGTTTTAGAGATGGTTCTTTTTAGAATACAAGATATTTCTCTATCAGGTTTGCAGTCATTGGCTTTAGGGCATTTTAAACTCCTCCTTCTCATTTCCGAAGTCCTATTCATATTTAAGCCACCCCCATTTTGCTATATGGCCTCTTGTTCTCCCTTCCTTTTTGTTTTTTATTTTGCCAACCATGTGTAGATTAAAAGTTAGCTCAATCCTTTATTCATTCAACCAACAAGTATTTATTAAATGATTCGCTATTGGCCAGGCAATGGAGTACCTTAACTCCTAATTATGCCAACAGCTTTCTAATTTTTCTCCACGATCCTTCCTGCCCTAATAATGCATTCATATTTTTCTTATCTTGTTCTGTTTCCTTATTTCCAAACAAAATTTTCTTGATGTATCATTGCCCATGGAATAAAATTTGAAGATTTGATTTACATTCCAGATTTCTTTTATGTGGCTACTACCTACCTGTTCAGCTTTATCTCCCATGATTGCCAAATATTCTTAATCTATAGTCATTTCTAAAGAGATATGTTACACCTTGCTATTCCTGTTATGCATCCTAGATTTTCTCACCTCTGAATGACACAGTGATATTTTCAAATCAATAATAAAAAAAATAAAATAAAACAGGTGAAAACAACTCTCCCAACTCTATCTTCACCAGATTCTGACTATGTATACTTTAGAAGATTTGCTTTGGCATTTCTTGACAAACATGAAGCCATCTACAGCATTCCCCAACCAAACTGTTCTTCTTGCTATTTCTTATTTGTTCTGTAAGAGCCAAGTCAAATATACAACTAGGATAAACATGTTTTTAGATATAAAGGTATTGTGAAGGAGCTATTTTAATTCTTTCTTCCCACAAACATTACTTCAGGTAAAAGACACCAGGCCAGAATTCTGTTAAATAACAAATTTCAAACTTCATTGTTCTATTGAAATTTGGCTTTTAGAGATCATGATGGTTCTACAGTCCAGATAGGGATATAGGGATATACACGTGTGCACATTTATGATTGTTTATAATGATGCATTAACTATTTTTCAAGACAAGGTAAGATAGGAATGAAGGAAGGAAATAAGAGAGGAGAGAAGAGAAGAAAAAATTAAAAAATAAGAAAGGAATGAAGGGAAAATGAAAGAAAAATTGAGACAAAGAAGAAAAAAAAATAGTAGAAAAGTAAGACAGACTCAGAGCCAGAGTGAGGTTATAAAACAAATCACTTATGATATGGAAAATTAACTTCTTTGTAACTCAGCATTGTGGGGCTGAAAGGGTAGCCACTAATGCGTAAAGGTGGTACTCAAAGGTTATTATTTTTTCTTAATGAATGATACTATTTGGGGGCAAATGATTACACAGAATTAAAGGAAAGGATACAGGTTTCTCAGCTCGCCTAGTTCCCTATGCCAAGATTCTGCTCATCACAGAGGAGAGATTTCTAAGGCCATAGCACAGCAAACAACTTGAGAAAGGAAACTTGGATTGGGTGCCAACACTTGCAAATTTTCCTGAGGGTTCCTGCTAATTTGCAGCAGATAGAAAAATAAGTATGAAAGTGTGAAATGACACATGCTAAAGGGAAGGGTGGAAGAGGGGAGAGAGGAAGCAGAGAATGATTCTATTTTAAGAGGATGCTTAATTTCATTATAATTAACTGTTAGCCTTTTTCTTACATTACTATGTACTGAATCACTATAATTTTCCAAATAAGCTCTTACCTAAGTCTTATCCATAAACTCCTGTGAAAGTAAGCAGACCACAAGATTCACTCTAATGAAATATTTTTAGTTGGCCAAGGCATTCTAACAGAACAAAAACTTGTAAAACAATGTGCATTTGAAATAGTGTACAGGGAGCCCAGTCCTTGACTGGGGAAAATAAATCATGGAGTAGTGGGAGACACAGAGGGAGAAGGGGAGGGAGCGGAGGGAAAATAGGAAATAGAAGCAATCTGATTATTTTACTACCTTGCTTAAAATTCTCTCAGCAGCCCTGTGGTCTATAGAGGGAGGCAGGGCTGAGGAACTGCTGGGTAAGACCAGCACTTACCTTTGCTAGTAGAGAGCCTGGGTTCAGACATGGTCAGTAATTTACAAGACGCCTTTGGGCACATCATTTATCTCCTCTATTAATACATTTCAGTTTTTGAATATGTAAATAAAGGAAATATTTATAAACACTATAAATATTGACCTCTATGTGTTTGCTTAATTGAAATCACTTTCTGGAGCACTTAATACACTTTGTGGCTAATAAGAAATACCCCAAACATCTTGAGTATTATCATTACTAGTAGTTGGAACATGGACTGGCATATTTGGAAAGACTTCAAAGGATTATTCTTTTATTTATACATGAGAAAACTCGGGCCCAGGGATGCTTCCCAACTTTCTCAAAGTCACTCAAATAGGAAGATGGCCTTCTGCTCCACAGCCTGCAGTTCTGTATGACAAGGGGGACAGCCTGCTTTGAAGTTCAGAAAGAATGAAGACTTTAGAAAATAAGCCTCATGAGTAGTGCCTGAATTTCTAGAATTTCCTCTAAAAGATTCTATAAACATTATTAGAAATAAATTTCATCTGCTTTGATGTCACATTCACTATATTACCAAATGACATTAAGAACACAGGACAGATTTTCAGTAATCACCTCATCCCTCATATCACCTTAACTCCCACTGGGCACTTGTCAAAAACATTATTTTCACATAGGCATATTTTCATGTAGGCATTAATTTAGAACACATGGCTAATGTATTCAAAATTAAAACTTTCTGAGAACAAGTGAAAAAAATTCATGTTGTGTACCCAGTTGCTGATGGTAATTATTTTCTGTGCTTCTGCTACGATGTCATTTGCTTGTCCAAGTTCTCACTCAAATGATACCTTACATAGAGTCCAGCCATCTCATCTTTCAGAACTGCAAGCCAACATAATTTTAATACCCACCTCATATTTCCTTTCTGAAAGAAGATATCAGACTCATCCTATCCATTTCTTATGGTACTGTGTATAATTTTACATTTTATATTAATCTTTGTTGTGGCTAATGGTGTATGCAAGTCACTTCTATTGAATCTGATGTGGATTTTTTGAAAAGTGTTAAATGTTTAAATGTATTTCCCAATTTGAGATTCTAATGAATAAAATTCAGATTTTAGGAAGACTTAAAATTCAGATTTCATATAAAATCCAAGTTCTCATCACAAAGCTAGCTCAGCAGATGTGCAGAGGGTTGTTTGTGTGTTGTTTTTGTTGTTGTTTCAAAGTCATTGTAAAGGAAACAGAGCATCAAGATCACACAACAACACCCAGCTTGCCATGAACAATAGTGCATACTGGTGCAGTTGTTACCTTGCTCCTGAGCCAGCCACTAGAACCACAGTCATTGCATCCCAGAGTGGAACGGACCTCAGACGTCATCTGGCCCAATAACCTCTTTACACTAATAATGAAACTGAGGCTCAGGGAGGTGAAAATCATACATTTCGAGAAAGAAAGGGAGGAGAGGAAAGAGTACGGGTAGGGAGAGGGATGGAGAGAGGGAGGGAAAGAGGAGAGAAATGAAGGAGGAAAGGACAGAAAAAAGAAAGGAAGGAAGGAAGGAATGAAGGAAGGACAAAAAAAGGGGTTATAATTTGATTCTGTTTTCTTAAAAATTTATTTTTCATTTTATTTTATAATTCGTATATAAATAAATCACTAAGTAGGCAAGCTAGGATTCACATGAACCAATTAGATTTGAACAGGTGTTTGTTTTATGAGGGTTTTCTGCTAAAAAATAACAAGCCACTCTCATATTAAAATGAAAATGCTAAGAGTTAGTAACAGACTGCACAGGTATAAACATAAGAATGTTCCCCTACTCCTCCAAACCAGTTGAAAGGTTGTTTAGACATTTTTGCTCACCTAATGAAAACAAACATACAATAAAACAAAACAAAAATGAGTGCCAGAGCCAAGACTCCCAGGAGATCTCCTGTTCTTAAGCCCTTGGCATTAATGACAGCATGCGACTGCCACTTCATGACTGCCAGTGGCTTGTTATCTCTAAGATGAAGACCAAGAAAGTAAGGGAAAGTTTGTTCTCTATTAGAATCTGTATTTGAAAGATTTAGAACAACAAGCACAATAGAGGGGAAATGCATGGTATATGTTTCCCTTGATTTTTATTGCAACATGGGTTTTGACAATTTACTCTGACATCTTGAAATTCTGATCATTTTTCTTCTGATAAAAATATGAAAAGTCAATTGGGCAGCAAATTAACATTTTTCATAGAATATGTTTGCAAATGAGGTTAAAATGCACGCTTCACAGTAGTCAGTTGATGAGAAAAAGGTCTAGCTTTCTTACAAATTGCTTTCCATTTAGTTTCAACACATACAACAACCAAAACTGGCTGAGATTTGAGAAGTTGCTGAGGGTTTACAGGTGCTCCACCTCTGAAGGCGCTAGCTATAACAGCAAATTCTCAATGCAAGCTGCTCATCCCCAGGAATTCTCTTTTTTCCTCTAAATATGACAGCACAGCATTACATATCAGTTGTTTGGAGAGAGCATGCCAAACAAACAAATGTATGAATTTTATATCTGGTATATGGAAACACGCTAAGATTAGTTATTTAAAGACCAGATAACTCCTGAGCAAAATGACATTTAATGAACTACATGCTCCTTTTTTATGATTTATTTAAAAATCTACCAAGGATCCAGAGTGGCAAAAAAAATTTTCCCCTTTGCTTTTATTTTTCAAAATTTGTGTTGTGGTAAAATACATATAACACAAACACAAAATATACCACTGTAACCATTTTTAAGTATATAATTCAGTGGTATTAGATACATTCATATTGTTGTGGATTCATCACCACCATTCAACTTTAGAACTATTTTCATCTTGTAAAATGTACCTTACCCATTAACACATAACTTTCCATTTCCTCCCCACTAGCCCCTTGTAACCACCATTCTACTTTCTGTGATTTTGACTATTTTAGGCAACTCATTAGAAGTGGAATCATATAGGGTCTTTTTGTGACTGGTTTATTTCACTTAGCATAATGTCCTCATGGATATGTCGTAGCATATGTCAGAATTTCCTTCCTTTCTACAGCTCAGCAACATTCCATCATATGTGCATACCGCACTTTGTTTATACATTCATCTGTTGATGGACACACGGGTTGCTTCAATATGTTATCTTTTGTGAATAATTTTGGTATAAGCATAGATGTACAAATATCTCATCAAGATCTTGCTTCCAATTTTTTAAGGTATGTATCTAGAAGTGACATTGCTGAATCATATGATAAACTTATTTTGATATTTTACTGTCATATTGTTTTCCACAGAAGCTGTAGAATTTTACATTATACCAACAGCACACAAAGATTCCAATTTCTCCACATCCTGTCAACACTTTTTATTTTGAATCTTTGATAGTAGCCTAATAAGTGTGGGGTGGTATCTCATTGTGGTTTTTATTTGAATTTCTCTAATGATTTATGATTTTGAGCATATTTTAATGTGTCCACTGGCCTTTTGTATAATCTTCTCTGTAAATGACTATCCAAATTTTTTGTCCATTCGTGAACAAGGTTGTTTGTCTAGAAGTTCTAGCCAGGGCAATTAGACAAGGAAAAGAAAAAAAAATCCAAATTAGAAAGGGAAAAGTAATTACCTCTGATCAAAGATAATAGGATCTTATATGTAGAAAACCCTTAAGTTTCCTCCAAAATCTAATAGAATGAATAAATGAATTCAGGAAAGTAGCAGGATACAAAGTCAACACATAAACATCAGTTGCATTTCTATACGCTAACAATGATCAATCTTAAAAAAAATTCAGAAAACAGTTCATTGGCTTTTTAAGAATTTTTATCAATATATATTTGGTGGCAAAAAGAAGAAATAGCAATGATATGAAATATGCATTAGAAACTCAGAATTTTCATTTAAAAATATAACTTTCATAGTAAACTTGTAATTCATTTTTCTTTTTTCTTTCTTTTCTTTTTTTCTTGTTGAGACAAGATCTTACTTTGTTGCCCAGGCTGGAGTTCAGTAGCATGATCATAGCTCACTGCAACCTCGAACTCCTCAAACGATCCTCCCACATCAGCTTCCTGAGTAGCTGGGACTACAAGTATGTGCCAACAGGCCTGGAAAATCTTTTAAATGTTTTTGTTTTTATTTTTTTGGAGAGATGGATTCTTGCTATGTTGCCCAGGCTGGTCTTGAACTTCTGGCCTCAAGTGATTCTCCTGCCTCAGCCTCCCAAAGTGTCATTTTTGTCTTTTTCTTAAAATTATAAATACATAATATAATTTTGGATATGCTGGGAGTTACTTACAATTTCATTTTATGGCTGGGTAAGTGACTTGCCTACGTTTTCATAGCTAGGTCTTTATTCACATTCTATGCTACTTGTTTGTTTCCCCATAAAATACACACCACACATACACACATCTCAATATGTAAATGTAATTGAAGAACAGTGAAAAGAGAACTCTATTTGCCACAAAATACCTTTTTACCTTTACTTCTCTACCTCAATAGCTCTGTAGCAACAAACAAATCACTGTTCTCTTTGAGCTTGATTTTCCTTATCTGGAGAACAAAGAAATGGAGGGGACTCTCTATTAGTGTCATGGACCCTGCACAGGTGGCCACAGTGACTTTTCAGTTGTGCTCCACTGTGCTGCAGGGCTCAGCAGATGACTTCAGGGATTAAAAACAGAGGGCTGGGGCTGGGCTGTGGGAGTGGGAGGGCGGCAGCTGCTGTGTGGGTGGAGCTTGGGCTGCCCCTTCCTACTCCACTCACACAAGTAGATGCTCAGCTTATGACTGGGTTATAAATTGATACTTGATTATGAGATTCATTTTAAGCCAGGATTATGCTACTAATGTTGATTATTATGATGATCACAAGGACTGGTGCTTTAAAAAGAGGCTTTAAAAATGTGAGAGGTATTAATATTATTGAATCAATCAGTATTAATTTAACAATAATTATTTAATTCCCACATTATAAGTGTTTCTTAATCACATGAATCATAAAACTTCTTCCCCCAGAGCATATATTTGCACTGAATTGTAGTTGTACATAAGTAAAGTGGAAGCTTGTGTATTTTTTATGTTTTTGACAAGTGAGAGAGACAGATTCCATAAGCTTTCTATACCAGGGTTTTCTATTCTAGTCTTCTAGCTATCAAAATTAAAATTAGTAAGACTTTCAAAACTATACTTGGTACTGTTTTAGGGGAGCAGAAGCTCCCTGATTTTTTTTGAATTTTATTTTTTTCCAAGGCCCATGAGACAATTTCATCATGATTTATTCTGATCCGGCCTTTAAATCAGGTAAAAATTCACAAAGCTCCCAATGAGATAAAATAGTACATATATAAAAATATATAAAATTTGATTTTAAGCACACAGATAGATAAATATATTTTTAATACATATTTTTAAAATAGTTTCCTTCACTATGAGCTTTATAATCTGCTGCAAAAAGAAGGGAACAAAAGGGCTAATATTTACTAATTGTTTTTCAAATCATGACCTGGTTTCGAAGGAGATTAGAGTAGGTACACCTTACCAATTGTGTATTTAATATTTGCAGTTCCAACTATTTGCTAAAAACCCTGAAACTCCCTGACATGAAACAATCTGTTAGATTATTGAGATATAAGTTTGAGTCACCTTCTGATGGGGGTGAGGGCCCTTCTTAAGTATAATAATGAGTCATTTAGTAACGAGTGAACCCAGGTGACTGCTCTACAAACTCTTCCCAACTGAGCTTCATTGTTCTGTGGTTTTTGCCTTAGTAATGATGGATACTTGTTTCTGAGAGAGTAATGATTTTACATAAATAATATAGCTTCAGGAGATCATAAGGATATATGTTGAGATTTTGTGAATAGAGACTTCTTGAAAAGTTGTTTATTATAGTAGAGCATTGAAAACAATCCCCGAGTTCAAAAATAAGAGGTTAGTTAAGTAAAGGTCTAGTACATTTAAACGGTGAAGTTTTGTGTCTAAAAAATAACATTGCAGAAAATTATTTAGCAGTATGGGAGACTGGTCATAAATTACACTGTTAAGTGACAATAACCACAATACATATAACAGAAGAGTGAGATAAACAGAGAGCAGACAAGGAACCCTTAAAGGACATGGACCAGAATCCCTCAGAATAGCAAATTCTTCGAAATGCATTTAGAATATAAATCAATTCACATACTAGATCCTTTTGTCTTTAGTTAAATGAAAATCACTCACGTAGTATAATGGAATGGATGGGAAGTTATTAATTCCTGTCTCAGTATATCCCAGACATTGAGTCTTCCTCTTAGCATCCTCTCCAGCCTGTCTGCTTCCACTTTTGACTTACTCAAAACGTTTTTTGAAGACAACAACCAGAGCAGTGTATTTGAAATGAAATTTGAATGTTAACACTTTCTAAAACCTTGAATGGCATCTCCATTATGTTGACAATAAATCCCAAATTCTTTACTGTGGCCTGTGAGGCCCTGCATGAAACAGTCCTGCCTCTGTCTGCTATCTCATTTCATGATGCTCCAGTTAGAGCTCACCTGCCTCCTATTACACTATCACTCTTCCAAGCTTTTCCCCAATTCAGGGTCTATGAATATATTATCTGTTTCCCAGAAATAATCTTCTGGTTGCTCATTTCTTAGGTCCCAGTTTAATTATCATCTCAAACACATATAGAACCTCAGCTAAAGTAGGCTTGCTGCATCTTGTATCATTTTCTATAACGATACCTCAATCAGTTTTAATTATTTTATTTGTCTGTCTGGCCCTTTACAGAAAAAGTGTTAGAGTTGTAGTCATGTCTGTTTTTTACAACTCGTTGTGCAGTGACTGGTACATAGTAGGTCCTAAAAATAATCATTACATGAATGCATGGATGAAAATCATATCTTTTTTGGTATATTTATAAAAACTGTAGTTGTGACTTTTATTATAGTCAAAAAAATCAGCAATAGTTTAAGACAGTATTTAGGTTTTAATTTTTGCAGAATACAATATACTCTATTAAACCAAAGGCTGGAACCAAATTAGTTCCATTTATCTGCATAGCTTTTATTTTATCAAAAAAGTTATTTTAAACATCAAGGATTTTTATGTTATTTGATGAGTTTATCAAAGTCTTTGGCAAAATGCTCATCATACCACTTTTACATGTGATAGTAGCTATAGCAGATATATAAACAATCTGGCTTCTCTGTCCACACAAGTAAAGCCAGAAAATTATATTCTTTTCATAAACATTTTCTGTTAAATAAATATATTTTATCATTATCCACTTTAATTAAAGATGCTAGATTAATAAGCTTGGGCAAGAGTTATTATTATAATCAACAGCATTCCTGAAAAAGAATGAAATTGCTATGGTTTTCTCTCTTTTGTGGTTATTTTTGAATTTAAAACACTCACACATGCATGCACACACACACACACACACACACAACCAGTTTCTCAGAATATTTTGAATATCTACCATTTACTAACGTGATTTACTAACGTGTGTCATTACCTATCACTTAAAATAGATTTTTTAAATTAAATTTCCTTCAAGAAGTATTACCTTTTGTGAAGCATTAATTATTTTTAGAGAGAGATAGGGAAACTCAAGATTACAAAGTGTTCCAGATGAATTGCAATGAGTGGATCCCTTCTATCCCAGTACACTCAGCTCCAAATCCCATACAAGAAACCCTCAAAATGCCTATCAAGAAAAAATTTGACACGTCATCTCTTCACTGTAAGTATCTTAGAAAAGGTCAGAACCTATCTGGAAAGCAATGAACAGTGGAGTGGTTTCATCCATCAGCTACATAGTGTAAGAAGCTCCTTTTATTAGACTATATTTAAGGTGTGTGTTAAGGTAAAGATATACAGAATAGCACAAAGTTCTTTATATTTTTTAAATGCATACATTTTCCTACTATACCTACAGAGATGAAGGATAATATGTATATACTCAATTCTTTGTGCTAATAAAAGAAATACATAGACACACATATATGCATTTATATACCCTTACAGCCCTTTATAAGTATACAATTTAATATAAATATCAAGTACCTAAATGTATAGATTCTAACCATAACTCTGACTCAGTGAAGAAAAAAGTCACTGTGGATGGAAACTGTTTATTGCAATATAGTAAGTGGTTCAGCTAAAAAGACTTTCAATTGCATACTGATATGAAATTTACAAAAGAAGTCAGTTGGGAAAATGGTTAGTCTGTGAAGGATGCTGGCAAGGATAAATCATTTGTGGTTTCCAAGGGCATGGAACTTGTAGGGAGGGAAATTTCAAGGTAATGGGGTAGTTTAAACCAAGCTCTATTAGGAATGGCTGTGGTTTAGTGGACTTCAGTCCCATTCCATGACATTAAAAGACAACATTACTAAAGCCAACACTGTTCTAGGTGCTATAGTTAAATGTCACAATGAATAAAATCAATGCAGATCACTTTAACATATTTTATTTGTGCTTTACGCTAGGAAGTAATTATGATGATAATTGTATTTAAAAATGTGATATTGGCTTAAACATTAAGTATTTTATCAGTTTGATAATATACAAATATACACATTACATAATTCTTAGGGGATAACTATTATATAAGGTTAGAAAAATTTTTCTTAATTATATCATAAATGGTTTATAGTTTCCTGAAAAAATGTCAAGCTGCCATTTCACTTTGCATGAAGAACTTTTATTGATGTCTTACAACCCTTCTCACATACCTCCTCCTTCAAGAAGACTTCTCTAAAAAAATAATCCTCACTCCCACTTATAATAGTTTGCCACTTCCTCCTGTGTGATACCTGTGTACTTTTCATAATTTTCTATTGTTGCACATATATGTTGTTTGTATGCCTCTTGGGCCCACTAAACTACGAGCATTTCGGAGTAAAGACTTAACTGTTTTTATTCATCTCTATATCCCTCATCCTGGAGAAGATATGTAGCAAAAAGTAGGTTCTGAATGGATGTTTGTGAGTGAACGAATGAATAGATTTGTAGTCATTCTCTCAGATAACTGTGCTGGTTAACTCTGAGTGGTAAGAAGGGGACTGAAATATGATCCTTAGACTTTAGACTTGAAGGACTAAAAACTAAATTGAACCATCATTTTAAGGAAATCTAAGAGACTTACCATTTTCTCCCCTATGAAAGACTACTATTTTTAATGAGCAAATATCAAATTCCTCCAATAATGTATTTGGTGTCCTAATTTTCTGGTACCATAAGCATGTGATTAGTGTTCTTGTTCAGTAATAAGGCACTGAGTATTTAAGAGAACAGGTTCTAAAATTAGAAGGACCTAGCTTAAGTCCTAACTCTGCTAGTTAGTAACTATGTTATGTTAGGCAATTTCCTTTTCATCTCTAAGACTCAGTTGTCCCATATTCTCATCTGCAAAACAGGAAGAAAACTGTACCTACTCTCCTACGGTAACTGACAAAATTAAAAGAGATCATGAGATGCATTGCTTAGCACATAGGAAACATTTAATAAATGCAAACAATCAGAGGCTACAGCATCTTGATTATGAAGGAAATTTCTTGATTACAAGGGAATCTTTGATTACAAAAGGAAATGTCTATACCTTTTCAGCATTTAACATAAGCTTTAGTATTGGTTTGAGGTAGCTTTTTTCAACATGTTAAAAATCATCTTTAAAATATGGAATGAGTATTGATTTCAACAAATGTATTTTTAGTACTAATCAAAATATTCATATGTATTTTCTCCTTTGATCTATAAATGTAATCAATTACAGAAGTCATTTTCTAATTTTAGTCAATTCTAACATTTCCAGAGTAAATAAATCCCTCATAATTAAAGTATATTATTCTTTTACTAAATTTGCAGAATTAATATTTTGATATTTTTTCTATTGTGTTATTTTTCTATTTTGTGTTATTCTTATAGTTCAGGTTCATTGATATTAGGTTTAGGCTAACTTAAATATGTGAATGAGGAGTTTCCATCTTTTTTTCTGAGCAGCAAATAGTGTAAAAATATTTGATCCTCAGGTTTTGCTTATTTTTAAAACCTTTCTCTTAGTTTCTTGTTTTCTCTAAAATGTATGTGCTAAGAAAACAAAGCAACATATTTATTGGATATTTACTAAGTGTAGATATTTCACAAACATTATTTCATTTTTGTAATACTTATCTATAGTTAGTAATACTATTACCATTTTCCAGATGTGAACACAGATCTAAAGGGATTTTTTTTTTGAAGCTAAGTTGTTGTAAAACGTAAGGCTTGTACATAAGCCAGAGTGACTCCATTACTCATTTTTAGTCATATTAAACAGAACAACCACCAGCCAAGAATTTTGTTCCTGCAAAACTAAGTTTCATAAATAATGGAGAAATTAAGACTTTTCCAGACAAGCAAACACTAAAGGAACTTGTCACTACTAGCTGCCCTACAGGAAATACTCAGAACTGTTATGCACAGAACAGCATAATAAATACCCACCAGAGTAAAAACACCTGAAAGCTAAACTCATAGCCCTTATAAAATAATAGCACAAGAGGGAAAACAAAACAACAAGGCATCATCCACTATGATGAACAGAACAATATCTCATGTATCAGTACTAACATTGAATATGAACAGTCTTCACTTAAAAGACATAGACTGGCTGAATGGATGAAAAAACATACCCTAAATAGATGCTATCTCCAAGAAACACATCTAACTTGAAAGGACTCACACAGACTCAAGGTTAAGGGATGGAAAAAATATTCCATGCAAAAGGAAACAAAAAGTGAGCGGGTTGGCCGGGCGCGGTGGCTCACGCCTGTAATCCTAGCTCTGGGAGGCCGAGGCGGGTGGATCGCTCGAGGTCAGGAGTTCGAGACCAGCCTGAGCAAGAGTGAGACCCCGTCTCTACTAAAAATAGAAAGAAATTATCTGGCCAACTAAAAATATATATACAAAAAAATTAGCCGGGCATGGTGGCTCATGCCTGTAGTCCCAGCTACTCGGGAGGCTGAGGCAGTAGGATCGCTTAAGCCCAGGAGTCTGAGGTTGCTGTGAGCTAGGCTGATGCCACGGCACTCACTCTAGCCCGGGCAACAAAGTGAGACTCTGTCTCAAAAAAAAAAAAAAAAAAAAAAAAAAGTGAGCAGGTATAGACATTCCCACATCAGATAAAACAGACTTTAAATCATATAATGGTAAAGGGAGTGATTTAAAAAGAAGACATAACAATCCTAAATATATATTCATTAACACAGGAGCTCCTAGATTCATAAAGTAAATTCTACCAAATCTAAGCAAAGAGATAAACAGTAGCATTGTAATTTCTGGGGACTTCAACACCCCACTGACAAAACTGGAAAGATAATTGAATCACAAAATCAATGATCAAACACTGGACTTAAATGGGACTCTAGAACTAACGAACCTAAAAGATATTTACAGAACATGCCACCAAAAAAATACTGAATGTACATTCTTCTCATCAGCACATAGGACATTCTCCAAGATTGAGTATATCTTAGGCTACAAAACAAGTGTCACTAAATTTAAAATATCAAAATTATACCATGTATCTTCTCAGACCACAGTGGAATAAAAGTGAAATCAATTCCAAGAGTAACACTCAAATCTACACAAAATCAGGAAATTAAACAATCTGCCATTGAATGAGTCTCGAGTCAATGATGGAATCAAGATGGAAATCAAAAGATTCCTCAAACTGAACAATAAAGGGGAAACACACGCTATCAATATCTACGGGGAACAGTAAAAGCAGTACTAAGGGGAAAGGTCATAGCCTTAAATGCCTACATAAAAAAGACAGAAAGATCACTAATTAACAACCTAATATCACATCTCAATGAACTAGAAAAAGAAGATCAAATCAAACCCAAAGTGAGCAGAAGAAAGTAAATAACAATGGTCAGACAGAACTAAATGAAAAGGAAACAAAAAATACAAAGGATCAGTAAAACAAAAAGTTGTTTCTTTGAAAAGATAAACAAAATCAATAGATAACTAGCCATATTAATCAGAAATAGAAGAAAAAGGTCTCAAATAAGCTCAATCAGAAATGTCATCCATGAATACTACAGAAACTTCTATGCATACCAATTGGAAAATATAGAGGAAGAGAATAAATTCTTGGAACCACACAACTTCATGAAGAAATAGAAATCCTGAATGACCAATAATTGAAGCAGTAATAAAAAAATCTCCCAACAACAAAAAAAAAACCCTGAACCAGACAGATTAACAGGAAAATTCCACCAGACTTACAAAGAAGAACTGGTACCTATCCCACAGAAATTATGCCATAACATTGAGAAGGAGGGAATACTCCCTAACTCATTCTATGAAGCCAGTATCATCTTCATGTCAAAGCCAGGAAAGCAAACAACAACAACAGCAAAAAAGAAAACTACAAACCAATATCCCTTACAAAGATAGATGCAAAAATCCTCAATAAAACACTAGCAAACTGAATTCAACAGCACACCAAAAAGATAATTCACCGTGATCAAGTGGGATGCAGGGATGGTTTAACATATGCAAATCAATAAACGTGATTCACCACATAAAAAGAAGCAAAAACAAAGAAGATATGATCATCTCAATAGATGCAGAAAAAGAATTCAATAAAATCCAGCACTCATTCATGATAAAAACCCTCAACAAATTATAAAAGCCATATATGAAAAAAAACACACAGCCAACATTATACTGAATGGAGAAAAGTTGACAGCCTTCACCCTAAGAACTGGAATAAGACAAGGGTGTCCACTGTTACTGCTTCTACTGAACATATTACTGAAAATCCTAGCCAGAGCAATCAGGCAAGAGAAAGAAATAAATGGTATACAAATCAGGAAAGAGTATGTCAAACTATCCCTGTTTGTTGATGATAGGATCTTGTATTTGGAAAACCCTAAAGATTCTGCCAAGAGACTCCTGGAATTGATAAATAAATTCAGCAAAGTTTCAGGTTACAAAATCAATGTACACAAATCAGTAGCATTTCTACGTACCAATAACAGTCAAGCAGAAAGTCAAATCAAGAACTTAATACCATTTACAATAGCTACAAAGAAAATAAAATAACTAGGAATATATTTAACCAAGGAAGTGAAAGATCTCTACAAAGAGAACTACAAAACACTGATTAAAGAAATCATAGATGACACAAGCAAATGGAGAACATCTCATGCTCATAGACTGCTAGAATCAACATCATAAAAAAGTCCATACTGCCCAAAGTGTTTTAGAGATTCAATGTAATACCCATTATAATACCAATGTCTTATTTCACAGATATAGAAAAAATAATTGTATGCTTCATTTGGAACCAAGGAAGAGCCCAAATAGCCAAAGCTATCTTAAGCAAAAAGAATACATTTGTATTCATTGTATTCCCTAAATTGTCTGTGAATTAAGAACACTATCAACAGAATAAAAAAGCAACCTGCACAATGGAGAAAATATTTCCAAATCACAGATCTGATAAGGGTTATCTAGAATACATATTAATAAATAATTCCTATAACTCAACAATAAAAAAACAGAATTTTTTTTCAAATGGGTAAAAGAATTAAACAGACATTTCTCCAAAGATGATATATAAATGTCATTAAGTGCATGAAAAGATGCTCAGTGTCACTCATCATTAGGGGAAATGCAAATCAAAACCATAATGAGTTACCACTTCAAACTCAATAGGGTGGCTACTACAAAAAAACAAAACAAAACAGAAACAGAAAATAACAATTGTTGGTAAGGATGTGGAGAAATTGGATTGTTTGTACACTACTAGTGAGAATGTAAAATGGTGCAGCTCTTATGAAAAACAGTAAAGTACTTCCTCAAAACTTAAAATTACCAAATGATCCAGCAATTTGACTCAAAGCATATACCCAAAAGAAGTGAAAGCAGGATCTTCAAGAGACATTTGCACATCCATATTCATAGCAGCATTGTTCACAATAGCCACGAGGTGGATACAACTGAAGTGTCCACTAATGAATGAATGCATAAACAAAATTTGGTATACACATACAATGGAATATTATTCAGCCTTAAAAAGGAAGGAAATTCTGGCACATGATACAACATGCATGAACTTTGAGGATATAGTGATAAATGAAATAAGTCAGTCATAAAGGACGAATATTTTATAATTCCAATTACATGAAGTACCTAGAATAGTCAAAAACAAAAAGACAGAAAGCAGAAGGGTGGTTGCCAGGGGCTGGGAAGAATGTGGAGTGGGGAGTAATTTTTTAATGGATACAGAGTTTCAGCTTTGCACCATGAAAAGAGTTTGTGGAGATGAATAGTAGTAATGGTTAAACAATAATATGAATGTTGTTAATGTCACCAAACCATATACTTAAAATGGTTAAGGTGGTAAATTCTCTGTGATGTGTATTTCAACACAATTTTTTAAAAAGTTTCCTTTTCTGAGTAAAGCTTGAAATGAAGTCTACCCTTCAATATTAGAAGAATATCCTAACACTCTGCATGTCAGAGAAGACTCTATGGTTTCCAAATTATTCTGAGACATTCTGGGCTAAACAATTAAACAAGAAACAAAAAGAATTAAACACTAGAATATTCCAGTTAATCATCAATAGCCTAAAATTTTAAAAAGGGAAATGAATCCATGAAACCAAACTATCAGTGAACATCCTTTGTGGTTTCTCATCTACAGTTAAGAACTACATATGTATCTTTGACAATTAAATCAATTAAGGATGCTACTTGTCACTAAATTAGCTTACACTCTGTTTAGAACAAAATTTTCAGGTGACTAGTGGGATGGTTTATCATTCCCCATAATAATTCTGAGAAGGGAAAAATCTTATAATAGCTCTACATATTTATAAAACATTCACATGTGAAGAAAGCTGAATTACACGATAATTCATTTTCTTCTACTCTAGGTTTTAAATAAATATAAAGTATCTGTTTTAGAGGACTAATCTCATTTAACCAAACTGTAAGAGCTTAATAGTGGTGGGTGGAGAAGGTATAGAATATCTAATTCTTTGCTCATTTTCAAGATGTAAATCAGAGAAATAGAATGGTTGAGCTTTATAAAATTATTATTTTTAAGCCTGTTATGCAAAGATTAATTTCAAAAATAGCAACATTGATTGCCTTAATTTCTAGGTTATGTTTCAGTGGAAACATCATGAAGTGCCTCACTCAGAGGTTAGCTCTTTTGCCCAGATCTCTGTCAATAGTGTTAAAGCTGATATTATGAACTCATGGCATTAATTTCCATCTATTACCTTCCTCTTTTCCACATTATCTGCCATGTTAACTTATAAGGATATAAAGTCAAGTGGTAGGGTTGCCTCCAAATAAGCCATGGCAGATTGCAAAAACTGGCTACAATACTTTTTAGTTACCTTCATTAAGAGAAGGAATCTCTTTCCCAACTATTGAATCTGAGCTGGCTTTGCAACTCACTTTGTGTAAAACAAGATGAAGGAAGTGAAGTTATGCAAATCCTGGGCCTAAACCTCAAGAGCCCTTTCCGCTTGGATTGCTGCCGCCATATAAATAAGCCTGCTGGAGAAGAAACCAAATATAGGAGAACCAAGGTACCTCAGCCAAGAGCTAGCCAATTGCCAGACATGTAAATGCGACCATTTGGGACCAGTCAGCCCTGAGCCAACACAACTGATACACATACATGATCAAGCTCTCCAAGATCAGCAGACTTCACCCACAATTAAAACAGCTTCCCAGGAGAATTATGAACTAAACCAATGGTAGTTGCTTTAAAGCCATAACATTTTAGGGTTGTGTTTTATGCAGCAATAGATCATTGACATGTAAGTCCATGTAATAGCAAATTAATTACTATTATTTTGTTCCGTCATTTCACCCAGTATCCCAGTTATTACAGCAAGGCTTGATTTCTCATTTATACTCTGCAAAACCAGGTGCTACATTGACCTACACTCACGTCAATAAGTTCCACATGTAAGGATCAGGATTACATAAGAGGCAGTGTTGTGGAGTGGTTAAGTGGTCAGGCCCTAGTACAAGCACACCTTATCTGAACACTTCCCACCATATACTGGTTCATTGATCTTGGATGAATAAATTAATTTCCCTTTTTTATAAAAGAATGATAATAATACCTATCTTTTAAAGCTGTCATGAGGATAAAATAACATATTTAATGTCGCATGTATAGGTCTTTAAAAGGTTTTTATTTTTAAATTGTCTACCACAGTGGTGTTTTGATTAATATATAATTTTCAACTTTTTAAACTCCTTTTAAATGCCTTTATATTCTGTATCTTAATAATAAAAAGAAAATTCTTATATCATGCTTACTATGTGAAACTATTGCACATGATTACATATATATATATGTATACATATATCAGCTCATTCAATCCACACATGAGCTCTAAGAGGTAGATACTATTATGATGTTTATTTTACAAAAGAGAGGCATCTTAGAAAAGATAAGTCACTTGCCCTGACAGTGCTAAAGTGCAGGCAGCCTGGCATTAAAGTCCATGCTCTTAATACTGTGCTGTGCTGTAGGTCTTTTTCCTTTTATCATGATCTGGAACATTCCATCATGTGGTTACATTGATAAGGGTGATATTCAACACTAAAGCATTTGTTGGGGATTGGAGGATGTCATTTTTCTAGTAGGAATCAAATGAAATGAAAAACTATGTTTAAGAATTAAGAATAATAAAATTAGAGATCTTATTTACTAAAGCATCTTCTTTAAGAAGTAATATCTTAATACTCAGTGCACCAGCTGTCTATGACCTGTGCTAATCAAATAGATTTTCACAACATTAGTTGCTGTCCAGAGAAGTCAAAATGGGAACTCCTTCAAAGAGCAATTTCTTGAAAGTCTGACTATGGGATATTTTGTTGTTGTTATTGTTAAATGGAGATAAATTTACTTTCTTTTCAAAATGCCTATTCAGCTTGCTGTTTTTGAGATCCACTTTAGGCATATTTTCATTTCAAGATTAAATTCACCTATAACTATTAAATATAATTTGCTTTGCTTCAGATAAGATAGAGTCATTTGTTTCGAAGGTGAACACATTTAAGATACTTTGAACTGTGTCACTGAAATCAACTACTTAAAATGAAATTATTCTTTTTGCCATTATGAAGATCAAATGGCAGATTAACACCTGACACACACAGACACTCTCACACAGACACACACAGAATAGTACAATGACGATAATTTATTCCCCCTATTGGATACACTTTTGAGGAAAAATGCTAAAAAAAACATGCCTTCCCCAAATAAAATATCACCCTATATTTATATGGCTATAACACATAATGCATGAAAAATGTGATACATGTGAATATTTATTTAAATAAAATAGATGAATAGCTAGCTAGTTAGATATAATAAATCTGTATAAAAATTGGCATCAACTCAGGGATGCAAAAACCCTGATCCTAATTTTTAAAATTGAATTTTGGGCGGTAACCACAATTTCTGGTAACTTGTTAAATTAAGACAGCCAATTATCATGGTATATAAGGTGAACTTAAAAATCAGGCTGGCTATGGTTTTGAAACCTAGTAATAAATAACATTTAGTTTTCATTTCTGGAGGGTAAGTATCTGCCTAGTTTATTTTTAAAAACACTGTCATATGAAATATACATAGGACTTGTAATACCAGGACAGATCTCACATATCTGAAAAAATAAGTATTTTTTTTGTTGATTTTTAAAATAAAACTGTAATTTCAGTGAACCAAAAGTTACATTTACAACCATATTAATTTGGAAGGTGGAATAAATTTTTCATGGAATAGCATTACTCTGCCAGTATTGCTAGAAAAACAATTCAAAACATTGTTTTGCTTTGGTAGTTTGAAGGGAGCAGTACCAATAGATGTTTTAAAATATACAAATGTACAGTGATGATGTTTGTATACTCTTTGCCATATTTGTGAAAGATAAGGGTAGAGAGGCTGCTCCTGGGAGGCAAAGGACTTGAGTGGAGGTTTAGGGTCCATTCAGCAGGATGAAGCTCAGCAGATACAGTCCAAGGGTGTTAGAAAGAAGGGAAATTGCATCAACAATTTTTTTTCCTGCCTGGGGCTTTTCTGGTTTTTTTTAAATTTAAAAATATTATGAAGGTACAAATATTTAGGTTACATATATTGCCTTTGCCACACCAAAGTCAAAGCTACAAGCATGCCCATCCCCTGAACAGTGCGCACCGCACCTGTTAGGTGTGAATATACCCATCCCTTCCTCCCCCCTCCCACCTGCCTGACACTTGATGAATGTTACTCCCATATATGCACACGTGTTGATCAGTTAGTACCAATTTGATGGTGAGTACACATGGTGCTTGTTTTTCCATTCTTGTGATACTTCACTTGGTAGAATGGGCTCGAGCTCTATCCAGGATAATACAAAAGGTGCTAGTTCACCATTGTTTTTTGTGACTGAGCAGTACTCTATGGTATACATATACCACATTTTATTAATCCACTCATGTATCGATGGGCACTTGGGTTGTTTCCACATCTTTGCAGTTGTGAATTGTACTGCTATAAACATTCGAGTGCAGATGTCTTTTTTATAGAATGTCTTTTGTTCCTTTGGGTAGATGCCCAGTAATGGGATTGCTGGATCAAATGGTAGTGCTACTTTTAGTTCTCTGATGTATCTCCATATTACTTTCCACACAGATTGTACTGGTTTGCAGTCCCACCATCAGTGTATGGGTGTTCCTGTCTCTCTACGTCCATGGCAGCATTTGTTGTTTTCGGACTTTTTGATAAAAGCCATTCTCACTGGAGTTAAGTGATATCTCATTGTGGTTTTGATTTGCATTTCCCTGATGACTAGAGATGTTGATCATTTTTAAATATGTTTCTTGGCCATTAGTCTGTCTTCTTTTGAAAAGTTTCTGTTCATATCACTTGCCCACTTTTTAACTGGGTTGTTTCATTTTTTCTTGTTTATTTTCCTGAGTTCTTTACAGATTCTAGTTATCAGCCCTTTATCAGATGTGTAGCATGTGAATATTTTCTCCCATTCTGTAGGTTGTCTGTTTGCTCTCATGAAAGTTTCCTTGGCTGTACATCTGGTTGTTTTTCTTTTTAGCAACAAAGAGAATACAGATTATCGTCTACCCACCAAACTCCTCTTTACCAATCAAGATCCAGTTCAGATGTTACTTCTTCCCTTCTTTCCTCTGTGACTGAATAGCATGAGTACAGATTTTTATTAAAACACTATACTTTAGTATAATTTTTTTTTACAAAGGCCTAGCTATCACATATTATAAAGAAAGGACTGGCACTTAGCACATAAGAGACATTTGGAAAACCTACTGATTCCTTATTTCACACCTGCTTTATATATTTATTTCCCTGTCCTTTAAAAACTACACAAGTACTTCCCGTATACCAGACACTATGCTAGAAACCCCAAGAGACACAAAGATGTTAAAACACAAGAAGACATAATCCAGAGGAGATGAAAAACCCATTAATAGCTCCCTTCTTACCCAGGCTCTGCTATAATTGGAGAGCAGGACACTTAACGGGCTTCTTGAAAGTGCGCCAGCCACCTGCTCTCACTCATGTGTCTGCTTAGGAGATATGCAGACCAGCGTGTGTGAATCAGATGCCTTCACCACTCAAGCGAACGGCTATTATTATTTACTGAGCGTTCGTTACACACTTAGCACTTGATGTATATTCTCTCCATTACTCCTCACCATAATCCTATCATATTACATGTGAGGAAACTGAGGCTGTTTATAAAAGTTAAGTCATTTGCTAAAATGCCTACAAATAATAAAGGAGATGGATTTTTCACAAGTTTGTCTCATTCTAAAGCCTAGCTTTTTAATTTCTATCCTAAAATTGCCTCCTTGCCAATCATATTATGATCCTATTCCATAGACTTTCCTGTGAATATAAACCAGTCCTAAATAAGTATGAGAGTACATTTCCAAAACTTATTCTGTATTCCCCCCAAAAATACCACATTTGAGTTTCCTTTCCAGAGTCTGTGTGTATAATACAGTCAGTTATATCCAGGACACGAGCAGCATGGAACATCTTCAATCACTTCCCCAGGATTTATTTATCTATCTATTTTATTTTTATTTCAGCATATTATGGGGGAAAAGATGTTTAGGTTACATATATTGCCTTTGCCCCACCTGAGTCAGAGCTTCAAGTATGTCCATCCTTTAACATGGCAACATATTCCTTAATCATAAAAAGGTAATGGGTGGAGGCCACTTATAGCCATGCATCACTTCTTAATTTAAAATGATGCCTTTCCTAATAATGTAATTTCACAGAACAATAAACAAAACAGCCATCTATTTGGTTTTTATATTTCATCTTAGGATCAGGAACAAGAGTTTCTGATATTTGAGAAGATTCTTTGGGCAGTCATTGAGAAAAATGTTTAAGAAAATCACAGTGTGAATAATAAGCAAGGGAGGAATGGAGATCTCGCCTGCGTTCATCCTCTGGCTGATAAAGCAGAACAGCTGCTGCTTCTTAGAAGAAGGTAATGATGAGGTTGCTTTAGACTATATTTCCATTCTCCATAAATGCAGTAGATATATTTCCATTTCCCCAAATTAGGTTATTTTCATGTCTAATCAATTCTCTGGTTCATCAGAATGGTTAATTGCTAAGAAAGTCATCTGATCAAAACAACTGGACCTTATCAACTACTTGGCAATAATGCAGTGGGGTTTTCAGTCATCGACCTCAATTGACTCAAAAATGGGTGATATATTTGGCTTTAATCAGAGCAGTGATGCTGTTATAAGGCTTGACTCTGCTTTTCATCAGGATCATGGTGGGCTCAGATACAGCTGCTGCTGAGTATAGAAGGAGCACAAGCTTTGGAATCACACAGACCTGGGATTGAAACCACCTCTGTCAATTACAAATGACTTTTGACAACTTACTTGAATTCTTCAAGGATGTGTTTCCTCACCTGCATAATAATAATATTATATCTACTGCATTTATGGAGAATGAAAAGTAACATTAAGTACGAAACTATTAGTGTGTCTAGTGTCTAGTTATCTTCAATTATCCTTCCAATCAAAAGGCAGTCCTAAAAGTATAAATAGGTAGCACTAGAGAACATGATTCTTTATCTTGCTTTAACTCTCTCTCTAACTTGTGAAACAACTTTGGTTGAAAATAAAGCACACTCTTTACTTACATACATTTTTGACAATTGTATCACAGCAGTGGAAAATAGAAACAGTACTATTCTAATAAATCATCTTAGCCAGCTCAGTAAGTTTTTAATGTTCGCTTAGCACTTTTAACTGTTTAAAGGAAAATGAAATAGATACAAAGAGCACTCTGCTATTATCCTGCCCCTGCAAACTTGCAAACCACACTGCAAAGGCTCTGTGCAGCACTAATACGAACACATTTTATACTCTGGATTTTTTTCTTCCTAAAACCTCACAGTAGACTAAAATGTTAAACAAAAAATAGTGATAGGGTAATAATAAAGCCCTTTCTTCTTCCCTCTATAGCATAAGGACAATGTGTTAGTTCCAAAGATATTCCCTTGTTATGAATCTGTTGAAAAAGCTGCATAAAGAAACATCACTCTCTCATTGTTGGATGAGGTCCATCTTCTCTTAACCACTCTTCAATAAGTAGGGGCAAACTATTGCTATGGAGCTTTGCATAATTGACAACATTATATGGGGAGGTTCAATAGGTCAACCTTCCCCACCTTTTTAAGTTGAGAGCCCAGAAATGCTAGAAATTTCCAATGACTCAAGGAATCCTTTAGTTTTAGAGTGGAAAGTGGTAGTAATAGTCTTTAAGCTCTTACACACTAAACTAGCTAATTACTATTCTTACCACTACTAAAGTACTTCCATTTTCTCATTTCACTATCTGCTCTTTTGTGGCTTTTTTTTTTTTTTTTTTTTTTTTAGACAGAGTCTCACTCTGTTGCCTGGGCTAGAGTGTCATGGCGTCAGCCTAACTCACAGCAACCTCAAACTCCTGGGCTCAAGCATTCCTACTGCCTCAGCCTCCCGAGTAGCTGGGACTACAGGCATGCGCTATCATGCCCGGCTAATTTTTTCTATATATTTTAGTTGTCCAGCTAATTTCTTTCTATTTTTCTAGTAGAGACAGAGTCTCCCTCTTGCTCAGGCTGTTCTTGAACTCCTGAGCTCAAATGATCCGCCCGCCTCGGCCTCCCATGTGGCTTTTTAACCTCACCAAAGATGTGGCCCATGGTGTTCAAACTGGAATTGAATCCATGCATATAAAAGTTGAGAAGTGGGGAAAAGAGGGAGGGAAACAAGAAACTGAGTATAACCTAGAGTCTTACGAGATTTGCAGTTCAATTCAGCAAATATGTTTTGGGTCATTGCTTTTGCAAACCCTGTAATACTACAAAGATGAGTTAGCTATATCTTCAAATTGCCTATATTGAACTATATATATGTTTCTGATTCCCAGAAACCACATGGAAGGACCTTGAGTAAGTAATTCCCAAGGTTGTGGAGGGGCAGGGAGAACAGGGGAAGGCTGATTTCCTGCAATGTGTGTATATTGTGCTATATTTTGTGTATGTACATAATCTGTTATATTTTGATGAGATTCTCAAAGGCTTATATATGTAGGTTACATTCAATATCATATTAATCATCTATTTCTGGGAAACAAGTTTACCCAAAACTAGGTAGCTTAAAACAACAAATATTTTTTTTTCACAGTTTCTGTATGTCAGGAACCCAGGACTGGCTGAGCTGATGGTTCTGGCTCAAGATATCTCATTAGGTTGTAGTCAAGATGTTGACTGGAGCTGCGGTCATTTCAGCACTTTGTGGTGGCTGAAGGATCTGCTCCCAAGATCACTCATATGGTTGTTGTCAGGTCTCAGTTCCCTGCAGGTCATTTAACTGAGGGCCTCAGTTCCTTGCTTGCTACACCAGTGGGCATCTACCCTGAGCTTCTCATAACTTGGCAACTTGCTCACCCTGGCATGAGCAATCCAAGAGAGAGAGAGAGAGAAACCTCAAGTCAGAAGCCACAGTCTTTTTTAAGAACTGAATCTTGGACGTGACATTCTGTCATATCTGTCACATTCTATTCATTAGAAGCAAGCCAATAAGTCCAGCCCAGACTTAAGGGGAAGGGATTACATCGAACATAAATACCAGGGATCAGGAATCATTGATGGTCATCTAAGGTGTAGTCTAGCACATATGGTATCTTCCTAACTAGACTCAATTTGCTGTTTTCTGAGAAAATTTCCCAGTGTCTGGCACAGTAAATATTGAAGAAAGAAAGAAGAGATGGAGGAAGAAAGAGAAGGGGAGAACAATCAAAGCCAAATTACAAATTAGACAACTTAAACAACTGGAAATGACCAATCTATAGAACTAACGTCTGGAAGAAACAAATAAAATTTTAATGTTTTACTCAAGTCTGGAATTACACAGAATTTTTAACACCATGGCCCCTTGATTATGGCATTTAACGAAAAAGAATTTGTAGCTTAACAACCGTTATATAGGTCTGGAAAAGAATCACTGAAGTTAGGAATAAAAAGACCAATTATGTCCATTATCCCAGTTCATGGCAGCTCCTTGCAGCATATTTTGTGACTCTTCCAAAAGGTTCTTTGGCTGAAACACTGGCATTTATGGATGCAGTTTTATATAATAAACAAAAGTTCAATTATCTTAAATGGGCTATCTTAAATGTTTTATCCAAAGTGAATTCTAATTTAGGCTGATTTCTCCTCAAAAGCAAAATGGGAAAGTATCCATTCTCTTGCTCCAATAATATGTAGTATGACATTTTTTTCCTATGAAATCTAGTTTTCCCTCTTTTACTTACTCCTTTCTCTGCCTAAACATGTAGGTGATGGGAAAACACAAATGATTAAAATCTTGTCCTTGGTCTCAGAATCCATTGTATATACATCTAGATTAATTAAAAACCATAATATAATGTAAATAATGTGCCTTATCACATTCTATGCAAAGTATCGTAGGGTCATAGTCAAAGGGTGATTAGCTCTGCCTGGAGAGGTCAGGAGATCACACAGATGAGATATGATTAAGACCTCTAATATTTAGAAAGAAGGTATATAATTGTCATCATTTTAAAAAGAAACAAGGAACATGAAGGAGATAATTTAGTTATGGGTCAAACTTCTTGAAACTTACTTATTGAGTTTTAAAAGCTCATTTTGACATTAAAAGACATTATTGAGCTGAAGTTGTATTGCATTCCAGTAAATTATTCTGTCCCAATCAACATCAATTTAATTTTTAAAATAAAAAAATATTTACTATCACACATAAAATAGCATTTCAACTGAAATTTCAATAAAAAGAAAGGAATTGATGATGGTAGAAATCACAAGTCAAAACGTTCCCTGTCACTGCTCAGAGAGGCAACTATAATTGTTTCCAGTTCAGATTAACTGTGATTGATTTTGTGGCAATTTAAATATACAAACAATAAATTTATTCACATGGGTTAATTTGATTGCAGCTTCAGAACTAATAAGGGACAGTTTGAATGCTTTCAGACCTGAATTTTGTCTCTATTTTCTTTGCGTTTGTGGTCGCATTAATCATAAATTTAGAATAGAAAAATATTTTAAGATATTAAACACACTTTTAAGATACAGGATTCTGATGTTTGTATTTAATTCTGATTAATTTCCATAATAGAACACTGCAGATAAAAGAGATGTTAACTTCAGCCTGACTACATTTTCAATTTATTATCAGCCAAATATACTGAAGATTAATCACAATTACACTAGTAGAAAATGAATACTGTTAAGAAGTCTTGTTTTAATTTCTAGAGCTAGTTGGAATGGGAAGGGAATGACAGTGTAAAGCCACTAAGAATATGCATTTTTTTAAAAAGTCAATTTTGAAAAAATACAGTTTCAGAAAGAATAGACATAGCAATTTAATTACCATTCAAAATGGCTATCATTTCTTTGAAAAAGCAATGGATTATAAAGATGTGGAAGAGGTAACAGGAGATGGATTAGTGGGAAGGCATCATTCCATAAAATTCAGAGTTGGGAATGAATATAAGATGTGATTTTGCAAACAGACTTCCTCAATTAAAAACAAAACAACAAAAAAATAAGCTGGCCATCCCCCTCCTCCCCTCCCAGCTGTTTTCCTCCACACCTATATAAAGGGAAGATCTTAGTTACTGGATTTAGAGACTAGTCTCTAAAACTTTTTCATTTCTTATTTATTCCACAAATATAATTTGCTAATATTCTACATGTCAGGCATCATACTGAGCCGGCAAAGCTGATGAATAAGTAATGTCCCCTCTACTAGGGGCTTACCACCCATCAAGAGGAGATGAACCTCAGTAAGCCTAGGATAATGCTGATAGAAAGGAAGAAGCAGATTTAAGACATATTTCTAATGTGAATAGAGAAGTTCTGATTATAGAATGGATAATGGGACTTGAGAAATGACATTTTTATCTTCCTTAAATTTGGCTTCTATCAAGTTGGAGGTCTTTTGTTCCAACACTCTGCATAAATGCCTTATTCTCTTCTGATCTCAGGGTCAAAACTGTTGTCACATTTTCTTTAAATGAGAATGCTAAAACAATCAGAATTCTCTTTCTTCTCTACTCCACAATTTGGACCCACCTTTATTTTATTCTCTAGTCTCATTCATAGCTTGGATATCTATTCTTCTCTACTGTTTTTAAAAAGTTTATTGGCTTTTCTGTATGCAAATGTTCATGGAACATTTGTAGAAAAAAAAGAAAAAAAAATTGTTCTAAGCTATGAATGTATTTTACCATTCTGTGGTTTGCTTAGATCACTCCATGCTCTCTCTTTTGATCCCAAATAATCTCTACCTTTTTCCTTTATCACACTTTCATTTCCTTAAAAAAAATTATTTATCCTTAAACATACCCACTTTTATTCCTTTGGCAGAATTAACTTTTGGGGAAAAAAGTTTATCACTGGTAGTTTTGTTATAGTGAAGAACATAAAGTGAGCATTCAATACACAAATATTAAAACAAAATCACTAAAGGAAAGAATTAGGCACTAGAAAACAAATTCGACAGACTATACATACTAAAGGCTATGAATTACAGAAACACCTGTTCAATTTTATTGTAATAAAAATCAACTCACAATGGATTAAAGACTTAAATAAGACCTTTCAGGTAAGACCTGAAACCATAAAAAATTCTAGAAGAAAATGTAGGAAAAACTCTTCTAGACTTCAGCCTGGGCAAAGAATTTATGAGTAAGACCCCAAAAGCAAGTATAGCAACAGTAAAAATAAATGGGACTTAATTAAACTAAAAAGTTTCTGCACAGCAAAGAAAATAATAAACATAATAAATAGACAATCTACAGAATGGTAGAAAATATTCACAAACTATACCTCCAACAAAGGGCTAATATCTAGAATCTACTGAAGGAGCTTTGGGAATTTCACCCCATACTATGACTCTTTGGTATAAAGAGTATTTTGGATTAAAGGCCCTTAGAGATAACAGGCATTGGAAGGGGCTTTCCTTCTATCTGCATAATACCAGAAAGACCCATCAAAAAGAACAATTGACTTCCCTTCTCTGCCTTGGTATCTCAATATATTGCAGGAAAGAAGATCAAGAATGCAACCAGACCTGGATCAACCCATTTTAAAGATAATACCTGTCTCTCAGCTTAATTTAATTTCCAAAGAGAAACATTTATAAGTCAATCTGTTTCCCACCATCCATTCATTCTCCCAAGTATCTATTCATCCTCCCTCATAACCATTTATTGCCCCTAAACCGAATTATCTATATTCCTCTTCTCCCCTTCCCTTCTAAAATGAGGGTATATAAACTTCTAGACCACACTGGAATATCGAGTAATCACACTGTGATTCTCACCGTGTGCATAGTAAGTGAATATGTAATCTCTTTCTTTTATTAATCTGCTTATAGAGAGTTGATCTTTTAGTGAACATTCTGGGGGTTAAGGGGAAGTTTGCCTTTCTCCTCCACATTATAAAGAACTCAAACAAATTAGCAAGACAAAAACAAATAATCCCATCAAAAAATGGACAAAAGACATGAACGGACTCTTCTCAAAAAAAGATAGGCTGGGCGTGGTGGCTCAGGCCTATAATCCTAGCACTGCAGGAGGATTGCTTGAGGTCAGGAGTTTGAGACCAGCCTGAGCAAGAGTGAGACTCCGTCTCTACTAAAAATAGAAAAAATTAGCCAGTCAACTAAAAATAGAAACAAAAAATTAGCCACACGTGGTGGCTCACACCTGTAGTCCCAGCTACTCGGGAGGCTGAGGCGGGAGGATCACTTGAGCCCAGGAGTTTGAGGCTGCTGTCAGCTAGGCTGACGTCACGGCACTCACTCTAGCCCAGGCAACAGAGCGAGACTCTGTCTCAAAAAAAAAAAGCATATAGACAAATGGCCAACAAACATGAAAAAATGCTCAACATCATTAATTATCAGGGGAATGCAAAGTAAAACCGCAATGAGATATCACCTTAATCCTGTCAGAATGGCCATTATTAAAAGGTCAAAAAACAATGATGTCGGTGCTGTTGCTTGCAGTGAAAAGGGAATGCTTAAATACTATTGGTGGGAATGTAAATTTGCCCAACCACTATGGAAAGCAGTATGGTGATTCCTCAAAGAACTAAAAGTAGACCTACCATTTGATCCAGCAATGCTACTATTGGCTATCTACCTAGAGAAAAAGAAGTCATTTTATAAAAAAGACACCTGCACCTAAATGTTTATTACAACACAATTCACAATAGGAAAGATATGAAATCAACCTAAGTGCCCATCAACTGATGAGCAGATAAAGGAAATATGGTGTGTGTGTACATACACACATTTATACAAACACACACACACACACACACACACACACACACACCCCATGTAGTCATGTAGTACTATTCAGCCATAAAAAGGAATGAAATAATGCCTTTTGCAGCAACTTGGGTGGAACTGGAGACCATTATAGTGAAGTATCTTAGGAATTGAAAAATAGATACCATGTGTTCTCACTTATAAGAGAGAGCTAAACAAAGGATATATATGGTCAGAAATAGCAGTAATTCAAATTGGAAACTAAGGGGGGAAGATGGGAGGGAGTTAGGGATAAAAATCTACCTATCAAGTACAATGTGCACTATTCTGGTGACAGGTACACTGAAGCCCTGACATAGCATGACATAGTTTATCCAATTAACAAAAAACACTTGTACCCCTTAAATTTTCTGAAATTAAAAGAAAATGTAAAGTAACTCTTTTTTATTGTAAGTCACTTTAACCAATTTATAATTTAATGATCTAGTACTGTTAGAACTTTGTGATCTAAAAACAACATCAAATTTTGTTTAGAGATATCACTATACATAAGAAGAAAAGTTATTGTGCTTTGCTGCCAAGAAAACTCCTAAATTAGCAAAAGTTGTGATGCCTTAATTCCCCAGACTAATGAAATGCTAAATGAGATAATGGCTAAAACAGGAGTTGCCCACAAAAGTTGTAATGAGCTCTGGACCGTGGAGTTTGATGCCCAACTGTCATTCCATCTGAATTTAAGATTTCTGAAAAGGATTAATGAATTTAACGTACAATGGAAATGTAATGAAAGAAAAACAATGTAGACTGCTTACAGGAATGCAGGCTTATATATTTGTCCCATGATCTTCAGTTCTGATTAACAGGATTATAATAAGAGTATTCTTTCCTACTTTTGTGCATAAGATATCTCTCTCCTTGGAGAACAGAGTATCAGACTAAGGAGGAAAGCAATACAACAAAAGACCAAGTGAGACTGCAGTTATTATGAGCAATGGGGTCAATAGAAAGTAATAAAAATCAATATAGAAGATAATAGAATGAACAAAACTTAGAAAAGTGTTGGATAAATCAATAGAAAGAGTGGACTGGGAAGGCGAGGTTTTAGAACGTAAATACTGATTGATTGACAGGTTGGTTCACTCTTAGGGTTTCTATTTGTGTCTGCCAGCAGTGAGACACAGTAGCGAGCAGTCACCAAGATTCTTAACATAGGGTTTTATTAGTATATAATCCCTCTTTGTGTTCTTAACATAATACATAGCTCACTCTACGGTTTCTCAGAAGCCTTTGAACAAATAATCCACAGCAACAACATGTAATTGCAAAGACTTCAAATATTTGTTTTGTTTTTCACTTGGTAAAATCAGGACTGAAATTCATTCTTTATATAATAATAAATAATTTTAAAGCATGATTCTAAAAACATGAAATCTTAATGAAAGATTGGTTTCTTCCAAGACCTTTGTAACCTAACAGTCTTGACTATTGGCACTGAACATGAACATATGTCATAACACCTGGAAATAGCAATCGGATCAGTTAGGATTCTGGCAAGAAACAAAAAGAACAGTCTGTTTGGCAGAGATGAATAAGGAAGAATATTTATGAAGGTGTGGCAGGGTACAGAAGAACAAACAAGGGATATTGCAGTACTCCAGGGCAGCAAGAACAGGAAGTCCTTAGCACTACCAGGCCTGAAGGGGCCTTAAAAGCAAACCTCTGTGGAGAGAGCCATCTGATAGGAGCTGTAGCTTTTAGGAAAAGGAATGTAGCCACCCTGTGAAGACATGGCAGAGAGTGAACTGCTGATTAAATACCCAGTGTGATGGTTACTTTTAGTTGCCAACTTGACTGAGTTAAGGAATACCTACAGAATTGGTAAAGCATTATTTCTGGTTGTGCCTATGAAGGTGTTCCCAGAGCAGACTGGCATATGAGTTGGTGGACAGAGTGAGGAAGACCCACTTGTAATGTGTGTGAGCAACACCCAGGGCTGGGGGCCCAGATTAAAAAAAGAAAGGCAGAGGAAAGACAAACTCTTTTCTCTCTCTTTCCTGGAGCTGGGACACTCTCTTTCTCCTGTCCTTAGACATGAGAACCCCAGGGTTTTCAGCCTTTGGATTCTAGAACTTACACCAGCAGCTCCCCAGGCTCTCAGGCTTTTGGTGTTGGACTAAGAGTTATGCCATGGGCTTCCCTAGTTCTGAGGCTTTTGGACTTGGACTGAGCCATACGACTGGCATCCCAGACTATCCAGCTTGCAGATGGCCTGTCATGGGATTTCTCAGACTCAACACGAGCCAATTTCCTAATAAATACCTTCTCATATGCATACATATATAGATTCTATTGGTTTCTATCTCTCTGGAGAACCTCAATACACTTAGTCTCTCTCTTCTCCCTCTTTTTCATCTCTTGATAGTTACTCCATTTGTTAAACTCAGCTAAAGGGCAAGGGAGCTCCATATGTCAGCCTTCCTGGGCCTACTGAAAGACAGAGAAGGATGAAGAGGGGCTCTGAAGGACAAACACAATATATTCAGCACAGAAGACCTTTTCATAATTTGCCAATCAGCACAAAAAATTCTGCCAGATATTTTTCTTCATATCATTTGTAACAGTTTAAATTATCATTGCTAGCACCATAAAGTATAATTTAGTTTTCCCCTTTTTTTGTTACACCAAAGGCCTAGGGCTTTCGTGGTGATTTCCTTTCTCATCATATTGACTTCTATAGCTATTGAAAAAAGATACTGTCCATTTGGTCTTTTCCCCTCCCCAACCATCTCTGATGGTTAACTTTATGGGTCAATTTAAGCAGGCTAAAGGATACCCAGATAGCTGGTAAAACATTATTTCTGGGTATGTCTGTGATGGTGTTTCTGGAAGAGATTAGCATTGAAATCGGTAGACTGAGTAAAGAAGATCCACCATCCAATTGGTTCAGGTCCCAAGCAGAACAAAAAGGTAGAGGAAGGGTGAATTCTCCTTCTGTCTTCTTGAGCTGGGATATCCATCTTCTCCAGCTCTTGGACATCAGAGCTCCTGGTACTTTGGTCTTCAGATTTTAGGACTTACACACCTGTGTCCCTGCTGGTTCTCAGGCCTTTGGACTCAGAATGAATTACACCACCAGCTTTCCTGTTTCTCCGGCTTGCCAAATGCATATTGTGGGATTTCTAGGGTTCCATAATCACATGAGCCAATTTCTATAATAACTGTCCTCTTATCCATCTATCTAGATCTTATTGGTTCTGTTTCTCTGGATAACTGATTAGGACACCAGCTATTGGTAAGTAATGATGAAGATTGAAGCCTACAAATCTTCACTACTTCCATTGAAGGTCATCAAGGCCTAATACCTTGTCTTAAATTGCATAAAGCCTGCTATGGAATATAGTTCTGATGTTTGGGAAAGAAGGAAGAAAGCAAAGCATCATGAAAATGCCCAGTAAGCCAGGATCCTTCTGGTAGTCATTAGTGCTGTTCATCAAATATTTATGGTTCTCCTGGGCATATGGTGTGATTGCATTCCCCTGCCCACTGTGTTTTGAGATAGCCATGTGACCAGCTTTGTGCAGTGATATGTGTCACTTCTGTGTGGAAACATTAAGATCTAGTGTATGATTCATATTTCTATCTCCTTCTCCCTGCCATGGGGCCAAGTAATGTTCCACATAGTGGCTTCTCTGAAACCCCAAATCCTGAATTGAATATAACTTCATGTGTATATGCCAAAAGCAAACTAAATTTTGGCTGTTTTTAGACTCTGGAATTTGGTGTTATTTTTCACCCTGGCATAAAAGAACCCATCCTGACTGATACATTCCTCAAGGGAAT